>NC_134360.1:91327973-91934973 GCF_048569485.1 Anomaloglossus baeobatrachus | reverse complement strand
AGAATGTAAGAGAATACAGAATGAAGCTGTAGGGAAGGCAAGTGAGAAATACACAGAGCCAATTCAACACTGGTCTCTCTCAAAGGCTGAGGTCACACGAGTTTATGAATTGGAGGAGAGCGATGTGAGAAAATCTCGCATTGCACTGAGACCAATATTAGTTAATGATGTTGGTCAGATCTGTGTTTTTCCTCATCTCTAATCGGACTGAAGAAAAAAATCGCAGCATACAAGTCTATGGGTGCATGCAAAATATCGGACTGCAATCGCATGACATCCAAGTACAGTTCAATATATGCAGAGCAGCAGTGGCGTAACTAGAGTTTGATGGGCCCTGGTGCAAAATTTGGAACGCACACCCATAGTCCATGTATAAGGTAGCCTCCATATTCCTCCATATATTATAATGTAGCCCCCATTGTCCTACATGTATTATAATGCAGCGCCATAAATCATCATATTGTATTATGCAGCCCCATACTCCTCCATGTATAATGCACCCCTAGTCCATGTATAAGGTGTCCTTCATGTTTATTATGCAATCCCATAGACCTCCATGTATCCTGCAGCCAGGCCCCTCCAGGCCTCCATGTGTCATGCAGCCAGCAAAATAAAAAAACAAGTACCTCTCTTCTCCTTCCGACCCCTGTGACCGTGGTAGTTATGCCCCTGCCCCCATATGTCACACACCCTGCTCCCCATACAGCCTGCAACCCCATATCATACACACTACACCCCCATATGTCACACACCCTGCTCCCCATACAGCCTGCCCCCCCCATATCACACACACTACACCCCCATGTCACACACCCTGCTCCCCATACAGCCTGCACCCCCCAGATCACACACACTACACCCCCATGTCACACACCCTGCTCCCCATACAGCCTGCACCCCCATATCACACACACTACACCCCCATATGTCACACACCCTGCTCCCCATACAACCTGCACCCCCATATCTCACACACCCTGCTCCCCATACAGCCTGCACCCAAATATCACACACACTACACCCCCATATCTCACACACCCTGCTCCCCATACAGCCTGCACCCCCATATCACAAACACTACACCCCCATATCTCACACACCCTGCCCACATATCTCACCCTGCCTGTACCCCAACTTACCCCTCTCAAACACTCTGCACCCCTTCACATCCTTCTGTCACAGTCTGCAGCCCTCATATGCCACTCACCCTGTAGCCCCCTCCCCCCTCATGTCCCCTCTTTTCTTATTACCAGTCATCATGTGTCCAAATCCCCTTCAGGATTCAGTATCTCCTGCTTTCTGCCCGCCGGCATCCTGTGTCTCCTCCCACACAGTCACATGGGAGTGACATCATCGCAGGTCCTGCAGGATGGATTATTCTGTCTGCTGTGCAGGTCAGGAGCACTCCTGCTCTGCTGCAGCTCAGAAACGGCTGGCGGGCCTCTCCAGGTCAGGGGCCCCTCTACTGACACTGGGCTCCCCTGACTCACAGGCCGGCCCCCTGACGGTAGCATAGTCAGCCACTACACAGCGGCACTACACATAGGGGCCCGGCAGCCGGCTCTGCAGAGTGGCTACCGGGCCCCTAGAACCCTGTGGGCTTAGTCACAGTGGCGACCTCTGCGACCATGGTCGTTACGCCCCTGCAGAGCAGGTCATGGAAAAGATGGAGAAGTTATGTGGCAAATAAATTTGTATGAATCTCAATAATGGAAATCTGTATTCAACAAAATAAAAACGTAAGGTATGAAAAAAACAGAAAGGTTTATCATAAAAGAAAAGAGCACCACCAATAAAGATAGAATTACAGTATAAACATACAAGTTATATGGATATCAATAGTCCCATAAATATAAATATGAATACTGATACAAGAAATGTAGAAGGTAACAGATTGAGGAGTAAATTAGACATTACCAAGAATCAGTAACAACATATCTTAAGAAATACAAGGTTTAAAGATAAATGCATACACAGAACAAGTCCCCTCATGTTATTATGATGACCGCCATGATGCAAATTTCGGCAATCAGATGAAAGCTGATAATCTTATTCTTGATACTAAATAAAGAATATGTATTCTTACATATCATCTATAAATTCCTTTCTGGGTATATACAGTGCCTTGCGAAAGTAGTTGCCCCCCTTGAATTTTTCAACGTTTTCCCACATTTCAGGCTTCAAACATAAAGATAAAAAATGTAATGTTATGGTAAAGAATCAACAACAAGTGGGACACAATTGTGAAGTTGAACGAAATTTATTGCTTATGTTAAACTTTTTTAAAAAATAAATAACTGAAAATTGGGGCGTGTAATATTATTCGTCCCCTTTACTTTCTGTGCAGCAAACTCACTCCAGAAGTTCATTGAGGATCTCTGAATGATCCAATGTTGTCCTAAATGACTGATGATGATAAATATAAGCCACCTGTGTGTAATCAAGTCTCCGTATAAATGCACCTGCTCTGTCTCAGTCTTCTGTTTAAAGCACAGAGAGCATCATGAAGACCAAAGACCACAACAGGCAGGTCCGTGATACTGTTGTGGAGATGTTTAAAGCCAGATTTAGTTACAAAAAGATTTCCAAAATTTTAAACATCCCAAGAAGCACTGTGCAAGCGATCATATTGAAATGGAAGGAATATCATACCACTGCAAACCTACCAAGACCCAGCCGTCCATCCAAACCTTCATCTCAAACAAGGAGAAGACTGATCAGAGATGCAGCCAAGACACCCATGATCACTCTGGATGAACTGCAGAGATCTACAGCTGAGGTGGAAGTGTCTGTCCATAGGACAACAATAAGTTTACACTGCACATTTCTGAGCAAAAAATAGATGTGGTTCTGCATCGACCACTATATGACCTGTCCACAATCCTGGGGGAGAGTGGTTTAGAAGCAGTATTCCCTTAGTAAGGCTCCAGTTCTGGGTGCTTGCTGAAGAAGCATGATAGCTGTAGGTATGAGGAACCATCTAGAAAAAAAGTCCAGCGGCACACCGAATCTCCGGTAAAAAAACTTTCATTTTTTTTAAATTAAGCGGTACATATTAAAAAGGCAGTGAAGGAACCGTGTGCAGGATCCCTCACGGATGATGGTCGTTTCGCATTAAACAATTGCCATTGGACCCGTGGAAGCATGTTTAACGCGAAACGGCCGTCGTCCGTAAGGGATCCTGCACCCGGTTCCTTCACTGCCTTTTTAATATGCACCGTTTAATTTAATAAAAAAGGAAAGTTTTTTACCGGAGATTCAGTGTGCCGCTGGACTTTTATTCTACATGGTTCCTCACTGCACAAATCTGACCTTTATGGAAGAGTGGCAAGGAGAAAGCCATTTCTCAAAGATATCCATAAAAAGTGTTGTCTAAAGTTTTCCACAAGCCACATGAGAGACACACCACATATGTGGAAGAAGGTGCTCTGGTCAGATGAAACCAAAATCGAAATATTTGGGCACAATGCCGAAGGATATGTTTGGCGTAAAAGCAACACAGCTCATCACCCTGGATACACCATCCCCACTGTCAAACATTGTGGTGGAAGCATCATGGTTTGGGCCTGCTTTTCTTCAGCAGGGACAGGGAAGATGGTTAAAATTGATGGGAAGATGGATGGAGCTAAATACAGGACCATTCTTGAAGAAAACCTGTTGGAGTCTGAAAAAGACCTGAGACTGGGATTTGTCTTCCAACAAGACAATGATCCAAAACACAAAGAAAAATCTACAATGGAATGGTTTACAAATAAACATATCTAGGTGTTAGAATGGCAAAGTCAAAGTCCAGACCTGAATTCAATCGAGAATCTGTGGAAAGAGCTGAAAACTGCTGTTCACAAACACTCTCCATCCAACCTCACTCAGCTCGCGCTATTTGCAAAGGAAGAATGGGCAAGAATTTCAGTCTCTTGATGTGCAAAACTGATAGAGACATACCCCAAGCGACTTGCAGCTGTAATCGCAGCAAAAGGTGGCGCTACAAAGTATAAACTTAAAGGGGACGAATACTATTGTACGCCCCAATTTTCAGTTATTTATTTTTTATAACAGTTTAAAATAAGCAATACATGTCATTTATCTTCACAATTGTGTCCCACTTGTTGATTCTTCACCATAACATTACATTTTTTTATCTTTATGTTTGAAGCCTGAAATGAGGGAAAAGGTTGACAAATTCAAGTGGCCAAATACTTTCGCAAGGCATTGTAGATGTAGATGTAGATCTTTTCAGTTTTGATTTAGGGAGATTTCTACCAATGGATGAAGGTATGTATCATCACCATCATCATAGAAAGGTATTCTTTTTTAAGATTGATTTTACATATTCGGTTTTACACCGTTTCTGCAAGACGAGAGCCCAACGTCCAGTGAAATATGAGAATACTTACAAACACTGCAATGGTATCTTGAATTCTTCATAGTTTTAGTAAGCAGTGTTTTTTCACCTCTAGAATGGTATGTTTCTACTCTGTTTTTTTTTTCATAGGCTTCCTAGGAGAGCTTAAAAAATACTAAGAAAAACACCCATACAATAAATCGAAAATCAATTAAACACGTTTTAAACACCTTGTATAAACTTTAGGAAGACAGGTCATTGTTGATAAGTCGAGAAGGAATTCCTTTTCACTAACATGAAGCATTTGACGCTCAGTGAATTGTTTAGCCTCCTGGATAAGAACAATAGGACAACCCATTCAACTGAATTGCTGTAGCTCTGCTACAATATCACCCAATATATTAGGATCGGGAAGTGTGGGTGACAAATATAAAAACATAGGAAAAGATGTTATCTGTAAATTAGAATAAAGACATTTTGTAAAGATCATCTGCGTGTTAATCGTTGCTGATTCTACTGCCAGGGAAGCTTCACTGTTTTTAATAATGAGATTTTTGCAGTGTGAAGATTATTATTTTTTTTAAAGGAACTGAAACAGTGACAGCTTAATAACAGCCCTGGGTATTTATGCAGCTCCTGGCATATAATTTGAGCCCTATAAATAGATGGTTGTTATAAAGAAGATGCATATGCTTTCCAGGGATCAGCAGAAAATGTTCTGGAGAGGAAGCAAAGAACTTCTGAAGATATGTAGAGCTCCGTCTCGCTGGTTTGTGTTTGAAGTGAATCTTTTTTTTTTTTTTTTGTTTTGTAAATGTGTTTTAATCACAATTAAAATCAAAGCTGTAAAATGTTCAATTTGCATTTGTTCATGAGACATTTTTCAGTTCATCAAGTTAGCATTATAGGAATTAATGTGTGACGCCCTGGGCAAGCCAGGGGTCACAGGTCACAACATCACACACACCCCACATTCCCTGCAGGAACACCAAGCTAACCTAAAATCCTTGCTGCCTTCCTCCAGGGGCTGATGTCCACACCAGGGGGTGGGCCAGGCGGTTGGCTCCGCCCACCAAGGAGTTCACAGCCTTGGAGGTGGGAGAACCAGGCAGTCCAGCTAGGGAAGTGAAAGTAGAAGGAAGTGAAGTGGTAGAGGAGCTGGAGAGAAAGAGTAAAAAGTGACAGTAGTAAAGCCTGAAGTTGGTCCGGGTGTGTGCCCCGGACTGAGACAGCAAGGTCAGCAGACGGCGGTGATAGTCTGCAGGGGGACTGCTTGGAGGTTGCTGGAAGGACCGCGGACGGGTGGTGACCCGGCGGTACCGGAGCAGTATACTAAGAACAGTCAGCACCAGGGCAGGGGCCTTTCGGATCCCGGCAAGGCTAGGAGTCGCCATAATTTGCCAAATCCGTCAGTGAAGGGGACCTCTGTCTCCTAACAACCAAGTCCCGATTGAAGGCAACAGCCCGACCGAGAAGGGGAGACACCGCCACCGCCAGGGCACCAGTTTCCCAGGGCCAGCGCCTGCGGGCAAAGTAGGGCTCCTTTGGCCCAGATTGAAGCCGAGGAGTGGGTAACCGGTGGGGACCCATCACTACCAAGAGACTTTACATAGGTGCAGGGAATAGACCGTCACCGCTAACTGCAGGGAACCGCAGCACCGTAACCGTCCGAGGGACCCGTCCAACCAGCCGTTTGTTTACTGAGAACTGTGTCGTGTTTACTGGCTGAGTGAGTACCTCCGTGCCGTGCAGCACAGCGCTGCCCCTTCGCCCCTGCACCTCCACAGGCCCCATACCCGCCTGTCCACCATACCAACCCCATCACTGGGCCCCGGGAGCACCAAGACCCCTATCCACGGAGGGGCAAATTGACAACTGGCTGCTCAACACCATCACTCCCGGGCTCCCCAGACAGAGCAGCGGTGGTGTCCACTTAATCACCACAACCATGGGTGGCGTCACGGATAATAAACTATCCCAGAACCCAATCCCCTTTCACTCACGGGCGAGGAGCGCCACTCGAGTCCACGGGATCCGGCCCATCGCTCGAGCCACCAAGCAGCAGCAGCAGGCCGCAGTGCCAGCCGGACCCGAGCAGTGGAAGAGCGCGGCGTCCCCTCCTCCGCCCGCGACAACTTGGCGTCACGAACAGGATCTTACCGCTCTGCCGTTGGGTAGAGGTGCGCCTTGTGACCGCCGGAGGTATCCGGCAGGAAAATTTCAGAAGTCGCCATCTTTGGCGCAAAAAGTTCCCGCTCGAGCGTCTTCTCGAGTAGCAGAGGCGCGAAGGCCAAAACCCCGCCCCGATAGAGGAGGGACCGGAAAGAGGCTAAGGGAGACGGAATGGCGGCTAGCTGCATGTGAGCGCGGCTATAAAAGCAGGGACGCCAGGACTCTGCAGCAATACCGGGTTCCTGGAAGGCACGATTGCCAAGATGTACAACCCAACTCCCAACGAGGAAGCCCCCGCGCCCGGCACGGCGACGTGGTTGAGGGACCGGACCGTCCCGCTGAGTAACCGTCTGCAGGCCCACATGCAACTCCTCCTGGAGGAGTGGGAGACCGACATGGCGGACGTGGTGGCAGCTATGCGGAGACGCAAGGTGGAAGAGGATTTGGAGGAGTGGGTAAGAGACCCACGCCCCTGTATTCCCGAGGGATCGGCCATTGAAGCTGAGGGGCCCGGCCTGCCTCCGCTCACCCTGCCTCTCGCCCCGCTACCCGCGTTAGCTGCTGCCACCCCACCACTAGGCCCGCTACCTGCCCAACTGGTAGCGATACCCTGCCAATCCGCCCCGGCGGACCAACCGGCTGCAGACACTCAGGACGTTCCCGAATCGTTCCCGGGGGAACCGCTGGAACTGCGGCCCTGTAATGAAAATGTGCCAGAAGCCCCGGCAGTGATTGTGCCAGACCCCGAGCCCGGGACCGTGGCATGGATGAAAGCCCGGGTGATTCAATTCCACCAACGTCAGCAGGATCAGATCTTCAGGATGATGGAGCAGTGGACCAACGAGGTGGAGATGCTGATTGCAACTGCCCCAATGTACGGAGGGGGAACGGATGTAGCAGAACCAACTGGTGACCCACGTCCCTATGTCCTATCAGGACCGGCCGCTGTGGCTGAGGGGCCCGGCCTAGTCTCGACCTATGCATCATCCTTGCCGTTACTTCTGGGGCGCCTCAGTTTAAACTCGCCTGCCCTGCTGCCCCGTGCTGCTGCAGAGGGATCTGATGTGCTGGATGCTGGAGGCCAGGAGGCTGCGGCAGCTGGCGGTAACCCGCCTGGCGCAGGAACAAGAGATGATGACTCCAGCCCCAGCCCCGGGTCCGCTGCTGAGTTTGAAGAGGCAAGTGAGCGTTCCCGCTATGTAGGAGACCCCGTGGTTTTCCATACCCCGCGTACCGGTGGAAATGGGTACCGGGTACCCCTGTCACAGCAGGCATTTCAGTGCATGTTTGATATGCTGGTGGCAGAGGATGGGTCCATCTCAGCAGAAGAATCTGAGTAAGGCAGCGGAGCACCGTTGCACAGTCTCCGTTGGGACCACCAGGCTGAGTATGTTTACAAGTTTGTTTGAAAGTTTTTGTGAAAATGAAGAATTGATTACCAAACAGTCACCTGATTCTTCTGTGATTTGGAAACCGGCCGTTGCCGGCACCGTTGTCCCCGTGGGGACCGTTTGAAAAATTTGCATAGGAACTCCTATGGACAAGCCCGTGAACTTGCACGGCAACCACAGACGTTAGTGGCTTGTAAATAAGTTGTGTTACCGTTTCTGCATTTACCGCCTCCGGAGAGGCAGGTTGGAGAGAGGGCCCACAGCAGAGCAGGCTGGGGCCCAGCCACCACAGGAACCGGTGGCTACCCTCTGGAGGGGAAGGACAGATCCCGCTCGGGTAACTTGTGCTGGACTAGGGTCAAGGGGTGCTGCCTGGGCTTTAGGGGCAGCATCAGGGCCAGGTTAATTGGGTGGGAGAGAGCGGAGACCGTAACCGTTAACCATTTTAATGTTTGCAACGTTTAAGAACTGAACCTCCCGATGTGGGATGATGCCATAAATTGTATATATGTTACCGTTTTCCCTATCTTTTCAGAAAAACAAAAGGAAAATAAAACCGGTGTTGGACGGGCAGCCCGAGGACGGTCTGCGTTTTGCTAAGGGGGAATGTGACGCCCTGGGCAAGCCAGGGGTCACAGGTCACAACATTACACGCACCCCACATTCCCTGCAGGAACACCAAGCTAACCTAAAATCCTTGTTGCCTTCCTCCAGGGGCTGATGTTCACACCAGGGGGTGGGCCAGGCGGTTGGCTCTGCCCACCGAGGAGTTCACAGCCCTGGAGGCGGGAGAACCAGGCAGTCCAGCTAGGGAAGTGAAAGTAGAAGGAAGTGAAGTGGTAGAGGAGCTGGAGAGAAAGAGTAAAAAGTGACAGTAGTAAAGCCTGAAGTTGGTCCGGGTGTGTGCCCCGGACTGAGACAGCAAGGTCAGCAGACGGCGGTGATAGTCTGCAGGGGGACTGCTTGGAGGTTGCTGGAAGGACCGCGGACGGGTGGTGACCCGGCGGTACCGGAGCAGTATACGAAGAACAGTCAGCACCAGGGCAGGGGCCTTTCGGATCCCGGCAAGGCTAGGAGTCGCCATAATTTTCCAAATCCATCAGTGAAGGGGACCTCTGTCTCCTAACAACCAAGTCCCGATTGAAGGCAACAGCCCGACCGTGAAGGGGAGACACCGCCACCGCCAGGGCACCAGTTTCCCAGGGCCAGCGCCTGCGGGCAAAGTAGGGCTCCTTCGGCCCAGATTGAAGCCGAGGAGTGGGTAACCGGTGGGGACCCATCGCTACCAAGAGACTTTACATAGGTGCAGGGAATAGACCGTCACCGCTAACTGCAGGGAACCGCAGCACCGTAACCGTCCGAGGGACCCGTCCAACAAGCCGTTTGTTTACCGAGAACTGTGTCGTGTTTACTGGCTGAGTGAGTACCTCCGTGCTGTGCGGCACAGCGATGCCCCTGCGCCCCTGCACTTCCACAGGCCCCATACCCGCCTGTCCACCATACTAACCCCATCACTGGGCCCCGGGAGCACCAAGACCCCTACCCACGGAGGGGCAAATCGACAACTGGCTGCTCAACACCATCACTCCCGGGCTCCCCAGACAGAGCAGCGGTGGTGTCCACTTAATCACCACAACCGTGGGTGGCGTCACAGACAATAAACTATCCCAGAACCCAATCCCCTTTCACTCACGGGCGAGGAGCGCCGCTCGAGTCCCCGGGATCCGGCCCATCGCTCGAGCCACCGAGCAGCAGCAGCAGGCCGCAGTGCCAGCCGGACCCGAGCAGTGGGAGAGCGCGGCGTCCCCTCCTCCGCCCGCGACAAATGCATTAAGACAACCCTTTTTTTATTTTCATTATTACGGCATATGGAAATCAAAGATGTAGCCCCCCCCCCTTTACGAGCTAGTGCAGGGGTGAACAAATGAGAGAGAGATGACCATGACTGTGGTGAAGGCTAAACCAATAGGCTGAAATTAATTCTATTCATTACTACAATAAACATATTAATTATTATTTTATATTTATTTTATCACCTAATACTGAGAATAATTAAGACTGTTGACACCCCTCTAAACTCAATATAAGCCCACTCAAATCACCTTATATACAGTATGAGCCTCAACACAGGCTCCTACATACAGTATGAGCCTCCACACAACCTTTATATACAGTATGAGCCCACACACAATCTCTATATACAGTATGAGCCCACACACAGGCTCCTACATACAGTAAGAGCCCTCACACAACCACTATATTCAGTCTGACCTCCCACAGGGCCCGCTATATACACAGCCCCATATATAGTATGAGCCCACACACAGCCTCTATATTCAGTATGACCTCCCACACAGCTATATACAATATGAGCCCACACAGCCCCATATACAGTATGAGCCCACACACAGCTCCCCTTTATACAGTATGAGCCCTCACACAACCTCTATATACATTATGAACCCAGACATAGGCTCCTACATACAGTAAGACCCCCCACACAACTGCTATATACTGTATGACCGCCACACAGCCTGCTATATACAGTATGAGCCCACACAGTCCCATACACAGTATGAGCCCACCCACCGATCCCCTTTATACAGCATGAGCCCCTACACAGGTCTATGTGACGCCCTGGCAAAACCAGGTAGTCACACATAAGCCCCCGCATAACACCTTCCCTTACCTAGGTGACATACAGCCGACCTGAAACCCTAGTCACCCACCTCAGGACAAGACAGGCACACCAGTGGGCGGGACCAGGCGGTTAGGGAACGCCCACCTAGGGGTCTAGACAGCCCGGAATGGGAAAATAAACAGTTCAGTCTGAGACAGAGTAGTTTGCAGTTCAAGTTGAGAGGAGTGTGGGCTGGAGCTAGGTGTAGCTTCAGCAGAGGAAGTTCAAGTTGAACGGTGCCAGAGTCGGAGCCCTGGTACCTTGGCTAGGTGGCAGACGGTGGTCTCCGTCAGCAGGAAACGGGAAGACGACTCGGTAGATCCGAGGAGGACCGGAGAAGGGTTGGAGCCCGCTAGTACCGACACCGGAGACCCGACCGGAAACCGTGCACAGAGGGGGTACTCGGACCCTGAAGCCAGGACCGAAACCAGCGGCCTAGCTAATCAACCGATTGAGGGCAGGATTACAGGTCCCGTCCCAACCAAAGTCCCAAAAGCAGACAACCACCCACAGAGAGGGATAGGGCAACCGCCAGGGCCCATAGATCCCACGGGTCAGCGTCAGTAGGCACGGCTCCTTAGGCACACAGAAAGCCGGGAGCGGACTCCTGAGTTCCAAACCAGGCAGCCCACAATACACAAAGACAGTGCAGAGGAAAGGACAGCGACCACCAGCCTGGGTGAGCAGACCAGAGTACAACCGGCCATGGCGGCCAGCCACAAGAACCTTGGTTTACCAAAAGACTTGTGTGATTCATTCAATAGTGAGTAACCTATTATCCCCTGGTCCATCCGGGCATGCAAGACCCTGCCATCGCCACACCCTGCACAGAGACACTGGCCCCCAAGGCAACCATCCCTACCCACGGAGGGGTTAACATCCGGCTGCCATTACATCTCCCCCGGGTATCCCACGACAGCAGCGGTGGTGTCCCACTTCACCACACACCGTGGGTGCGTCACAGACATTCTACAATCAATCCCGTATAAATACGTCCCCCTTTTATTCAGAGTGTCCGCTCGACCCCCGGATCCGGGGAACCCCTCGAGCCGTACCGTAGGCCCCGGATCCGAGCAGCGCCGGCTGCTGGCACGGGGGCGGCACATTTACTTTACAGTAAAAACACCCCTCTAAACAGTATGAGCCCCCAAACAGTCCATCTATTTACAGTATGAGACCCCATTCTCCTTGTATACAGTATGAACTCCCACATGGCCCTCTATATAAAGTATGACCAAAATTTAGCTTTTTGATACACTGTATGAACTCCTCACTGTCCCCCTGTATACTGTATGAGCACGCACAAACACCCCCTATATACAATATGAACCCTCAAATGGTCTTCTTATACACAAAAGGAGCCCCCACATAGCCCTCTATATACAGAATAAGCCCCCAAATAGTATCCTTATATACAGTATTAGCCCCACATGGCCTTCTATATACAGTATAAGCCCTCACATCCTCCCTATATAAAGTATGAACCTCCAAATAGTCTTCTTATATACAGTAGAAGCCCCCACATATTATCCTTTTTGGAGTATGAGCCCCAAATAGTCTCCTTATAAACAATATAAACCCCACATAGCCCGCTATATATAGTATGAGCCCTCACATAGGCCCATATATACAATATAAGCAATCCTAAAAAATCCAAGAAAAATCCAGCAAATCCCAAACGATAAAAAATTCCAAAACTTTATTTCAAATTTTAAAATTCCATGGTTAGGACTCCATTAAAAGGGAAACATATGACGCGTTTCAGATCCAACAGATCCTTACTCATGTTCTGGTGTGATCAATTACACTAATTGCAGAGGAAATAGAAGGGTTAATCCACAACACAGTGTTCACACCAGAATTTGGTGAAGCAAGTTTGTGTTGGAGGTGTATATAAGTTATGTTTGTGGTTACAATACTTCACAAATGAGAAAGCATCTGTTGGATCCGAGATGTGTCATCTGTTTCCCTTTTAATAGAGTTCTAATCATGGAATTTTAAAATGTGAAATAAAGTTTGGGATTTTTTTTATCGTTTGGGATTACTGGATTTTTCTTGGATTTTTTTGGATTGCTTCTTCTGGTGACCAGCTGGACTCTGATGCATGCATCCCCTTCTCTATACCAGGAATTGCAGATGGCGGTGGATTGGCTGATAAGTATTTTTTTTTTATATACAATATAAGCCTTCACATTGCCCTCTATATACAATATGAGATCCCAAATAGCCATCTACCTATAATATGAGCCCCCACATGGCACCCTATTTATAATCTGATTATATATATATACTGTATATATACTGTATATTATACAGTATATTTTTATATATATATATATATATATATATATATATATATATATATATATATATATATATAAAAAAAGCCTCCTCATAATTCACTATATACAGTATGTTATACGCCGGAGTCCTCTGCCTCTCCTCTGCCTCCTCTGACTCCGTGTACCCTTGGGTGTCTCTGCTTCCTCGCCCGAGATGCGCCCTGTGGCTACTGCTCCACCTTGACGTCAATCTCAGCACTTGGCTCGCTCTTGTGACGTCCTGCTGACTACTCAGAAGCCTGAGGCTAAGTACCAAAAGTTAATCATGGCGCCTGTGTGGCTTGACAGTACTCAGCCAGAGTCTAAGGGGTACTTTGCACACTGCGACATCGCAAGCCGATGCTGCGATGCCGAGCGCAATAGTCCCCGCCCCCGTCGCAGCCGCGATATCCTTGTGATAGCTGCCGTAGCGAACAATATCGCTACGGCAGCTTCACATTGACTCACCTGTCCTGGGACGTCGCTCTGGCCGGCGACCCGCCTCCTTATTAAGGGGGCGGGTCGTACGGCGTCACTGCGACGTCACACGGCAGGTGGCCAATAGGAGCGGAGGGGCAGAGATGAGCGGGATGTAAACATCCAGCCCACCTTCTCCCTTCCACATATCCTACGGGAGCCGTGGTGACGCTGGTAGGAGATGTTCCTCGCTCCTGCGGCTTCACACACAGCGGTGTGCTGCTGCTGGAGCGAGGAACAATATCGGACCATCGCGTCAGCATAATTATGGATTACGCCGACGCTACACCGATGATACGATTACGACGCTTTTGCGCTCGTTAATCGTATCATCTAGGCTTTACACACTACGATGTCGCCTGCGATGCCGGATGTGCGTCACTTTCAATTTGACCCCACCGACATCGCACCTGCGATGTCGTAGTGTGCAGAGTACACCTAAGTCCAGAAACCGGGTACTGAGCACCCTCGGGCTGAATGTGCTTGGCCAGAGCCTAAGTCCAGAAATCGGGCTACTGAACATGTTTGGGCTGAATGTGCTCTGCCAGAGCCTAAGTCCAGGATTCAGGCTACTCAGTATGGTCCAGCTGATTGTGTGCTGCAGAGCCCAAGTCCAGAGATTGGGTCACTGAGCATGTGCGTGACGTGGCATGTTCTGATTGGTGGTTGGATGTCAGTGTGGCGCCCTGGCCTAGCCAGGTCATCACAGATAACATACAAACACCCCCCCACCCCCATTAGACAGGGACACCAGCCAAACAAAATCCTTGTTGCTTCCCTCCAGTGTCTGATATCCACACCAGGTGGGGCGGAGCCAAGCGGTTGGCCCCACCCACCGAGGAGTTCACAGGCCTGGAGGCGGGAAAAGTGACAGTTCAGTTGAGGAGTTTGAAGTGAGATGAGCAAGCACTTGGGTGTCTGGGTTTGTGGCCCAGGCACTGACAGCAAGGTTGGCAGATGGTGGTGGCTGTCTGCAGGAGTGGTGGAGCAACGCGGAACCGTAGGACCAGGGATGGGCGACGGCCCGCCGGTCCCGACCGGGGAGCAAAGTGAAGCCAGCCAACACAGGCAGGGCCATCGGACCCCGACCAGGCTTGGAGCCGCTGTCAATAGTCAGATCCGAATATGACTGGAACCCCAGGGGTTTCACAACAGCCAAAGTCCCAATTGAAGGCAACAGCTCACACCGTGAGGATATACAGCTACCGCCTAAGGCTAGAGACCCAAGGGCCAGCACCTGTGGGCAAACGGGCTGCTCCGGTACCCATACACCGGGGAGTGGACTACCGTTGGGAATCTATAGTAGTCAGAAGGAGAACATCAAGGTGCAGGGAAAGACAGCCGTCATCACCTATATTTTACAGTTTTTAAAAATAAAAATAAAACCAGTGATGGACGAACAGCCCGCGGATTGTCTGCATTTCACCAAGGGGGAATGTGGCGCCTTGGCCTAGCCAGGCCATCACAGATAACATACAAACACCACCCCACCCCCATTAGACAGGGACACCAGCCAAACAAAATCCTTATTGCCTCCCTCCAGTGTCTGATGTCCACACCAGGTGGGGCGGAGCCAAGTGGTTGGCCCCACCCACCGAGGAGTTCACAGGCCTGGAGGCGGGAAAAGTGACAGTTCAGTTGAGGAGCGACAGGTGCCAGCCTAAAGGTAGGGGCGCCCCTTCTTCTGCTTTAAGTCTCTATGACACACTGGACTTACACTCCACTGCAGAGGAGCCCCATGAAATAACTTTGCCTCTCTCTTCTTCTTTCCTTTCTGTCCTGTCTCTGTCCTGCTTCAGCCATCTCCACCAAGTTTGCTCCACTCTGCTCTTCTGACCCTTCTGGTCCTTCCTTTCTTGTTCTGCACACTACAACAGCATCTCCTTATCTTCCCTGTAACTTCCCTGTTCCTTCTACTATATCTTTTTCTGTGCTGGGGACCCTCCTCCCCTCACTTAGCTCTTGCCACTCCCTCAACATTCCCTCACACTAAAGGACCTAGTGACACCTAGTGGCAGAGCCAGGTAAGTTATACAGGAGAACTCATGCATCAAATGCAATGCCGCAAAACACATCAGAAAAATACAGTACATTAATCAAAACATTAACAGTTGCAGTACTCTTGGTCACCACATCAGCCTGGGGGCGGTAGGGCACTAGACACCCTATTACAGTTCCCCCCACTTTAAATTCGCCAGTCCTCTGGCGATGGGAACTGCTCCTTAAAGACATAAAAATACAGGGCATGCAAATACACCTACATCAACCATATTCTTAAATACTGTAACATCAAGTATGGGTGTCCTTCCCAATATCCGTAGACCCGTCCGGCCCTCTGAGAAAACTCGCAAAAAGTTCAGTTCTCTCAACTGCCAGTCATGGTGAATACCACAGCGTGGCATTGTCCATTTCACCCACTGGACCCGAACAATGGGGGTGCTGTCCTTAAAACAAAGGGGGAAAACATCCAAACAGTCCTGGAGGTCTAACGCTTACTAATATAGTTACATAGTTACTTAGGTTGAAAAAAGACCTAGGTCCATCTAGTTCAACCTTCCTCCACTAGTTCTACATTTGGTCACTAAGTCATTTATAACCAACAATGTTGTGTGTACTGAGGAAATCATCCAGCCCTTTTTTAAAAGCTGTTATAGTATCTGCCATTACTACCTCTTGTGGTAAGGCATTCCACAGTCTGACAGCTCTAACTGTAAAGAACCCTTTCCTATTTAGCTGCCGGAATCGCTTTTCTTCCACTCGCAGTGTATTCCCCCTGCTCCTTAGTATTGTCTTTGGAAGAAATAAGTCATGTGCCAGTCCTTTATATTGACCATACATGTATTTATACATATAAATGAGATCTCCTCTGAGATGTCTTTTTTCTAAACTAAACATGTAACTTTTTCAACCTGTCATCATATGGGAGGCCTTCCATTCCTTGTAGTAGTCTAGTTAGCCGCCTTTGAACTGACTAACTTCTGAATGTCCTTTTTAAAATGTGGAGCCCAAAACTGTATCCCATATTCCAGAAGTGGCCTTACAAGTGATTTATAGAGGGGTAACAATACGTTGGGCTCACGGGATCTGATCTCTCTTTTCATACACCCTAGAATCCTGTTTGCTTTTGCAGCTGCTGTCTGACATTGAGTACTGCTGCTCAACTTATTTGTAATAAGGATACCCATGTCCTTCCCCTGTTCTGTAGTTCTGAGTTTACTTCCATTTAATGTATACGCAGCTATAGGATTACTCCGTCCTAGGTGCATTACTTTACATTTATCAACATTAAATCTCATTTGCCAAGTATCTGCCCATTCTGACATCTTAACCAGATCTTTTTGTAATATTGTACTATCAAGATCAGTTTTTAATATCCTACATAGTTTGGTGTAATCAGCAAAGACTGACTCTTTACTATCAATCCCATACACAAGGTCATTAATAAAGAGATTAAAAAAATTGGTTCTACAACAGATCCCTGCGGTACCCCACTGCTGACTATTGCCCATTTAGAGAATGTACCATTTATGACTACTCTTTGTTTCCTATCTTTTAGCTAATTCCTTACCCATTTGCATATAGTTTCCCCTAGTCCTTGCTTCTGGAGCTTTAGTATAAGGCTATTATGTGGTACAGTATCAAATGCCTTTGCAAAGTCCAAATAAATCATATCAGCTGCATTACCAATATCCAGGTTTGCACTTACCCCCTCATAGAACCCCAACAGGTTGGTTAGACATGACTTATCTTTCATGAATCCATGCTGTCTGTCAGTTATTATATTATTTTCTGCAATATATTTTTGCATGTCATCCCTTAAAATGCCCTCAAAAACTTTGCATATTACTGCTGTCAGACTTACTGGCCAGTAGTTGCCTGGATCTACCCTCTTACCTTTCTTAAATATCGGTACCACATCAGCAATCCTCCAATACTGAGGCACCAACCCTGTTACTAATCAATGTCCCGTCTCGGTTTCCATCTCAGCTGGACACAGTCTCTCAGGGTTGGGGGCAAAGTCCATAGAGGGGACAAGGCAAGTCCATAAAAAGGACAGAACTAAGTCAATCAACAGGGCAAAGTCCAGGGGCAATGGGACAATGGGGTGGGGTTCCTGAGAGTTGGGCCAAGGTTACAGTCCTCCTCCAGCCCCAAAGGGATCGCAGATTCCCTTAATCCAACAAGGGAAAAGCAAAAAGCAACAACAAAGTACTGGCCTTTTCTGTCCACGAGGGGCATGTTCCATCCCTCCATCACTAGAAAACAACCTTCTGGCCTCTTCCGGCCACTTCGGGGCAACATCACTCAGCCCAACTGAGGATCCTCTGTCTCCAAGTTCACAGATCAGCCCAACTGGCCTTGGTCCCTTTAACCTGGTAAGGAGGATTTTCAACGACCCCTCTCCTTTTCAACACAGCCTTACAACAATGGAACAGCAGGGGTCACTCACACTCTTCAGGCATCCTTGCTGCCTTCCAGTACCCGACACCCACAGCTTCTTAAACTAGCATTCAAAGTATCTCCTCCAGCTTTGCTTTGGTTCCAGCCTCTGCCATGCTCACTGCTTTCTCAGCTCTGCTGTGCGCTCCACTCTGTGCGTTCTGCAGCACTGAATCCTCCCTCCAAGATGGTGCTGGAGAGGTCAATGAAATGCACATTCTGCGTTACTGGGCCCTCCCCTTTTGGCGCCAGAGCCCCGTTGCATCACGCGTCCATCTCTTCGGCCGCGCCCACAGCCATGCTTCTCGCACATACTGTGCTGCACCCACCAGTCGGCATCTCTTCAGCTACTACCCATCTCTTGCGGGTGGCTCCTCTTCTGGGCAGGAACTTCATCTTCCACCGGACTCCTCTTCAGTGGAATCCTCTCATCTCAGGCCGGACCTTCTCTTCAGTATCTCCACTCTGCATGGACAACACACCTCCAGGCCAAATACATTTTCACCTACTTGGGTGCCATCTCCTCCCACAATGGGCAGGGTCACCTTCTCTCAGGCCACATGTCGCCGCCATCTTGGGAGCCATGCTGTCGTCCGCCATCTTGACTTCACCAGTTTTACTTATACTTTCAATCTTTGGCACATCGCTCTGCTGCGGCACCGCTTTAGGCACTGTCTCTTCAGCCACGTTGCTCAGCTGCAGCGTCGCTTCAGGCTGCTCAGCTTCAGGTGCCATATCTATCATGATTTTCTCTGCATCACACTCTGCAAACACATCACTCAGCTGCAGCGCCGCTTCAGACTACTCAGCTTCAGTTTCAAGCGCCATTTCTTCTGCGCCCAGGGTCAGGTGCTTCTCCCCGTTTGGATGCCAGATATACGCATCTTGCTGACTATGCCAAATGCAAAGTGCCGGAGAGCGGCAGTCGTGGGCAAGGGCTGTGGTGGCCCTCAACCCACCCCAGCACAGTAAAGACATGGGGGCAGAGTGGAGTGGGTGTTATGTGGTGTGGAGGTGGTACCTCCTGACTGCTGTGCTTCCATTTCTTCAGCCAGCCTCTCTGGCTCTCGTATACTTCCATAGGCCTTATGCTCAGTGCGCTCAGTAAGCAGACGACTACCAGGTAACACTTGAACGATTTTACTGAATATATACTTTACATTTATTTTATATTTTCTTAGGACAGAGACGTTATCATCATCATCCTTCATACACATTTGCTTCTGTAACCGAATCGGCTCTACAGGGACGGCCATAATAGGGCAACTTATCTTTCCATTTCGTACCCACTCTCCCAGCATCGTGGTGGATTATGCGGCCTGGCATGCTAGACAGATGGACCCACTTGCCCTCCCGCTGCAACTGCTTTCCCACAGGTACTGACAGGCTCCAGCCTAAGGTAGGGGTGCCCCAACTTCTCCTTTATATCTCCATGACACACTGGACTTACACTCCACTGCAGATGAGCCCCATGAAATATCTTTGCCTCTCCTTCTTTCCTTTATGTCCTGTCTCTGTCCTGCTTCAGCCACTTCCACCCAGTTTTGCTCAATTCTGATCTTCTGACCCTTATGGTCCTTTCTTTCTTGTTCTGCACACTACAACAGCATCTCCCTATCTGCCATGCAACAGGAAGTTCCTTCGCCTATATCTGCTCCTGTGCAGGAGGGGACCCTCCTCCCCTCACTTAGCTCCTGCCACTCCCTCAACATTCCCTCACACTAAGGGACCTAGTGACACGTAGTGGCAGATCCGGATACATTACACAAGAGAACTCATGCATCAAATGCAATGCAGCAAAACACATCAGAAAAATACAGTACATTAATCACAAACATTAACAGTTGCAATACTCTTGGTCACCAAATCAGCCAGTTTTTGGTTGGTAACTTTGAGGTTACAGTTTTGCAGAAACCATCCATTTCTGGCCCCATCACAGCCATGTCAAGTATTGGCATGGTTGTGATTAGCCAGGGAAATCACGGTAAAAGAAAAAAAATAGGAAGCAAATTGGTTAAAGCAGGACATAACTGTCTCCGCATGGCTGTAACATTACTTCTGATACTGCTCATTATTCTTCATGCATATACACTGCTTCCCCCACCCACTGTCTGTGATAGTGTCTGTGATTGGTGCAGTCAGACTTCCAGTGTCTCTGATTGGTTGCCCTCACAGTAGCTCCTGCCCGAAGTGAAGTATAAAAATAAATAACTAAATTGGCGTATGGTCCATCATATATTGATACCAGTGCAGATAAATTCAACAGCTGCAGGGTGCAGGACCCAGGAGTGCACAATATCTTGACTTTGTATCAAAATACAAAGGACCCCATTTTAAAAAACAGCATGCGGTCCCCCTCAATTTTGATGCCCAGACATGATAAATTTGACAGCTGGGGGCTGGTATTTTCAGGCTGAGGAGGCCCATGGTTATAGGCCCCACAGCCTAAAAATAGCAGCCTGCAGCTGCCCAGAATTGTCACATCAATTAATTGCAACAATCCCGACACTTTACCCAGCTCATCCCGATTCCCCTTTTGTGGTGGCAATCAGGGTATTATAAGGAGTTAATGACAGCTCACAGCTACCACTAAGCTCTAGATTAAAAATGGGAGGTGAACATGAACCAAACTGAACCTTGACAGGATTGCTTATCTGTAGTCCTGACTTCAGAGAAGCGCACGGCGCTTGATCGAAAAAACAGCTCCTGCACTTCAGATCATGTGCAGTGTACATCTCTGAAGCTGGTACACGTACACCCAGCTTCAGAGGAGCACTGACGCTGCCTAAATGAGCCTCGGGCCTGCGCAAGATTTCCAAGAGCTGCAATTACGCCAGCTCTTGTAAATCATGTTATCATGCCCACTGGAGTGTGATAGCATAGTAATAGGGCTCACTAAGCTGGGGAAGCAACACCCCATCAACTAGTCAAAGGCCTAATTAGCAGCGAACAGCAGACTTCATTAATGCTTTTTTTAAACATTGATTTTAGCAAGTAGCATTATACAGGGCTGGTTAGGCAGGGAATTTTGGCATACACACGTGAATGCTGCTGAGTTGGAGGGCATAGGGGACCTGACAGGTTCCCTTTAAGTTTATACAAATTGTATAAACTATTCATATCAATGTAAAGTAATTGTTCTCTTTATTTTTCTAATAATAAATCACAGAAGCCATTGGGAATGTATTTTCCCTACAGCAAATAGATGTGAATTTAGTTTACCCAGTCTGCTGCTCCAAACAAATAATACCGGCTGCTCTAATGGAATAACATCAGCAAAAGTAAAATCCATCCAGCGCTCCTTCATATGAAAAAAATTGCATTCAATTCCTTTTATTACACATTGACATAAAGTAAATGTACACTGCTAAAAAAATTAAAGGGAAGCAACCAAATATAACTCCAAGTTAATCAAACTTCTGTGAAATCAAACTGTTCACTTAAGGTCCAGTCACACTAAGCAACTTACCAGCGATCCCAACAACGATAGGGATCGCTGGTAACTTGCTAGGAGGTTGCTGGTGAGATGTCACACTGCGACGCTCCAGCGATCCCACCAGCAACCTGACCTGGCAGGGATCGCTGGAGCGTCATTACACGAGTTGCTGGTGAGCTCACCAGCAACCAGTGACCAGCCCCCAGCGCCGCGTGGAAGATGCTGCGCTTGGTAACTAAGGTAAATATCGGGTAACCAACCCGATATTTACCTTGGTTACCAGTGCACGGAGCTACACGTGCAGAGAACAGGGAGCAGCGCACACTGAGCGCTGGCTCCCTGCTCTCCTAGTTACAGCACACATCGGGTTAATTACCCGATGTGTGCTGCAGCTAAATGTGCACAGAGCAGGGAGCAGCGCACACCGCTTAGCGCTGGCTCCCTGCTCTCCTAGTTACAGCACACATCGGGTTAATTACCCGATGTGTGCTGCAGCTAAATGTGCACAGAGCAGGGAGCAGCGCACACCGCTTAGCGCTGGCTCCCTGCTCTCCTAGTTACAGCACACATCGGGTTAATTACCCGATGTGTGCAGCAGCTACATGTGCACAGAGCAGGGAGCAGCGCACACTGCTTAGCGCTGGCTCCCTGCTCTCCTAGTTACAGCACACATCGGGTTAATTAACCCGATGTGTCCTGCAGCTACATGTGCACAGAGCAGGAGCCGGCACTGACAGTGAGAGCGGCGGAGGCTGGTAACAAAGGTAAATATCGGGTAACCAAGGACAGGGCTTCTTGGTTACCCGATGTTTACATTGGTTACCAGCCTCCGCAGAAGCCGGCTCCTGCTCCTGCACATTTAGTTGTTGCTATCTCGCTGTCACATACAGCGATCTGTGCTTCACAGCGGGACAGCAACAACTAAAAAATGGCCCAGGACATTCAGCAACAACCAACGACCTCACAGCAGGGGCCAGGTTGTTGCTGGATGTCACACACAGCAACATCGCTAGCAACGTCACAAAAGTTGTTCGTTAGCAGCGATGTTGCTAGCGATGTTGCTTAGTGTGACGGGGCCTTTAGGAAGCAACACTGATTGACAATCAATTTCACATGCTGTTGTGTAAATGGAATAGACATCAGATGGAAATTATTGGCAATTATCAAGACACACTCAATAAAGGAGTGTTTCTGCAGGTGGGGACCACAGACCACATCTCAGTCCAATGCTTTCTGGCTGATGTTTTGGTCACTTTTGAATGTTGGTTGTGCTCTCAGACTCGTGGTAGCATGAGACAGACTCAACAACCCACACAAGTGGCACAGGTAGTGCAGCTCATCCAGGATGGCACATCAATGCGAGCTGTGGTAAGAAGGTTTGCTGTGTCTCTCAGCGTAGTGTCCAGAGGATGGAGGCGCTACCAGGAGACAGGCGAGTACACGAGGAGACGTGGAAGTGGCCGTAGGAGGGCAACCACCCAGCAGCAGGACCGCCACCTCCACCTTTGTGCAAGGATGATCAGGAGGAGCACTGCTAGAGCCCTGCAAAATGACCTCCAGCAGGCCACAAATGTGCATGTGTCTGCACAAAAAGTTAGAAACCGACTCCATGAAGATGGCATGAGGGCCCAACGTCCACAGGTGGGGGTTATGCTCACTGCCCAACACCTGCAGGATGCTTGGCATTTGCCACAGAACACCAGGATTGGCAAATTCGCCACTGGCGCCCTGTGCTCTAACCAGATGAAAGCAGGTTCACACTAAGCACATGTGACAGACGTGACAGAGTTTGGAGACGCCTTGGAGAGTGATCTGCTGTCTACAACATCCTTCAGCATGACCGGTTTGGCAGTGGGTCAGTAGTGGTGTGGGGTGGCATTTCTTTGGAGGGCCGCACAGCCCTCCATGTGCTCGCTAGAAGTAGTCTGACTGTCATTAGGTACCGAGATAAGATCCTCAGACCCCTTGTTAAACCATATGCTGGTGTGGTTGGCCCTGGGTTCCTCCCAATGCAGGACAATCCCAGACCTCATGTGGCTGTAGTGTGTCAGCAGTTCCTGCAAGACGAAGGCATTGAAGCTATGCACTGGCCCGCCCGTTCCCCAGACCTGATCCGATTGAGCACATCTGGGATATCATGTCTCACTCCATCCACCAACATCACATTGCACCACAGACTGTCCAGGAGTTGGTGGATGCTTTATCTAGGTCTGGGAGGAGATCCCTCAGGAGACCATCTGCAACCTCATCAGCAGCATACCCAGGCATTGTAGGGAGGTCATACAGGCACATGGAGGCCACACACAATACTGAGCCTCATTTTGACTTGTTTCCACTTTCATTTTGTCCTGTTTTGATTTTCATTTTGACTTGTTTCCACTTTCATTTTGTGTGTGTCTTCAAATCCAGGCCTCCATTGGTCGTTAAAACATTTGATTTCCATTGATGATTTTTGTGT
The DNA here is from genome assembly GCF_048569485.1 of Anomaloglossus baeobatrachus. NCBI lineage: Eukaryota > Metazoa > Chordata > Amphibia > Anura > Aromobatidae > Anomaloglossus > Anomaloglossus baeobatrachus. The sequence continues at coordinate 91,911,256 of NC_134360.1, read as the reverse complement.
GATTTTGTTGTCAGCACATTCAACTTTGTACAGAACAAAGTATTCCATGAGAATATTTCATTCATTCAGATCTAGGATGTGTTAGAGTGTTCCCTTTAATTTTTTGAGCAGTGTATGTTCTGTCTGTGCTTGCATGGGTTTCCTCCATGAACTCTGATTTACTTTTAGGGTATGTGCATATGTTAAGAATTTGGAGCATTTCTGCCCCAAAATATTCTTTTTGACGCATTTGTACAGTTTTTGTCCCCATTCACGGCTTCTAGCACCACCCTCAAACAAATTGTCAGCATGGGGCAACGCTAGTGTCACTCATTCCTTCTATCTCCACCCCCTGACGTCTTCTTCTAATTTGAAGCTTTGGCAGCGGATAGAGAAGCCGAGTGCCTTGATGATAACTAAGTTCAAAGTCAGTATAGGGGTAATATTTTTACAGTTTGCCATAGACCACTAAACCCCTAAACTAAAGACTAATATTTAAAACATACATTTTATTAGTTATTATTATTATTATTATTAATAATATAAAGCACACTGAACAAACATTTATAATTATTTAGTGCAGCGATAAGTAATCCATCATATTAATTTCCTTTCTTAAGGATCAATACAAAGGATGTTACACCCGATTATTAGCAGATAGATTAAATATGGCTAGACATTGACCGATTTCTCAGCACTCAGTCCTAATAGAAAGTAATAGATCCAAGCACTACTAGCTTTATTACAAAGACACAATCATTGGCTTTTCCTCCAACATGTTTCGCCACACTGGCGTCATCAGAGGAATTAGGCTCAAATGAATTAATCAGACCAAAAACCCTACATAACCTTGGTTTATGGCATCATGTCAGGTCCAGTCAATAGAGGACAACCATATAAATCACCATTCATAGTGCATTATCACGGAAATCAAAGACTAAAGGCCACTTTACACACAGAGATAACTCTGCGGCAAATCTGTGGTTGCAGTGAAATTGTGGACAATCAGTGCCAAGTTTGTGGCTGTGTACAAATGGAACAATATGTCCATGATTTCACTGCAACTACAGATCTGCCAAAGATTTATCTCTGTGTGTAAAGTGGCCTTAAGAGGGCATAGACGTCAGTATAGAGATCAGCTTAAGACTGCTTTACACGGGACAATTACGCATGCGATATCGTATGCGATCGAACCTGCCCCCATCATATGTGCAGCACGTTCAACTTGTTGACCGCGTCGCACAAACGATTATTTCCCGTCACACATACTTACCCTTCCATATGACCTCGATGTGGGTGGCAAACATCCACTTCCTGGAGTGGGAGGGACATTCAGCGTCACAGCGACGTCACGCGGCAGCCGGCCAATAGAGGCGGAGGGGCGGAGATGAGAGGGACGTAAATATCCCGCCCACCTCCTTCCTTCCGCATAGATGGTGGGAGCCGCGGGACGTAGGTAAGATTTGTTCATCATTCCTGGGGTGTCACACACTGCAATGTGTGCTACCTCGGGAACATTGAACAACCCGACGTACAATTTTTAGCTTTTGAACGACGAAGCCCGCTTTAGAGTAAGCATATAGGTCAAGACTGTTGTATGCCATAGGATTCTCACCTACATTGCAGACATACTTAAGGGCCAGACTAATCACCCACTCAGGTCCTTATCCTATAGTAACAAGCGTAACATATCACTGAGAGCACTCTCCTATCAGTGAGTAGTGTCAGGTACCTCCTGTTCATTACTCAATCATCAGTATGTTAGATTCCCACCGCACATGACATAATTTCTTGATGAGTGCACTACTTTTTAAGAAATCAGACTTTGGGGGGCGGAGCTAGCCGATGGTGCACTGAGACGCTGGAAGACGGAGCTCCCACACACCCGCCGTGAATTCTCACACTTCAAAGGCACTCACCGGGTCCAGGATCAGTAATGGCACGCAGGAGAGGACGGGCGACGGGTGTACAGACTCCAGAGGGTGAAGGTACAGATATCACCCGCTTTTTCAGGACCTCAGCCTCCCAGCCTGACACCTCTGCTCTCTCCAACATGGCGCCTGCAGACACTGAGGCAGGAGGTAACGCTCAGCAAACATGCAGTGGAGCGACCTCACTGCCTCCTCACATAACAGCAGCCAGCTCAGCTATAAACATAGATAAGGCACAGCAGGACACCACAGAAGGGAGTGTTGAAAACCCCCTGTCCCAGCCACAAAAGCGACTCCCAGATGAACTGCAGGCAGAGCAGGGCCCCAGCTCTGTGATACAGCAGACCCCAGCAGCCATGGGAAGCAGATCTGTGACACCCAGAGAGGAGCCTGTAATATCACAACAACAGCACTCATCACCTAAAGAACAAAGACCCCCCCCACCTCCAACACCTCCACCCGCAGAAACAAGGGAGAGAAGAATAAATCAGACCAGACACAGGAACAAGAAGAAGATTGGGATTGGAATTGGAAAGCACATATCAGATCAATTCCAATCAGACAGGAAATGGACTCTTTGCTGGGGAAATTGAGGGAATCCCATAACCAAGACATGGCCTCTATACAATCAGAGATCAGACAAATTGGCCAGCGTGTAGCAGCTACAGAAGGGGTACAGGAACAGATATTTTCCCATATAGAATCACATCAACAAGTCCTATCAGAGCACACGGACCAAATACAGGACATTCTGACCCACGATATTGAAAACCGGCATCGCCGTAATAAATTGAGGATTAGAGGCCTCACAGAAGCAGTGGCACCACCACAGCTGGATGAATGGGCACAAAAATTCTTTACCCGTCTCCTCCAACGCGACCCAGAACAACGCATACAACTGGACCACATCCACAGATCCCTAGGCCCCAAATCTCCTGATCCGGCCAGACCAAGCAATGTGATATGTCGGGTCCACTTCTATAAAGAAAAGGAGGCCATACTACAAAGATGCAGAGAGAAAGGAGGGGTACATATAAAGGGACACCTCTGATTGTCCTACCAGACCTAGCACGGAGGACACTGCAACTACACAAGGCCTTAAGACCACTACTCCAATCCCTCAAAGATAAGGATGTTCCATATCGCTGGGGATATCCGTTCCAACTAACAGCAAAGAAAAATGGGAAGTCGGCGGTCTTCCGGTCCTTGGGAGACCTCCCCAACTTACTAGCGACTTTTGAACTGCCTATGATCAGCCTGCCAGATTGGCCAACCCCGGGAGGCCCTGCACCCTTACCACCAAGAGAGCATTGGCGACAAGTCCAGAACAGAAGGGGTGGAGGATCCTCCCGGGATATACACCGCTGAACATCGCTGACCATCCAAAGAAAAGGAGAAAACTTCTTGGAAAACCAGGAGGCGAGATATAAATTGATTGTATTGGACTGTTTACCTGTTCATAGAGCGTCATGTATCAGTATCCTCTCTCCTCACGCTTACTTTCCTACTCCCCCACTCTTTTTTTTCCCTTCTCTCTCTCCCTACTCCCCTCCACTCGCCCCCTCGCCCCTCCCCCTATCCCTCTTCCTTCGTATCACTCCCACGTTGCGACTTCCTCTTCACACACCTTCCATGAGCGCACTACTTCCTACAAATTAACTCAACTCAACCCATCTTCCCATCCCCTGCACACATACTTATGAAGGAACATGCCCTACACTATTTTCTACCCCCTTCCTCTCCCCCCCTCTTAGACATGCTCTCTACATACACCCCTCCATACACCTCCTACACTCCGTCTTCCCACTTCCCTCCATGTCCTCCCCCCTGGTCCTTTGCCCACACCACTTCATATTTTATTTTTTTTATTGTCTCAGTCAATCTGTTGCTCCCCCCCCTCTCCTTTCCTCATTCCTTCCCCTTTCACTCTTTACATCTGGATCTGACACTGAGCTCTGGTTTAATGGCATTTTATATTGAGTTGATAGCCTCGTGTTCTCCTCCCGATGTGCGATCCATACCCAAAACACACCAAGTAATTGGGGGTGTGGGGGAGGGGAATGGAAAAAAGATTAATCACTACTAGACTGTATATGTTGATTGTTATTCATATTACTTGTGGGGGTTCGCCGCGGAGGGGAGTTCCTGAAAGACCGAAGGCTTTCCGGCACCTCTATTAGAGACGTGGCAGAGTGCCACATTACACAATAGTCTACCAGTAGATACCCAAGATCAGTAGGCACCCTAGTCCTACTTAGCTTATCTAATTTTACCTGTCACCACTATCTTATCTCTGCTCTTTCTCTTCTCTCCTTGGTTTTCCCTATACCCTGCCTACCCTTTTCTGTGATGTCGCACCTCACCTTTTGCACTTACAATACTAAAGGCTTAAATAAACCCGAAAAGAGAAGTCAGATTCTATATCGCCTGCACAGGAAGGGAGTTAAAATAGCCCTATTTCAAGAGACACACTTCATAGCCTCCAACACTCCCAACTGTAAAACCAAGAATTACCCGACATGGTTCCATGGCCCACACCCCAACAAGAAGGCATGTGGGGTTTCCATTGCTTTTCACAAGACATTCCAGCCAACAGTTCTCGACACGCTCACTAGCCCGGAGGGACGCTGGCTATTTCTTAAAATATCTTACCTGAATAATACTTATACAATCGCTAACATCCATTTCCCAAATCAGGACCAGGTATCCTTTGGAATGGAGACTCTGGAGAAGCTGGCAGAGTTTGCGGGTGGCACCTGTATCATCTTGGGAGGAGACTTCAACCTTGTGTTGGATCCAGCCATGGATTCGTCTTCTGGTAGGTCTGCAATCCCCTCCTCGGCACTACCCAGATTAAAACGAGAACTAACATCCCTTAAACTAGTCGATCTTTGGAGGGTCTTACATCCCGGAGTCAGAGACTAAAGTTTTAATTCCACAGTTCATAATAGCTACACCAGACTAGACCACATTTTCATATCCCACGACCTGCTAGACAAATCCCCGGGTTGTTCAATGGATGTTTTTCTCTGGTCGGACCACGCACCAGTATATGGGGAAATTGGGGTGAGAGATATGGGGGAGGCTGGGACACACATGGAGACTGAACGACAACCTGCTCAAGAATTAGTAATGCCTAGAGGATATTCATAAAACCATTGCAAACTTCAAAATAGATCACATGGCAGATCCCACACCTGCCCTGGTCAAATGGGAAGCGTTGAAATGTAGGATCAGGAGGGTCTGCATATCCCATGGATCCAGAATTAAAAAATAAAGTGCAAGGGAACTTAAAGAACTGTTAGCACAACTAGGCCATAAAGAAACGATAAACAAAACCAAATCCAGTGACACCCTTAAAACGGAAATTTCTACTATCCGCCACCAAATATTATCTATCCTAGACCGAAAATCACTGTGTATCAGAGATAAATTTCGTAGGAATATCTTTGAGTTTGGAAATAAAAGTGGACCATTGTTGGCCAGGACCCTTCACCCAAGACAGGCACAAACCCCAATACTCGCGTTAAACTCACAGACAGGAACCCAGATACATTCCACCCCTGACATATTAGAAGAATTCAGAAACTACTATACAAAACTTTATAACATCCCATCCCCACATGCCCCATCACCTGATGCGAGACATCGCGACATTTGGGAATACTTATCCCCTTGAAGATGCGGTAGCTGAAGACATAGACGAGGATTTCTCAGACACAGAGCTAAGCGATGCCATTAAAACCCTTAAAGTGCGTAAAAGCCCTGATCCTGATGGGTTCACCACCCGGTTTTAAAAAATATGTGGAGAGGCCTGCAGCCCTATAATGCTGAAAGCCTTCAATTCCATAACCAACACATGCCAGTTCCCTAAACAGACACTCCAAGCCCAAATAACCGTAATCCCCAAGCCTGGCAGGGACCCACTGACCTGCTCTAATTACAGACCTATCTCACTAATAAATGTGGATATTAAATTGTACTCTAAAATGATAGCCCTGAGACTAGGCCCCCTCATACCCAAACTAATCCACAAAGACCAGGTGGGTTTTGTCCCAGGGAGGGAGGCACGGGACAACACTATTAGAACCCTGTCCCTAGTGGCCCAGGCACGTCAGCGTCAAATCCCAATGTGCCTCTTGACAGTAGATGCCGAAAAGGCATTTGACAGAGTCCATTGGGGTTTTTTAGAAGCCACGATGCAGGCAATCGGCGTCCGTTCGCGCTTACTACAATGGATAAAAACATTATATCACGAACCAACAGCACAAGTTGGTGTTAACCGGCGCCTGTCAGCTCCATTTAATATTAGAAACGGTACCAGACAGGGATGCCCCCTATCGCCATACCTATACATTCTGGTAATGGAATCCCTGGCAAATGCACTCAGGGAAAACCCTTCGATAAAAGGGATACAGATAGGACAAACATCTCATAAATTAGCACTATTCACGGACGATCTCTTGATATATGTGACACAGCCGAAGGCTAGTTTGCCCAACATATTGCAAGAGTTTGAGATCTTTGGCAGACTCTCCAATTTTAAAGTAAACCTACAAAAAACAGAGATCTTAAACATATCGCTACTGTCCGTAGAAGAGAATACTCTCAAACCCGCCTTCCCCTTTAAGTGGGCCAGCAATTACATTAAATATCTGGGGATCAGGGTTTCTCCCAACCACCAAGACCTATATAATTACAATTTCCCAGACCTTTTAAAAAATATCCACAAAGACCTCATAGCATGGCATAACCTCCCCATTTCCTGGTTCGGCAGGGTCAATACAATTAAAATGGATGTCCTACCTAAAATACTATACCTGTTTTAAACTATCCCACTGAACCTAGGAGAAAATGTCTTCCTCAAGTTAAAGAAGATGATCAGCAATTTTATATGGCGTGGCACCAAACCACGACTGAAATACTCAATGCTGACTAAATCTCGCTGGGACGGAGGGGCGGGGCTCCCGGATCTTAGAGCTTATCACGCAACGGCGGTGGGCGGTTGCATATTGGATCTCCTGCACAGTAAAGACAGAAAATTGTGGGTGGAGATTGAATGTGACCTATGCCCGAATATGGCACACGGAATCTTCTGGTTGTCATCTAGAACTAACCTTGGGACCCTAGGAGTTTCCCCGATCCTCTTGTCCCTGGCTACAGCGTGGAGGACAGCCAATAGACTGTTACGGGGGCTGTCTGATTATAAAAACCAAAGAGATATCAGACAGTCAGGGTCCACCGTGCAAAGTCTCTGCTGCAGACTATGGCAGAGGATAAGGGGTATCTTGTACTACGGAAGCAGTACTGACACTGATACGTCTCAGTGACACTAGAGCCAATCACGGCGTGTACTGTTAAAGTCACAGCGACAACCGTATTTAGCATTAACGTAAAAGGGATAGGTTAATGAGTGAGGAAGAGTATATAAGTGTGCCGCTGTAAATAGTAGTAGCACAAGTGCAGAGTGCAATACCTAAGTTAAACTCACAGAGGCATATAGTTAGGAAATAAAATATAGCTCCGTAATCCACAAAAGCCATAATAGGCCATGTATTCTCAGAGAAAGAGCTGACCTGGGATACTACACTTAGAGGGTGCAGAAGACGTCTCTAGTAACCCCCTTCTAATGGTTACTAGGCCTGGGAGTTTCCCTGACGGTTAGGACACTTGTTGGCATAGTGCCCAGCCTGACGACATACGTAACATATAGGAGGACCAGACTTGCGTAGTCTGGAGGACGTATGACCTAACTCCATAGGAGTGGGAGATGTTTCAGATGCTGAGGAAGATGGTCGTAGACCCTCAACAACTGGAATATCTCGATGCTTAGGGCGTGAGGAAGAGACCTCGAGTCTACATTCCCTATGGTGTACGCCAATCCTCGTTGCTACTGTGATCAAGTCCTCCAGAGAAGCAGGGACCTCACGAGTAGCAAGGGCATCCTTGACATAGCCTGCCAACCCTCTCCAGAAGATAGGAATCAACACCTTCTCTGGCCAATCTAGTTCTGCCACCAGAGTTCTAAAAGCAATGGCATAAGAACTAGTGCATAACGAACCCTGAGATAGATCTAAGAGTCTCAGGGCCGCATCATGGGTAACCTGCTGACCCATGAATACCGCTTTAAGAGCATCAAGAAAGTCTTGATGTCTCAGAGTAACCACATCAGAGCGCTCCCATACGGGAGTCGCCCATTCTAAGGCTTTGTCCTGAAGTAAGAAGATGATAAAGCCTACTCTGGACCTCTCCGTAGAGAAGCAAGAAGAGTTGACCTCTAGGTGTATCTGACACTGACTAATGAAACCACGACATTATCTGGCATCGCCAGAATATATGTTTGGCAGAGCAAGTCGAGGATCATGTGCAGATGTCACTATGGTCTGAGGTTTATCCTCTACAGTCTTAAGCCGCGACTCAAGTACTTGTATGTAACGGTGTAACTGCTGATATTCTGCCATAACTGCCAGACTCTTGGCTCAGTCCTAATGTTACGGGGGCTGTCTGATTATAAAAACCAAAGGGATATCAGACAGTCAGGGTCCACCGTGCAAAGTCTCTGCTGCAGACTATGGCAGAGGATAAGGGGTATCTTGTACTATGGAAGCAGTACTGACACTGATACGTCTCAGTGACACTAGAGCCAATCATGGCGTGTACTGTTAAAGTCACAGCGACTACCGTATTTAGCATTAACGTAAAAGGGATAGGTTAATGAGTGAGGAAGAGTATATAAGTGTGCCGCTGTAAATAGTAGTAGCACAAGTGCGGAGTGCAATACCTAAGTTAAACTCACAGAGGCATATAGTTAGGAAATAAAGAAATTCCTCCCTTACTCGGAGGGTGTGTGGTATGGTCTCTGTTAATGATCACAGAGACAAAAGCAGTGAGTGTGAAATGGCACCTACCTAGGTCTGTTACTCTAGTGGTGCCAGGAGACGGACAGCAGCGTAAGCAGCACAAAGCTCCTACCTGCGTTCGCTCCACTAGTGTGCGAGGACACGAACCACTAGATATGGCACCTGCCTAGGTCCGCTCCACTAGTAATGCAAAAGAGACGGACAGCAGCACAAGCTGCACAAATCTCCTACCTATGTTCGCTCCCCTAGTGTGCGAGGATACGAACAACTGCCTGACGCAGTATAAGGAACATTACCCTAGCGGCAACGTCCACCTACGAGTAGAATCACAAGGCCCAGCCGGACCATGTGCCTCAGGCACCTGCCTATGTCCACTCCACTAAGATGTAAGGATACGGACCGCAGCCGAAGCTGTAAGGTACAAGAACGCTCACCTAGCATAGACAGAGAGATGCCTAGAGGGACATGCACAGAGCGTCTACTCTCATGCATGAACCAAGAGGACTGAGCGCCGGGCGTCGTGCGTCAGGGTCTTATATAGACTCTGTGACTCATCCAAGATGCAGGACACCAGAGCCAATCCGCTGCCAGAACGACAGCAATGACGTCACGCTGGCCTATCACCGAGCAAAGCGTCACAAACACATGACCAGCGACCAATCGGCATAGAAGGTGTCAGAGACATGTGACCACGTGTCAGCGATGATGTCACCCGCACACGTGCAATGGCTCCAAGATAGGACTTAGGGCGGCTTTGCACGTTGCGACATCGCACGTGCGATGTCGGTGGGGTCAAATCGAAAGTGACGCACATCCGGCGTCACTTTCGACATCGTACTGTGTAAATGCTAGATGATACGATGAACGAGCGCAAAAACTTCGTTATCGTATCATCATTGCATTCACCGACATTTCCATAATTTCGGTGCCGCGACAGGTACGATGTTGTTCCTTGTTCCTGCGGCAGCACACATCGCTGTGTGTGAAGCCGCAGGAGCGAGGAACATCTCCTTACCTGCCGCCGGCGGCTATACGGAAGGAAGGAGGTGGGCGGGATGTTTACATCCTGCTCATCTCCGCCCCTCCGCCGCTATTGGCCGCCTGCCGTGTGACGTCGCTATGACGCCGCACGACCCGCCCCCTTAGGAAGGAGGCGGGTCGCCGGCCATTGCGACGGTCGCAGGGCAGGTGAGTGCATGTGAAGCTGGCGTAGCGCCAGCTATCACAAGATATCGTACCTGCGACGGAGGCGGGGACTATCGCGTGCGACATCGCAGCATCGGCTTGCGATGTCGCAATGTGCAAAGCCCACCTAAGTCTCCTGCGCTTGCACATGTGCAGTAGCAACTAATCCGAACATAGTCTCCAGTGCCATAGCAACCGTAACAGTACCTCCCCCTCAAGGGCCCCCCTCCTGGCGACGCAGGTAATCGGCAACTAAATCGGTAGCATGGATAGCCTCCTCAGGCTCCCAAGAGCGATGTTCCGGGCCGTAGCCCTCCCAATCTATCAAGAAGAACCTGCGCCCTCGAACCATCTTAGAACCAACTATGGCTTGTACCTCATAGCTAGAGCGAGAGGAATCAGAGGCAGGAGAGTGCACTTCACGAGCGTGAGGTAAAATAGCCGGCTTTAACAGTGAGACATGTAATTTGTCATGGATCCTAAGATGGACGGGTAACTTCAATTGGTAGACTACAGGATTTACCTGTTGAAGAACTTTATAAGGACCCAGGAAGCGAGGAGCAAATTTGACAGAGCTCACTCTAAGTTTCACATGTTTTGCAGAGTGCCACACAAAGTCCCCCAGAGAAAAGACAGGAGCCGGGCGACGAAACCGATCGGACACCGTCTTTATACGGTCCTTAGCTGCTTGGATCGAATCTTGAGTCCGATCCCAAACCTCTCTGGCATTAGTTGCCCAGTCGGCCACAAGAGGAGAAGGTGCAGCAGCGGGAAATGGTACCGGTACCCTAGGGTGTTGCCCATTATTGAGTACAAACGGAGTCTGCCCAGTGGCCTCAGCCAGCGAATTGTTAAGGGCAAATTCTGCCCAGGGTAGGAGGGAGGACCAGTTATCGTGGTTCTCAGCAACAAAGTGTCGAAGGTATATAATCATGGATTGATTGGTACAACCAAACCATTGGTCTCCGGATGGTATGCCGAAGAGAGGTTCAACTCAATTTGCAGAAGGCTGCAAAGATCTCGCCAGAAACGTGAAGCAAATTGCGGGCCTCTATCACAAATGATACGATCTGGCATCCCGTGAAGCCTAAAGACATGCTTGAGGAATAGTTTGGCTAGTACCCTGGAAGATGGGATTCTCAATAACGGTACGAGATGAACCATCCGGGAAAAATGGTCCGTAATGACCCACACAAATCTATGTCCCTGTGAACACGGAAGATCACCCACAAAGTCCATGCCTACCACCTCCCATGGTCTATCTGGCACTGTTAAAGGATGCAAGAGCCCAGCCGGTCTCTGCCGTAACGGACGGTTTCGAGCACATGAGTAGCAGGAACCGACATATCTCTTGACGTGGCTGGTTAAGTGTGGCCACCAACACCACCTCTCGAGTAACTCTCGTGTCCGTCTAATACCAAAATGCCCACCCACCTTTGAGGTGTGGGCCCACGACAGTATATCATTCTGTCGATCAGGCAGAACAAAGGTCTTGCCCGGTGGGATTTGGTCTAATGTCACAGGGGAGAGCGTATGAAAAACCCTGGAGGGAAGGATAAGATGAGGTTCGTTAATCTCTTCCTGGGTAGAGACCATAGAGCGAGACAGGGCGTCTGCCTTGTTATTCTTATTCCCATACAGATAGTTGATGGAGAAGTGAAAGCGGGAGAAAAACAAGGACCAGCGGGCTTGGCGAAGATTCAGACGCTGAGCGGTTTGTCAGTACGTCAGATTCTTATGGTCTGTATAGACCTGGAAAGGATGTTTCGCTCCTTCTAGCAAGTGAAGCCACTCCTCCAAGGCTAATCTCAGGGTGAGCAGTTCCCTATCCCCAATGGTATAGTTTCTCTCTGCCGGTGAATAGGTTTTAGCAAAGAAGAAACACATATAGGGTTGGTTTGTCTTATTAATTCATTTGAGCCTCATTCCCCTGATGACGCCAGTGTGGCGAAACATGTTGGGGAGGCCAATGATTGTGTCTTTTTAATAAGGCTAGTGTAGTTTTAGCTGGGATCTGTTACTCTCTACTTGTAGCAATCAGTCGATGTCTAGCCATATTTAATCTATGTAATATTAATCGGGTTTAACATCCTATATGTGGATCCTTATAGAAGGAAATTAATTACATATGATTACTTATCAATGCACTAAGTAATTTTAAATGTTTGTTCAGTACGCTTTATATTAATAATAATAATAACTAATAAAAGCTATGTTTTAAATATTAGTCTCTAGTTCAAGTATTTAGTGGCCTATGGCAAATTGTAAGAAGCAGAATGCCAGCGCTGTACTCATATCTTCCATAGCATCTATCACAATGAATCCAGAATGTCTTTGGAGGGGGCTGCAATGCAAGAAACTGTGGAAAATGCACCCCGGTGATGTCCAGTTCCAGGAGGGGAGATGAACACTGTGGGGAGTGAGAGAAGCAATGTCACGTGTGAGACTCCTCTCAAAAGAAAAGTATCTCCAAAAGTGGACAAGTGTGGATGTTGATGAAAACATTAACATCAGAGGATTTTATATTGGTGGGTGAGTTTCTTAGCATTGTGGCATAAAGAATAGCGAAACTACTCTTTACCCACTAATGAAACTTTACTCAAAAATCAACCAAAAATGTAGATTTATATTAGCATTTCTCTATGTAAAAAATTGTTTAAAAGAACTGAAGTCCTCAGTGGTTGATACCTTTTAATGGCTAACTGAAAAGATGGTAATAATAGCAAGCTTTCAAGACTACTTAAATCTCTTCGTCAGGCATGGTTACCATGCCTGATGAAGAGACCTGAGTAGTCTCGAAAGCTTGCTATTATTACCATCTTTTCAGTTAGCCATTAAAAGGTATCAACCACTGAGGACTTCAGTTCTTTTAAACAATTTTTTATCTCTACTGGCTAACAAGGTACAAAGATATATTTTACCGGGATCATTTTTCTATGTCTAATTGTTATAAGAAAAGTAAAATATTCACTGATTCCCATGAAAAAAGGATAATTCTCATGAAAACTTTTTGGAATTGTAAACCATCTATGGCCGCCTCCATTTTAAATGGACTTCTGAAAAATCAAACATAGTGAAAACTAAAAGGTAATAAGGGGTGAGAAAAAGTGAAAACAAAGGAGATAATTGGAAATTATACAAATCAGAATGATACTAATAAATAGAGATGAGCGAACCGGTCGCGGTTTGGCTCGAGCTTGGTTCGTCGAATGGAGGTCTAGTTCGAGTTCGGTTTGGCGAACCGGTTCGGCGAACCACTCAAACCCATAGGAAACAATGGGAGGCAATCACAAACACATAAAAACACCTAGAAAACACCCTCAAAGGTGTCCAAAAGGTGACAAACAACTAACAACACAACACAAACACATGGGAAAGTGACAAGGACATTGTTACGGGGGGCTGTCTGATAATAACCGAAAGGAGTATCAGACAGTCAGGGTCCACCGTGCAAAGACTTTGCTGCAGACTATGGCAGAGTGCAATACCTCTGTTAACTCACAGAAAGATATAATAAGAAAGTAAAGCAATTCCTCCCTTACTTGGAGGGTGTGTGGAATGATCTCTGTTAATAATCACAGAGACAAAGGCAATGTGTGCGAAATGGCACCTACCTAGATCCGCTCTTCTAGTGGTGCAAAAGAGACGAACAGCAGCGTAAGCCGCACAAAGCTCCTACCTGCGTTCGCTCCACTAGTGTGCGAGGACACGAACCACTAGATATGGCACCTGCCTAGGTCCGCTCTTCTAGTGGTGCAGAAGAGACGAACAGCAGCGTAAGCCGCACAAAGCTCCTACCTCTGTTCGCTCCCCTAGTGTGCGAGGATACGAACAACTGCCAGACGCAGTATAAGGAACGTTACCCTAGCGGCAACGTCCACCTACGAGTACAATCACAAGGCCCAGCCAGACCATGTGCCTCAGGCACCTGCCTATGTCCGCTCCCCTAAGAGGTAAGGATACGGACAGCAGCCGAAGCTGTAAGGTATAAGAACGCTACCCTGCCGGTAGCGCTCACCTAGCATAGACAGAGGAATGCCTAGAGGAACGTGCACAGAGCGTCTACTCATATGCATGAACCAAGAGGACTGAGCACCATGCGGCGTGTGTCAGGGTCTTATATAGACTCTGTGCCTCATCCAAGATGGAGGACACCAGAGCCAATCCGCTTCCAGAACGACAGGAGTGACGTCATGCTGGCCTATCACCGAGCAAGACGTCACAAGCACATGACCAGCGACCAATCGGCATAGAAGGTGTCAGAGACATGTGACCTCGTGTCAGCGATGATGTCACCCGCACATGTGCAATGGCTCCAAGATTGGACTTAGTCTCCGGCGCTCGCACATGTGCAGTAGCAAGAAATCTGGACTTAGTCTCCAGCGCTCGCACATGTGCAGTAGCAAGAAATCTGGACTTAGTCTCCAGCGCTCGCACATGTGCAGTAGCAAGAAATCTGGACATAGTCTCCAGTGCTCGCAGCAACCGTAACAGTACCTCCCCCTCAAGGACCCCCCTCCCGGCGACGCAGATAATCGGCAACTAAGTCGGGAGCATGGACAGCCTCCTCAGGCTCCCAAGAGCGATGTTCCGGGCCATAGCCCTCCCAATCTATCAAGAAGAACCTGCGCCCTCTAACCATCTTAGAACCAACTATGGCTCGTACCTCATAGCTAGAGCGAGAGGAATCAGAGGCAGGAGAGTGCACTTCACGAGCGTGAGGTAAAATAGCCGGCTTTAGCAGTGAGACATGGAATTTGTCATGAATCCTAAGATGGACAGGTAACTTCAATTGATAGACTACAGGATTTACCTGTCGAAGAACCTCATAAGGACCCAGGAAGCGAGGAGCAAATTTGACAGAGCTCACTCTAAGTCTCACGTGTTTTGCAGAGAGCCACACAAAGTCCCCTGGAGAAAAGACAGGAGCCGGGCGACGAAACCGATCGGACACCGTCTTCATACGGTCCTTAGCTGCTTGGATCGACTCTTGAGTCCGATCCCAAACCTCTCTGGCATTAGTTGCCCAGTCGGCCACAAGAGGAGAAGGTGCAGCAGCGGGAAACGGTACCGGTACCCTAGGGTGTTGCCCATTATTGAGTACGAACGGTGTCTGCCCAGTGGCCTCAGCCAGCGAATTGTTAAGGGCAAATTCTGCCCAGGGTAGGAGGGAGGACCAGTTATCGTGGTTCTCAGCAACAAAGTGTCGAAGGTATATAATCATAGATTGATTGGTACGTTCAACCAAACCATTAGTCTCCGGATGGTATGCCGAAGAGAGATTCAACTCAATTTGCAGAAGGCTACAAAGATCTCGCCAGAAACGGGAAGTAAATTGCGGGCCTCTATCACAAATGATACGATCTGGCATCCCGTGAAGCCTAAAGACATGCTTGAGGAATAGTTTGGCTAGTACCCTGGAAGATGGGATTCTCGATAACGGTACGAGATGAACCATCCGGGAGAAATGGTCCGTAATGACCCACACAAATCTATGTCCCTGTGAACATGGAAGATCACCCACAAAGTCCATGCCTACCACCTCCCATGGTCTATCTGGCACTGGTAAAGGATGCAAGAGTCCAGCCGGTCTCTGTCGTAATGGACGGTTGCGAGCACACGAGTAGCAGGAACCGACATATCTCTTGACGTGGCTGGCTAAGTGTGGCCACCAATACCACCTCTCCAGTAACTCTCGTGTCCGCCTAATACCAAAATGCCCACCCACCTTTGAGGTGTGGGCCCATGACAGTATATCATTCTGTCGATCAGGCGGAACAAATGTCTTGCCCGGTGGGATTTGGTCTAACGTCACAGGGGAGAGCGTATGAAAAACCCTGGAGGGAAGGATAAGACGAGGTTCGTCATTCTCTTCCTGGGTAGAAAGCATAGAGCGAGACAGGGCGTCTGCCTTGTTATTCTTACTCCCAGACAAATAGTTGATGGAGAAGTGAAAGCGGGAGAAAAACAAGGACCAGCGGGCTTGGCGAGGATTCAGACGCTGAGCGGTTTGTAAGTACGTCAGATTCTTATGGTCTGTATAGACCTGGAAAGGATGTTTCGCTCCTTCCAGCAAGTGACGCCACTCCTCCAAGGCTAATCTCAAGGCGAGCAGTTCCCTATCCCCAATGGTATAGTTTCTCTCTGCCGGTGAAAAGGTTTTAGCAAAGAAGAAACACGGCCTTTTTCTACCTGCACCGTTCTTTTGATACAAGACCGCACCAGCACCCACTGAAGAGGCATCAACCTCTAAGAGGAAGGGCTTACTCTCATTGGGTCTTTGAAGAACGGGAGCAGTTGAAAAGTGTCTTTTTACTGCCTCAAAAGCCTGAGATGTCTCAGTAGACCAGTCTTTGGGATTAGCACCTTTCTTAGTCAAGGCCACCAAAGGGGCCACCAAAGTAGAAAAATGGGGTATGAACTGCCTGTAATAATTTATAAATCCTAAGAAGCGTTGCACCGCCTTCAAGGAATGAGGTTCGGACCATTGCAGGACAGCAGAGCGCTTCGCAGGATCCATAGCCAGACCCTCTTGTGAGATAATGTAACCCAAAAAAGGCAATGAGGACTGCTCGAATACACATTTCTCGAGTTTAGCAAACAATGAGTGCTCCCTTAAACGGGAAAGGACACGAACGACATCCTGACGATGAGTCTCCAGATCAGGAGAAAAAATCAGGATGTCGTCCAGATACACCACTACTGAGGATAACAGTAAATCCCTGAACACATCATTTACGAAGTCCTGAAATACTGCGGGTGCATTACATAACCCAAAAGGCATGACGAGGTATTCATAGTGACCGTCTCGGGTGTTAAAAGCGGTCTTCCATTCGTCACCCTTTCGAATTCGTACCAAGTTATACGCACCCCGCAGATCCAACTTCGTAAAAACTTGAGCTCCTCTCAGTCTGTCAAAGAGCTCCGAAATTAAAGGTAATGGGTATTTGTTCTTTATTGTGATTGCGTTGAGACCCCTGTAATCTATGCAGGGACGCAAATCACCCTCTTTCTTCCGAACAAAGAAAAACCCAGCTCCCGCGGGAGAGACAGACTTACGAATGAACCCCTTCTCTAAGCTCTCTCTTATATAGGTCGACATGGCCTCCGACTCAGGTATCGACAGGGGGTAAACCCTGCCTTTAGGTGGAACCGAACCTGGGATAAGGTCTATGGCACAGTCATATGGCCTATGGGGTGGAAGAACCTCAGCACCCTGTTTGGAGAACACGTCAGCGAAATCCAAATAGGGTGTAGGTATGGGAGAGAGATCAGTTGATGCAACTGCAATGACCTTAGGTGGTAAGGGAAGACATCGGGACTGACATTTCGAACCCCAACTAATAATGCTGTCAGACTCCCAGTCAATGTGAGGAGCATGAGTCCGAAGCCATGGAAGACCCAGAAGGACGTCGTCTATACCCTCAGGCAAAACAAGAAAAGAAATCTCCTCTATGTGACCCTGAGACAGGGAAAGGCGCAAGGGAACTGTCCTCAATGTAATGGAGTCAGACAACATAGTTCCATTAACAACACGGACAGGAATAGGCGCCTCTAACATGATAGAGGGAATATTGTGTCCCTTTACAAATCCTGAGGACACAAAAATCCCGTCAGCTCCGGAATCCACAAAAGCCATAATAGGCCATGTATTCTCAGATAACGAGAGCTGACCTGGGATACAACACTTAGAGGGTGCAGAAGACGTCTCTAGTAACCCCCCTCTAATGGTTACTAGGCCAGGGAGTTTCCCTGACGACTAGGACACTTGTTGGCATAGTGCCCAGCCTGACGACATACGTAACATATAGGAGGACCAGACTTGCGTAGTCTGGAGAACGTATGACCTAACTCCATAGGAGTGGGAGATGTTTCAGATGCTGAGGAAGATGGTAGTGGACCCTCAACAACTGGAATAGCCCGATGCTTAGGGCGTGAGAAAGAGACCTCGAGTCTACGTTCCTTATGGCGTACATCGATCCTCGTTGCTACTGTGATCAAGTCCTCCAGAGAAGCAGGGACTTCACGAGTAGCAAGGGCATCCTTGACATAGCCAGCCAACCCTCTCCAGAAGATAGGAATCAACACCTTCTCTGGCCAATCTAGTTCTGCCACCAGAGTTCTAAAAGCAATGGCATAAGAACTAGTGGATAACGAACCCTGAGATAGATCTAACAGTCTCAGGGCCGCATCATGGGTAACCTGCGGACCCATGAATACCGCCTTAAGAGCATCAAGAAAGTCTTGATGTCTCAGAGTAACCACATCAGAGCGCTCCCATAGGGGAGTCGCCCATTCTAAGGCTTTGTCCTGAAGTAAGGAGATGATAAAGCCTACTCTGGACCTCTCCGTAGAGCAGCGAGAAGAGTTAACCTCTAGGTGTATCTGACACTGACTAATGAAACCACGACATGATCTGGCATCGCCAGAATATCTGTTTGGTAGAGCAAGTCGAGGATCATGTGCAGATGTCACCATGGTCTGAGGTTTATCCTCTATACTCTTGAGCCGTGACTCAAGTACTTGTATGTAACGGTGTAACTGCTGATATTCTGTCATAACTGCCAGACCCTTGGCTCAGTCCTAATGTTACGGGGGGCTGTCTGATAATAACCGAAAGGAGTATCAGACAGTCAGGGTCCACCGTGCAAAGACTTTGCTGCAGACTATGGCAGAGTGCAATACCTCTGTTAACTCACAGAAAGATATAATAAGAAAGTAAAGCAATTCCTCCCTTACTTGGAGGGTGTGTGGAATGATCTCTGTTAATAATCACAGAGACAAAGGCAATGTGTGCGAAATGGCACCTACCTAGGTCCGCTCTTCTAGTGGTGCAAAAGAGACGAACAGCAGCGTAAGCCGCACAAAGCTCCTACCTGCGTTCGCTCCACTAGTGTGCGAGGACACGAACCACTAGATATGGCACCTGCCTAGGTCCGCTCTTCTAGTGGTGCAAAAGAGACGAACAGCAGCGTAAGCCGCACAAAGCTCCTACCTCTGTTCGCTCCCCTAGTGTGCGAGGATACGAACAACTGCCAGACGCAGTATAAGGAACGTTACCCTAGCGGCAACGTCCACCTACGAGTACAATCACAAGGCCCAGCCAGACCATGTGCCTCAGGCACCTGCCTATGTCCGCTCCCCTAAGAGGTAAGGATACGGACAGCAGCCGAAGCTGTAAGGTATAAGAACGCTACCCTGCCGGTAGCGCTCACCTAGCATAGACAGAGGAATGCCTAGAGGAACGTGCACAGAGCGTCTACTCATATGCATGAACCAAGAGGACTGAGCACCATGCGGCGTGTGTCAGGGTCTTATATAGACTCTGTGCCTCATCCAAGATGGAGGACACCAGAGCCAATCCGCTTCCAGAACGACAGGAGTGACGTCATGCTGGCCTATCACCGAGCAAGACGTCACAAGCACATGACCAGCGACCAATCGGCATAGAAGGTGTCAGAGACATGTGACCTCGTGTCAGCGATGATGTCACCCGCACATGTGCAATGGCTCCAAGATTGGACTTAGTCTCCGGCGCTCGCACATGTGCAGTAGCAAGAAATCTGGACTTAGTCTCCAGCGCTCGCACATGTGCAGTAGCAAGAAATCTGGACTTAGTCTCCAGCGCTCGCACATGTGCAGTAGCAAGAAATCTGGACATAGTCTCCAGTGCTCGCAGCAACCGTAACAGACATATACTCATGCGAAAACAGAAGAGCTGGACAAGGAAAAAGAGGAGGAGACACAGATATAGGCATGGCATGCCCTTCTAAAATGATGTAAAACACCGCAAGGTGATTCAAAGCGGAGTCTCCCTTTTTTCCAAAAATTGGGCCACACAGACACCCTTCAGTGGCAGCACTTGTACCCCAGTTGTACACTTCACAGGTAGATTTGCATCAAGCACATTCAAAAATACGCCATCCTTAACCGTCCCCAGGATGACACCGGGGTAGGTAGAAAAGTCTTTGCTGATCCCAGATCTGTTTATCTTGGATCATTTTTAGAAACACTGCAAGCAAGGGTTACTCCAAGCAGAGTCTCCCTTTTTTTTCCAGAAATTGGGCCACACAGACACCCCTTCAGTGGCAGCACTTGTGCCCCAGTTGTACACGTCACAGGTAGATTTGCATCAAGCACATTCAAAAATACGCCATCCTTAACCATCCCCAGGATGACACCGGGGTAGGTAGCAAAGTCTTTGCTGATCCCAGATCTGTTCATCTTGGATCATTTTTAGAAACACTGCAAGCAAGGGTTACTGCAAGCGGAGTCTCCCTTTTTTCCAAAAATTGGCCCACACAGACACCCCTTCAGTGGCAGCATTTGTGCCCCAGTTGTACACTTCACAGGTAGATTTGCATCAAGCACATTCAAAATACACAAGCATTTACTCTCCCCAGGATGACACAGGGGTAGTAAATTCCTTGTGGATCCATGACTTGTTCATTTGATGAACGTTAGTCTGTCCACATTGTCACTGGACAGACGCGTGCGCTTATCTGTCAGGACACACCCAGCAGCACTGAAGGCACATTCAGAGACAACGCTGGCAGCTGGACACGACAAAATCTCCAAGGCGTAAGTGGAGAGCTCTGGCCATTTTTCAAGATTTGAAGCCCAAAATGAGCAAGGCGCCATTTGCAAAGTCATGGCATCGATGTTCATTTGGAGATACTCCTGTATCATCCTCTCCAGCCGTTGACTATGTGTCAGACTTGTTGTCTCTGGTGGCCTTGCAAAGGATGGTCTAAAAAAAATTATGAAAAGATTCACTAAAATTGCTGTTACCAGCACCAGATACGGTGCTGCTGGTACGGGTAGACTGTTGAAGATGACGAGACCGTCCCATGTTTGTCAAGTTACAATTGGCAGATTCACTCCGTGCACCATGGTTGTTTGGTGGAAAAGCCGAGCTAAGATCGAGTAACAGCTTCTGCTGATACTCCTGCATACGTGCGTCCCTTTCTATGGCTGTAATTATGTCACAAAATTTGGACTTGTACCGGGGATCTAATAGTGTGGCAAGCCAGTACTCATCATCACTTCTAATTTTGACAATACTAGGGTCATGTTGGAGGTAGTGCAGCAAGAAGGCGCTCATGTGTCTTGCGCAGCCATGCGGACCAAGTCCACACTGCGTTTGTGGCATAGAGGTGCTAACCGTTCTTTCTTCCTCTGACATCTCCCCCCAACCTCTTTCAACTGAAATTTAACCAAGGTCTCCCTCATCCGCTCAGTTTTCCATGTCCATGGACAGTTCGTCCTCCATTTCATCATGTTCTCCTGCACCTTCCTCAACATTTTGCCTGCTACCATGCGCCCTTGTTGATCCCTGTCCCCCATGGTCCCATGCCTGCCGCCTTGGTGATGATGAACGTCTGGACCTTGTAGATGTTGGTATCCCTTGCACATATGAATCCTCCTGAACTTCCTCCCCTTCCTCTTGTCCCACCCCCTGACTCCGAATAGTGTTTAGCTTGTGCTCCAGCATGTAAATGACTGGAATTGTAATGCTGATAATGGCATTGTCAGCGCTAAACATATTCGTCGCCATGTCGAAACTGTGCAGAAGGGTTCATAGGTCCTTGATCTGAGACCACTCCATTAGGGTGATCTTCCTCACCTCTGCATCTCGTTGGCCCAGGCTATATGACATGACATATTGCACCAGGGCTCGGCGGTGCTGCCACAGTCGCTGTAACATGTGGAGAGTCGAATTCCAGCGTGTCTGCACATCGCATTTCAGGTGGTGAACCGGCAGGCCGAAAGACTTCTGGAGCGATGCAAGTCGCTCAGCTGCAGCGGTTGAACGGAGGAAATGAGCAGACAGTATTCGTGCCCTGTTCAAAAGGCCATCTAGGCCGGGATAGTGTGTTAAGAATTGCTGGACAACAAGGTTCAATACGTGAGCCATACAAGGCACGTGTGTCACCTTGCCCAGGCGAAGGGCCGCACCCAGGTTTGCAGCATTGTCGCACACGGCCTTACCAGGCTGCAGGTTGAGTGGAGACAACCATTTACCAAACTCAGTCTCCAGAGCTGCCAACAACTCAGCTGCTGTGTGACTCTTAGTTCCAAGACATTTCAAGATAAAGACCGCCTGATGCCATTGCACTCTGCTGCCAGCATAGTAATGAGGGGTGCGTGATTCCTTCTGCGCAGTTACAACGCTGGTGGCCTGACCAGGCAGGCTTGGGGCGGAGGTGGAGGACCCAGAAGAGGTTGAGGAGGCAGAAGCAGTGGAGGAACTTGGACAGACAGAGGATTGACACACAAGTCGTGGGGACGGCAAGACTTGTGCAGCAGACCCTTCACCATCTATCACCATAGTTACCCAGTGCCCAGTCATCAACATGTAACGTCCCTGTCCATGCTTACTGGTCCAAGTATCGGTGGTGAAATGCACCCGTTCACACACAGAGTTTCTAAAGGAAGCGTTAATGTTGTGTGAAACATGCTGGTGTAGCGCAGGCACACCTTTCTTAGAGAAGTAGTGGCGACTGGGCATCTGGTACTGGGGCACAGCGACAGACATAAGGTCTCTAAAATCCTGTGTGTCCACCAGGCAGAAAGGCAGCATTTCGGTAGCCAAGAGCTTATAGAGGGATAAAGTCAACCACTTAGCTTTGTCATGGGTCGCAGGAAATGGCCTTTTATTTGTCCACATCTGAGGGACAGAGATCTGGCTGCTGTGTGTAGACGGTGGTGAGTAGGGTGTCCCTGGAAAATGCAGGTTTGTGAGGAAAGTGCAGGTGTAGACATGATGTTGCCTTCATCCAACGTTGGTGCTATCGACGTCTGAGAGAGCTGTACACACGCACTTATTTCCCCTTCCAAACCAACTGACGACCTACCAAGCAAACTGCCTGTTGCGGTTACAGTGGTGGAAGTTGTGCGTGGAAAACCTGGTGTGACAGCTGCCCCCACAGTCCTAGAAGATGAAGAGCGCGCGGATGCACTGGAAGGGGCAGGCGGTGGATGGTCCGCTCCGCTAGGCCGCATTGCAGCACGGTGAGCTTCCCACTGGGACATATGATATTTATTCATGTGACGATTCATGGAAGAAGTTGTCAAACTGCTGAGGTTTTTGCCTCTACTAACAGATTCCCGACAAATTTTACAGATCACATGATTTGGGCGATCCTTTGCAAGGTCAAAAAAGGACCAGGCTAGGAAAGGCTTAGAGGACATGCAACCTGCTGAGCCACCCTGACTAGTGCTCAGAGGCAGAGTGGTGGCTGAGGATGCAGTTGTAGACGTGCTACCAGTACTCCTCCTCTGTCCAGGAAGGCACAAGGTAACTTCGTCGTCAGTTGAATCCTCCTCCACCGCCTCTGTTGACTTCCTCGAGTGCCTGACTGTGGGTTGACAGTAGGTGGGATCTAGAACTTCCCCATCAAGCGTTGTGTTTGCACTCCCCTCACCCTCAGACTGAGCCTCTTCCTGCCCTGACTGAATATTTAAGTTGTCATCTCAATCTGGTATCTGCGTCTCACAGACGCAGATACCAGATTGAGTATCTGCGTCTCACAGTACTCCTCCTCTGTCCAGGAAGGCACAAGGTAACTTCGTCGTCAGTTGAATCCTCCTCCACCGCCTCTGTTGACTTCCTCGAGTGCCTGACTGTGGGTTGACAGTAGGTGGGATCTAGAACTTCCCCATCAAGCGTTGTGTTTGCACTCCCCTCACCATCAGACCGAGCCTCTTCCTGCCCTGACTGAATATTTAAGTTGTCATCTCAATCTGGTATCTGCGTCTCATCGTCATCAGTATGTTCCTCATTGCCTATAACAACAGGTGTTACGGTTTGTGAAAAAGGGTCAACATTATGCTCAGAAACTTGGTCATCATGGCCTGAATCTGAGTCACAAAGGTTCTGGGCATCACTACAGACCATTTCCTGGTCTGTACTCACTGTAGCTTGGACACTAATGAAGTCCAACAGCCACTTTTAGGATGCCACTAAGTTTCCTCAGTGTTTGCTATTAGAATGGCTTAGTAAAAATGAGCTTGAGGGTGCAATGCAGGGGTGCTGGAAATTGCTTGGCACCAGTGGGACACTAATGGAGTCCAAGAGCCACTTTTTGGATGCCACTAACTGGCAGCACTCTTTTCAATAAAAATGGCTTTGCAAAAATGTGCAGGAGGGGTGCATGCAGAGGTGGTGGGACTTGCTTGGTACAAGTGCCACAATAATGGAGGACAGCAGCCACTCTTTGGATGGCACTAACTGGCAGCACTCTGCAATTAAAATGGCTTTGCTAAAAAGGGCAGGAGGGTACAGTGGCCGAGTTGTGGGTCAGTGTAGAGGAAAGGAAGCCTCACTTTCTATCTCTCCTAATGGTGAAATGCAGCAAGGAATTCCCTGAGCTTAGCTACACAGACGCTGTTATCTGTAGCTGTTAAAAACTGTTTCCACGGACCTGACTGTCACCTATGGCTCTGAGCCGGATGAAATGAGCCCAGAAAAGGGCTGAATTAAACTTCCATCCCTAATTTGTAGAGTGCTGTGTGTAGAGCGTACACAGCAGGATCGGCGGCAGGAGCTGCATCAGCGGTGACTGTCACCCAGACGCAGAAGTCAGATAATGGCGTCCAGACGGGAAAATGCCCGTATTTATAATGCAAGGACATGTGACATCGACAGCCTATGACACATGCCCTTGCTTGTCTGGCAAAAAGTCCACTCAGCTGTGTGTGTGTCTGGGATTGGCTGACATGCTGGCCCGCCCCACTACACGCGCGCTTAGGGAAGGAAGAAAAGAAAAAAAATGGCGATCGCCATTATCCCAGCAGCAGTGATCTGAACGCGCAGTCCCCGCACACTATACGCTGAAATTTCATAATAGTGTGAGTCACAGATTGACTCAAACTATTACAGTGAAAAGCTAGCTAGTAATTAGCTTGGCTTTTTGCTGATAGACGGTAATAGAAAATGAGTGGGACTCAGCACCAATATGGATGAATAAAAATCTTCATGCTTTATTTGAGAAGTTTAAAAATAAAAAAAAAGGTCACAAATCATCCAAAATCGCCATGCGACTTGCCGTGCGGCTTGACGCGTTTCGGACACAAAGTGGGGAATTTAAAAACAGTCCTTAATCATAAGCCATGTAGAATGGGAGGCAAGAGATATATATAGCACCTTAAGAAGCAATGAAATACAAGAGCAAGATGGAAAACAGGAAGGGAGTCCACCCGAAAACATGCAAATTAGTAAGAGGGTTGGTATATCATTGGATTCTTTTAACCCCATATGCGTATGTATATCTACTGGGGAATTCAATGAAAAACAATTCATAGATTACAAAAGGACCTCAAAATAAGGTCAATGCAAGCATACATGTGTATATGTGCGCCATTCCACCCATCCATATATTTCGTATAGCAATTATTTTACTAAGGAAACAAGAAGATTATTTCATTGGTCTGTGAAAAGATGTTCATACAGATATTATAATGAATGGATATATCTTATATAGATGGTATGTGTACACATGCATGTAAATGCATGTGCTCTGTGGGTGCAGGGCAAAGAAGAAAATAGAAATACATGTATGTGGACTAGATATTATATCGTTTCCAGTATAGGATTTCATATATTATAGACATAGGAAAAAAAAAAAAAATTATATATATATTTTTGTTTTTATTTTTATTTTTATATTTTGTATGTGTAGCTATATAAGCTCTATGTACACATGTGTGCAGTGTGTACACATGTGTGTGATGGAAGAAACATATAAAACATAGAATATCCAGGAATTCAGTTATGAGAATTATTAATGAGATTTATATCCTACTCTGAGATATGAGTAATTCTCCAATAAATTCATATTATCTTTTTGTGTTGTTATATATATGATCATTGGTTTGTGTATATGTTAATCTTATTTTATTCTTAACTATATTGAATTATTTCATTCGTTATTTCACTATATTTATGTATTACTGTAATGTTTGTTATTATTATATATTCATTACTTATAATATGTATATATTTCATTATTTGTTTTTTTATTTTTATATTTATTCATATTTATTTACATGTATATTTTTATGTTTTTCTATATATACGTTTATTCATATTAAATTTTATGACAAATATTTATATCTTCTGATTGTTTCCTCAATATATATCTGTCACACAAAATGTTCATATGGCCATTAATATTGGAGGTGAGGTAGAATGGAAAAGAAAAAAAAAAAAAAATAAATAAATAAATAAAAAATAAAAAAAATATATAAAATTATATTTCATATATATATGATAATCATATGACATAGCGTAGATCGGAACGATAATTAAGTCCCTTTGGATGCCGGGTATCGAGCCGTAATATCCATTTGGCCTCGGTGTAAAGAAGTTCACGAAACCAATCGCCTCCTCTTAGAGGTTTTTTGACTTGCTCGATGCCTACAATGTTCATAGTGGAAAAATCACCATTGTGAAGGTCAAGAAAATGTCTGGTGAGACCTGAGATAGACCTTTTATATTTCGGCGGATTCGAAGAAAAAGTTGGAAGGGGGATGTGGGTATGCTCGGATATCCTTTTTCTGAGAGGCCTGGAAGTGCAGCCTATGTAATCCTTCGAGCATATGGTACAAGAGGCCTTATATATAACATATGTAGTAGAGCAATTTATGAAAGCGGAAATGTTATAGGAAATGTCACCCACTGGAAAAGACAGCGTTTTTCTCATAAATTTACAAAGTCCGCATCGTGGCAAAGCGCACTTGTGGGAGCCTTTGTACTAAGCCAGGTCTCCGTTTTATTTTGAGAAATGAAAAGACTAGGAGATATCATGTTGCCTATGGTTTTGGCCTTCCTGGCCACGACATTGACACCATTGGATAATATTTGAGTTAACTCCGGATCCTGTTGGAGAAGGGGAATATAGCGTAAAAAAACTTTTTTTATTTCAGAAAAATCAACACTGTAAGGAGTGGAGAAGACAATGCGGCAATTTTTTTCATTAGATTTGACTTTGTCAGAGAGTAGATCATTGCGGGTTCTTTCTCCAGCGGTTTTTTCAGCACGAGAGAGGATCTTATTCTTATAACCTCTGTATTGTAGACGCTTCTTCATGGTTTCCAATTCCAGGGAGTAGGCAGTATCTGTAGAGCAAAGCCGGCGTGCTCTGAGGAATTCGCCAAGGGGTAGATTATTTATGGTATGTCTAGCATGATTGCTATTTGCATGCAGGATAGTGTTCCCACTAAGCGGTTTTCTATATAAAGAAGTATTAATGGAACCTGTTTCGGGGTCACCGGTAAGATATACATCCAAAAAGGGGGTAGAATTTCCAGAAAACATTACGGTAAAGCTCAAATTCATGTGGTTTGAATTCAAATAAGAAAGAAAATTATCTGATAGGTTTGTGATGGGTGCGTTTTTCTTGCGCTTCCAGATCATTATGAGATCGTCTATGTATCTCGCGTACCACAAAATTTGATCCAAAAAGGGATTGTCAGGTGTGTGTATGTATATGGCTTCCCAGGAAACCATGTATAAATTAGCTAGAACGCAAGAAAAACTAGCACCCATAGGGCATCCATTAACCTGTAAAAAGAACTGTTGGTTAAAACTGAAAAAATTATGTTTCAAAAGAAACTCACAGATCAAAATGACAGAATCTTTGTGTATGTCACTCATATTGGTCAATCGATTTAAGTGGTGAGATAAGGAATTGAGAGCTGATTTATGTGGAATACATGAATATAATGATGCAACATCACTTGTGACCCAGAAAAGGTTGTCAGTCCAGGTAAAGGCAGGAAGAATTTGTAACAAATGTTTAGAATCCCTGATGTAGCCAGCTGAATCTTTAACAAGAGGCTGTAAGATGTTATCTAGCCAATCTGAGGTCCGATTTGTGAGAGAATTAGTGCTGGCTACGATGGGTCGTAGTGGTGGTGGAAAAAGACCCTTGTGGGTTTTGGGAAGTCCTTAAAAGATCGGACACACAGGAACATCATTAATCAGGAAATCACGGGTTGATTTATCAAAAATACCCAAAGACAATCCTTGGTCAAGAATGGTATTTAATTTCCTGGAAAAGGCTTCTGTAGGATCAGATGTAAGCCATTTATAAGTGGTAGGATCCTCCAACATGTGCATAATTTCTCTCTCATACAGCGAACTGTCGAGAATGAACACTGAGCCACCCTTATCGGCTGCTCTTATGGTGATATAAGGGATTTTGCTCAAATCCTTAAGAGCTTTGCACTCATGGGTGGTATGATTGTTGGACGATGCAGAACTGGAGGAAAGAATATTTTTTATTTCGGTTTCCATTAGATCCTGGTATGTGTCCATGATGGGAACACGTGAAGCCACTGGATAAAAATCCTTATTCGTTGTTTTAAACGGAGAAATGTGAAGTTCAGGACTATTGGAGTTGTCCATTTCAGACAGGATTTTCGTGGAAATAAGTTCCCTGAGACTCATATGTAATGGAAAGGAGGATACTTCAGTGGCGGCACTGGAGGTGGAAGCAGTATCAGCACGGCTCTGTTCAGATGAAAGAAAATGTTTTTTAACCGTAAGGTTTCTGATAAATATGTTGATGTCCTTAATGGTCTGAAACAAATCGGCCCGGGATGTAGGGGCAAAATTCAGACCCTTTTTAAGAACCTGTAAATGAGCAGAGCTGATAGAACATGCAGATAGATTTATAACGGAAAACTCAGCATGATTGGATGTACTTAATACCTCTGGTGCCGGTTTCTGTTGGTGCGTCGAGGAGTGAATTTTACCGCACCTCTGGTGCTTCCTTCCTCCTTGATGGCCATTCCGTTTTTTGACTTCTTGGGAATCGCACCTTCAGCAATATTTGAACTTCTATCTGAATCCAATGAACTGCCACTTCCACCTGTGGTATCCAGGTCGGCTGAAGTGAATATTACAGACTTTTCCTCAGGGTTATAATCCTTGCGGTATTTCAAGAAGTAATGAATATATAATAATAACAAACATTACAGTAATACATAAATATAGTGAAATAACGAATGAAATAATTCAATATAGTTAAGAATAAAATAAGATTAACATATACACAAACCATTGATCATATATATAACAACACAAAAAGATAATATGAATTTATTGGAGAATTACTCATATCTCAGAGTAGGATATAAATCTCATTAATAATTCTCATAACTGAATTCCTGGATATTCTATGTTTTATATGTTTCTTCCATCACACACATGTGTACACACTGCACACATGTGTACATAGAGCTTATATAGCTACACATACAAAATATAAAAATAAAAATAAAAACAAAAATATATATATAATTTTTTTTTTTTTCCTATGTCTATAATATATGAAATCCTATACTGGAAACGATCTAATATCTAGTCCACATACATGTATTTCTATTTTCTTCTTTGCCCTGCACCCACAGAGCACATGCATTTACATGCATGTGTACACATACCATCTATATAAGATATATCCATTCATTATAATATCTGTATGAACATCTTTTCACAGACCAATGAAATAATTTTCTTGTTTCCGTAGTAAAATAATTGCTATATGAAATATATGGATGGGTGGAATGGCGCACATATACACATGTATGCTTGCATTGACCTTATTTTAAGATCCTTTTGTAATCTATGAATTGTTTTTCATTGAATTCCCCAGTAGATATACATACGCATATGGGGTTAAAAGAATCCAATGATATACCAACCCTCTTACTAATTTGCATGTTTTCGGGTGGACTCCCTTCCTGTTTTCCATCTTGCTCTTGTATTTCATTGCTTCTTAAGGTGCTATATATATCTCTTGCCTCCCATTCTACATGGCTTATGATTAAGGACTGTTTTTAAATTCCCCCCTTTGTGTCCGAAACGCGTCAAGCCGCACGGCAAGTCGCATGGCGATTTTGGATGATTTGTGACCTTTTTCTTTATTTTTAAACTTCTCAAATAAAGCATGAAGATTTTTATTCATCCATATTGGTGCTGAGTCCCACTCATTTTCTATTACTGTTTACTCTGAAGCCGGACCTGCCTGTCCGCAGGACTACGTGCATCAACCGCAGACTGGAGGACCTTACATGGGTGAGCTGAATACTTTTTTTCTCTACTTTTTTTGCTGATAGAACCATTCTCGAATGTAACTCGAGCTAACAAACTTTTAGCAAAAAGCTCGAGTTCTAGTTCGATCTAGAACACCCCCCAAAATCACTCGAACCGCGAACTGGAGAACCACGAACCGCGAACAGCGCTCAACTCTACTAATAAATCATTGGCTACACAGTTGATTAAAAATCAAGGGGCAGGATGGCGAAGCTTTGCATTCATGTTTATCAGTTTTATAGAAGAATGATAGAAGGTGATGTAGATGGATTTTTATTGCAACAAAACTTTGTTGATAATCACATTAAATATATTTTTAGCTTCTGAATTGAGTAATATTATTAAATATATTTGCTTCCAGTAATTGTACTTTAGATACAAATGAAAAGCCGGTTTAGAAAATATTCCCCCATTCCTCTTAATTTAGTAAGATCATCAATGGTGTCTTGTTTTTCTCGTGTTTCTTCCTCTCTTCTCTCTTTGCTTCTGATCTGCTCCTTAATCAAATGAAGTCATACACAAAGAATAGTTAACGTGTAATTGTTTTTCTGCCTACTTACTCAACAATATTAAAATAGAACAATTCCTTGGAAGTATTGTTGTTAACCTTAAATCTAATTCCTGTCCTTACAGCAACATTTATGCATTTTTTTTCAGCCCTGGAGTGCTACTTTAAATGTAAGTCCCCTGCCCCGTCATATTCTCATCTTCCTGTGGCTTCATCATTTTTGGCACCATTACAATCCTGCAGCGCCATCTGGTGCCCATAACGTCTGACTGACCGGAAGTCAGATGCTAAATATCTCTGGCAGTTGCTTATCAGTGATGGGCATACGTGCTTCACACTTCTCGGTAGTCGATCGAGCGTGGTGCTTGGATCGAGTGAGGTAATCTGCACCAATTAAATCTGGTGCAGACATTTCAGCACCAAATATGTATATTCTGGGAGCAAACTGCACCGAAACGGTGTCAAAACCGTTTTTCTGTATTTTTTGCCAAGAGATACAGACTTCATGCTGAAATTTTGACACCATATTCCTGCATCCAATCTACACCTTCTGGCAAAAAAAATAAAATAAATATCGCATCACTACTGCATCATGACTCATTGGCAGTGATGTGTTTTTTTTGCCAGGAGGTGTAGATTGGGTGCAGGAATATGGTGTAAAAAAATTAGCACCAAGTCTGCATTTCTTGGCAAAAATAATGCTGGTAAAGTGCTGGGACTGTCACATCTAAACATTTAATGGATGCGATAATCTTTGACGGCTGTATTTTTAGGCTGGGGGGCCCCACTAAGCATGAGTCTCCCAAGCCAGAGAATACCAGCCCCCAGCTGTTGGGTTTTCTCATGGCTGGGTGTCAAAATTGTGGGGGGAAGGGAACAAAACGCCGGTTTTTAAAATGATATATTTAAATTTTTTTCTTAAAATGCCACATGCAGTTCCTCCTACTTTGTTACACAGCCTAGATAAACGCATGACTTGGGCTGCAGCCTGTAGTCGTGGGCTTTATTTGTGATGGTATCAATAGATGGGAGGACCCTGTTATGCGGTAGGACAGTTAGAGCTGAGAATAGTAAAAGCTCTAACATCACCCAAGGTCCACTGAGCAGGTGGTAAGGCTACAGATGGACAAATGGATGATAGACACAGCTTCAGAGAACACTAAAACACACAAGGCAGTGTTAACTAAAGATGAGCCACCCCCCTGGCGTTCGAGTTCGGTTCGGTTCGTCGAACGGAGGCCCCGTTCGACGAACGTTCGACAAATTGTCGACGAACCACTCGAACCCCATTGAAAATAATGGGAGGCAAACACAAACACATAAAAACACAGAGAAAACACCTTTAACGGTGTCCAAAAGGTGACAAACAACTCCCAAGACACCACAAACACATGGGAAAGTGACAAAGACATATACTCATGCGAAAACAAAAGAGCTGGACGAGTAAAAAGAGGAGGAGACACAGATATAGGCATGTCATGCCCTTCTAAAATCATGTAAAACACAGCAAGTGGACTCCAACCAGAGTCTCCCTTTTTCCCAAAAATTGGGCCACAGACACCACTTCAGTGGAATCACTTGTGCCCCAGTTGCAAACTGGACATGTTGATTAGCATCAAGC
Organism: Anomaloglossus baeobatrachus; assembly: GCF_048569485.1. Classification (NCBI taxonomy): domain Eukaryota; kingdom Metazoa; phylum Chordata; class Amphibia; order Anura; family Aromobatidae; genus Anomaloglossus; species Anomaloglossus baeobatrachus. The sequence goes on along the minus strand of NC_134360.1, from coordinate 91,879,068 downwards.
ACATTCAAAAATACGCCAGCCTTAACTGTCTCCAGGATGACACCGGGGTAGGTAGCAAAGTCCTTGCTGAACCATGACTTGTTCATCTTGGCTCATTGTTAAAAACACAGCAAGGGGACTCCAAGAAGAGTCTCCCTTTTTTCCAAAAATTGGGCCACACACACTACTCCAGAGGCATCACTTGTGCCCCAGTTGCAAACTGGATGTGCTGATTTGCATCAAGTGCATTAAAAAATACGCCAGCCTTAACTGTCCCCAGGATGACACCGAGGTAGGTAGCAAAGTCCTTGCTGAACCATGACTTGTTCATTTTGGCTCAGTGTTAAAAACACAGCAAGGGGACTCCAAGCAGAGTCTCCCTTTTTTCCAAAAATTGGGCCACACACACCACTTCAGTGGCATCACTTGTGCCCCAGTTGGAAACTGGACATGTTGATTAGCATCAAGCACATTCAAAAATACGCCAGCCTTAACTGTCTCCAGGATGACACCGGGGTAGGTAGCAAAGTCCTTGCTGAACCATGACTTGTTCATCTTGGCTCATTGTTAAAAACACAGCAAGGGGACTCCAAGAAGAGTCTCATTTTTTTCCAAAAATTGGGCCACACACACCACTTCAGTGGCATCACATGTGCCCCAGTTGCAAACTGGATGTGCTGATTTGCATCAAGTGCATTCAAAAATACGTTAGCCTTAACTGTCCCCAGGATGACACCGGGGTAGGTAGCAAAGTCCTTGCTGAACCATGACTTGTTCATCTTGGCTCAGTGTTAAAAACACAGCAAGGGGACTCCAAGCAGAGTCTCCCTTTTTTCCAAAAATTGGGCCACACACACCACTTCAGTGCCATCAGTTGTCCCCCAGTTGCAAACTTGACAGGTTCATTTGCATCAAGCACATTCCCAAATACGCCAGCCTTTACTCTCCCCAGGATGACACAGGGGTAGTAAAGTCCTTGCGGATCCATGACTTGTTCATCTTGATGAACGTTAGTCTGTCCACATTGTTACTGGACAGACGTGTGCTCTTATCTGTCAGCACACACCCAGCAGCACTGAAGACACGTTCAGAGACAACGCTGGCTGTGGGGCACGACAAGATCTCCAAGGCGCAAGTGGGGAGCTCAGGCCATTTTTCCAGATTTGAAGTCCAAAATGAGCAAGTCTCCAGTTGCAAAGTCATGGCATCGATGTTCATTTGGAGATACTCCTGTATCATCCTCTCCAGCCGTTGACTATGTGTCAGACTTCTTGTCTCTTGTGGCCTTGCATTGGATGGTCTAAAAAAATTATAAAAAACATTTCCATAAAATTGCTGTTACCAGCACCAAATACGGTGTTGCTGGTACGGTTTGACTGATGATGACGAGACAGTCCCATGCTTGGCAAGTTACAACTGGGATATTCACTCCGTGCACCACTGCTGTTTGGTGGAAAAGCCAAGCTAAGATTGAGTAACAGCTTCTGCTGATACTCCGGCATACGTGCATCCCTTTCTATGGCAGGAATTATTTTGCCAAATTTGGACTTGTACCGGGGATCTAATAGTGTGGCAACCCAGTAGTTATCATTACTTCTAATTTGAACAATCTGAAGGTCATGTTGTAGGTAGTGCAGCAAGAAGGCGCTCATGTGTCTTGCGCATCCATGCGAACCAAGTCCTTGCTGTGCTTGTGGCAGCGAGGTGATAACCGTGCTTTCTTCCTCTGACATCTCCCCCCAACCTCGTTCAACCGAAATTTGACCAAGGTCTCCCTCATCTGCTGAGTCTTCCATGCCCATCAACAGTTCGTCCTCCATTTCTTCCTGATCCCCTGCACCTTCCTCAACATTTTGGCTGCTACCATGCACCCTTGTTAATCCCTCTCCCCCACTGTTCCATGCCTGCCGCCTTGGTGATGCTGAACGTCTGGACCTTGTAGATGTTGGTATCCCTTGCACATATGAATCCTCCTGAACTTCCTCCCCTTCCTCTTGTCCCACCCCCTGACTCCGAATAGTGTTTAGAGTGTGCTCCAGCATGTAAATGACTGGAATTGTCATGCTGATAATGGCATTGTCAGCGCTAAACATATTTGTCGCCATGTCGAAACTGTGCAGAAGGGTGCATAGGTCCTTGATCTGAGACCACTCCATCAGCGTGATCTGCCCCACCTCTGCATCTCGTTGGCACAGGCTATACGTCATAACATATTGCACCAGGGCTCTGCGGTGCTGCCACAGTCGCTGCAACATGTGGAGAGTCGAATTCCAGGGTGTCGGCACATTGCATTTTAGGCGATGAACTGGCAGGCCGAAAGACTTCTGGAGCGATGCAAGTCGGTCAGCTGCGCCGGTTGAACGGCGGAAGTGAGCAGAGAGTGACTGTGCCCTGTGCAGAAGCCCATCTAGGCCGGGATAGTGGGTTAAAAATTGCTGGACAACAAGTCCAACACGTGAGCCATACAAGGCACGTGTGTCACCTTGCCCCGGCGTAGGGCCGCACCCAGGTTTGCAGAATTGTCGCACACAGCCTTCCCTGGCTGCAGGTTGAGTGGAGACAACCATTTACTAAACTCGCTCTCCAGAGCTGACCACAACTCCTCAGCTGTGTGACTCTAATTTCCCAGACATTTCAATATAAAGACCGCCTGATGCCGTTGAGCTCTGCTGCCAGCATAGTAAGGAGGTGTGCGGGATTCCTTGTGCGCAGTTAAAATGCGGGTGGCCTGACCAGGCAGGCTTGGGGCGGAGGTGGTGGACCCAGACGAGGTTGAGGAGGCAGAAGCAGTGGAGGAACTTTCACATACAGAGGATTGACGCACAAGTCGTGGGGACGGCAAGACTTGTACAGCAGACCCTTCTCCATCTCGCACCATAGTTACCCAGTGCCCAGTCAGCGACATGTAACGCCCCTGTCCATGCTTACTGGTCCAAGTATCGGTGGTGAAATGCACCCTGTCACACACAGTGTTTCTCAAGGGAGCGGTGATGTTTTGTGCGACATGCTGGTGTGGCGCAGACACACCTTTCTTGGAGAAGTAGTGGCGACTGGGATCTGGTACTGGGGCACTGCAATGGACATAAGGTCTCGAAAATCCTCTGTGTCCACCAGGTGCAAAGGCAGCATTTCTGTAGCCAACAGCTTGCAGAGGGTGAAAGTCAACCTATTAGCTTTGTCATGGCTCAGAGGAAATGGCCTTTCAATTGTCCACATCTGAGGGACCAAGATCTGGCTGCTGTGCGGAAACGGTGTGGAGTAGGGTGTCCCTGGAAAACTGCTGGTCTGTGAGGAAAGTGCAGGCGGAGACATGATATTGCCTTCATCTAAAGTTGGTGCTCTTGGTGCCTGAGAGAGCTCTACAACAGCACCTGTTTCCCCTCCCAAAACAACTGATGATGACCTGCCAAGCAAACTGCCTGTTGCAGTTAAAGAGGTGGAAGGTCTACGTAGAAAAAAATGTGTGAAAGTTGTCCCCACAGTCATAGAGGATGAAGAGCGTGCGGATGCAGATGAAGGGGCAGACGGTAGTTGGCCCGCTCCGCTAGGCTGCATTGCAGCACAGTGAGCTTCCCAGTGGGACTTAAGCTTGTTATTCATTTGATGGTTCATGGACGAAGTGGTCAAACTAGTGAGGTTTTGGCCTCTACTTACAGATTGCCGACAAAGACTACAGATCACATGTGTTGGGTGATCCTTTGCAATGTCAAAAAAGGACCTGACAATGCAACTATTTGAGCCCATGCGACCTGCAGAGCCACCCCGACTTGTGCTCAGAGGCAGAGTTGTGGCTGAGGATGCAGTTGTTGACGTGCTTCCAGTACTCCGCCTTTGTCCAGGAAGGCGCAAGCTAACCTCATCGGTCTCATCCTTCTCCACCTCCTCTGCTGACCTCCTCGAGTGCCTGACTGTGGGTTGACAGTAAGTGGGATCTAGACCTTCATCATCAACCATTGTGTTTGCACTCCCCTCGCCCTCAGACCTAACCTCTTCCTGCCCTGACTGAATAGTTAAGTTGTCATTCCAATCTGGTATCTGAGTCTCATCGTCATCAGTATGTTCCTCATTGTTACTCATTGTCTCTACCAAGAGGTGTTACAGTTTGTGAATGAGGATCTACATTATGCTCATAAACTTGTTCATCAGGGCCTGAATCAGACTCTCAAAGCTTCTGGGCATTACTGCAGACCATTTCCTGGTCTGTACTCACTGTAGCTTGGGAGCAGACCTCTGATTCCCAGCCTATAGTGTGACTGAACAGCTCTGCAGAGTCACCCATCTCTGTTACACCATACTCTGCAGGGCGGGTGGAGACTTGAGAGCTGGGAGAAAGCAAGTGCGATTGGGGTGACAACTCAGAGGACTGTTGTTTTTTGGATGTTGAAGTTGAGGTGGAAGAGAGGGCACTTGTTGCAGCACTTGAGATCCATTCAAGCATGTTCTTTTTTTGTGCATCATCTACCTTTGTTACAGTAGTTCAGTTCCATAAAAAAGGGAGCACATCGCATTGTCCACGGAAAGTAGTAGACATCTTACTTTTGCTTGAAGATGGCCTTTCTTCAGCAGATGTTACTGTAGCTTTACCACCTTCCCCCACGGACACAAACTTTTTTTCCCTTTCCAACACGCCTGTTCCCTTTTCCACCAGCATCTGTCCTTTTGCCACTCATTTTGTTTGTGACCAGATTGGACACTTAAAATGTCATAGCAAAAATGGAGAGGTGTAGCTTTATTGACAACTGAAGAACCAACACTGATTATCCCTGACAATGCAACTATGGCCCTAAAACTGTCAGCACTGTTTGCTATAAAAATTGTGTAGCAAAAATGGGCAGGTGTGTACAATGCAGAGGTGGTGTACCTTGCGTGGCACTAGAGGCACACTATGTTAGTATCCCAGACACTTTTAGTATGCCACTAAGTGTAAGCACTGTTTGCTATAAAAATTGCGTAGCAAAAATGGGCAGGTATGTAGAATGCAGAGGTGGTGTACCTTGCGTAGCACCAGAGGAACACTAACTTAGTATCCCAGACACTTTTAGTATGCCACTAAGGGGTACTTTGCACGCTGCGACATCGCTACTGCGATATCGTCGGTGTCAAATCGAAAGTGATGCACATCCAGCGCCGGTAACGATGTCGCAACGTGTAAAGCCTAGATGTGCCGATAAACGATCGCAAACGCGACGAAAATCGGTGATCTGTGTAGCGTCGGTCATTTTCATAATGTCGCACCAATAGGAGATACGATGCTGTTCCTCATTCCTGCGGCAGCACACATCGCTGTGTGTGAAGCCTCAGTAGTGAGGAACATCTCCTTACCTGCCTCCACCGGCTATGCGAAAGGAAGAAGGTGGGCGGGTTGTTTACGTTCCGCTCATCTCCGCCCCTCCGCTTCTATTGGCCGCCTGCTGTGTGATGTCGCTGTGACGCCGCACGATCCGCCGCCTTAGGAAGGAGGCAGGTCGCCGGCCAGAGCGACGTCGCAGGGCAGGTAAGTGCATGTGATACTGCCACAGCGATAATGTTCGCTACGGCAGCTATCACAAGATATCACATGTGCGACGGGGGCGGGTACTATCGTGCTCGGCATCGCTAGCCGATGCTAGCGAAGTCGCAATGTGCAAAGTACCCCTAAGTGTCAGCACTGTTTGCTATAAAAATTGTGTAGCAAAACTGGGCAGGTGTGTACAATCCAGAGGGGGTGTACCTTGCGTGGCACCAGAGGAACACTAACTTAGTATCCGAGACACTTTTAGTATGCCACTAAGTGTCAGCACTGTTTGCTATAAAAATTGCGCAGCAAAAATGGGCAGGTGTGTGCAATGCAGAGGTGGTGTACCTTGTGTGGCACCAGAGGAACACTATGTTAGTATCCCAGACACTTTTAGTATGCCACTTAGGGGTACTTCTCACATAGCGAGATTGCTAGCGAGATCGCTGCTGAGTCACGGTTTTTGTGACGCACCAGTGACCTCATTAGCGTTCTCGCTGTGTGTGACATTGAGCAGCGATCTGGCCCCTGCTGTGAAATTGCTGCTCGTTACACACAGTGCTGGTTCATTTTTTGGACGTTGCTCTCCCGCTGTGAAGCACACATCGCTGTGTTTGACAGCAAGAGAGCAACGATCTGAATGTGCAGGGAGCAGGGAGCCAGCGTCTGGCAGCCTGCGGTAAGCTGTAAGGTAAATATCGGGTAACCAAGTGAAGCCCTTTGCTTGGTTACCCGATATTTAGCTTGGTTACTAGCGTCTGCCGCTCTCACGCTGTCAGTGCCGGCTCCCTGCACAAGTAGCCGGAGACACATCGGGTAAATAAGCAAAGCGGTTTGCTTATTAACCTGATGTGTACTCTGGCTAGGAGTGCAGGGAGCCAGCGCTAAGCGGTGTGCGCTGGTAACCAAGGTAAATATCAGGTAACCAAGCGCTTGGTTACTCGATATTTACCTTAGTTACCAAGCGCAGCATCACTTCCACGCGTCGCTGCTGGCTGGGGGTTGGTCACTGGTCGCTGGTGAGATCTGCCTGATTGACAGCTCACCAGCGACCATGTAGTGACGCACCAGCGATCCTGACCAGGTCAGATCGCTGGTGGGATCGCTGGAGCGTCGCTAAAGTGTGACGGTACCCTAAGTGTCAGCACTGTTTGCTATAAAAATTGCATAGCAAAAATGGGCAGGTGTGTAGAATGCAGAGGTGCTGTAGGTAGCAGGACAGCAAAGGAAGCCTCAGTTTCTATCCCTGCCAATGAAAAAATGCAGCAAGGAATTGCCTGAGCTGATGTAGCCAGACGCTGTTATCTAAAGCCCAGCACAGCGTTGGCACGGACCTGCCTAGCAACAATGCCTATGAACGGCTGTAATGTAGCCCTGAAAAGGGCTGAAATTACAAGTAGTCCCTAATCCCTAAAGTGCTGTGTAGATAGCACTGTCTGTCTATAGCGCACACAGCAGCAACAGCGGGAGCGGGAGCAGTGACTGTCACCCACCCACAGCAGAAAGATAATGGCGGCGACGGGGAAAATAGCCGGGTCTTATAGGGCAAGGACATGTGACATGCACAGCCTATGACACATGCCCTTGCTTGTCTGGCAAAAATGCACTTTGCTGTGGGTGTGTTTGTGACTTGCTGACAGCCTGGCCCGCCCCACTGTACGTGTGGTTAGAAAGAAAAAAAAAAAATGGCGATCGGCATTCTTTCAGCACGCAGCAGCAGCAGCACTGATCTAAACCACGTCTCCCCCCGCACAGTATACGCTGAATTTTGATAATATTATGATTCACGGTGACTCACACTATTACAGTGAGAAGCCAGCTAGTAACTAGCTATGCTTTTTGTTGATCGAACCGTTCTCGAACGAAACTCGAACTACCGAACTTCTACCAAATTGTTCGAGTTTGTCAAACAACTCGAACACCCCCCAAAATCACTCGAACATAAAATTGGCGAACCTCGAACATTGCTCATCTCTAGTGTTAGCGTCACACACGCTGGAAAACAGGACCTCTCTTGTTAACTACACAGAGAGGGCTTTGCAGGTGACTGTCCATGCATGAACGAGACACTCCTGGACAGGAAATACAGCTTAGTTAATTCCACTGAGCTGCCAATGAAGAACTGTATCAGTGGAGGAGAAGCAGGGTGACTAGCCCTAACAGTACCAGCACCACTTAGTCTTGATGTGATGGGTACCGACACCTGACCCTGCCTACTGCTTCCAGAATACAGCACAGCTCTGATAAACAATACAGCAAAAATGACGCATGCGCAGCCATGAGCGTCATCCAGGGTCTTTTAAAAACTAAGCCCTGCCCCTAGGTCCAGTGCCAAAGGGCAATAGTGCCAGCGGCGGCCAATCAGAGACCACCACGTCACCGATGACATCACCAGCGGCCAATGCGGGACCGCCACATCACCACTGATGTCAGTAGCAGCCATTTAGAGACCGCCGAGTCACTGGTGACATCACGCGCATACGCTGTAGTGCGATTCACGCACTGAGAGCCAGGAGAGGCAGCGGAAACCCGTGCATGCGTGGTAGGGCAATTTAGGGACTTAGCCGCAAAAGACACAAAGACCCTGGACACATGACGCCTAGCTGCCTGGCACCTGGAGCGGTGGACAGTTTGCACAGGAGAGTTGGCAGGCACCCCAGAAGGGGATGGAGGCCGGGCAGTAACGGTTCGAGGCTTGGGAGAATCGCGAACCGTTACAGACCCTACGCCAATTTTATTTATTTGTTTTATACCCTGATGTAGATGCGCAGACAGGGTCTTTGATTTTGATCAATCACAGACGCTGTCTGAGGGTGGAGTCTGACTGCAGTCAATCACAGACACCAGTGGACAGTGGAAAACAGTGAATATGTATGAGGTTCTATCAGCAGCCCCAGAAATATAGCCTCAAGAACCATTACAGACACGGGAGTAGTTACAGATGCGGGGGGCAGTAAGTACGTTATGCTTTAACTATTTTGCTTCCTTTCTTTTACAGTAATTTCCCTGGCCAATCACAGACATGCCAATACTTGACATGGTGTCACGGCCGGGCGGTCGGGCCGACCCAGGAGGTGGATCCACTGGACCGAACTCTTAAGATGGTGGTAGGGAGTCCGGCAGCTGAAGCACTGATGGGCAGCAGAACAGTCCGTGCAAGTGAAGGCAGCGGAGGAGTCCCTGGGACCACGGTGTCACAGATGGTAGTCCTGGTGACGTAGCTCAGGTTCGGAAGCCGAGATGATATCAGGCGGGGTCCGGAACCTCAGGAGCGAGATGACGGGTCACCGCAGGGATCCGAGATGGTACGGACTGTCAGGTGGCAGACGGACAGTGTGCGGGGTTCAGGATACGGCAGACGGGATGGCGAGGCAGGTACGGCTCTACAAAGAGAGATAGGTGAGTACAGGCACATAAACACCAGGAGACCTGACTCCTAGCTCAGGGAACACGAAGATCAGGCCCCGCCCCCTTGGACACTAACCCCCTTTATACCCAGTACCTGTTCAACCTCATTTCCTGTTCATGGACGCTGGCCCTTTAAGAAAGGGTCAGTGACCGCGCGCGCGCCCTAACGCGCATGCGCGCCGCCCGGGTGCCAGAAGCCAGGGAAGGAGGCTGAGGGGAGGACGCAGGGGAGCCGGCCAGGTCCTGGGAAGCCGTCGGGCGCCGGGATCGGGGACCAGGGGGCCTGGGACGGACGGAATCCGGGGGCTGAGGAGCGGGCAGCGTGGCAGGTGAGCCGGGGAGCGGGGGTGAGGACCCGGGGAGCGTGACAGTACCCCCCCCCCACGCCCCCCACCCCGCAACCGGGACATGAAGGCACGGATAAGAGGAGTGCCCACGTTCTCCCTGGGCTCCCAAGACCTATCCTCAGGACCATACCCCTCCCAGTCCACCAGGAAGAACTGCCGACCTCGTACGGTCTTCATGGCCACGATATCCCTTACCGCATAGATGTCGTCATCGGCAATAGGTGGAGGGGCCGGACTGGCAGCATTGGAGAAGGGACCAAGGACAACCGGCTTGAGCAGGGAGACGTGGAATGAGTTGGGTATCCTCATCGTGGCCGGGAGCTGTAGTTTGTAGGAAACCTCATTGATCTTGCTGAGGACTTTAAACGGCCCAATGTAGCGAGGACCCAGCTTGTATGACGGTATCTTCAGGCGGACGTACTGGGAAGCAAGCCAGACGAGGTCTCCAGGAGAGAAACACGGAGGGTCTAGACGCCTTTTGTCAGCGTGTTTCTTCATCCGCTGGGAAGCGCGTCCAAGGGACGCCTTGACAGAGTCCCAAATGGTAGCGAAGTCACGGGCTACAGTATCAGCCGCAGGGACATCCGAAGAAGGGGATATAGGCAATGGAACGGAGGGCTGAAGTCCGTAAACGACATGGAAGGGAGATTTGGAGGACGACTCACTGATGTGGTGGTTATGTGAGAACTCAGCCCAAGGCAGAAGCGTGGACCAGTCGTCGTGATGGGTGTTGACATAGTGACGTAAGAAGGATGTCAAGATTTGATTGACCCTCTCCACTTGGCCATTAGACTGAGGATGGTAAGCGGAAGAAAAGTCCAGAGTCACTCCCAGATGTTTGCAGAGAGCCCTCCAGAAGCGGGAGGTGAACTGAGTTCCTCTGTCGGACACGATGTGGGATGGAAAGCCATGCAAGCGGAAGATGTGATGGATATAGGCTTCCGCGAGTTCCTGAGCAGAGGGCAGTCCAGCCATGGGGATGAAGTGGGCCATTTTGGAGAACCGGTCCACCACGACCCATATGACTGTGTGTCCAGAGGATAATGGCAAGTCCGTAATAAAGTCCATCGCAATGTGTTGCCAGGGAACTGAGGGTATCGGTAGAGGCAGAAGACGGCCATAGGGCAGGTGTTTGGGCGTCTTGTTCCTGGCACAAGAGGAGCAGGCAGAGACAAAGGCGGCGACGTCAGTGCGAAGGGATGGCCACCAGTAATGGCGTACAATCGCACCCCATGTTCTCTTCTGGCCTGCATGGCCGGCTGTTTTTGAGGCATGACCCCAGTGTAACACTTTTTGCCTGTCGGTCTCCGAGACATAGGTCTTCCCGGGTGGTATTTGGGCCAGAGTGACGGGAGCCACCGGAACAATCTTGCTAGGAGGGATGATAGGTTGGGTAGTCTCTTCCTCCTGCTCCATGGACATGAGGGACCTAGACAGGGCATCGGCGCGTACATTCTTGTCCGCGGGTCGGAAGTGGAGCTGGAAGTCAAACCTGGCAAAGAATAAGGACCACCTGGCTTGCCGCGGGTTCAGTCGCTGAGCGGACCGCAGGTATTCCAGGTTCTTGTGGTCCGTGTAGATGGTCACGGGGTACACTGCTCCTTCCAGGAGGTAGCGCCACTCCTCCAGAGCTAGTTTGACCGCCAATAATTCTCGGTCACCGATGGTGTAATTCCGTTCTGGTGCTGAGAAGCTCTTAGAAAAGAAACCGCAAGTCACCATCTTCCCGGAGGAGGATTTTTGCATGAGCACTGCTCCGGCTCCTGAGGAGGAGGCATCCACCTCCAAGGTGAACTGGCGGTTTAACTCCGGTCGGTGGAGTACAGGAGAGGAGGCGAAAGCTCGCTTCAAAGAGCAAAACGCGGCGTCGGCCGCAGGTGACCAGTCCTTTGGTTTAGCCTCCTTTTTGGTCAAAGCGGAGAGAGGGGCAGTCAGGGCGGAGAAGTGCGGGATAAACTGGCGGTAGTAGTTGGCGAATCCCAAGAACCGTTGGATTGCCTTCAGTCCCGAAGGAGGAGGCCAGTTGAGTATGGAGGAGACCTTCTTTGGATCCATCTGCAACCCAGTACCCGAGATGATGTATCCCAGGAAAGGGAGAGAAGACTGCTCAAAGACGCACTTCTCATATTTGGCGTAGAGACGATTCTCTCTCAGTCTTTGTAGGACCAGCTTTACGTTCTCTCTGTGGGTCTGGAGGTCCGGAGAGAAGACAAGGATGTCATCCAGATAAACTACTACACAGAGGTAGAGGAGGTCCCGGAATATGTCGTTCACCAGTTCTTGGAATACGGCAGGAGCGTTACACAGACCGAAGGGCATCACGCAGTATTCGTAGTGCCCGTCGCGAGTATTAAATGCGGTCTTCCATTCGTCCCCAGAGCGGATACGAACTAGGTTGTAGGCACCCCGAAGATCCAGTTTGGTGAACACACGGGCTCCTCTGAGCCGGTCGAACAATTCGGGGATGAGCGGTAAGGGGTACTTGTTTTTTATGGTGATCTGATTCAAGCCCCGGTAGTCAATGCATGGGCGTAGGTCACCCTCTTTCTTCTTAACGAAGAAGAAGCCTGCTCCCGCAGGAGAGGAGGATCTCCGGATGAATCCCTTTGCCAGGCTTTCCGTGATGTAGGTGGACATGGCCCTGGTTTCGGCTGGAGACAACGGATATATCCGTCCTCGAGGTGGTGTTGTTCCTGGGAGCAGGTCGATGGCGCAATCGTAGGGACGGTGTGGCGGAAGTACCTCAGACTCCTTCTTGTCAAAAACGTCCGCGAAGGACCAATAGGCCGAGGGCAGTTCCGGTAGGTTCTCTGGAGCCGGAGGACGTCGGATTGGTTGTAGGGACTTTAGACATCTCTCAGGACAGGCAGAGCCCCAACGAGTGATTTCGCCAGTACCCCAGCTGACTGATGGTTCATGTGTCCGCAACCAAGGAAGTCCCAGCAGGATTTGATGGGACATGTGTGGAAGGACGTAGAGAGCGATGTTCTCGGTGTGCAGAGCACCTATACGCAATTCCACCGGCTTGGTGATCCAGGAGATGGTATCAGAGAGGGGTCTCCCATCCACCGAGGCAATCATTAGGGGCTTATCGAGTGGAGTAACAGGCAGCTGGTACTTGTCCACCGTGGCCTGCTGGATAAAATTGCCTGCTGCTCCGGAGTCGAGGTATGCCTCAGCCGTGAAGCGCGTCTCTCCTGTTGACACTTGTACCGTCCACATAACTGGGTCTGAGAGAGTCCCAGCACCTAGGGTGGCCTCTCCTACCAACCCTAGGCTTTGGAGTTTCCCGGCCTTTCCGGACAGGAGCGTAAGAGATGTGTGCCCTCTCCGCAGTAAAAGCAGAGGCCTTTGGCGAGCCGCTCTGCTCTACGTTGGTCAGACTGTCGTACTCGGTCAACCTGCATGGGCTCGTGGACAGGAATCCCAGCTGTTGAAGAGTGAGGCACAGAGGACTTCTGTGGAGGAGGGGAGTGCCGTACTGCACGTCTCTCACGATACAGCTCTTTGGAGCGTTCCTGGAAACGAATGTCCACTCGAGTGGCTAGGGCAATCAGGGCATCTAGGGTGGAGGGCACGTCACGACCCGCCAACTCATCCTTGATGCGACTCGAGAGTCCTTCCCAGAAGGCGGCTGTCAGGGCCTCATTATTCCACCCGAGTTCAGAAGCCAAAGTACGGAAACGGATGGCATATTGACCCACCGTCAGTGTTCCTTGACGTAGGCGGAGGAGGGATGAAGCAGACGCAGAGGCGCGTCCCGGCTCGTCGAAGGTGCTGCGAAAGGCCTGCAGGAACTCTTGAAGGTTCTTGGTCATGGGGTCCTCCTTCTCCCACAAGGGGTTCATCCATGCCAGCGCCTCGCCCTCCAGATGAGACATTATAAAGGCGACCTTGGCTTGGTCAGAGGCGAACAGATGTGGCAGCTGCGTGAAATGAAGGGAACACTGGTTTATGAAGCCCCTGCAGGTCTTGGGATCTCCAGCATAACGAGGTGGTGACGCCAAACGGAGACGGGAAGCATCTGAAGAGGCTGCCACTGGTGCGGGAGCCATGGCTTGCATAGCTGGGGACCTGGGTGCCGCAGGCGTCATTGATGCTTGTAACGTGTACAGGCGGGTGTCCACGGAGGTCATAAATTGCAACATGCGGGTCTGGACTTCATGCTGACGTCGGAGTTCCTCTTGCAAGGCCGCTAGTGCTGCAGCGGGATCCATGGCCTGATCTTACTGTCACGGCCGGGCGGTCGGGCCGACCCAGGAGGTGGATCCACTGGACCGAACTCTTAAGATGGTGGTAGGGAGTCCGGCAGCTGAAGCACTGATGGGCAGCAGAACAGTCCGTGCAAGTGAAGGCAGCGGAGGAGTCCCTGGGACCACGGTGTCACAGATGGTAGTCCTGGTGACGTAGCTCAGGTTCGGAAGCCGAGATGATATCAGGCGGGGTCCGGAACCTCAGGAGCGAGATGACGGGTCACCGCAGGGATCCGAGATGGTACGGACTGTCAGGTGGCAGACGGACAGTGTGCGGGGTTCAGGATACGGCAGACGGGATGGCGAGGCAGGTACGGCTCTACAAAGAGAGATAGGTGAGTACAGGCACATAAACACCAGGAGACCTGACTCCTAGCTCAGGGAACACGAAGATCAGGCCCCGCCCCCTTGGACACTAACCCCCTTTATACCCAGTACCTGTTCAACCTCATTTCCTGTTCATGGACGCTGGCCCTTTAAGAAAGGGTCAGTGACCGCGCGCGCGCCCTAACGCGCATGCGCGCCGCCCGGGTGCCAGAAGCCAGGGAAGGAGGCTGAGGGGAGGACGCAGGGGAGCCGGCCAGGTCCTGGGAAGCCGTCGGGCGCCGGGATCGGGGACCAGGGGGCCTGGGACGGACGGAATCCGGGGGCTGAGGAGCGGGCAGCGTGGCAGGTGAGCCGGGGAGCGGGGGTGAGGACCCGGGGAGCGTGACACATGGTTGTGATGGGGCGAGGAGTGGGTTCCTGCAAAAGAACAGTTATCAAACATTGCCGACTTCTGAGCAAAGTGTTCGGCATGCCGAGCCCGAACGAACTGGAAAAGGCTCGTACTGAATCTAAAATTGGCAAATGAAAACCAAGCAGGTTCGCTCATCTCTAATGACAATTCATAGATGAAGATGGAGGAGCGGTACAGCAACTGGTGTAGGAGGTCTAGGAAACACTCATGGAACTAGATCTTCATTCCTCAATGCCAGTAGTACGTGTGCTGTGCCAGGGTTTGGCTCTTCCCCAGGCTCCACAAGGTTCACCCAGTGATCCGTCAGGCGCCAGGCTCACTGGGCTCAAGGTTCACCCAGTGAGTCGTCTCGACCCTGGCCACAAATACTTGTCCACATATCAATCAGTAACTGCTTTGGTGAGGGCACGGGTGATGTTTTCAGACATGTGCTGGTATAAGGCGGAGACGGCACACCGGGAAAGATAGTGCCAGTTTGGGAACACGTACCAAGGGACGGATGCCGCCATGACGTTGCAGAAAGCTTCAGTGTCCAAAAGACTAAATGGCACTGTTTCCAGGGCATGTAGTGTGGAAATATGCCCCTTTAGTTTTTGGGCCTGTGGCTGGGAGGGTGTAAATTGGTCTGGAAGAAACAAGGCAATAAGGAGCCAATGGATCTAAAAAAATTTAAGTAACTGTCAGGTTCGATGGAGGAAGCTTGATGATACGGTATTGTTTCCCACCCAAAGGCATTTGATACTTGACCTGAACTGATAGTTGTCTCAATGCTGAGCTATATGTGAATATCTACAAGACGAGTTACATCACACACTCAAGTACTATTTGTAATAAAATATGACATAATGTTCCAGCAGGTCAATGATCTGAAGCATTCATTGAGATTTATAAAGAATTGGTTCAATGACAATGAAGTAGAGGTGCTGGATTGACCCCCAAAGTCCCCAGACTTCGTCCAATCAAACACTTGTGGGTAGAGTTGAAGAAAGCTTCAAATATACCCAAGTGAGTTTACCAGTGTGCACCAACATTGGAAACATGTAAATGAGACCTGGGATCTGATTTGAGTCAAGACTCAAGACATGCATGAATCTTATTGAGAGCATGCCCAGAAGGATTGAGGTAGTGTTAAAAGCTGAATGCGAATTTACAAAATATTAACAAAATAATTAAAATTAAAATTTAGGAGCAAAAAGGTAACAATGCAGTGACATGACAAGAATCTGCATAGCTAATCATATGCTAAATAGTTACAAGTCAAATTTATTTTTGAGATAGCCAAGATGAACATTTCTAAAATGAAGGTAGTCTCACTTTGAAAGCTGTAGTGAATGATGAGATATGGAGCCTGAAAGTCAAAAGTTAAAAATATTGTTATCGTTTTGCTTGTCAGTGTAGCTGCACAATTTTTTAATTGTCTGCATAGCCTATGATTTTTTTAAGCGAAAGATGAAGGAGTGCATGTATTTTGCCCTAAGGTGACTTTCGTTTTGCTTATTTTCGGTCGTGTTTTCCGACATCTTTTGGCCACTGTTTTTAGACAAACAATCAATGTTCTGGGCACTCCCAAGCAAAGCTCAAAAGGGGAAAAAATGTATTAAGAGCACAACACATTTTGGCTACAAATAGCCTTCCTTAGGTGCGTTTAAACTTATTGCGCTCAGAGTGTGCTGCCCATTCCCCTTTTCCTGCAGGGATTATGCACTCAAGTATACTTCTGGTATAATGTTACTTGTTTCATATTATCTACTTGAGAGACAGTGCCAATCCACATTCTCTTCTTTTTTTGGTAATGTTTGTTCCTAGTAATAGGATACCGTTGGGGAGGATGAAGTTTATGAATTGGTGCAAGTCTTGTCAAATATCTCTCTTCCTCTTTTCTCTCACCAAAACTACTAGAGGAAACACCCTCTTTCGAGCAGCTCTGTTTTTAATCACTAGTTTGCAAATGATTAGTTTGTTTTAAATGAGTTATCTGGCAAGAGCTAAAATGCTGGTTGGATATAAGTTAAGAAAACAAAACAGGCAGTACTCAACTCCCCAATTCCTTGGCAATCCCTTTGTGAATGCTCTATCGTCCTTTGCTGCTCTCCGCTTTTGCCTACAGAGACGACATCCCACAGGGCAGGTGACCAATGCAGTCAATCACTTGTTGCAGCGATGACACAGGAGCCAGTGACTGACTGTACTAGTCACATATGCTATTAATGATGTGCCTTTTACAAATAGTGCAAATTGAATCATAGAACATTGGCCAGCAGCCACATTTGTAGCCACTGAACGGCAACACTCATAAGAATTTCCTACCTGCCAACAATGGCAGCACTCCTTTTGATTAGCAGGCGTGGCAGGATATCACATGTGTATCACACTTCAACAACAATGTTGTGGTCTGTCGACTAAGAGCCACGGATGCCAAAGTGACGGCACTCAGATATCCTGTCTAATGCCTACAGTTTACTGTGGCTACTGGATTGGGTGCTGCAATTCGATTTGGCATTTTAGAAATAAATATAGCTCAAAAGAAATTGTCCTCCCTTTCAGGTATTAGCTGTTTTATGATGCATGAATCATAGTATTTGGTATTTGTTCGATTTTGCTTTTTATATCGAGTACAATGTACATTTGTATCATGACTATGATGAGGTTCTACGCCCAAGGGAAAAGCAGTCTTTCAGCCATGCTTCCCTGGGGGTTTCCTCCACATAAGGGTTTTTTTCCTCTTGAGTGCTTTGTGAGTGTTTCGGTTTTTTCTTAGCTCTCTTGTCTGAAAAATCTATTTTTAAACTGATATGACAATTTTTTGTCAATATATTTTTTGGGCAATAAATTAACACAAGTTTACAAATAAATGGGAGTTAGTTTTATAAGAGACAGTTATATGAGGAATATTTTATGCAATGTAACAGCTTTTATATTGTAGTAGAGTCAGTTGGCAGTTGCAGGCAACTTAGCTAACTGTATAGTGGATGAAATTTAACTAATAGAGAGTATTAAAACTCAACTTTGTACTGAAGCTACAGAAGCAAGGACTAGAGGACAATGCAGAGGAGGATATACTGCCGATGCATCTGGTGCGGAGATGGAGGGGAGATCAAATTTCGACTGTTGTGTTGAGGTTTTAAACTTACTTTGATGTCAAATTCTATGTTTTTAGATTTCAAATCGGATAGCAGAAACTTTTTCAAAGAAATATTAGACAATTGTTTCACATAGTTATTGTTATGATGGACTAGTAGGCCTTAAGCAAAACTGCAGAACTTATTTACTGTCAGAACACCTGTGCTGGGAATTGAAATCTTGCGTGACAGAAAGTAGGCTTCTTTCTTCTTTATGGTCACTTGCTACTTCTTGAAATACCAATTCTGGTCCGGCTGCAGACTGCTATTTTTAGGCTGGGGAGGGCCCAATAACCATGGGCATCCCCAGCCTGAGGATACCAGCCCCTAGCTGCCTGCTTTATCTTGACTGGGTATCAAAATTGGGGGGGACCTCATGACATATTTTAAAATTATTTATTTCAATCATTTAAAAAAAATGCACGTGGTCCCTTGTATTTTGATACACAGGTGTTCTGTGGTAATTTTTCTAATTTTCTGAGATAATGACTTTTGGGTTTTCATTGGCTATAAGCCATAATCATCAAGATTAAAACAAATAAACACTTGAAATAGATCACTCTGTGTATAATGACTCTATATAATATATGTTTCCCTTTTTGTATTGAATTACTGAAATATATAAACTTTTTGATGATATTCTAATTTATTGAGATGTACGTGTATGTGAATTAGTGGAAAAAAATTTCAGTAATATTATTACTATAGTCATTTTATGCTAAATTTCTAAAATTGACACTAAATAAAAGCCTAATAAAGTAAAAGCCTGATGCACACACTGAGGTGGGGTGACTGCAATATTCAACTGAAATGCATTACTGATCATTGCTCAGTGGCCACAGGACAAGCACGGAGGTGATGTGAAGGACAAAAATAATAAAAGATGCTTTGCTCTAAAAATGAAGCCTCTCGATACCAGCAGGACGGACAGTGCGGGGTAGGTAGGTTTAAATGTTGGGGGGAGGGGTACTATGGTGAAAGCAAATCACACATGGTAGCAGCACCACAAAAATGACTGAGCAGCAGCACACAATTAGAAAATTTGAAATAACTCCGGCACACTACTGATTTCCCATAAGAATCAAGGAGACATGGTAAATTGAAAAAAATCTTTTTTCTTTTATTTTGCTCGTGAAAAGTGAAGAAAGTGCTTTACATGCGTCCGCCGACGTTTCGGCCAATAGGCCTTCCTCAGGTCGGACCAAACTGGAGAGCAGCAGAAGAAGAAGCAAATAAAAGTAGATGTATAAACCGTATGTTAGAACAGTGGGATGAGCACTGCGTACACAGGAGAATTTATGTGATTCTACTGAGGGTAGTTGCACACTCTCTCGTCAATCGAGAATCTTGGGTATAATGGTCCTCTGGTGGCTGTAGTGTGACTACCAGAACCTAGGTGTAGGAGGTCAACCGGTCTCGTTGACCATGTCCAGAAACCTGTGTTGGGGTAAACTTTCAGTACTCTTTGATATACAGAAATAATTACGTTTGCATATTCTACGTATATTACCATTACTTTTAGGTGCTAGGGAATCATGTCATTCCAGGACGGCTGTGCCTCCAGAAATAATTCTGAGATAGAGACTGGTGGATTAATATGGTTAATGGGTATGTAAAAACCTGACCCAGGTAGAGGCCTATGGTTCCGATGGCCTATGTGTGGGAAACGGTCCAAGGAGATAGGGGGAATCCAGGCAACTACCGACGGGTATCAGAGGTGCTGGGGAGGTGGACCGCTCGTCCTGTGAGGAAGGCCTATTGGCCGAAACGTCGGCGGACGCATGTAAAGCACTTTCTTCACTTTTCACGAGCAAAATAAAAGAAAAAAGATTTTTTTCAATTTACCATGTCTCCTTGATTCTTATGGGAAATCAGTAGTGTGCCGGAGTTATTTCAAATTTACTGACTGTTTTTCTCCAGAGCACCTACACTAGGTGAGGCGAGGTCTTTTCTTACAAATTTTGCACACAATTAGAAAGCACTAAAAGTCCCAGCAAGCTAACAGCACAGCACTCACGTTCACAAACCCAATCTGCATGCTGTTCTCATTGGAATGGAAATGTACAGAGGGTGGATCAATATATTATTTTTCCTACATATTTGCAATTGGTCATTTCCATCTCCGCTTTATAGAGGGGCCTCATTATGATTTGTGCTGTTGTAGGGGGTGGTTGAGCCCCCTGCAATGTAAAGTGTATGGCTATATAAAGTGTAATGTGATGTCAATATGTAAACTATGTGTAGTGAAGTATATCATTCAGATAAGCTTTACATTAAGACACAGGTTTTGATGGATAGCGCAGAGAGGGGAATATTGAGTAGGATGTAGTGTGAGGTAAAGGTTCAATATGTTATTTATAAGAAGTAAAGTATAGGAATGCTATATAAATAGACTTTGGTTACAATATTTTTATTATTACATATTAGAACATTTATATATTACATTAGTTTAGTGGAACAAAGTAGAAACATTAGACAATTTCTTTGTAAACAGTTCAAACATTTGCGTTTTTTGTTTGAGGGGAGGTAAGCCGGGGAGAGAAGGTGGAAGGAGAGATCTTTATTGGAGAAACCGGCAAAAGAAAGGTGAAATGGGATTAGGAAAATGGTTAGAAGGAGAACTACCATGCATAATAATCAGTTGCAAAGACTTCTGTGCAACATATATATAGCTTAGTTTAGTTATATCTTCTATGCAAATATTGAGAATCATTACTTTTAAGAAATATGTACAAGAAAGAAAAAAAGAGGAAAAAGAAAGAAGAGAAAGAGGAAGGAAGGGAGAAAGAAAGGAGAAAATTGATTGGGATATTTTTCAGAGGACTATTTGTGTTTTTAGCTTCAAAATTTCTACTATAGAAGCATATAGTTTGGATTGCTCGATGTAGGATAGCCAGGTACCCCATCTCTTTTGATAGGGTTGGAACAGGTTATTGTATATCGCGTGTTTATTTTCAAATTCGTGGTGCATGGATAACATCTTGATTACTTCAGAAATATTTGGAACAGTATCACTTTTCCATTTGGCCAATAAAAGTTGTTTGGGGATCAAAAAAATGTGAATCACAATCGGGATCTGCATTTGGTCTAGTTTTTCCATATCCATAGAAAGAAGCGCCATTTGGGGCGATAATTTGATGTTGGAATTTGTAACTCGATTAATTAGATTTGACACTTCCCTCCAGAGATGTCTTATCTTTGGGCAATTCCATAAGATGTGGACCAACGTTGCTTTTTCGTTACAATTTCTCAAACAAAGTGGAGTATTTTTGGGGTCTATGTTATGTAGCTTAGATGGAGTGAAATACCAATTTGTTATGACCTTATAGAAGGACTCGTGTAGTATAGCCAAAATGTTAGAGGAAAAAGTCGCTTTTAGGGTAAATTGCCAGTTTTCTTCTGTAAAATCCTTTTTTAAAATTTTCCCCCAATTAGCCATGTAGTTTAAAAGAATAGGTTTAGTGTTTAGGAGGTGGTTTATAATCTCTGGAAGGGGATGTTTACCAACCTGTAATTTATTAAGGGATTCCCTTAGAGAAATCAATGTTTTGAAGTCCAATCTGTGATCTTATATTTTATTTTTAGATCTAAAAAGGAAATAAAATCTTTTCCATCATGTATGTTACTAATTGTTTTTAGGCCAAGATTTTGCCATGAGGAAGGAACCTGCACATCAGTTAGGAATGTTAAAATATTTAGAGAGAAGATTTTAATTTGATCATATTTCGACATCTTGGTTTTAATGTTACATAAACTCCGCCAAGCAAGAATAGTAGATGCAAGAGTAGGGTGGTAAGGCAGGGAAAGTTTGGGATTAAGTATATGGGTTAAAAGAAGAGAACGAAAAGAAGAATAGTTGTTTAAAGCAGAATCAAGGTCCAACCATGTCGGAGAAAAATCACCATTTAGCCAACAAATACTTTGTTTTATTATATTAGTTTTATAATAGCTTTCAAGGTTTGGCAAACCATATCCGCCTCTGATTTTACGTTTCATTAGAGTGGACTTAGAAAGTCTTGTTTTTTTATGATTCCAAATAAACCCATTGATTGAAGTTTACCAATGAATTTTATTGGAATGGTGAGTGGAATAGCCCTAAAGTAGTAAAGAATCTTGGGTAAGATCATCATTTTGTAGGACATGAGTCTGCCTAGCCACGTAATTTCTTCTTTATATAAATTGTTAGTGGCCTTTTGAGTGGCTTCGATGAGATCCTCCATATTTATTGTTAAGGAATGTAGGTTGTTGGTAATTTTTATACCCAAATAAGAAATTGATTTAACTTCCCATGTAAATGATGAAAACTTTTTTATTAAGTTAATAGTTTTATCTTCCAAGAAAAAAGGAAGTATGTTGGATTTCTCCATGTTCAGTTTATAATACGAGGCTTTGGAAAAGGAATCAAGCACTTCCTGTACTGCTCTAACAGAGTTTATTGGGTCGGACAATATAAGGATAACATCATCCGCGAACAAGCCTATCTTATGATGGTAATTGCATGTTTTAATTCCTTCTATTCGCTGATGCGCTCTAATTAATTCCGCAAGTGGTTCAATGGCTATTACGAATAGTAAGGGAGCTAGGGGGCAGCCTTGTCTAGTTCCGTTTGTTATTTTAAATGGGTCAGATAAATTATTATTTGTATATATTTTGGCAGAAGGACATGTATATAGGGCCATAATAGTTTTTATAATTTGGTGATTAAATCCAAATTTAGCAAGAGCAGCTTCTAAATATTTCCAGTTTATTCTATCGAATGCCTTTTCTGCGTCTAGAGCCAATAACAAAGAAGGTGTTTTTCTATAGTTAATATGAGAAATTAGATTTAATAATATTCTAGTCCCATCTGAGGTTTGGCGACCTTCAACAAATCCCATCTGGTCATGACCAACAATTTTTGGCGGTATTGACTTTAATCTATTGGCAATGATTTTTGAATATATCTTGATATCCGTATTAATAAGTGATATAGGCCTATAATTATTAACATATTTCAAATCGCCTTTTGGTTTCGGAATTTTCGATATTAAGGCCTCCAGCATTTCCGTTGGAAAGGAGCCTATCTCAGCTGCCTTGTTGTAGATCCTGACCAAATGGGGAGCCAGGACTGCAGAAAAGGCTTTGTTAGTAATAGAGACAGTTGATGTCAGGTTCAACTCACTGGAGGGGGGGGGGGAGGTGGAACTAGTGTTCACCAGAGTGATAAACTTCCTAGTTACAAAGAGAGCTGAAAGTCAGTTCTGTATATGGTTTGAGTAAGAGAAGACATAGCTAAGGTCTCAGGGCCAGTCATTGAACTCTGAGTAACTCTGAGAGGTTTGGAGCCTACGACTCTCCCCTTTTGTGAGCTCAGAGAGTCGTGAGACTAGGAAGGTGTTGGCACCAATAATCAGACAATGGTGTGAGGAGGAAAGGGGAATGGAGATGCAAACCCTGCAGCTTGAGGACAATTTCGACTACAGCAGGGAACAGGTTGAGAAAAAATACCCCAGAAACAGTAGAACCAGACTTGTGAGGAGTGAGGCCATGTCTGTCACAACGGTGGGAAGAATAAATTGAACATGTTTGATTGCCAAGTTAGCTCTGTTATTGTGTGGGTTACTATTTCGTATACAATGAGGATCGGCAGCGGGGTGATGGGCACTAGCCTGAAGAAACCAGTAAGTGTTCCACACCCCAACCGAAGTAACACCTGTACATGGAGTTTTCTTGATGCACGGCCCGACGTCTGTGCCTTCCTTCACTCTAATAGCATCAATCACCATTGACCACCAATATAAGGGCCCTATTTATTTGATTCCAGAGTAAAAATGGTCTCATTGGCCAGTCACACATGGTTAAACTTTTTACTGTAGGATGGATCAGTATTTCCATTTTGCGTGAACTACCTGGAAAATAGCATGAAAAGTTAAACTAAATGTCCAGTGGTCCATGACTACATGGGACATGTCACAGTAAAGTAATAATAAAAATACTCTTTAAAATTAATTTTGTTCTCTAAATACTTTCAATGACTTTGAGAGTGCCATCATTTCAGCCATTCTGTATGCAAATCTACTTGACCAATAAAAGAAGCAACTGCCTCAACTAATTAAGATCTGGGCAATATAGGTTAATAACATAATGCAAGCAATTAATTACTGACAAGAGACGTAAAGAAGATAGAGGAAAATGTTTTCAAATGTCTCTTTCAATGACTCTCCACTTCTGGCATAGAAAGATAACAAATTTGGAGTGGTTATTGGAGCCAATGAGTTGTACTTATATGCAATAATCTGACTTATGTAGCAGAGGTCATATAACAGCTGTGTCTTATACTGCAGGGACTTTTATATGTATTTGTGCTCACACACTTTAAAACAAAATGATTATTTGTCCTTAAGAAAGGGTACTGTCACCATGCAAACTGCAGAACTATGTAAAATAAATCCTACACAATATTTACTGATTAACCTTATTTCAGGATCTGCCATAGCTTCTGTCATATTTGAGTTCTCAACAGGGATCCTTCCAAATACAAGACCAAACGACAGGTTCCCTTTAGATTCGAGCTCTCAACCCTCACCAACCTGTTTAAAGAATGCTGACTTTTCCACAGACCCAGCAAATTCCACAGAACTAGTGACTTGTAGGTTTAACTCCTGGCACAGATCTTCAGGCACTACTTATCACAGCAGCTGCATTGCCCTCATTGCAAGGTTGGCATATAATCGAACAAATGACACGACACCCCAGCTCCTCAGGCACCATCTTCCTCCTCCAGGTGACCAAGGTCTCAATCCATTGAGTTTCCCCAAAAATAAAACAGGGCCTTATATTATTTTTTGGTCCGGATGATGGGTTGAGGCTTATTTTCAGGGGATGTCTTATTTTTTTCCAGAATCAAAACTTTACATTCATTCTTGAACATCATTATAATTCTCCAAAACCTGAATTTCATCATGAATTTCTTGAGATCATATTTAATTTTTCCATGTACAACAATTTATATTAACCGGTATTCATGAACATAAATCAAAAAGTATCCAGGCAGCTACCAGTGAACATGTAAAAAAGACCTAGTCGCAAATGATATATAGCTATGAATAAATTTTAAAAGTAGATCTTTATTACTTGTATCAAATATAACTAAAGGTTAAAAACAAGAGGCATACTTCTTGTTTTTAAACTTTTGAGATATTTTATACAAGTAATAAAGATCTATTTTGATAATCTATTAATCGCTGTACATCATTAATTATTAGGGACGAGCAAACTTGTTCGGTTCGCCAATTTCAAATTCGGTATAAGCATTTTCCTATCTGGTTCGAAGTCGTGTACCCGAGGATTTTTGCTTTTCTAATAACATATGCTTATGGATAGGATTGTGGAGCTATATGATAAACAGGGGGATGTGTGTAATGACGAGAGGGGGGGCGAGTTGAGATGAGTGAACCTTTCACAGTTTGGTTGGCTGAACCTTACCGGACAAAAGCTATGTTCGCCAAACAGTTCGCCGAACCGAACTCCAAACTTTTTCGAACCCTACTGGATTCAATGGGAGACCAGGACAGAAGGCAGAGAATACACCTTTAGGTATGTCAAAAGGGTCAAAAAGCTTCCAAAACAGCATAAATATGTTTTACAGTGCAGCATCACTGTTTTGGCATAGCCATTACCTTCTTAGACTATTTACATAAGAAATATAGAGGTGGATGAGAGACAGGTGTAGGGCTGGTGCTATCATACCCCTGCCAGCACAGATAAAACACAACTTGGAGATCCATCATGGAGTTTTGATACTTAAAAGCATTTCAGGTAGACAGCAGGATAGTGGTATCAATTGCCCTCTCTATTTCCCCATAATGTCTTTGCACAGCAGGGAGGTATGGTCCATGCAACACACAGGATATGGCCTGGCATTTCCATTTTAAAAAGAGAGCACACAGGGACCGTGCCTTTTGCAGAAGTGTGTCTAAGCCAGAATAGTGCCCTAGAAATCTCTGTACAACCAGGCTGAGGACATGAACCATGGAATGAACATGTGATGTCGCCCAGGTTGTGCTGCCACCAGGTTTGTACTGTTATCACACATGGCCTTCTCCGGATCCAGGTTCAGTGGACACAGCCATTGATCAAACTCGGCCTGGATAATGGTGTACAACTCTGCAGTAGTGTGGCTGCGTTCTACAATGCATATTAATTTAAGTACTGCCTGATTGGGTTGATTTACACACAGGATGTGGCTTGGCATTTTCATTTTAAAAATCAAGCGATGCATGAGTGAGAGGCATAGGCCTCTTGCTCTAAGAACCCTGGCAACGATTGGCACAGTCTAAAAATAGTGGAACGCCGCAACATGGATGCGTGGGACTGGTGAAGGTAGTAATGCTGGTTCAGACCTTGTTACAGGGCCAGTCCCACTCATCCATGTTGCTGCGTTCAACTATTTGTAATCTGTGCCAATTGTTGCCACTATTCCTGTTGTCTGACCTTATTGGAAATATGGAGTCTCCAAGTAGGGCCTCCAAATTGTTTTTTGCTTGTACTAGCAGGGGTGTGTGATCAAGAGGTCTAATCCTGTCACTCATCCACCTCTTGATTTTAAAAATGTAAATGCAAGGCCACGTCCTGTATGTTGTATGGACTATACCTGACTGCTGTGCAAATGCACTATGGGGAAATAGGGAGGGTGGCAATTGATGCCACTGTCCTGCTGTCTGCCTGAAATGTTTTTAAAGATTCCAAGATGGGTCTCCAAGTTGTGCCTTGTCTAAACTGGCAGGGGTGTGGGAGTATTAGCCCTACACCTGTCTCTCATCCACCTCAATATTTCTGTGCAAAAACATTGGGGCTGCAGTGTAAAACATACTTTTGCTGTTTTTGGAGATTTTTCAACCCACCTAAATGTTTTTTCTCTGCCTTAGGTTTGGCCTCCCATTGAAACCAATGGGGTTCAAAAATGTTTGGGTTTGCCTCGGCGAATGTAGTGTTTGTATGGTAAGGCTCAACGAAAAGAACTTTGAAAGGTCTGCTGTGAGTGATCCTGGACTGTGTCTGTATTATACTGTGTGTATAAGTGACAGCTGTGATTGATCCTGGACTGTGTCTGTATTGTAGTACTGTAAATCTGAATGTGGCAGAACAGGATAAGATACATGTTCACTGGATTTATATCTAAATGCTATAGTTCGTGCTCTACTGTTATGGCTAAAAATGTTAACGTTTATGGGGCCCCCACCAGATTTTCTGCCCAGGGGCCCCCACCAACCTTAGTCTGGCCCTGCCTAGCTTATATTGTAGGAGGAAGCCCCGGCAAATTTGATTATCAATATTAGGTTTTTACAAATATGAGTTACTCGTCCCCAGAGAGGTGGTGATTGGCAACAGTGCTGCACCCTAAGAGAAGCATTTTGGATTCTAATATTGAAAAACAAATATCCATATGGCATGAGCCATAGAAATGATTTATATTACATTTACTGAGTTCTTGTTGTATGAATTAATATGTATTTAATTTTGTGGCGTTCTTTAATTGTATTAATTTTGTTGTTTTTTACAAATAATTGTGTTTTTCTTTATCACTATTTTTTTTTGTCTAATGTTTTGTGATTGGTTGGTCATTTGTTTAACCCCTTCACCGACAGGCGATTTTTCCATTTTTTTTTGTTTTTTGCTCCCCTTCATCTGAGAGTTGTAACTTTTTTATTTTTCTGTAAATCTTGCCATATGGGGCCTGTTTTTTGCGAGGTAAGTTGTACTTTTAAATGAAACCATTAGTTTTACCATCCAGTGTACTGGGAAATTGCAAAAAAATTCCTAGTGCGGAAAAATTGCAAAAAAAAGAAAGTGCGATTGCATGATTATTTTGGGTTATTTTATATACCGTGTTCAATATATGGTAATATTTTTTGCGTCTTGAGCTGACGTTTTTAATGGTACCATTTTTGCACAGAATTGTCTTCCAGCAGCACAGAGGATTTTAGAATATTAATGTCAAAATATTATAGTAAGTCACAAGCTGGTGCAGGTCCCACCTACAGCAAGGAGTATTTCAGAAGTGTGATAATCTTGTAGCTGGTCACAGACTGAGAGTTACAGAGTGGAAGAAGACTTGACTTCTAGCAGCACAGAATATATCAGAATAGTAATGTCAAGCTATTGTAGGTCCCAATGTTATGGGTCGTCGGTGAGGCTCTTGTGGCTGAGGCTAAGTCCTGTAGTAGGGCTTCTGAGCATGTTCAAGCTTGCAAGCAGGCTTTTTGTTCTAAGTCACCTTTTGCCCCTTCTGAGCATGCTCACCACATGGCGATCGTCGATTGGACTGGGATCACATGACTATGAAGTGTCGGCTTCTGATTGGCCGCGAGTGACGTCATCGCTGATGCGTGATCACATGACGATGACATACTGTCTGGTGATTGGCCGCAGGTCACGTCATCGCTGACACGGGCAAACATGAGCATGACATGTTGGCTGCTGATTGGCTGCGGGTGACGTCATTCTTGACGAACTTGTTGATTATTGGTGGATTAAGCTCGGAGCTCCTCCATTTTGTGGGAGGTGCTTCATCTATAAAGATCCCTGCAGCACGCTGTTCGGCGCTCAGTCGTACTTGGTGCATGCATGGGGTAGACGCCTCATGTGTGATATCCAATACTACCTGCTTCCTTGCATTTTAGTGGAACAGGTTAGGAAGGGTCTCAGTACCAACTAGTAGTATACTACAGCCCGCATCCATCTACCTTATAGGAGCAGGGTAAGTCAAGGCCATCACTCACTGTTCTCAGTGTCTCTCTAATACGTCTGTGCGATTAGCATAGAGAGCTCGCTGACTCCCTCTGTGTGGATAGCATAAGGAGTTCAGGCAGGGACTATCATTAAGCTTAAGCAGTACGGATAGTACTGTTTGCACCCACATCATTCACACACTTGCTGCATTATTAGTTATATCTCCTCTGTGAGGTTACAGAGGTGTTGTTTTTGGTGTCATTTTGGTATAAGATGTACGCAAGAGTTGCTTGAGAGGGGGTATTGGTAGCCACAGTTGGCCAACCATTTCAGGAGATATGTCCGCTCCTGTTTCTCTTGCGCACGCAACCGTCCCTCACGACAGAGACCGGCTGGTCTTTTACATCCGTTGCTGGTGCCTGACAGACCTTGGGAGGTCGTAGGCATGGATTTTGTGGGGGATCTGCCCTGTTCACAAGGGCATCGGTTTGTCTGGGTTCTTATTGACCATCTGTCCCGGATGGTTCATTTGGCTCCTTTACGGAGGATACCGTCCTTCAAGATCTTAGCCAAACTGTTCATCAAACACGTCTTTAGACTGCACGGAATGCCTGATCGTATCGTGTGTGATCGAGGACCACAATTTGCTTCCCAGTTCTGGCGTGAGCTCTGTAGACTATTACAAATAGAATTGAACATCTCCTCGGCTTATCATCCGGAAACTAATGGTTTGGTCGAACGAACTAACGAGACTCTGATTATCTATCTTAGACACTTCGTGTCAGTCAGAGAACCATCATGACTGGTCCTCACTCCTTCCCTGGGCCGAATTTGCCCTTAACAATTCTGTAGCAGAGGCAAATGGGCAAACACCTTTTGTCCTCAATAATGGACAACATCCTCGGGTACCACTACCCTTTCCTTCTACCTCTTCTTCGTCTCTAGTGATAGACTGGGCATCTAATGCCAGAGAGGTTTGGGATCGAGCCCAAGGAGCGATTCAGGCATCCAAGGATCGCATGAAGGCTGTTGCTGATTGGTTCCGCCATCCTGCTCCAGTGTTCTCCCCATGGGATTTTGTGTGGCTTTCTGCAAAAAATGTGAAATTAAAAACGCAGTCATCCAAATTTATTCCACGGTTCTTGAGTCCTTATCAGGTGCTCAGACAGGTCAATCCTGTAGTTTACCAGTTGAATTTGCCCTCGCGTCTCCTGATCCATAACAAGTTTCTTGTTTCTTTGTTGAAGCCCACAATCCTTCCTCATGTGGAAGAGGCGAGGTCTCCCTCTTCCGACTCCTCTCAAACCAGCTATCCTGTACGAGCTATTGTGGGTCCCAAATCAGTTCGTGGGCGCAGGTATTTCCTGATCGATTGGGAGGATTATGGCCCGGAACATCGCTCTTGTGAGCCGGAGGAGGCCATTGATGCTCCCGACCTCATTGCTGCCTATCTGCGCTGCCAGGAGAGGAGCCGTAGAGGGGGGGGTACTGTTACGGGTCGTCGGTGAGGCTCTTGCAGCTGAGGCTAAGTCCTGTAGTGGGGCTTCTGAGCATGTGCTAGCTTGCAAGCAGGCTTTTTGTTCTAAGTCACCTTTTGCCCCTTCTGAGCATCATCAGCACATGGCGATCGTTGATTGGTCGTGAACTGGGATCACATGACTATGAAGTGTCGGCTTCTGATTGGCCGCGAGGGATGTCATCGCTGATGAGTGATCACATGACGTTGACATACTGTCTGGTGATTGGTTGCGGGTGACGTCATCCCTGACACGGGCTCAAATGACCATGACATGTTGGCTGCTGATTGGCCGCAGGTGACGTCATTCTTGACGAACTTGTTGATGATTGGTGGATTAAGCTCGGAGCTCTTCCCATCTTGTGGGAGGTGCTTCATCTATAAAGATCCCTGCAGCACGCTGTTCGGCGCTCAGTCGTTCTTGGTGCATGCATGGGGTAGACGCCTCATGTGTGATGTCCAATACTACCCGCTTCCTTGCATTTTAGTGGAACGGGTTAGGCAGGGTCTCAGTACCAACTAGTATTACAATAGAGCCCGCTTCCATCTACCTTAGAGGAGCAGGGTTAGGCAGGGCCATCACTCACTGCTCTCAGTGTCTCTCTAATACGTCTGTGTGGTTAGCATAGAGAGCTCACTGACTCCCTCTGTGTGGATAGCACAAGGAGTTCAGGCAGAGACTATCATTAAGCTTAAGCAGTATGGATAGGACTATTTGCACCCACATCAGTGTGAAGTAACACTGGTATTAGTTAGTGGACTGCGGTTGGGGCTGCCATCCGCTTTTGTTTTGTAGTTCCTGAAATTTGGCAGGAGCTACAGGTCCACTCTTCATATTATTTTCATTCACACACTTGCTGCATTATTAGTTACATCTCCTCTGTGGGGTAACAGAGGTGTTGGTTAGTGGACAGCGGTTGAGGCACCATCCGCATATGCTTTGTAGTTCCTGTAATTGGGCAGGAGCTACAGGTCCACCCTTCTTTTCATTTTGGCATTTGCCGTGTCTCTGTGATTTAACAGTGAACACTGCACTTAGTCTTAGTGTCACTATGAGGTAACAGTGACAGTACCACTCTTGTGGTACAGTATCCCTTACCTTGCCTTCGCCAGCAGCAGATTATTCTGCACGGTGGGCCCTGACTGCTAGATAGCCTACCTATTCCCTACCATCTGGCAGTCCCATAACACACAAGCTAGAAAGTGCAGGTTCCACCCACAGCACAGAGTATTTCAGGGGTATGATAATCTTGTAGCTGGTCACAGACTGAGAGTTACACAGTGGAAGAAGAATTGTCTTCCAGTAGCACAGAATATTTCAGGATAGGAATATCGAGATATTGTAGTATTCTCTCAGCTATTAAATCATAGGGGATATTTTTTTTAAACACAGTTTGTGGATTCTGGCTTAGTATTTGTTGAATTAATATTCTGAGGTTCTATTCATCTACTTTTAACACCTTAACCAGATTTTGTTACATCCTGATACGTGAAACCATCAAATTTAAAGATGTACCAGGTTTTCAATGACAATTTTCCGATGTATATTTTTAAAATATTTATAAAACTATATATCATTTCCTGTACCCTTCACTAATATGTAGTGTTGGCATTTTAGATAAAATCGCAATAAAATTAATTTATTTTTTTGGGTGTAGAGTGAAGAAATGTGGAAATGTTCACGGGGTATGAAGACTTTTTCAAGGCATTGTATAAAGCCAATTCTAATATTTAAAAATTGGCCAAATGTTAAATGGACTGGGTAATTGAGTAAATTGAACGTTCATCTTCTGAACAGTGTTCACTTAGGAACTAGATTCAAAACAAAAAGTAACGTACAATAATGTCAAAGAATTACACCTGAATGTGAACATTATTTTTGTTGTTGGATGAGCAAAATGTGGCTGAGATTTCCCTCAGAGAGCTCATTCACGTGATAACTAACAAGATGTGCTGAGTAATATACATTCTTCTGTCTGCCATATGAAGCCATTGACCTTTTGTGGACCTTTCTCGGACACAATACCCACACCTCCAATCTGCTAATCTGCCAAATACTAAAGAGCAAAGTTGTTATCTTGTAGAGTCTGACCTACAGACAGACAGATAGGAAATGGGAAAAAAAGAAAAAGTAGAAGATGAATAAAGATGAATAGTGATGGGGAAGGAATAGGGATAAATATATTTTGTTTTGTGTAAATCATTTGTATCACTAACAGTGGTTACAGATATTTAGGTAATAAACAGGGCTCAGTTACATAATATCCCATAATATGGCAGAAGAAAAAAGGTTTGGTACCGTGTAAGCCAGTTGAAGTAAAATTGATTACGTTTCTTCAGATACAGTACAGACCAAATGTTTGGACACATCTCATTCAAAGAGTTTTCTTTATTTTCATGTCTCTGAAATTGTAGATTCACATTGTTTTTGTTAGAAGTATGTGCAGTATGATTGGTAATATATTTTAGTTTTACCACTGAACCCCAACATTCTCACGGAGATGGACAAACCGGGAGACATGTAAAACCAGAAATTCACAGGTCTCAAAACAGGTTAGTATTTGCCCCAGAGCTGTCTCTGATTTGTCCCTGTCAGACAGCGGAGGTTGGCACCCTAAGATCACGTAATGGCACCTCCACTCGTCGACGGCTGACCTTGATTATCCTTAACTGCACCCTAAACTATAAACCAAGTGTAACACAAAATAACAATGAATGTAAATGAAGTGCACACAAGCAGAGGGTGAGAACTAGGGCTAGGAACGTGCAAACACAGTCATACAGGAATGATGGAATACAAGAAACCAAAAAGAATAACGGAATACTTGAAAACTTTCCCAAATCTAAATTAAACAAAATAGGAGATATCTGGGAAGGGATTCACATATACAAACTGCAGGAAAAATCAATAGCAATGTCCAAGTAAGCAAACTGGGACTCCAGACAACTGTCCATCCAGAAATATAGCCAGCACTGAGGCACGTGTGTGGTCTACAAATTTCTAAACAGTCTACAAATATCTGACAGGTAGTCACAGTGCATTAACACAAAGAAATACAATAAGCAATGGGATGAAACTAATAGGAAGGAGATACAGATTAGACATTAGGAAAAACTTTCTGACAGTGAGGGCAGTCAGGGAGTGGAACAGGCTACCACGGGAGATGGGAAGCTCTCCATCAATGGAAATCTTCAAGCAGAAACTGGGTAAACATATAGCTGGGATGATTTCAGAAAACTGCACTCACAGGGGGTTGGACCCGATGGCCCTTGAGGTCCCGTCCAACTGTACCGTTCCATGATTCTATGATTTTATGGTAAGTATAAATAACTCCACCAAAAATGTTATTGGTAAAACCAGATGACAAAATGCGCACACCTGAATAGAAGTGAAACAGGAAAGCAAAGTATAAAAAGAAAGACAACAGATTAGGGATGAGCGAGCCCAAGCTGCAAAGTTTGGGGTTCGTACTGGAGACCTACTGTCCGGTGCCGAACTACGAGCCCTCATTCTAAGAACTTCTGAGTCTTCTTCAGACTGTTCTAGCAGCCTGGTGCAGACTGCCCTAATATAGCCTGTTGCATATTGCTCTAATAAAGCCTGGTGCATACTGCCCTAATACAGTCTGGTGCAAAGTGCCCTAATACCGCCTGATGCAGACTGCCCTCATACCGCCTGGTGCAGACTACCCTAATACAGCCTGGGGCAGACTGCCCTCTTACCGCCTGGTGCAGACTGCCCTCATACCACCTGGTGCAGACTGCCCTAATACAGCCTGGTGCAGACTACCCCAATACAGCCTGATGCAGACTACCCTAATAGAGTCTGGTATAAGCTGCCCTAATACAGCCTTGTGCAGATTGCCCTAATGCCTCCTGGTGCAGAGTGCCCTAATGCCTCATGGTGCAGAGTGCCCAAATACAGCCTGGTGCAGACTGCACCAATACAGTCTGGTACACAATACCCTAGCACAGCATGGTATAGACTGCTCTAATGCTGTCTGGTGCAGGCTGCCCTAATGCAGCCTGATGCAGACTACCCTAATGTAGCCTGGTGCAGACTGCCCTAATACAGCATGATGCAGAATGCCCTAATACAGTATGGTGCATGCAAGTGACAAGACGTTCTACGTATTTGTAGGGACAGTCTTCAAATTGTTGCTCTGTGGGGGAACTCTTCCAAGCCTCGTGGCAGACTGCCAGCTTGTACCCAAATCCAACTACAAACTTTTTAATTGCAGCAGCTATAGTGTACACTACTGGAGCTGAAATGTTGGCTCTGTGAGGGAACTGTGAAAACAGGCTCTGTGGTGGCACTCTTACAATTTTGGATCTGTGAGAGAACTCTGAAATCAGTTTCTGTGGGAGCACTCTTAAAATTTTTAATTTACTCATTTACTTTCTATTTAATCATGATTGCAATGATGACAGTGTAGCACCCCTGAGGCTTCAGTCGCCACAGAGTTACTGCACCTCAGCCAGAGGTGTGGTATTCCATCCTGGGTACGGAAGAAGTCATCCACCGGTATGCACACAAAACACACAACACATCGATTACCAGCTCTCCATCGGGTCAGGGTTAGGGCTTGGCTCCATTAATGCTATGTATAGCCACCACTGATGATAGTTCCTCCCTTTCCCTAATTCGACAGGGCCTGGGGTGGAGTCTAGTGAGTTTGGGAGATTGTAGTGTGAGGCAGTTGGAAGAAGCAGTGGAGGAGTGAAGACCTGTGGTCTGGAGCTGGTGCGGCACAACACAGAAGGGGTCCTAGAGACCACGGGAAGTGCGCCATACTCCCGTGGCCTCATTACGCAGACACCATATTGGAGTGGAGGGACTTGGCCGCAGAACAGGGACTGGTCCCTAGGCTAGAGGAGAAGAATGTGCTCCGCTAGTAAAACCAGAGGCCGAGGACCATCTAATACCGAAGCCAAACTTGCACACGAATTTGCTGTAAGGTGACCACATAGGGCCAAGGGACAGAGCTTCAAGCCACCCGACAGGGCCCACGAATACCAGCTCAGGGCATTATGTGCGTAGGCACAGGACCGGCGGGAGAGAAGTCAGCGCAGGAGGACAACCAGGGAAGGTACATAAGAAAGGTGCACCGGTCTTGACCTCCGAACTACCCGGGATCGACTGGAGCTCATCACTGTGAAACCCAGCACACCAAAGGTGATCACTGACTTGTCATGTTACCTTGGAACCTGCTACAGAGAGTAAAAATCTTGAGACTGCATCCCTGTGTCACTTCATTATTCACCTGCGCATCCGGCCCTGCACCCCCACCATCTCCTACTACTACCTTCATCCGCCCTGGAGACAAGCTCTACCAGTAGAGAGCTATACCAACCAAGCTGCATCACCATCTGCCCTGGGGGTAACCATACCGCAGCGGCGACACCTAATTTGCCTCATACCACAGGTGGCATCATGAACTATCATCCCCCTTTTTACTGACACCGCTGGGGGCAGGGAACCGGGCCTTGCTGCCACCACAGCGTCCCAGAAACGGAACCGTGGCCCGGTAACGGGTAACCCCCAGGCCCTGGTGCGGGTGTGTCAACAGAACCCCTTTAAGTAATTTCCCTATCCATTTTTATTTGCAGAGCAATTGTCCTGTGCTTACTCCCATTTTGCTTCCTTTTGCAGCCTCCTAGCTTTTACTACAACCATTTTACAGCACAAAAGTTTCAGTCTCCAATGACTTCTATATGGTTCAAGGTCAAGTATGGGTCAAGTTCAAGGACCGAACCAAAGTTTTATATAAAGTCCGCCCAAACCCAGCTATCCTACACATCCACGGATCCGCTTATCCCTACAAGAGGTCCTTCAGCAGTTGGGCTAATGCAAAACAAGCTGTGGTCCAACCAAGAGGGAAATAGACCACCAACCAGAGATCACTGGTTTGAACCCGGGAGTGGAGTTATGATATTTAGGATACAATAGCGACGTGACTGACGCAATGAGGGCATAATTACTGACTTGGAATGTTTACAGTATCTGTCATTGTACGGACGATATGAGTGTTAGGGCTTTGCCAAATGACTTTTTCACTCCGATTAATCTCCAATAAAAAAAACAGACAGCATGTGGTTCACTGTTATTCAATGATCATTTTTTTTTCACTGACAGAATTTGTGTATGAAAAAAATCGCAGCATGCTCATTTTTCTTCCAGAAATCAGATGAGAATCATGTATTCAAGTCTATTGGTGTGAAAAAAAAACGATGCTACTTTATAGCATCCAATTTTACAGATGCATTGCAATTCTGTGACATAATTTCAGTGTCATAGTTTTAAGGTTAAAGATGGACGTACATTCATCGAGTTCAATCTATAGCCTAATATCAGAGACAATATATGTTTTAGCCTAAAGTCACATTATGTTTGCGGCCGTTGTCAGTCATGGGCTGCACATTCACAAGTTATGCGCTGAATGGTGACCACTGTTAGGAGGGATGATAAGGTGTCCATCCACCATAAAGGCCCATTGTATAGAAATGTATACCGCATGGTACATATTTTTATACATTGGCCATCCCTAAAGTGCAGTTTACTGTGCTTTCCAATACAGTCAAGAAAAATGGTATGCAGGTTAAGCGATGGCCGAGGGACCACTGCGTTGCAGAGTACGCCACACAAGATGAGGTTGCAGAAACAAGGTTAAGATTTATTTGCAGGCAGGATGTAAATAGTTATTAACAACTACACTACAACATAGCTGGCATCCGCTATCATTGGCGTGCGAATGCCACGCTCTGGATACTGAGGTAATACCTTATAATAATACCTGAGGTAATACCTTATAAAGTGCACACAATGATAATGACCACGGTACCGCTGCAGGGTAATCAGTCCACTCTTGAGGTTTGGGTCCCATGATATTCGTCAGTGCACACTTCTTCAGGTGGGGCAGGGAAAACTCTTCTTCTGACACGGACCTGGAATATCTGGGCTCCTCGGTTGGGCTTCGCCGGCCTTGGGGATGTCTGCTCTTCAGTCCGGTACACAAACAACAGTGACCAGGGGGTCACTCGCGGTTAATGTTCTCACCACTGTCACCGTAACTTTTTTGACACTGTACTTCTCAGACTCCACACTGGCAGAATACCCCTCTCTGTTCTCTCTTACTACAAACACACACAGGCCAGCTCGTCAGTCACCGCATTAATCTCTGAGAACCTTCTCCTTACTTTTAAAGCCATTTTAGTCCAAATGTCCTCAGCTCAGAAGGGGAGGCACCAGCTGAACCGATCAGTCAATGGTAAACACAAAAGGGGCACTGTCTTTTAAAGGCAAAGGGCTTCTTTACCACTTATAGGGACGATACCTCTACTACACAGACACACACCGGCTAGGCGGAGAGTTAAAGAACAAACTTTTGGCCTCTGTCTGGTCTGCTGAATGGGGGCATATGGCAATATGAAAGTATTCATCAGGGAAAAGCTCCAGATGTTTATTTAATGTAGGAGAAGTGCACAGACTTAGTGTGCACCTAGACGTGTAGCACCATTGGCAAAATACAGTAGTTATTTTTTATCTGGTGTAGACACGCTGTGTCTTTCTCTGTAAGAGCATTGCATTTGTAGGACTATGTAATTTCATGGCTCTGATAAAGGAACCACACACATCGGCTATTTTAGGCAGCTCTATCTGTTTTTGAATTGAATATATTCATGGTATATTCCAATCTGATTTCTATTGCTGACTACTGTTTATTTCTAGGTGATTTCCCTATGTACTGTATGTACAATTTTAAGGCTCAGTGGAAGAATTTAACTGCAGAAAGAAAAATACAGCATTAAAATACTCCTGACCTATATGTTTTTTCAATGTACACCTTTACTAGTTATATAAGATGTAATATATTTTCTCTGTATTGATTCCTAATTGTTTAATAAAAAAAAGATCTGATTTAAAAAAAAAATACTCCTGACCTATGTTATTAATCCTATTTGTATCTGTCATTAAAGCAAATATTACCATCAAACATAGACATTATCACACTTTGTAGATCACACACATGTAATGTGTACTGATTTGTACTATATATCTATTTTATTTGTCCAGTATGTCTGTGCAATCTGTATGTACTGTAAGTATATTACAAATATGATTCTATTTATGTATTGTGCATATTTCATGTGTATGTAGCTTTGTGTAATGTGTATGTATGTATTCTAACAATTCAGCTACGTAAAGGTAGGTTTTTGAAAAAATAAAGTGATAATCAGGATGTTTTAGATAAAAATCTTTTCTACTTTTTTCACTATGGGAAAAATCTAGAATTGATGGGACTGCTAGAGTTGAAAGACCAGAGAATGTATCTTCCTGTCTCTTACGGCAATCTATGGTTGGCCAACTGAGAGGGTTCCTTAAGAAAGATGTGATTCAATCATAGAGATCTTGTAGCCTTGGGAAAATGGGCAATGCAAGTGTCTGAAAGTAGGACGACTGGTATGGGAGGAAAAATAGTGTTTGTTTTGTACTACGGGAAGATGAGGGTGCAGGGTGCCCTGGCCTAAGATATTCTTTATTCTGATTAAGTCAAAAAGTTTGTGGACAGATTAAATGAATGGGACAGAATTGCTTGGTGTCGTTAGTCAGTCAAACTAAGGAGATACTAATACTATGAGTTAATTTTCTTTTAAAGAGCATTGTTCATATAGCATGAATTCAGTATATGATTAAAATATGTGTGTATGTTTGTGTAACCAATGTATACATGTGCGTATCACAAAGCAGTACAATTTATTGTTTGTGTGCAGTGTAGTAGTACTATGACTGTGTGCAGAGTTCCCCTATTTCCAAGCATTTTTTAAGTTATAACAAATACCCTGTACAGAAAAAAAACCCCAAAAAACCCTAATTTTAACATGACACACTTTCATTAAAAAAACACAGCTGACCACTAAAACACCACCAACCAATGCGATATACATAAACAAGTGTAGATCTTGCAGCATAATTCTTACAATTGGCCACTGTTTTACCAAAAAAATGCAATAAAAAAATGACGTGATAAAAGTTATTAATAACAACGTGTGACTCTAACAAATGAGGTATTGTACTTAATTTATATAATCTTATTTCTCTTTCTT
The DNA here is from genome assembly GCF_048569485.1 of Anomaloglossus baeobatrachus. Taxonomy (NCBI): domain Eukaryota; kingdom Metazoa; phylum Chordata; class Amphibia; order Anura; family Aromobatidae; genus Anomaloglossus; species Anomaloglossus baeobatrachus. The sequence goes on along the minus strand of NC_134360.1, from coordinate 91,840,398 downwards.
TTGACGGCCTTCAGCTGGATCTTGAGCCATGGTGACTTGATGGATGAACTTTCTGTAGGAAGATTGATCTTGTGAAAGCCTAGATATGTCCACCAGGGTCTTCAATAGTATCTTGATAGTATCAAGGCATCAGGTTTTTAGTCTTCTGTTTTACCTTGTTCCTTCTATTTTCTGACCATGATGTCCTTCTCCAGTGATTGCTCTCTTCATATATGTTCAACGTAGGCAAGTCATAGCTTGGCGATCCTTGCTTCAAGTGATGTGTTGATATGTTCCGAAATTCTGCACGCTGTGAAATTGCAAAAAAACCCACCTCAACTCTGCAATTGTTTTTATCTTTTGGGGTTTTTTTTATGGTAAACTTGTCTTGTAATCATGATTCTCCAGGTCAGTATGATTATAAAAATAATCCGTCTCTCCATAAAAACTTTCTTTTTTAGAAACATTGAAATAGGTACATATTGTGTTACCGGCCTTAAACATGTTCTATAATTAAGGGTAGTAACTAGGGATGAGCAAGCATGCTCGCCGCTACTCGGTGCTCACCCGAGCATCTCAGTACGGGCTCTTTTCCACTTGCGTACCACTTCTGATGCAAGAGCTTTGGAAGTGATATGCTAATGACCCTCTGCTGCGGTGTCGGTCGTGGGTCATGCGACTGTGATGCGATTTTGCGATCGCATCACAGGAGCAGAGAAGATGGAGGGAGCACTTTCTCCCCATCTCCTCTGCTGTCTGTGTCTGCGTTCACCGCACTGCAGTCGCACAACATGTGAGTACAGTGCGATTTTACACACGCATGAGCTGACACTCGGTGCAAAACACAGCATGTTGCGATTTCACCGAGAGCACAATTCATGTGGAGAAAAAACAGGACAGAGGAAACTGTCTCATTGATTAACACTGGTGCAAATGCAATCCAATTTTCACTTGGATTGCACTCGCCCATGAAAATCGCAGATGGAAAGGAGCCCTACTCGGGATACTCGGCGAGCTCCAAGTACCTGCTAGATGCTCGGGCATATGCTCAGCTCCCCCTCCCTGCATGTTGGCACTGTTTACAGAGTCAGCCTACATGCAGGGATTGAATAGGATAACTGAAGTGAGCACTAATATATATATATGAGTGCAAGCCAAAAATACATACTATATATAAGAATAAGGCTGCACATCAAACTTAGATAATGGTATAATGCCTCAAGCATATGGAAAAATATTGGAATATACAATGAAAAATGCTACTTGCTAATTTGAACATGTGAATAATGAATTGCATACCTGCTATGAATATTAGGAAAAAGGAGATATTTAGCAATCGCATTGATCAATGTAACTGAGCCCCAAAACCTCGTCAAGGTACATCTCTATATTGGGGTCCCTAGCTCTGTGACCCTAACTGTGTGTCATCTCATTGCAATTAAAAACTGCTATGGGTGGAGAGGGGTAACTAAGGACTTTCTTATATAGGAGATGGAAAAAACATGGCCGAAAGGGGCGGAGCTGTGTTCACATTCAGAAAAAAAACTACATATAACTGAATAGGATAACTGAAGTGAGCACTAATATATATATATAAGTGCAAGCCAAAAATACATACTATATATAAGAATAAGGCTGCACATCAAACTTAGATAATGGTATAATGCCTCAAGCATATGGAAAAATATTGGAATATACAATGAAAAATGCTACTTGCTAATTTGAACATGTGAATAATGAATTGCATACCTGCTATGAATATTAGGAAAAAGGAGATATTTAGCAATCGCATTGATCAATGTAACTGAGCCCCAAAACCTCGTCAAGGTACATCTCTATATTGGGGTCCCTAGCTCTGTGACCCTAACTGTGTGTCATCTCATTGCAATTAAAAACTGCTATGGGTGGAGAGGGGTAACTAAGGACTTTCTTATATAGGATATTAGTGCTCACTTCAGTTATCCTATTCAGTTATATGTAGTTTTTTTTCTGAATGTGAACACAGCTCCGCCCCTTTCGGCCATGTTTTTTCCATCTCCTATATAAGAAAGTCCTTAGTTACCCCTCTCCACCCATAGCAGTTTTTAATTGCAATGAGATGACACACAGTTAGGGTCACAGAGCTAGGGACCCCAATATAGAGATGTACCTTGACGAGGTTTTGGGGCTCAGTTACATTGATCAATGCGATTGCTAAATATCTCCTTTTTCCTAATATTCATAGCAGGTATGCAATTCATTATTCACATGTTCAAATTAGCAAGTAGCATTTTTCATTGTATATTCCAATATTTTTCCATATGCTTGAGGCATTATACCATTATCTAAGTTTGATGTGCAGCCTTATTCTTATATATAGTATGTATTTTTGGCTTGCACTCATATATATATATTAGTGCTCACTTCAGTTATCCTATTCAGTTATATGTAGTTTTTTTTCTGAATGTGAACACAGCTCCGCCCCTTTCGGCCATGTTTTTTCCATCTCCTATATAAGAAAGTCCTTAGTTACCCCTCTCCACCCATAGCAGTTTTTAATTGCAATGAGATGACACACAGTTAGGGTCACAGAGCTAGGGACCCCAATATAGAGATGTACCTTGACGAGGTTTTGGGGCTCAGTTACATTGATCAATGCGATTGCTAAATATCTCCTTTTTCCTAATATTCATAGCAGGTATGCAATTCATTATTCACATGTTCAAATTAGCAAGTAGCATTTTTCATTGTATATTCCAATATTTTTCCATATGCTTGAGGCATTATACCATTATCTAAGTTTGATGTGCAGCCTTATTCTTATATATACATGCAGGGATTGGCTGCCGCACACTGTAATGCCACAGCCATGTTGGTTGTGGCATTACAGTGATTGGCTGGCCGCACAGCGTCATCAGCTCTATATGACACCTGACGGCACTGTGGTCAGCACTCTGATCCACAGTCAGCTAGTGTAGGGGGGGAGGTGCTGCTGAGCTAGGGACAGATTTACTGTGTCTTAGGTAGTGTAGGTAATAGGACCACTGCCACCGTTGCCATAGTAAGCTACCGAGCGGGTTACTATAGCATCGGTGATCTCCGATCACCTGATTACCGGGGCCACTATGTACCAGCTCCTGCAGGAGCCACAGGAGTTAACTCCCTTTTTTACCAGCACCGCTTTTCAGTGGCTCATGCAGAATAGCGGCGCCGGGAATCAGCTGATCGGAGATCACCTTGCTATAGTAACCCGCTCGGTAGGTTACTATGGCAGCGGTGACGTCACCACCTACCAACCCGCAGTCTGTGCTCACTCACTGAGTGATTACACAGCACGGGGAGCAACACGTTCTTCCTCCCCCGTGTTTTGTGATATAGCAGAGATGCATGGGTTGAAGAAGGCAGAAGTCCCTAAGTGTGTCTGTGTATTTATTTATAATAAAGTATTTCTCTTCTGTGTGGTGTCTTTTTTTAACCCCTTATTGGAGATTCTTAATGGCTGGGTCAAACTTGGCCTGACATTAAGAATCTCAGGCTTAATACCAGCTGGTAAAACAAAGCTGGTATTAACCCCTTATTAACCACCATGCCGGAAGATAGCGCTTCTTTGAAAGCGCCATTTTCTGGGGCAGCTACAGACTGCAATTCGCAGCGGGGGGGGCCAGAATGCTTGGGCCACCCTGCGCTGTGGATTCCAATCCCCAGCTGCCTAGTTGAACCTGGCTGGACACAAAAATTAAGAGAAAGCCCACGTCATTTTTTAAAAAATTATTTCATGAAATTAATGAAATAAAAAAAAGGCTTCCCTATATTTTTGGCTCCCAGCTGTGTACAAATAGGCAGTTCTGGGGGTTGGGGGCATCCCGTACCTGCCTGCTGTACCTGGCTAGCATACAAAAATATGGCGAAACCCACGTCATTTTTTTTTTTTTAGGTTTTTGGGGGAAAAAAGAAAAAAAGGGCTTCCCTGGATTTTCCATTGCCAGTGAAGATAACACCAAGCAGTGGGGGTTATCAGCCAGTAACTGCTTCGGTTATCCTTAGCTAGCAATAGAAAATGCAGTGGGAGCCCAAGCATTTTTTTTACCCCTAACCCTTGGGTTAGGGTATGTGTATGGATTTTTTTCTTTTATTTTTGGATTTAAAAAATTAAAAAAAAAAAAATCGACGTGAGCTTTGTCATATTTTTGTATGCCAGCCAGGTACAGCAGGCAGGTACGGGCTGTCCCCAAACCCCAGCTGCCTATTTGTACCTGGCTAGGATACAAAAATATAGAGAAGCCTTTTTTTTAATTATTTCATGAATTTCGTGAAATAGTTAAAAGAAAAAATGATGTAAGCTTCGTCCAATTTTTGTGTCCAGCCAGGTACAACTAGGCAGCTGGGGATTGGAATCTGCAGTGCAGGTTGGCCCAAGCTTTCTGGGCCCCCCTGTTGCGAATTGCAGTCCGCAGTTACCCCAGAAAACGGCGCGGTCATAGAAGCGCCATCTTCTGGCACTGTATCCAACTCTTACAGCGGCCCTGGTGCCGGGTGGCATGCTGGATAATAAGGGGTTAGGGCTAGCTGTGTATTTTCAGCTGGCCCTAAGCCCGAAATTCGTGGTGTCACACCAATATTAGACATGGCCACCATGAATTTCTAGTAAAGATAAAAAAAAACACAAGACAGGGAAAAATATTTTTATTAGAAATAAAACACAACACAATTAGTGACTCCATCTTTATTCAACTAAAGAACCTATCCCCGCGCCGTAGTCCTGGGTCAAGCATCTCGCGATGTCCAGTCCAGATCCAATATCATCTGATCGGTTTGCCGAAAGAAAGGCAAACCGATCAGATGTGTCAGTTTCAAGGACCTGAATCACATGACATTAGCTGATTGTATAAACGGCTTTTAAACAATCAGCTGATGCATCAGTTGAAAACAAAACAAATATACAACTCTGTTCAGACTCCCGTTCGATCGCTCCAGGACCCGCCGGTAATCAGCTGATGCGGTCACCTGACAGCATCAGCTGATCGTTTAAACTGGCTGGGCAGTACAAAGCCGGCTGTTCACTGCTGGACTTAAACTGTCAGCTGATGCCGTCAGGTGACGGCATCAGCTGATCACCGGCAGGTCTTGGAGTGATTGAACGTGCCCCGGGAGTCTGCACAGAGGTTAGTATGATATATTTTTTTTTTATTCTACTGTTCACTTTTGATTTCGCTTAGCAGCGAATGTACAGACAGAGAGAAGCTGCCACACATACACTACTAAGCAAAAGTGCATGTCACACGGGAGGAGGAACACAGGATTCTTCCTCACCCTAATACACAGACAACATTATTCACAGCAGTGACCTGGGAGTCAGAAATGCTGACAGGGGTCTTCCCCATGCTGCTCCCATGCCATTTGAGCACTGTTCTTATACATTTGTGACATTTTTAGGCTTTCTCCAGACCTCCAGGGGTGCCGCCGGAAAAATGCTTGAGTTTTCCCATAGGCTAACATTGTGCTCGGTGCTCGGTGCTCGGTTTGAGCACCCAAGCATTTCAAAATGCTCGACCCGAGCATCGAGTATTTTACTGCTCGCTCATCTCTAGTAGTAACTCTTGTAACTTTTTATATGTTTTTAGATAAAGTACTGAATTTTATGGAATGTTGAATTTTTTGAAAACTGTACATAAATTGATTTAACAACAGTGAGGAATCCATAGCACCCACACAGGGGACATAGCCTTTGCTTTGTGGGTGTAATATGCAGTGATAACTAGAGATGAGCGAACCGGTTCGGCTCGAGTTCGGCTCGCCGAACGGAGGTCTTGTTCGAGTTCGGTTCGTCGAACGTTCGACGAACCGAACTCGAACCGCATAGGAAACAATGGCAGGCAATCACAAACACATAAAAACACCTAGAAAACACCCTCAAAGGTGTCCAAAAGGTGACAAACAACTCACAACACAACACAAACAGATGGGAAAGTGACAAGGACATATACTCATGCGAAAAGAAAAGAGCTGGACAAGGAAAAAGAGGAGGAGACACAGATATAGGCATGGCACGCCCTTCTAAAATCATGTAAAACACCACAAGGTGACTCCAAGCGGAGTTCTCCCTTTTTTCCAAAAATTGGGCCACACACACACACACACCCACCCCTTCAGTGGCAGCACTTGTGCCCCAGTTGTACACTTCACAGCTAGATTTGCATCAAGCACATTCAAAAATACGCCATACTTAACCGTCCCCAGGATGACTCCGGGGTAGGTAGCAAAGTCTTTCCTGATCCCAGCTCTGTTCATCTTGAATCATTTTTAAAAAACACAACAAGCAAGGGTTACTCTAAGCGGAGTCTCCCTTTTTTTCCAAAAATTGTGCCCCACACACACCCACCCATTCAGTGGCAGCACTTGTGCCAGGGCCGGATTATAGGCGGGGCAGGCGGGGCTCCAGCCCAGGGGCCCCCACCAAAAGAGCTTCTAAGGGGGCCCCCACTACCAGGGCCATACTTGTCAGCATTTTTTTTTTTCTTCACACCCTCTCCCCCTCCGTAAAGACAGTCTAATAAATCAGCTGTGTTTTCGGAGGGGGGGGGAGTGGGGCGGTCCACCGGCATTTATTTGTATTTGCGTCTTTAAGACGCAAAAACAAACTGCGGGCACAGGATGCTGAATGACCCTGGAAGTTCCAGTGCTTGCACTTCCGGGGTCAGAGGTGTGCCAATGAGCTCCCTATGTGCTGCGGCCGTCATGGGCGTACCCAGCGAGGGGCGGGGGGGCACCTGCCCCCCCAGAATTAGGGACACGGTGTAATGGGCCGCTGTATGTGCAGCCACGCTCCTCCGCAGTGTGTGCATGCAGGCCCGACACACTAGCTGCAGCAGGAGCAGGAGGCAGCGCTGTGCTGTGCCGGCTCTGCTGTGTGTTGTGTGTTTGGCATGCACACAATGAGGAGTGCAGCGGAGCCGGTGCTCGCAGCTTCGTCCTTCTTCCTATTCAAATGTATTTGCGTCTTTCAGACGTAAATACATTTGAACAGCGCGCCGGGACTGGGCCCCGCCCCCGACGTGCAGCAACGTGATGAGATCAGCACCTTGCTGACGTCATCACAGTGCTGCGGGCGCCGGCACAAGGGACATCAGATGGTAAGCGCTCCATTAAGGAGCCGAAGAGACAGGTTTAATTAATGATGATGAGTGGGGAGGGGCTGAGGACACATAACGGGGAACATCTGTGAAGGAAGTGGAACACAGCTTTGTGGCAGACAGAGGAGGAGTACTGTGTTCCGAGGGAGGGGGGAGGCAGGAGTGTGTAGGGATGGGGCAGTGTGATTTCTGTGTGTAGGGGGTGATGAGGGTTGCATTGTATTGTGTGTGGGGGGAGGGGTAATGGGGGGGTGCATTGTGTGTGTGTGTGTGTGTAGAGGTGATGGGGGGTGCATTGTGTGTGTGTGGGGGGGGGGTGATGGGGGGATGCATTGTGTGTGTAGGGGGTGATGGGGAGATGCATTTTGTGTGTGTAGGGGGTGATGGGTGGGTGCATTGTATGTGTGTTTTGTGTGGGGGGAGTTCTGGGGGGTGCATTGTATTTGTGTGTGTGTAGGGAGGAATGGTGGGTGCATTGTATTTGAGTGTGTGTGTGTGTGTGTGTAGGGGGTGATGGGGGGTGCATTGTGTGTGTGTGTGTTTGTAGGGGGTGATGGGTGCATTGTGTGTGTAGGGGGTGATGGGGGGTGCATTGTGTGTGTAGGGGGTGATGGGGGATGCATTGTGTGTGTGTTTGTGTGTGTGTGTGTAGGGGGTGATGGGGGGTGCATTGTGTGTGTGTGTGTAGAGGTAAAGGGGGGTGGATTGTGTGTGTGTGTGTAGGGGGTGATGGGGGGTGCATTTTGTGTGTGTGTGTAGGGGTAAAGGGGGGTGCATTGTGTGTGTGTAGGGGGTGATGGGGGGTGCATTGTGTGTGTGTGTAGGCGGTAAAGGGGGGTGCATTGTGTGTGTGTGTGGGGGGGTGATGGGTGGGTGCATTGTGTGTGTCCGAGCTGTGTGTGTGTGTGTCAGAGCTGTGTGTGTGTGTGTGTCAGAGCTGTGTGTGTGTGTGTCAGAGCTGTGTGTGTGTCAGAGCTGTGTGTGTCAGAGCTGTGTGTGTCAGAGCTGTGTATGTGTGTCAGAGCTGTGTATGTGTGTCAGAGCTATGTGTGTGTCAGAGCTGTGTGTGTGTCAGAGCTGTGTGTGTGTCAGAGCTGTGTGTGTGTGTCAGAGCTGTGTGTGTGTGTGTGTCAGAGCTGTGTGTGTCAGAGATGTGTGTGTGTGTGTGTCAGAGCTGTGTGTGTCAGAGCTGTGTATGTGTGTCAGAGCTGTGTGTGTGTATGTGTGTCAGAGATGTGTGTGTGTCAGAGGTGTGTGTGTCAGAGCTGTGTGTGTGTGTCAGAGCTGTGTGTGTGTGTGTGTCAGAGCTGTGTGTGTGTGTCAGAGCTGTGTGTGTGTGTCAGAGCTGTGTGTGTGTGTGTGTCAGAGCTGTGTGTGTGTGTGTGTGTCAGAGCTGTGTGTGTAAGAATCAGTCTGTGCAGCACCCCAGAACTATATGGGTCCCCCAGAGCGCTATGTCACCTATCCCAGTAATGAGTACACCACCAGAGCTGTTTGCCACTCCAGTAACGTCTATGCCCCCTGCCCCTCCTGTAATGTATATATTGTAGCCCCCAGCCCCTCCTGTGATGTATATACAGCAGTGCTGTCAGTGTGCAGTCATGTCTGTTAGTGACAGCCATCGTGAAACACAGCCACATGTCCTAAAGGAGCTGGACGGAAACAAGCGGGAGAGGTGAGTGAGGCTGCTGGCGATTTCCCCATATTAATACCTGTAAAGGCTCATGCACACGTAACTGCTGAATATTCTGCAGCGATTTGACAGAACATGTGCGCGTCAAATCGCTGCAGAAACACTGCATAATGGATGCAGTTTTTCTTTACAAAAAATGCCGATTTCATGCGCTCTGGCTGCTTCCCCCACCATAGACAGAGCGGGAGCTGCATTCATAGCACACGGAATAATTGACATGCTCATTTTATGAACTCACAGATTTGGGTCAACATTTTAGCACCCAAATCGCTGCGTTCATAAAAGCAACGTGCGCACGTGGCATGCACAATCTACATAGATCGTGCTGGGGACGCAGGACGCATGCATTTACACTGCAGTGCTATACGCAGTGTAAATGCATGGAATTACGCAACGTGCGCACGAACCCTAATGCGTCTGTGTCTGCATGTATGTCAGTGTATATGACTGTGCATATATTTGTCTGTTTATATGTATTTTTCTAAATTTGTCTTCAAATATGTATATATACATATGCCTGTATGTGTATGTGCGTGTCTGTGTGTGTATGTGCGTGTCTGTGTGTGTATGTGCGTGTCTGTGTGTGTATGTGCGTGTCTGTGTGTGTATGTGCGTGTCTGTGTGTGTATGTGCGTGTCTGTGTGTGTATGTGCGTGTCTGTGTGTGGATGGGGTCCACTGAGACTCTTTCACCCGGAGGCCACAAAAACCTGCAGCCGGCCCTGGCTGCCTTAACATTGGGATCAATAAAAAGTATGTGAGTAAGGTTCTGTACGCACGTTGCGTATTTGCATGCAGTTACGCTGCGATCTGCACCTCTGTGTAACTGCATGCGTCCTGCATCCCCAGCACAATCTATGAAGATTATGCAGGAGCCGTGTGCACGTGGTGTATTAGAGCGCAGCGATTCGGCTGCTGCCTGAAGCGCTGCGCTCTAAGAAGTGACATGTCACTTCTTTCATGTGCTTTGGATGCAGCCCCTGCTCTGTCTATGGGAGGGGCTGCACTCAGAGCGCATGAAATTGGCTTTTCATTATGGACTCTTTCTGTAGCGATTTGAAGCGCATGTGTGCTGTTCAAATTGCTGCAGAAATTTCTGCAGAGACAAACGCAACGTGCGCACATAGCCTAACTCTACTATCTGTGTATAAGTGACGGATGTGAGTTATCCTGGACTGTGTCTGTATTGTAGTACTGTAAATCTGAATGTGGCAGAACAGGATAAGATAAATGTTCATTGGATTTATATCTAAATGCTACGGTTCGCGCTCTACTGTTATGGCTAAAAATGTTAACGTTATGGGGCCCCCACCAGATTTTCTGCCCAGGGGCCCCCACCAACCTTAATTCGGCCCTGACTTGTGCCCTAGTTGTACACTTCACAGCTAGATTTGCATCAAGCACATTCAAAAATACGCCATCCTTAACCGTCCCCAGGATGACAGCCACCCATTCAGTGGCAGCACTTGTGCCCTAGTTGCAAACAGGATGTTTTGATTTGCATCAAGCACATTCCAAATCCACAAGCATTTACTCTCCCCAGGATGACACAGGGGTAGTAAATTCCTTGTGGATCCATGACTTGTTCATTTTGATGAACGTTAGTCTGTCCACATTGTCACTGGACAGACGCGTGCGCTTATCTGTCAGCACACACCCAGCAGCACTGAAGACACGTTTAGAGACAACGCTGGCAGCTGGACACGACAAAATCTCCAAGGCGTAAGTGGAGAGCTCTGGCCATTTTTCAAGATTTGAAGCCCAAAATGAGCAAGGCTCCATTTGCAAAGTCATGGCATCGATGTTCATTTGGAGATACTCCTGTATCATCCTCTCCAGCCGTTGACTATGTGTCAGACTTGTTGTCTCTGGTGGCCTTGCAAAGGACGGTCTAAAAAAATTATGAAAAGATTCCATAAAATTGCTGTTACCAACACCAGATACGGTGCTACTGGTACGGGTAGACTGTTGAAGATGACGAGACCGTCCCATGTTTGTCAAGTTACAACTGGGAGATTCACTCCGTGCACCAGCACGGTTGTTTGGTGGAAAAGCCAAGCTAAGATCGAGTAACAGTGTCGCGGGCGGAGGAGGGGACGACGCGCTCTCCCTACTGCTCGGGGCCGGCTGCCGCTGCGGCTGCTGCGGCCTGCTGCTGCCACTGCTCGGTGGCTCGAGCGATGGGCCGGATCCCGGGGACTCGAGCGCCGTGAGTGAAAGGGGGTTTTGGGTGTGGGGATTGGTCATTGTCCGTGACGCCACCCACGGTTGTGGTGATTTGTTGACACCACCGCTGCTCTGTATGGGGGTCCCGGGAAGGATGGTATGGAGCAGCCAGTTGTTGTGTTGCCCCTCCGTGGGTAGGGGTTGGTGATCCCGGGGCCCAGTGATTAGGTGGGTGATGCAGGGCTTGGTGGGGTGCAGGGACGCGGGGGCAGCGCTGTGCCTTGCGGCACTGTGGTACTCACTCAGTCTGAGACGTTGACACAGTTTTCGGTAAAACACACGGCTGGAAAGACGGTTCCCACGGACGGCTGCACTTGCTTTCCCCAGTAGGTGACGGTGACGGTCCCTCTGTCCTGCACCTAAGTTGATGATGGTTGCGATGGGTTCCCACCGGTAACCCACTCCCCGGCTTGGATATGGGCCGGAGGAGCCCTACTTTGCCCGCAGGCGCTGGCCCTGAGAAACTGGTGCCCTGGCGGTGGCGGTGTCTCTCCGTAACGGTCGGACTGTTGCCTTCAATCGGGACTTGGTTGTTTGGAGACAGACGTCCCCTTCACTGACGGATTTGGCAAATTATGGCGACTCCTAGCCTTGCCGGGATCCGAAAGGCCCCTGGCCTGGTGCTGACTGTTCCTCGTATACTGCTCCAGACCACCGGGCCACTACCCGTCCGCGGTCCTTCCAGCAACCTCCGAGCAGTCACCCCTGCGGACTATCACCGCCGTCTGCTGACCTTGCTGTCACAGTCCGGGGCACACACCCAGACCAACTTCAGGCTTTACTACTGTCACTTCAGCTTTTCTCCTTAGCTCCACTACTACTTCACTTCTACTTTCACTTCCTCACTTAAGCTCTGCCTGAGCTAAACTGCCTGGTTCTTCCCGCCTCCAGGGCTGTGTACTCCTCGGTGGGCGGAGCCAACCGCCTGGCCCACCCCCTGGTGTGAACATCAGAACCTGGAGGAAGGCAACAAGGATTTTAGGTTAGCCTTGGTGTTCCTAACTGGGGTGTAGGGTGTGGTGGTGTGATGACCTGTGACCCCTGGCTTGCCCAGGGCGTCACATTCCCCCTTAGCAAAATGCAGACCGTCCGCGGGCTGCCCGTCCAACACCAGTTTTATTTTCTGTAAAATATATAAAAAGGTAAACGATAACATTACAACTCATGACAACATCCCACATCGGGAGGCACATTTCTTAAACGTTGCTAACGGTTTACGGTTACGGTCTCCGCTCTCTCCCACCCAAGCAACCTGGCCCTGATGCTGCCCCTAAAACCCAGGCAGCACCCCTTGACCCCAGTCCAGCACAAGTTACCCGAGCGGGATCTGTCCTTCCCCTCCAGAGGGTAGCCACCGGTTCCTGTGATGGCTGGGCCCCAGCCTGCTCTGCTGAGGGCCCTCCCTCCAACCTGCCTCTCCGGAGGCGGCAAATGCGGAAACGGTAACGGTAAAACAACTTATTTACAAGCCACTAACGTCTGTGGTTGCCCTGCAAGTTCACGGGCTTGTCCATGGAAAGTCCTCCATGCAAAACTTTTCAAACGGTCCCCACGGGGACAACGGTTCCGGCAACGGCCGGTTTTCTCACAATCACAGTTAATCAGATGACTTTCACGGTAATCATTTTGCTTATCATCACTTTAAACTTTCAAACACACTTAACACCCTGTTTTCTTTCCCCTCCCCCTTTAAAGAACGGTTTCCCTCTACCTAAGTGGAGGCCTACCTAGGTTGGGATGGGTGGACCTCCGGGGTCCAGTGTCAGTGTGGCTATGCAGTGGGGCAGAGGGAACAATCGGTTCCTCCTCCCATCTATCGTGTGGGGCAGGCGGAGGCATAGGGGAGCTGGGCGCAGATTCATCCCTGGGCACTGGCACTGGTTCTGGCTCACGGTTGACCGCTTCCACCACTTCTTCATCCACAGGTTGTGGGAACAGTATCACTGGAAGAATCACCGCGCCGTTCTGTGTAGGCCAGTCTGCTGGGAAGTCTCCCATCGCAGTGTGGATCACCTCTTTCGCCTTATCCGCTGGTAGGGGAACCGGTACTTCTGCCGCCGCTCTTAAGGCTGGTGGGCACCTTTTCAGATGGTCCCGGGAAACTGTGGCCAAAGTGCCTCCTTGATCACGGCTGATTTGGTAGGCCTTCCCATCTTCCCAGCCTGTGGGCTGTATGACGTACGGGTTCTGTTCCCATTGATCATCCAGCTTGTGGGTTCTCCTCTTCCGCTTCAGTACGACGTCTCCGGGCTGAAAAGGGCCAGCAGATGCCTTTTGATTAAAGCGCTGCTCCTGCAGTTCGCGACTCCGACTTAAGTTCTTCTCGACATATTCTTGAATCTGCCGGTATTGTGCTCTACGCCGAGTTTCCCATTCAGCTGTCGAAGGGAGTGCTTCTGGGGCCTCCAACCCCATTTCCAGGTCCACCGGCAGGCGGCCGGGGCGAGCCCTCATCAGATATGCTGGGGTGCACTTTGTTGAGCTGGACGGGATATTGTTGTACATATCGGCCAAGTCGGGTAGCTTTTCCGGCCACAGGTTCCGCTCTTCCAGCGGTAACGTCTTGAGGAGTCCCAGGACCAAGTGGTTCATCTTCTCACACATGCCGTTGGTCTGGGCATGGTAAGGGGTGGTCCGGATCTTCTTACAGCCGTACAACTGGCAGAACTCATGGAACACCTCCGCTTCAAAAGCCGGGCCTTGGTCAGTAAGCACCTTTTCTGGATATCCATGTGGTCGGCAGAAAAAAGCCTGGAACGCTCGAGCGGCAGTTCGACCAGTTAGGTCCTTGACGGGGACAACCACCATGAACCTTGAATAGTGGTCGACGATGGTCAACGCGTAGGCGTACCCACTTCGGCTGGGGGTGAGCTTGACATGGTCTAGGGCGACCAGTTCCAGCGGCTGATGTGTGATGATTGGGTGTAGGGGCGCCCTCTGGCTGGTCTCGTCCTTCCTCCTCAGCGTGCAAGGACCACACTCTCGGCACCAGGCTTCTACCGACTCCCGCATCCCACTCCAGTAGAACCGCTCTCTCAACAGCATCTCCAGCTTTTTCCACCCGAAGTGTCCAGCACAATCATGGTATGCCCGCAAAACGGTAGCCACATCAGCTTGGGGAATAACCAACTGGCAGATTTTCTCGAGTCTTCGGGTTGATCAGCTCACGGTACAGCTTCCCTTGATGTAGATACAGCTGTTTCCGTTCCTTCCACAAGCGCTGGGCTTCAGCAGGGGCGGCAAGGTCCATTCCAACAGCACCTTGTTCCACCAGGGTCTTGACGAGGCGGACAGCCAGCGCCTGGTTTTGAGCTTCCTGCCACTCTTGACTGGGCCGTGGGTCCAGGTCTACCCGTTGTTGATGTACCTGTACCTTCTCAGTTGGTGGCTGGTGAAATGCAGGCAACTCGATCTCCTCGAGGTCGTCATCCTCGCACCCTTCCTCTGACAAATGGGGCATTCAGGAGAGTGCATCAGCATTAATGTTGACACGACCAGCACGGTACTTGATGGTGAAGTCATAGTTGGCTAGCCAGGCCACCCACCGCTGCTCCAACGCGCCCAACTTGGCCGTGTCCAGGTGAGTCAACGGATTGTTGTCCGTGAAAGCGGTGAATTTTGCTGCAGCCAAGTAGTGGCGGAACCTCTCTGTGATAGCCCATACCAATGCCAGGAGCTCGAGCTTGAAGGAGCTGTAGTTCTCAGGGTTCCTTTCAGTTGGCCGAAGCTTCCGGCTAGCATAAGCAATCACTTTCTCCTTCCCATCCTGGACCTGGGACAGGACTGCTCCTAGTCCCACATTGCTGGCGTCTGTGTAGAGAATGAACGGGCAGCCATAGTCAGGATACGCTAGGACCTCTTCTCCGGTCAAGGCCGCTTTCAGCTGGCAGAAGGATTCCTCATGCTTTTCTTCCCACACCAGTGGGGCTCCGATGGGTCTACCACCTTTGGTCTGTCCCACGAGGAGATCTTGCATGGGGGCAGCCATCTTCGTGTACCCTTTGATAAAGCGCCGGTAGTACCCCACCAGACCCAGAAACTGCCTTACTTCCCTCACGGTGGTTGGTCTCGGCCAGCCCTGGATGGCAGTGATCTTCTCAGGGTCGGGGGCGACACCTTCTGCACTTACCACGTGCCCCAGGTACTGCACTCTGGGCTTCACCAGGTGACACTTAGAGGGCTTCAACTTCATCCCGTATTTGGCAAGGGATGCGAATACCTCGGCCAGGTGCTCCAGATGGGCTTCATACGTCTGGGAGTAAACAATCACATCATCCAAGTACAATAGGACGGTCTCGAAGTTTAGGTGTCCCAGACAGCACTCCATCAGCCGTTGGAAGGTTCCTGGGGCATTGCACAGCCCGAACGGCATACTATTGAATTCGCAGAGCCCCATCGGGGTGGTGAAGGCGGTTTTCTCCCGGTCTTCCGGGGCCACGGCCACTTGCCAGTACCCACTGGTGAGGTCAAGGGTAGAGAAGTAATTTGCAGTTCTCAGTGCGGCCAAAGACTCTTCAATACGGGGCAGTGGGTAGGCATCTTTATGTGTTATCTGATTGATCTTCCGGTAATCCACACACATCCGCATGGTACCATCCTTCTTCTTAACCAGTACCAACGGAGCGGCCCAGGGACTACAGCTGTCCCGAATAACCCCTGCCTCCTTCATATTCCTCAACATATCTTTGGCACACTGGTAATGTGCAGGGGGAATAGGCCTGTACCTCTCTTTGATAGGGGGATGTTCACCGGTGGGGATATGGTGTTGGACCCCTTTGATCTGCCCAAAGTCTAGTGGATGTTTACTGAACACCTGTTCATACTCCCGCACCACCCTGTATACTCCTGCTTTATGATGTGTAGGGGTATCATCAGTGCCCACGTGTAGCTGTTGGTGCCACTCATTTACCTCTCCTGGAGGTGGGGAAGTGCTGGTAGTAGGTGGAGAGACTGAGGGACTGGCTTCGTGGATGGTGTGGGGATCCAGGGTGAGCAGCTTGGCAATGGTGGCATACCGGGGAAGCCTGACTTCTTCCTCCCCACAGTTCAGCACCCTCACGGGCACTCTCCCCTTCTTCACATCTACCACCCCTCGGGCGGCCATTACAGTGGGCCAGTGCTCGGAGGGTATGGGCTCCATCATGGCAGGGTAGTCACGCCCCTGAGGCCCTACTGCTGCCCTACACCAAATCATCATCTCACTCCTAGGGGGCACAATCAACGGAGCAACATCCATCACTCTCACTCCACCAATCTCTCCTCCTGTTGAGTTTACATGCTGGCGGTACATCAAGGCTCGGATCTCACACTGCACAGCTCTCTGTCGGCTCCCCGCTGCCGTGGCGGCCAGCTTTTGCAGTAGGGCCAACACATCACCCATACAGTGCTCCATCACATTGGTTCCTAGCACTATCTTCAGGTTATGATCACTGGGTTCATTCATGATCACAATCATACCCTGGTGTTGCAGTTCAGCTTGCCCTACTGTCATAGCCACCTGTTTATACCCCACTTGGGTCAATGGGAGTCCATTGGCAGCAATTAGTGTTATACTAGTATCTGGGGGTGCCAGCTCGTCCATCCCCCAATACCGCTGGTACAATGTGTATGGTATGGTGGTTACCTGTGATCCAGTGTCCAAGAGAGCCATCACCAGGATGCCGTCCACAGCCACGGGGATGATGGGCCGGGCCCCGATATATTGGTCCCGCCAGTCCGGGGGGCCACGGGGTTCTACTCCTGAGGATTGGCCCGGGGCCCCAGGGGTTGCTCGTTTAACGGGCACAGTCGGATGTAATGCCCAGGCTTACGGCACTTGTAGCAGGTTGGAGGTCTGCTCCGCGGGTTGCTATTACTTCTCCGCTGCATCCAGGGGACATCCTCAGGGCTGTCGGCAAGCTGGATCTGTGCTGAAGGTTGAGATCTGGTCAAAGGTTGGAGTGCAGCAAGAATCTTGGCGAGGTCTCCGTCCATGCGACAGACCTGGGCTGCCAGTTTCTCCATAGTGCTGCTTGGGGCTGCAGGTGTTGGAGAGGTTGGTAGGGCAGGGGCCACCACAACGGGGGCCGTCTCAATGGGCCACGGGGCTGGCTCCAGGACTTCTGAAGCTGGGGGCTGTAGTGCTTTAATGGCCCGTTCCTTTAACACAGCAAAGTCCACATCAGGGTGTTCCAGGGCCCACAGCCGGAGTTGTTTGCGATCCTCAGGGGATCTCATCCCCTGCACAAATTGCTCTACTAACATCTTGTTGCTGTCCGCCTCATTGATAGGATTCACCCGCTTTAGCGTGCGGAGGGCGGTTTGCAGACGTAAAGCATAGTCCCGAATGCTATCCACAGCCCGTTGCCGGCACTGGTAAAACTGCATCCTCAGCTCAGCTTCAGTCCGGGTCTCAAAGGCAGTCTGTAGCTTCTCAAAGATGGTGGCTACAGAGAGCCTGTCCCCCTCGGCCCAGGTCTCCGCCTCCTGCTCAGCCGCACCGGTTAACTGGCCCAGCACTACCGCCGCACGTTGCTTATCGGTCAGGGGGTACAGCTCTAGCAACGGGTTAAGCTTTTTCCGGAAGGCCTGTAAAGCATCAGGTTTCCCGTCATACTGCGGTAGCCAGGTAGCTCCAAGCGCATAGGGCAAGGAGAACGGCATCACCTGAGCGATCGCGGGGGCCGCGGCACCTCCCGCCAGCGCGGCCGGGACCTGGGCAGGCCCATTCCCATCCGCGGGTGCCACGGCGGCTGCGACCGCCGCTCCTCCAGCGGCTCCGTCGGGCGCAGACATCTTGTTTCCGTCCCCCTTAGCTTCTTTCCGGCCTCTCCTCTATCGGGGCGGGGTTTTGGCCTTCGCGCCTCTGCTACTCGAGAAGACACTCGAGCGGGAACTTTTCGCGCCAAAGATGGCGACTTCTGAAATTTTTCAGCCGGATACCTCCGGCGGTTACAAGGTGCACCTCTACCCAACGGCAGAGCGGTAAGATCCTGTTCGTGACGCCAAGTTGTCGCGGGCGGAGGAGGGGACGCCGCGCTCTCCCTACTGCTCGGGTCCGGCTGCCGCTGCGGCTGCTGCGGCCTGCTGCTGCCGCTGCTCGGTGGCTCGAGCGATGGGCCGGATCCCGGGGACTCGATCGGCGCTCCTCGCCCGTGAGTGAAAGGGGGTTTTGGGTGTGGGGATTGGTTATTGTCCGTGCCGCCACCCACGGTTGTGGTGATTTGTTGACACCACCGCTGCTCTGTATGGGGGTCCCGGGAAGGATGGTATGGAGCAGCCAGTTGTTGTGTTGCCCCTCCGTGGGTAGGGGTTGGTGATCCCGGGGCCCAGTGATTAGGTGGGTGATGCAGGGCTTGGTGGGGTGCAGGGACGCGGGGGGGCAGCACTGTGCCTTGCGGCACTGTGGTACTCACTCAGCCTGAGACGTTGATACAGTTTTCGGTAAAACACACGGCTGGAAAGACGGTTCCCACGGACGGCTGCACTTGCTTTCCCCAGTAGGTGACGGTGACGGTCCCTCTTCCTGCACCTAAGTTGATGATGGTTGCAATGGGTTCCCACCGGTAACCCACTCCCCGGCTTGGATATGGGCCGGAGGAGCCCTACTTTGCCCGTAGGCGCTGGCCCTGAGAAACTGGTGCCCTGGCGGTGGCGGTGTCTCTCCGTAACGGTCGGACTGTTGCCTTCAATCGTGACTTGGTTGTTTGGAGACAGACGTCCCCTTCACTGACGGATTTGGCAAATTATGGCGACTCCTAGCCTTGCTGGGATCCGAAAGGCCCCTGCCCTGGTGCTGACTGTTCCTCGTATACTACTCCAGACCGCCGGGCCACTACCCGTCCGCGGTCCTTCCAGCAACCTCCGAGCAGTCACCCCTGCGGACTATCACCGCCGTCTGCTGACCTTGCTGTCACAGTCCGGGGCACACACCCAGACCAACTTCAGGCTTTACTACTGTCACTTCAGCTTTTCTCCTTAGCTCCACTACTACTTCACTTCTACTTTCACTTCCTCACTTAAGCTCTGCCTGAGCTAAACTGCCTGGTTCTTCCCGCCTCCAGGGCTGTGTACTCCTCGGTGGCTCCCTGGCCCACCCCCTGGTGTGAACATCAGCCCCTGGAGGAAGGCAACAAGGATTTTAGGTTAGCCTTGGTGTTCCTAACTGAGGTGTAGGGTGTGGTGGTGTGATGACCTGTGACCCCTGGCTTGCCCAGGGCATCACAACAGCTTCTGCTGATACTCCTGCATACAAGCGTCCCTTTCTATGGCTAGAATTATGTCACAAAATTTGGACTTGTACCGGGGATCTAATAGTGTGGCAAGCCAGTAGTCAACATCACTTCTAATTTTGACAATACGAGGGTCATGTTGGAGGTAGTGCAGCACGAAGGCGCTCATGTGTCTTGCGCAGCCATGCGGACCAAGTGTTTGTGGCATAGAGGTGCTAACCGTTCTTTGTTCCTCTGACATCTCCCCCCAACCTCTTTCACATGAAATTTGACCAAGGTCTCCCTCATCCGCTGAGTCTTCCATGTCCATGGACAGTTCGTCCTCTATTTCTTCATGTTCTCCTGCACCTTCCTCAACATTTCGCCTGCTACCATGCGCCAATGTTGATCCCTGTCCCCCATGGTCCCATGCCTGCCGCGTTGGTGATGATGAACGTCTGGACCTTGGTGATATTGTTGTGTCTTGCGCATATGAATCCTCCTGTAGTTCCTCCCCGTCCTGTTGTCCCACCCCCTGACTCCGAATAGTGTTTAGCGTGTGCTCCAGCATGTAAATGACTGGAATTGTCATGCTGATAATGGCACTGTCAGCGCTAAACATATTCGTCGCCATGTCGAAACTGTGCAGAAGGGTGCATAGGTCCTTGATCTGAGACCACTCCATCAGGGTGATCTGCCCCACCTCTGCATCTCGTTGGCCTAGGCTATACGTCATGTCGTGTTGCACCAGGGCTCGGCGGTGCTGCCACAGTCGCTGTAACATGTGGAGAATCGAATTCCAGCGTGTCGCCACATCACATTTCAGGCGATGAACCGGCAGGCCGAAAGACTTCTGGAGCAATGCAAGTCGCTCAGCTGCGGTGGTTGAACGGAGGAAGTGAGCAGACAGTTTTCGTGCCCTGGTCAGAAGGCCATCTAGGCCGGGATAGTGTGTTAAGAATTGCTGGACAACAAGGTTCAACACGTGAGCCATACAAGGCACGTGTGTCACCTTGCCCAGGCGAAGGGCCGCACCCAGGTTTGCAGCATTGTCGCACACGGCCTTACCAGGCTGCAGGTTGAGTGGAGAAAACCATTTATTAAACTCGGACCGCAGAGCTGACCACAACTCCTCAGCTGTGTGACTCCTATTCCCAAGACATGTCAAGCTAAAGACCGCCTGATGCCGTTGCGCTCTGCTGCCAGCATAGTAATGTGGGGTGCGTGCTTCCTTCTGCGCAGTGAGAACGCTGGTGGCCTGACCAGGCAGGCTTGGGGCGGAGGTGGAGGACCCAAACGAGGTGGAGGAGGCAGAAGTAGTGGCAGAACTTGGACAGACAGAGGATTGACACACAAGTCGTGGGGACGGCAAGACTTGTGCAGCAGACCCTTCACCATCTATCACCATAGTTACCCAGTGCCCAGTCAGCGACAAGTAACGTCCCTGTCCATGCTTACTGGTCCAAGTATCGGTGGTGAAATGCACCCGTTCACACACAGAGTTTCTCAAGGAAGCGGTGATGTTGTGTGCGACATGCTGGTGTAGCGCGGACACACCTTTCTTAGAGAAGTAGTGGCGACTGGGCATCTGGTACTGGGGCACAGCGACAGACATAAGGTCTCTAAAATCCTGTGTGTCCACCAGGAAAGGCAGCATTTCGGTAGCCAAGAGCTTACAGAGGGATAAAGTCAACCTCTTAGCTTTGTCATGGGTCGCAGGAAATGGCCTTTTATTTGTCGACATCTGAGGGACAGAGATCTGGCTTCTGTGTGTAGATGGTGTTGAGTAGGGTGTCCCTGGAAAAATGCAGGTTTGTGAGGAAAGTGCAGGAGGAGACATGATGTTGCCTTCATCGAACGTTGGTGCTATCGATGTCTGAGAGAGCTGTACACACGCACTTGTTTCCCCTTCCAAACCAACTGACGACCTACCAAGCAAACTGCCTGTTGCGGTTACAGTGGTGGAAGTTGTGCGTGGAAAACCAGGTGTGACAGCTATCCCCACAGTCCTAGAAGATGAAGAGCGCGCGGATGCACTGGAAGGGGCAGGCAGTGGATGGTTCGCTCCGCTAGGCCGCATTGCAGCATGGTCAGCTTCCCACTGGGACATATGATATTTATTCATGTGACGATTAATGGAAGAAGTTGTCAAACTGCTGAGGTTTTGCCCTCTACTAACAGAATCACGACAAATTTTACAGACCACATAATTTGGGCAATCTTTTGCTATGTCAAAAAAGGACCAGGCTAGGCAAGGCATAGAGGGCATGCGACCTGCTGAGCCCCCCCGACTAGTGCTCAGAGGCAGAGTGGTGGCTGAGGATGCAGTTGTAGACGTGCTACCAGTGCTTCGACTCTGTCCAGGAAGGCGCAAGGTAACTTCGTCGTCGGTTGCATCCTCCTCCACCACCTCTGTTTACCTCCTCGAGTGCCTGACTGTGGGTTAACAGAAGGTGGGATCTAGAACTTCCTCATCAATTGTTGTGTTTGCACTCCCCTCACCCTCAGACCGAGCCTCTTCTTGCCCTGACCGAATATTTAAGTTGTCATCCCAATCTGGTATCTGCGTCTCATCGTCATCAGTATGTTCCTCATTGTCTATAACAACAGGTGTTACAGTTTGTGTAAAAGGGTCAACATTATGCTCAGAAACTTGGTCCTCACGGCCTGAATCAGAGTCACAAAGGTTCTGGGCATCACTGCAGACCATTTCCTGGTCTGTACTCACTGTAGCTTGGGAGCAGACCTCTGATTCCCAGGCTATAGTGTGACTGAACTGCTCTGCAGACTCAGCCATCTCAGTTCCACCATACTGTGCAGGGCGGATGGAGACTTCAGAGCTGTGAGAATGCAAGTGTGATTGGGCTGACAACTCAGAGGACTGGTGTTTTTTGGATGCGGTAGTTGAGGTGGCGGAGAGGGCACTTGTTGGACCACTTGAGATCCATTCAAGCATTTTCCTTTTTTGGCCATCATCTACCTTTGTTCCAGTTGTTCGTGTCCGTAAAAAAGGGAGCACATCGGATTGTCCACGGTAAGTAGTAGACATCTTACTTTTGCTGGAAGATGGTCTATCTTCAGCAGATGTTAATGGAGCTTTGCCACCTTCCCCACGGACAAACCCTTTTTTACCTTTTCCAACACGCCTCTTCCCCTTTCCACCAGCATCTGTCATTTTGCCACTCATGTTGATTGCGACAAGATTGTGCACTTAAAATATGGTAGTAAAAATTGAGAGGTGGTGTAGATTGCAGCGGTGGTCTAGCTTTATTAACAGCAGAATAATAAAGAATAATTATCCCTGACAATGCAACTACGGCCCTTAAACTGGCAGCATAAATTGCTAGTATAATAGCTCAATAACAATGAGCTTGAGTGTGCAATGCAGGCAGACGTGCTGCAAATATCTTTGCACTAGTGGGACAATACAGAAGTCCAACAGCCACGTTTAGGATGCCACTAAGTTCACTCAGTGTTTGCTAGTATAATGGCTTAGTAACAATGAGTTTGAGTGTGCAATGCAGGCAGACGTGCTGCAAATATCTTTGCACTAGTGGGACAATACAGAAGTCCAACAGCCACGTTTAGGATGCCACTAAGGTCACTCAGTGTTTGCTAGTATAATGGCTTAGTAACAATGAGTTTGAGTGTGCAATGCAGGCAGACGTGCTGCAAATATCTTTGCACTAGTGGGACAATACAGAGGTCCAACAGCCACGTTTAGGATGCCACTAAGTTCACTCAGTGTTTGCTAGTATAATGGCTTAGTAACAATGAGTTTGAGTGTGCAAAGGGCAGGAGGGTACAGTGGCAGGGTTGTGGGTCTCTGGGTAGAGAAAAGGAAGCCTGCCTTTCTATCCCTCCTAATGGGGAAATGCAGCGAGGAAATCCCTGACCTTAGCTACACAGACGCTGTCATCTTGTGTAGCTGTTAAACTCTGTTTTCACGGACCTGTCACCTATGGCTCTGACCCTGCCGGTATTAGTCTTTAAAAGGACTGATAGAAAGTGCTATCCCTATTCTGTACAGCGCTGTGTATAGAGCGTACACAGCAGTATCGGAGATAGGCGCTGCGCCAACGGTGACTGACACCAAGGACGCAGAAGGCTGATAATGGCGTGCTGGAGGAAAATGTCCGTTTTTATAATGCAGGGACATGTGACATGGACATCCTATCACACATGCCATTGCTTCTCTGGCTAAACTTAGCTGTGTGTGTCTGGGATTGCTGACATGCTGGCCCGCCCCACTACACGCGCGCACTTAGGGAAGGAAGACAAGGAAAAAAAAAATAAAATGGCGATCGCCATTATCCATACAGCAGTGATATGAATGTGCTGTTCCCGCACACTATACACTGAAATTTCATAATAGTGTGAGTCACAGAGTGACGTACACTTTTACAACGGAAAGCCAGCTAGTAATTAGCTGGTCTTTTTGCTGCTAGAACCGTTCTCAAACGTATCTAGAACTATCGAGCTTTAGCAAAAAGCTCGAGTTCTAGTTCGATCTAGAACAGCCCCCAAAATCACTCGAGCCACGAACTGGAGAACCTCGAACCGCGCTCAACTCTAGTCATTCATTCTGTAATAATGAATGTCTCTTACCGTGGCCCTCTAGTGTGCCACATCCTGTAATAATAAGGACACAAATTAGAGCAGTTCTGCACTACGATCCTCTGCTCTCCCTATGGCAATCAAGTAAAGAAACATAGGTGGAAACCCCTTGTGACTCTAGAAATTAGTCGATGAAAAATCTCATCCAGAGAACTAAAAAAAAAGAGTGGCACTCACCTTATTGAAAATCACACTTTATTTCATGCCATTTAAAATGGGTCAGCGGTCAGGTGCACACACCGAAATACACACACACTCCAAAAAACACACACACTGAAAGACACACACACCGAAAGACACACACACACACCGAAATACACACACATTGAAAGACACACACACACCGAAAGACACACACATTGAAAGACACACACATTGAAAGACAAACACACCGAAATACACACGCATTGATATGCACACACACAGAAATACACACTCATTGAAATACACACACACTGAAAGATACTCACATCAAAAGACACACACATCAAAATACACACACACACCGAAAGACACACACTGAAATACACAAACATCGAAAGACACACACACTGATGTACACACACACCAAAATATACACACACTGAAAGACACACACACAGAAAGACAAACACACCAAAAGACACACACATCGAAAGACACACACCGAAAGACACACACCGAAAGACACACACCGAAAGACACACACACACCGAAATACACACACACACCGAAATACATACACATCAAAATACACACACACACACCGAAAGACACAAATACCAAAATACACACACACCAAAATACACATACCGAAAGACACACACTGAAATACACACATCGAAAGACACACACACACACCGAAAGACACACACACCAAAAGACACACACACCAAAATATATACACACTGAAAGACACACACACACAGAAAGACACACACACTGAAAGACACACACACACACACACCAAAGGACACACACACCGAAATACACACACACCGAAAGACACACACACCGAAAGACGCACACACATCGAAAGACACACAACGAAATATACACACACACCGAAATACATACACATCGAAATACACACACACCGAAAGACACAAATACCAAAATACACACACATCGAAAAAGACACACACATCGAAAGACACACACACACCGAAGTACACACACAATGAAAGACACACACACCGAAAGACACACACACCAAAAGACACACACCAAAAGACACACACACATCGAAATACATACACATCGAAAGACACACACCGAAAGACAAACACACCGAAATACACACACCAAAGACACACCGATGTTTGAGGTAAAATATTGGTTGTTTTTACAGTTATCCTGGATATTTATCAGGTGGCCTATAGCAACGAATCACAGGTATGCTTCTATTTTCTTCAGGTCAAGGAGCTCTGAATGGTTGCTATAGGCAACGAAGGACATTGTTATTATAAGACAGCTTATGTGTGAGTTAGTATGATGTCGGTGGTGACACCTGTTTAGTTTGAGACTTTTCTCTGCAAAATAATTTTTTGTTAATACATCTTATTTTATTATAGTTAAGAATAGTTACTTACTATCCTGGGCAACTCCGAGTAATACCACTATTAAAAAAAGTGATGCATAAGCATTTATACTTTGATAACTTTTCTAACCTATAACAGTTCTCATAAAGGTTAATATTGTTTTATACTTATCACTAATTATGCGCAAATCATGAAATTTATTTGTATGCATTGGAAGTATAGAATGAATAAGAATGTAGCACTGGTTTGACAGCTTGATGAATGAAGAAACTGCTGAATGAAACAGCAGCTTAGTGATTCAGAGCTGAAACAGCGTAAATAGTTGTTTTTACAAATAAATTTAGAAAATATTCATGCAATTTATACAAGAAATATCTCATATACTAGCTATTGATGAGTAACCACTAAAATGCTAGGATGCTTGGTTCTCAAATCAAGCAAATCGGATTGCTCGGGTGCTCAGCTCGAGTAACAAGTATAATGGAAGTCAATGGGAAAATTGGGTATTTTTCTGTGAGACCTTCCCAGGACATATGGGGAAGGGGGGCATGAAAATCACTGAAATGGATGGAAAAAGTGCTCAAATTGACTGGAACCATCATGAGGAAGATGCCTGGATGTACAAGGACATCTTAATAAATTAGAATATCATCAAAAAGTTAATTTATTTTAGTAATTCAAAACAAAAAGGAAAACACATATATTATATAGAGTCATTACACACAGAGTGATCTATTTCAAGTGTTTATTTCTGGTAATGTTGATGATTATGGCTTACAGCCAATGAAAACCCAAAGGTCATTATCTCAGAAAATTAGAATATTATATAAGACCAACTGAAAAAATTATTTTAAACTCAGAAATGTTGGTGCCTACTGAAAAGTCTGTGCAATAAATGCACTCAATTCTTGGTCAGGGCTCCTTTTGCATGAATTACTGCATCAATGTAGTGTGGTATGGAGACGATCAGCCTGTGGCACTGCTGAGGTGTTATGGAAGCCCAGGTTGCTTTGATAGCAGCCTTCAGCTCATCTGCATTGTTGGGTCTGGTGTCTCTCATCTTCCTCTTGACAATACTCCGTAGATTCTCTATGGGGTTTAGGTCAGATGAGTTTGCTGGCCAATCAAGCACAGTGATGCTGTGGTTATTAAACCAGGTATTGGTACTTTTGGCAGTGTGAACAGGTGCCAATTCTTGCTGGAAAATTAAATTTCCATCTCCAAAATGCTTGTTGGCAGAGGGAAGCATGAACTGCTCTAAAATTTCCTGGTAGACGGCTGTGCTGACTTTGGTCTTAATAAAACACAGTGGACCTACAAAAGCAGATGACATGGCTCCCCAAACTATCACTGATTGTAGAAACTTCACACTAGACCTCAAGCAGCTTGGATTGTGGCCTCTGCACTCCTCCAGACTCTGGGACCGCGATTTCCAAATTAAGTGCAAAATTTACTTTCATCTGAAAACAACACCTTGGACCACTGACAAAAATCCAGTTATTTTACTCCTTGGCCCAGGTAAGACGCTTCTGGCATTGTCTATTGTTCATGACCGGCTTGACACAAGGAATGTGACAGTTGTAGCCCATGTCCTGGATACGTCTGTGTGTGATGGCTCTTGAAGCACTGACTCCAGCAGCTGGCCACTCCTTGTGAATCTCCCCCAAATTTTTGAATGGACTTTTCTTAACAATGTTATCAAGGCTGCAGTTATCCCAGTTGCCTGTGTACCTTTTTCTACCACATTTTTCCTTCCACTCAACCTTCCATTAATATGCTTAGATACAGTCTGTGAACAGCCAGCTTCTTTAGCAACAACCTTTTGTGACTTACCCTCCTTGGGAAGTATGTCAATGACTGCTTTCTGGCCATCTGTCAAGTCAGCAGTCTTCTCCATGATTGTATAGGATAACTGAAGTGAGCACTAATATATATATTCTGAGTGCAAGCCAAAAAAATACATACTATACAAGGATAAGGCTGCACATCAAACTTAGATAATGGTATAATGCCTCAAGCATATGGAAAAATATTGGAAAAATACAATGAAAAATGCTACTTGCTAACTTGAACATGTGAATAATGAATTGCATACCTGCCATGAATATTAGGAAAAAGGAGATATTTAGCAATCACATTGATCAATGTAACTGAGCCCCAAAACCTCGTCAAGGTATATCTCTATATTGGGGTCCCTAGCTCTGTGACCCTAACTGTGTGTCATCTCATTGCAATTAAAAACTGCTGTGGGTGGAGAGGGGTAACCAAGGACTGTCT
Source organism: Anomaloglossus baeobatrachus (assembly GCF_048569485.1). Taxonomy (NCBI): domain Eukaryota; kingdom Metazoa; phylum Chordata; class Amphibia; order Anura; family Aromobatidae; genus Anomaloglossus; species Anomaloglossus baeobatrachus. The sequence continues at coordinate 91,812,789 of NC_134360.1, read as the reverse complement.
TATATAGGAGATGGAAAAAACATGGCCGAAGGGGGCGGAGCTGTGTTCACATTCAGAAAAAAAAACAAAAAAAAACTACATATAACTGAATAGGATAACTGAAGTGAGCACTAATATATATATTCTGAGTGCAAGCCAAAAAATACATACTATACAAGGATAAGGCTGCACATCAAACTTAGATAATCGTATAATGCCTCAAGCATATGGAAAAATATTGGAAAAATACAATGAGTAATGCTACTTGCTAACTTGAACATGTGAATAATGAATTGCATACCTGCCATGAATATTAGGAAAAAGGAGATATTTAGCAATCGCATTGATCAATGTAACTGAGCCCCAAAACCTCGTCAAGGTATATCTCTATATTGGGGTCCCTAGCTCTGTGACCCTAACTGTGTGTCATCTCATTGCAATTAAAAACTGCTGTGGGTGGAGAGGGGTAACCAAGGACTGTCTTATATAGGAGATGGAAAAAACATGGCCGAAAGGGGCGGAGCTGTGTTCACATTCAGAAAAAAAAAAAAAAACTACATATAACTGAATAGGATAACTGAAGGGGTCTGATGTCTCTCATCTTCCTCTTGACAATACTCCGTAGATTCTCTATGGGGTTTAGGTCAGATGAGTTTGCTGGCCAATCAAGCACAGTGATGCTGTGGTTATTAAACCAGGTATTGGTACTTTTGGCAGTGTGAACAGGTGCCAATTCTTGCTGGAAAATTAAATTTCCATCTCCAAAATGCTTGTTGGCAGAGGGAAGCATGAACTGCTCTAAAATTTCCTGGTAGACGGCTGTGCTGACTTTGGTCTTAATAAAACACAGTGGACCTACAAAAGCAGATGACATGGCTCCCCAAACTATCACTGATTGTAGAAACTTCACACTAGACCTCAAGCAGCTTGGATTGTGGCCTCTGCACTCCTCCAGACTCTGGGACCGCGATTTCCAAATTAAGTGCAAAATTTACTTTCATCTGAAAACAACACCTTGGACCACTGACAAAAATCCAGTTATTTTACTCCTTGGCCCAGGTAAGACGCTTCTGGCATTGTCTATTGTTCATGACCGGCTTGACACAAGGAATGTGACAGTTGTAGCCCATGTCCTGGATACGTCTGTGTGTGATGGCTCTTGAAGCACTGACTCCAGCAGCTGGCCACTCCTTGTGAATCTCCCCCAAATTTTTGAATGGACTTTTCTTAACAATGTTATCAAGGCTGCAGTTATCCCAGTTGCCTTTTTCTACCACATTTTTCCTTCCACTCAACCTACCATTAATATGCTTAGATACAGTCTGTGAACAGCCAGCTTCTTTAGCAACAACCTTTTGTGGCTTACCCTCCTTGTGGAGTATGTCAATGACTGCTTTCTGGCCATCTGTCAAGTCAGCAGTCTTCTCCATGATTGTGTAGCCTACTGAAACAGACTAAGGGACCATTTTAAACGCTTAGGAAGCCTTTGCAGGTGTTTTGCTGTAATTATTCAAATTTTCTGAGATAATGACTTTTGGGTTTTCATTGGTTGTAAGCCATAATCATCAACATGAACAGAAATACATTTGACGTGTGTAATGACTCTATATAATATATATTTTTCCCTTTTTGTATTGAATTACTAAACTAAATTAACTTTTTGATAATATTCTAATTTACTGAGATTCACTTGTATTTTGACTTCCAGGTCCATGCTGGGAAAAATTTTGTCATAGTTTTATGCCACTTTAAAATCTGATAATAAAACATACAAAACTGAAGATAAAATGGATTTTACAGGTAAAAATGCTGGTGAACATTCTTTCCTGTATAACATGTATATAAGGCAAATTAAAAAAAGAGAAAACTTTTTTTGTAAAAAGCCTTCTCCACTCACTCCTTGTGCTATGTTCTCATGTAGCATTTTTGCTGCATTTTTTGATGGTTTCAATGGTGAAAAAAGCAATTGTAAATGTAATTTTAACATTTTACTACATTAAAGGGAACCGATCATCAGGAATTTCCTATATAACCTAAAGCCAAGCTGCTTATCTACATACCATTAGTGGTCAGCTCGGATGTTTAAGCTTTCAAATCCAAAAAAGTAAACTTTAAAAAATCGTCAGCTTCTTGAGTGACAATTGCAACATAGCAGTTAATCTCTGGGTGGCTATTCATACGGATTCCTGCACCACTGCCTGTTGTTCCTCCCTGTCTCTTCTCTATGCTATAGTTACTATTTATCTTTTTTGTCACTAAGATGGCGTCAGAGTTGGCGCCTGCACATGGCGCTTATCTCTTGTGAAATTGTGACGCCCTGGCCTATCAGGTCGTCACAGGGTATTGTATAACCTGCCCTTCTGCACAGTATCCACCCTCCTTGATAACGGATCCTGGTCCTTAGCTGTTGCTAACAGCTTAGCCAATCAAAATCTTAGGAACACTTTACACTTTACCTACCAGACACACCATTGTGGGGCCTGAAGGGAATAGGGCTGCCCACATGGGGGTTTGGTAAGGGGAAAGTGAGGAAAGTGACAGTTGAGCTTGGAGAGTTGAGCTTGGAGAGTTGAGCTTAGAGAGTTGAGCTTGAAGAGTGGAGCTTGGAGGTTGAGGAGTAGTGACCCTCATGAGGAGAGGTCACAGAGCAGAGCTCCTGAGTACTAGGTGGCAGACGTTGGTCTGTGCCTGGTAGGAGCTTGAAACCCGGTCGCAGTGGATAGTGTCAAGGGGCACGGACAGTCGAGGAGGGCATCCGGCGGCCTTGAGCCATCACCGTGCAGGGGCCAGGGCACGACGGGGTACGTGGACCCTAGGCCGGAAAGTAGCTTCACGCGTTGCGGTAATTTACCCGACAAGGGTGAAGACTTCAAGTGTCATCCCCAACCCACTCCAAAATCGGGGTACTAGCGCACCGATGGGATAGGACTTTCCCAATACAGTCCAAAGAAATCCTTCGCGTAAACCCTGAGAGCAAGCTCACTCCGTTAGCCATACGGGTGAGCGGGACCCGAAGAGTTTTATACCCTAGGGTCCAAACAGAGACAAAGGTGCCAAGGACAGGGCCACAGGTTAACAGCAACACCAAGGGCACGGACTCAAGCGTGCTCCCTACAAGCTGCACTGGTGCTCAGAATTCTGGTTTACAAGCTGTCGGTGTTGTTATTCCTGGACTGAGTGAGTACACTGAAAACCCCTGTTCCTATCCCCTACGACACCCAAGCGCCAACCATCCAATGGACCCCGGGACACAAACCCCCTACCCACGGAGGGGTTAAACATCAGGCTGCCGCACCATAATGTGTATATTTGTATATATTGATTTTGATTTTATTTATTTTTATTCACTTTTTAGCGACTGTACATGACAAAGGCCGTGTGGGCAGAAATGTCTTACAAATTTTCTGTCACCTGTAAATAAAATATCACAGATTTTGCAAAGAAAAATCCCCTTTATTGCTTTCATTTTCCATTAAGAGTGCAGTGTTTTCTATAGTATATACTGCTGGTTGTGCAGATTCTACTTTATCCAGTGCTGCTAGTGTTAAGTAGTCTGTCTTAGCCACTCTATGTCTTTAACTTAGAGTGGAACTAGTGTTCCTGTTGCCCAGCTCAGTAGACAGGGCTGTGTCCAGGGAAATACAAAAAGAAACCGGCACACTGCAAATGTTGTGCTCTCATTTGATGCTGACGTTATTTTTTCAGAATACCACTACTAGGACTACTCTCATAAAAAATATATTTTATTAATAAATATTAAAAAAGAACATGTGTAGTGTTCTTATCTTTCAATTTCGTACATCACATAGACATATACATACAAGTGCAAGTGTAAACCATGGTTAACCTGAGCGTAGCTATAGACAGTGGTTGATAGAGAGGGGGACAGATGCTAGTACGTCACTGTCCAGCTAGTAGTTGTTTGATGTACCCTGTCTCTACCTCCTTGTTTGTAGATGTATATGCTGATTATACTCTACTATAAGGTATATAGCCCTCACTGTCCTTGTCAGCCTCCAGCAGGGATAACCACCACCAGAAAAGTGATAAAAGTGCAAACAATTGGACCATAGACAAACAAACAGTGGCAATGCGTTAGCTGTCCAGGGTTCTCATATTAGGTATAGTTTCCCTAATCAAAAGGTTGCTGGATAGGTTAGGTAGGAGCCTGGAGTTCCACTTTACTTATGGATCCCCCTGCTCTCCTGACGCGTTTCACCCCCCCTAACGCAGTAAAAGGGGATCATCAGAGGATATTTTGACTCACCAATTTATATCCCTGTGGTAGGGTGTTGGTCTTGCTTACACATCGCTGCTAGCCCTTACAGGTATACCCCTGAGTGTCAGTAAGTAATACATATGTACGGGTTTCAATGAAGTTAGTAAATCTGATGCTATTCCCTTACAGGATAATTTATCTTTCACATCTTATACATTCGCCTAACAAAAAAAAAAAAAAAAAAAAAAAAAAAAGGGGGTGACCTTTACATTCAATTTCCTGAGTGATTTGAAGGTTTGAAAAACCCACTCTGGTCCCGTCAAGAGGTAATATGAAAAAACCACAAAATATGTGTCTATCTATAGTATACCCCAAACGGAGAACATGTATAATTGTATATATACATCTTATTTTCCCTACAGGAGGGACGAATATAAAACCTGATAGAATCATAAGACCACACGTCTCCTGGAGAATTATAGTGGACAAAAACTGCCTCTCTATAGATTAAAAGTGTATACACCACTACATCTTTATACAGGTAGAAACCCAAACTTTATATGCATGATAAATTGTACCTGAGCATATGAATAATATTGAATTATCTGCCCATTTTTCCTATACATTTTTACAGGGACCAACTACTAAAATAGCTTCATCCTTATCCTGGACATTTGAACAGTCCGCTCATGTAACCACATATTGAGAGGGAACATAGTAGCACTCTGAAAAAGAGGACTAGTCCCCTGTAAGTGTACTTATACAGCTGTGTGTGCCTAGAACAATGCAGTCATTTATCTATATATTTACAACATTTTTTCGTTCATCTTTCTAGGTGTCCTTTCTTGAGAAGTGACTCATAAAATATCCTCTGATGATCCCCTTTTACTGCGTTAGGGGGGGTGAAACGCGTCAGGAGAGCAGGGGGATCCATAAGTAAAGTGGAACTCCAGGCTCCTACCTAACCTATCCAGCAACCTTTTGATTAGGGAAACTATACCTAATATGAGAACCCTGGACAGCTAACGCATTGCCACTGTTTGTTTGTCTATGGTCCAATTGTTTGCACTTTTATCACTTTTCTGGTGGTGGTTATCCCTGCTGGAGGCTGACAAGGACAGTGAGGGCTATATACCTTATAGTAGAGTATAATCAGCATATACATCTACAAACAAGGAGGTAGAGACAGGGTACATCAAACAACTACTAGCTGGACAGTGACGTACTAGCATCTGTCCCCCTCTCTATCAACCACTGTCTATAGCTACGCTCAGGTTTAACCATGGTTTACACTTGCACTTGTATGTATATGTCTATGTGATGTACGAAATTGAAAGATAAGTACACTACACATGTTCTTTTTTAATATTTATTAATAAAATATATTTTTTATGAGAGTAGTCCTAGTAGTGGTATTCTGATATAATTACTACCTCAATATTTACCTCTGTGGTTTTTGTGACGTTATTTTTTGTATCCAGGGAAAGACAGGGATAGGTATCTGATCACCACATGGGGTAAAAGAACCATGCTAGGGACCTCAGGGCTTCTTAGGGTAAGTGTCAGGGGTTTCTAACTCACCCCAGGACCTTGGGCTACTCGGTCCAAGACTTTAAATCACGGAATCGTTTCACTGGTGACCACTGCCCGGTTCTGTGACCCTGGGGGTCGCTTAAAAAAGGGGAAATAAAAGGGAAAAAAAAATAAAATGCTCTTCGTGATGCCACTTGCGTTATGCGGCTATTTAAAGCCGCCGCTGCAAAGTCTCTTCACTGCTGGGACTGGTGGTATTAAGCAGCTTGGATGTTATGGCCCTCCGCAAGTAGGGCTAAGTCCCAGGGGAGAATGATGGTGGTTGTAGTATGGTGAAAGTTGGTGATGCAGATGTGCAGGAAGAATGCAGACAACACAGGGGCTGCGGTTTAACTTGTTCTTTACTCACTGGTAGAGATGAGCGAACCGGTCCCGGTTCGGCTCGAGGCCGGTTCGCCGAACGGGGGTCCCGTTCGAGTTCGGTTCGTCGAACGTTCGACGAACCGAACTCGAACGTATAGGCTATAATGGGAGGCAATCACAAACACATAAAAATGCATTATAAATGTACACAAACAGTTAATAAACATTGCCATAACACTTACCGGTCCTCGCGATCCCTTCTGCACTCTGTCTCCTGCCGCTATTCCATCCGATGATCGCTGAATCCTCCCGGTGACCTGCACTGCCAGCAGAGAAGCAGGACCTATCGTGACGTCAAAATAGCCATGTGACCAGTCACGTGGCTATTATCTCATTGGCTACAGACTGGTCACATGACTATGACACGTCATGTAGGACCTGCGAGTGCATCTCTCCGGTACACGGTGCACATATGTGTATCGCCGTGTACCGGCGACATGCTCTAGCACACGGTCGACTCCCCGTTCCGTTAGGGACCGGCTGACACAGCCGGTCATTAACGGAGATCACCGTTGCCATAGCAACGCAGTTAGTGGTGACGTCACCGCTAACCGCGGCTCCGGGAGCACCGTTGCTATGGTAACGCGTCTGTCAGCGTTACCGCTAGCAGCCAGCAGTGATCACTCACGGAGTGAAGGCTGCACGCTGCTTCCCGATTGTAGTGAGCATTGTAGTTAGGATGGAGGTTCCCCAGCCCCAAGTGATGCCCCTCACTACAATCGTCACTACTACTACACTAGAAAGAAAGAAGACAGAAGAGCAGGATCGTGGAGGGCTGACAGGGTTAATAAAGATGGAGTCTCTAATGTGTCTGTGTATTTATTTCTATTAAAGTATTTTTTCTCTGTGTGGTGTCTTTTTTTAACCCTTTATTGGAGATTCTTAATGGCCGGGTCAAACGTGCCTGACATTAAGAATCTCTGGCTTAATACTGGCTGGTAAAACAAAGCCAGTATTAACTCATGATTACCCAACAAGCCACCCGGCTCCAGGGCTGTTGGAAGAGTTGGATACAGCGCCAGATGATGGCGCTTCTATGAGAGCGCCATTTTCTGGGACGGCTGCGGACTGAAATCCGCAGCAGAGGCGCCCACAAACCTCGGGCTAACCTGTGCTGCGGATTCCAATCCCCAGCTGCCTAGTTGTACCCGGCTGGACACAAAAATAGGGCGAAGCCCACGTCATTTGTTTTTTAATTATTTCATGAAATAAGTGAAATAATTAAAAAAAACGGGCTTCCCTATATTTTTGGTTCCCAGCCGGGTACAAATAGGCAACTGGGGGTTGGAGGCAGCCCGTGGCTGCCAGCTGTACCTGGCTAGCATACAAAAATATGGCGAAGCCCACGTCATTTTTTTGGTGGGCAAAAAACTTCTGCATACAGTCCTGGATGGAGTATGCTGAGCCTTGTAGTTCTGCAGCTGCTGTCTGCTCTTCTCCATACAGACAGACAGCAGCTGCAGAACTACAAGGCTCAGCATACTCCATCCAGGACTGTATGCAGAAGTTTTTTGCCCCCTGAAAAAATTATGTGGCTTCGCCATATTTTTGTATGCTAGCCAGGTACAGCAGGCAGGTACGGCTGCCCCCAACCCCCAGTTGCCTATTTGTACCCGGCTGGGAACCAAAAATAAAGGGAAGCCCTTTTTTTATTATTTCATGAATTTCATGAAATAATTAGAAAACAAATGACGTAGGCTTTGCCCCATTTTTGTGTCCAGCCAGGTACAACTAGGCAGCTGGGATTGGAATCCGCACCACCGGTTGGCCTGAGCTTTCTGGGCCCCACTGCTGCGAATTGCAGTCTGCAGCCACCTCAGAAAATGGCATTTTCATAGAAGCGCCATCTTCTGGCGCTGTATCCAACTCTTCCAGCACCTGCCTGCTATACCTGGCTAGCATACAAAAATATGGCGAAGCTCACGTCCTTTTTTTGTAGCTTTTTGGCAAAAAAAAAAAAAAAATGCTTCCCTGGATTTTCCATTGCCAGTGAAGGTAACACCAAGCAGTGGGGGTTAGCAGCCAGTAGCTGCTTGGATTACCCTTAGCTAGCAATACAAAAAATGCAGTGGGAGCTAACATATATTTTTTTTTAATTATTTATTTAAATAACTAAAAATAAAATGGGCTTCCCTGTATTTTGATTGCTGGACATCACAGTGCTGTAAAAATAAATCTTTAAAAAAATGACGTAGCGCTCCGCGGTATTTTTGATTCTCAGCGCAGATAAAGCAGACAGCTATGGGTTGCCACCCCCATCTGCCTGCCGTTACCTTGGTTGGCAATCAAAATACAGGGAAGCCCATTAATTTTTTCTATTTAAAAAATAGTTAAAAAAAAAAATTACGTTGGGTCCCCCCATTTTTGATAGCCAGCTAGGGTAAAGCAGACGGCTGTAGCCTGAAAACCACAGCTGGCAGCTTTACCGTGGTTGGGGATCCAATGTGGAGGTCCCCTCAGGCTCTTTTTTATAATTATTTTATAAATATTAATAATTACACAATAAAAGTAGGGGACCCCCCAAATTGGATCACCAGCCAAGGTAAAGCGGACAGCTGTGGTCTGGTATTCTCAGGGTGGGAAGGTCCATAGTTATTGGGCCTTCACAGCCTAAAAATAGCAGGCCGCAGGCACCCCAGACGTGGCGCATCCACTAGATGCGCCAATCCTGGCGCTTCACCCCAGCTCATCCCGTGCCCTGGTGCAGTGGCAAACGGGGTAATAAATCGGGTTGATACTAGCTGTAAAGTCACCTGAGATCAAGCCCAGCAGTTTGTGATGTCATGGCGTCTATTAGATACCCAACATCATAAACTGTCAGTACTAACAAAAACAAAAAATCGACAAAAGAAATTTATTTGAAAAAACAGTCCCCAAAACATTTCCTCTTTCACCAATTTATTGTAAGAAAAAAAATAAAGGGGTCCCACGACGACTCTGGACCGTCTAGAATATGGGGGGGAGACACTCAGGGAACGTATCCCCCATTTTCTAGGAGTGCGGACCCTTCATGTGAGGAGTGTGGGTGCAATGAATCTGCACTCACTCTCCCCGGGTCCACAGCAGCAGAGTCCACGTCGTAATGGTTGCTACCAAAGCTGCAATGCCCTGCTCATGAGGTAAGGGCATGCCTAATCAGGAGAACTACTGTAGAGGAAGCTCTGCTCACTGGTATATAGGTGCTCAGAGGTAATAATAGATAAAATTAGTGAGTAACCTCGGCACTCTATATCTCCCAGACTAAGTCAGTAAGTCACAACGGATAGTAATGCAAAATCACTCTTTATTGGTCCGTATTAAGAAAATTTTTTTTTCATAAGCATATATGTTTTTGTCCAAAACAAGTTACAAATGACGTTTCGGCCTGAGCCTTCGTCAGATTGGACTTATCTGCATGTAATCATGAAAAATGACAATAATCAGTATCACATAAGAGTGAGAGAACAATAACATAAACTTGAACAATGTAGAGGTACAATTGGGATGCAGCAAAAAAATTGCAACACAGCAAGAAATGAAACACATGATACAAATGTCATAATACAGTACAAGGACAATATAGTAATGACAAATATGGGGTCAGAGTAGACTTAGACAGCTCTGGTACGAAAGAGATGTAAATCATAAAGTAACATGTGCAGTAGGTGTAGAGCTACACTATGCATGGCAGAGCTAATGGGTAGACCGACCATAGAAAAAGTAGAGAAAAAGTGGAGAAAAAGTGGAGAATAAGTGGAACATAAGAGGAGAAAAAGTGGAGAAAAAGTGGAGAAAAAAGTGGAGAAAAAGTGGAGAAAAAGTGGAGAAAAAGTGGAGAAAAAGTGGAGATTAAGAGGAGAAAAAGTGGAGAAAAAAGTGGAGAAAAAGTGGAGAAAAAGTGGAGCATAAGTGGAGAAAAAGTGGAGAAAAAGTGGAGAAAAAGTGGAGCATAAGAGGAGAAAAAGTGGAGAAAAAAGTGGAGAAAAAGTGGAGAAAAAGTGGAGCATAAGAGGAGAAAAAGTGGAGAAAAAGTGGAGAAAAAGTGGAGCATAAGAGGAGAAAAAGTGGAGAAAAAGTGGAGAAAAAGTGGAGCATAAGAGGAGAAAAAGTGGAGATTAAGAGGAGAAAAAGTGGAGAAAAAGTGGAGCATAAGAGGAGAAAAAGTGGAGAAAAAGTGGAGAAAAAGTGGAGAAAAAGTGGAGAAAAAGTGGAGCATAAGAGGAGAAAAAGTGGAGATTAAGAGGAGAAAAAGTGGAGAAAAAGTGGAGAAAAAGTGGAGAAAAAGTGGAGCATAAGAGGAGAAAAAGTGGAGAAAAAAGTGGAGAAAAAGTGGAGAAAAAGTGGAGAAAAAGTGGAGATTAAGAGGAGAAAAAGTGGAGCATAAGAGGAGAAAAAGTGGAGAAAAAAGTGGAGAAAAAGTGGAGAAAGTGGAGAAAAAAATGGAGAAAAAGTGGAGAAAAAGTGGAGAAAAAGTGGAGAATAAGAGGAGAAAAAGTGGAGAAAAAGTGGAGAAAAAGTGGAGAATAAGAGGAGAAAAAGTGGAGAATAAGTGGAGAAAAAAATGGAGAAAAAGTGGAGAAAAAGTGGAGAGAAAGTGGAGAAAAAAATGGAGAAAAAGTGGAACACCCTTTGGTGTAGAGGTACAATTGGGATGCAGCAAAAAAATTGCAACACAGCAAGAAATGAAACACATGATACAAATGTCATAATACAGTACAAGGACAATATAGTAATGACAAATATGGGGTCAGAGTAGACTTAGACAGCTCTGGTACGAAAGAGATGTAAATCATAAAGTAACATGTGCAGTAGGTGTAGAGCTACACTATGCATGGCAGAGCTAATGGGTAGACCGACCATAGAAAAAGTAGAGAAAAAGTGGAGAAAAAGTGGAGAATAAGTGGAACATAAGAGGAGAAAAAGTGGAGAAAAAGTGGAGAAAAAAGTGGAGAAAAAGTGGAGAAAAAGTGGAGAAAAAGTGGAGAAAAAGTGGAGAAAAAGTGGAGATTAAGAGGAGAAAAAGTGGAGAAAAAAGTGGAGAAAAAGTGGAGAAAAAGTGGAGCATAAGTGGAGAAAAAGTGGAGAAAAAGTGGAGAAAAAGTGGAGCATAAGAGGAGAAAAAGTGGAGAAAAAAGTGGAGAAAAAGTGGAGAAAAAGTGGAGCATAAGAGGAGAAAAAGTGGAGAAAAAGTGGAGAAAAAGTGGAGCATAAGAGGAGAAAAAGTGGAGAAAAAGTGGAGAAAAAGTGGAGCATAAGAGGAGAAAAAGTGGAGATTAAGAGGAGAAAAAGTGGAGAAAAAGTGGAGCATAAGAGGAGAAAAAGTGGAGAAAAAGTGGAGAAAAAGTGGAGAAAAAGTGGAACATAAGAGGAGAAAAAGTGGAGATTAAGAGGAGAAAAAGTGGAGAAAAAGTGGAGAAAAAGTGGAGAAAAAGTGGAGAAAAAGTGGAGCATAAGAGGAGAAAAATTGGAGAAAAAAGTGGAGAAAAAGTGGAGAAAAAGTGGAGAAAAAGTGGAGATTAAGAGGAGAAAAAGTGGAGCATAAGAGGAGAAAAAGTGGAGAAAAAAGTGGAGAAAAAGTGGAGAAAGTGGAGAAAAAAATGGAGAAAAAGTGGAGAAAAAGTGGAGAAAAAGTGGAGAATAAGAGGAGAAAAAGTGGAGAAAAAGTGGAGAAAAAGTGGAGAATAAGAGGAGAAAAAGTGGAGAATAAGTGGAGAAAAAAATGGAGAAAAAGTGGAGAAAAAGTGGAGCATAAGAGGAGAAAAAGTGGAGAAAAAGTGGAGAAAAAGTGGAGCATAAGAGGAGAAAAAGTGGAGAAAAAGTGGAGAAAAAAGTGGAGAAAAAAGTGGAGAAAAAGTGGAGAAAAAGTGGAGAAAAAGTGGAGAAAAAGTGGAGATTAAGAGGAGAAAAAGTGGAGAAAAAGTGGAGAAAAAGTGGAGCATAAGAGGAGAAAAAGTGGAGAAAAAAGTGGAGAAAACGTGGAGAAAACGTGGAGAAAAAGTGGAGAAAAAGTGGAGAAAAAGTGGAGCATAAGAGGAGAAAAAGTGGAGAAAAAGTGGAGAAAAAAGTGGAGAAAAAGTGGAGAAAAAGTGGAGAAAAAGTGGAGAAAAAGTGGAGATTAAGAGGAGAAAAAGTGGAGAAAAAGTGGAGAAAAAGTGGAGCATAAGAGGAGAAAAAGTGGAGAAAAAAGTGGAGAAAACGTGGAGAAAACGTGGAGAAAAAGTGGAGAAAAAGTGGAGAAAAAGTGGAGAAAAAGTGGAGCATAAGAGGAGAAAAAGTTGAGAAAAAAGTGGAGAAAACGTGGAGAAAAAGTGGAGAAAAAGTGGAGCATAAGAGGAGAAAAAGTGGAGATTAAGAGGAGAAAAAGTGGAGAAAAAGTGGAGAAAAAGTGGAGAAAAAGTGGAGCATAAGAGGAGAAAAAGTGGAGAAAAAAGTGGAGAAAAAGTGGAGAAAAAGTGGAGATTAAGAGGAGAAAAAGTGGAGCATAAGAGGAGAAAAAGTGGAGAAAAAAGTGGAGAAAAAGTGGAGAAAGTGGAGAAAAAAATGGAGAAAAAGTGGAGAAAAAGTGGAGAAAAAGTGGAGAATAAGAGGAGAAAAAGTGGAGAAAAAGTGGAGAATAAGAGGAGAAAAAGTGGAGAATAAGTGGAGAAAAAAATGGAGAAAAAGTGGAGAAAAAGTGGAGAAAAAGTGGAGCATAAGAGGAGAAAAAGTGGAGAAAAAGTGGAGAAAAAGTGGAGAAAAAGTGGAGCATAAGAGGAGAAAAAGTGGAGAAAAAAGTGGAGAAAAAGTGGAGAAAAAGTGGAGCATAAGAGGAGAAAAAGTGGAGAAAAAGTGGAGAAAAAGTGGAGCATAAGAGGAGAAAAAGTGGAGAAAAAGTGGAGAAAAAGTGGAGAAAAAGTGGAGCATAAGAGGAGAAAAAGTGGAGAAAAAGTGGAGAAAAAAGTGGAGAAAAACTGGAGAAAAAGTGGAGAAAAAGTGGAGAAAAAGTGGAGATTAAGAGGAGAAAAAGTGGAGCATAAGAGGAGAAAAAGTGGAGAAAAAAGTGGAGAAAAAGTGGAGAAAGTGGAGAAAAAAATGGAGAAAAAGTGGAGAAAAAGTGGAGAAAAAGTGGAGAATAAGAGGAGAAAAAGTGGAGAAAAAGTGGAGAAAAAGTGGAGAATAAGAGGAGAAAAAGTGGAGAATAAGTGGAGAAAAAAATGGAGAAAAAGTGGAGAAAAAGTGGAGAGAAAGTGGAGAAAAAAATGGAGAAAAAGTGGAACACCCTTTGGTGTAGAGGTACAATTGGGATGCAGCAAAAAAATTGCAACACAGTAAGAAATGAAACACATGATACAAATGTCATAATACAGTACAAGGACAATATAGTAATGACAAATATGGGGTCAGAGTAGACTTAGACAGCTCTGGTACGAAAGAGATGTAAATCATAAAGTAACATGTGCAGTAGGTGTAGAGCTACACTATGCATGGCAGAGCTAATGGGTAGACCGACCATAGAAAAAGTAGAGAAAAAGTGGAGAAAAAGTGGAGAATAAGTGGAACATAAGAGGAGAAAAAGTGGAGAAAAAGTGGAGAAAAAAGTGGAGAAAAAGTGGAGAAAAAGTGGAGAAAAAGTGGAGAAAAAGTGGAGAAAAAGTGGAGATTAAGAGGAGAAAAAGTGGAGAAAAAAGTGGAGAAAAAGTGGAGAAAAAGTGGAGCATAAGTGGAGAAAAAGTGGAGAAAAAGTGGAGAAAAAGTGGAGCATAAGAGGAGAAAAAGTGGAGAAAAAAGTGGAGAAAAAGTGGAGAAAAAGTGGAGCATAAGAGGAGAAAAAGTGGAGAAAAAGTGGAGAAAAAGTGGAGCATAAGAGGAGAAAAAGTGGAGAAAAAGTGGAGAAAAAGTGGAGAAAAAGTGGAGCATAAGAGGAGAAAAAGTGGAGATTAAGAGGAGAAAAAGTGGAGAAAAAGTGGAGCATAAGAGGAGAAAAAGTGGAGAAAAAGTGGAGAAAAAGTGGAGAAAAAGTGGAGAAAAAGTGGAGCATAAGAGGAGAAAAAGTGGAGATTAAGAGGAGAAAAAGTGGAGAAAAAGTGGAGAAAAAGTGGAGAAAAAGTGGAGAAAAAGTGGAGCATAAGAGGAGAAAAAGTGGAGAAAAAAGTGGAGAAAAAGTGGAGAAAAAGTGGAGAAAAAGTGGAGATTAAGAGGAGAAAAAGTGGAGCATAAGAGGAGAAAAAGTGGAGAAAAAAGTGGAGAAAAAGTGGAGAAAGTGGAGAAAAAAATGGAGAAAAAGTGGAGAAAAAGTGGAGAAAAAGTGGAGAATAAGAGGAGAAAAAGTGGAGAAAAAGTGGAGAAAAAGTGGAGAATAAGAGGAGAAAAAGTGGAGAATAAGTGGAGAAAAAAATGGAGAAAAAGTGGAGAAAAAGTGGAGCATAAGAGGAGAAAAAGTGGAGAAAAAGTGGAGAAAAAGTGGAGCATAAGAGGAGAAAAAGTGGAGAAAAAAGTGGAGAAAAAGTGGAGAAAAAGTGGAGCATAAGAGGAGAAAAAGTGGAGAAAAAGTGGAGAAAAACTGGAGCATAAGAGGAGAAAAAGTGGAGAAAAAGTGGAGAAAAAGTGGAGAAAAAGTGGAGCATAAGAGGAGAAAAAGTGGAGAAAAAGTGGAGAAAAAAGTGGAGAAAAAGTGGAGAAAAATTGGAGAAAAAGTGGAGAAAAAGTGGAGAAAAAGTGGAGATTAAGAGGAGAAAAAGTGGAGAAAAAGTGGAGAAAAAGTGGAGCATAAGAGGAGAAAAAGTGGAGAAAAAAGTGGAGAAAACGTGGAGAAAACGTGGAGAAAAAGTGGAGAAAAAGTGGAGAAAAAGTGGAGCATAAGAGGAGAAAAAGTGGAGAAAAAGTGGAGAAAAAAGTGGAGAAAAAGTGGAGAAAAAGTGGAGAAAAAGTGGAGAAAAAGTGGAGATTAAGAGGAGAAAAAGTGGAGAAAAAGTGGAGAAAAAGTGGAGCATAAGAGGAGAAAAAGTGGAGAAAAAAGTGGAGAAAACGTGGAGAAAACGTGGAGAAAAAGTGGAGAAAAAGTGGAGAAAAAGTGGAGCATAAGAGGAGAAAAAGTTGAGAAAAAAGTGGAGAAAACGTGGAGAAAAAGTGGAGAAAAAGTGGAGCATAAGAGGAGAAAAAGTGGAGATTAAGAGGAGAAAAAGTGGAGAAAAAGTGGAGAAAAAGTGGAGCATAAGAGGAGAAAAAGTGGAGAAAAAAGTGGAGAAAAAGTGGAGAAAAAGTGGAGAAAAAGTGGAGATTAAGAGGAGAAAAAGTGGAGCATAAGAGGAGAAAAAGTGGAGAAAAAAGTGGAGAAAAAGTGGAGAAAGTGGAGAAAAAAATGGAGAAAAAGTGGAGAAAAAGTGGAGAAAAAGTGGAGAATAAGAGGAGAAAAAGTGGAGAAAAAGTGGAGAAAAAGTGGAGAATAAGAGGAGAAAAAGTGGAGAATAAGTGGAGAAAAAAATGGAGAAAAAGTGGAGAAAAAGTGGAGAAAAAGTGGAGCATAAGAGGAGAAAAAGTGGAGAAAAAGTGGAGAAAAAGTGGAGAAAAAGTGGAGCATAAGAGGAGAAAAAGTGGAGAAAAAAGTGGAGAAAAAGTGGAGAAAAAGTGGAGCATAAGAGGAGAAAAAGTGGAGAAAAAGTGGAGAAAAAGTGGAGCATAAGAGGAGAAAAAGTGGAGAAAAAGTGGAGAAAAAGTGGAGAAAAAGTGGAGCATAAGAGGAGAAAAAGTGGAGAAAAAGTGGAGAAAAAAGTGGAGAAAAACTGGAGAAAAAGTGGAGAAAAAGTGGAGAAAAAGTGGAGATTAAGAGGAGAAAAAGTGGAGAAAAAGTGGAGAAAAAGTGGAGCATAAGAGGAGAAAAAGTGGAGAAAATAGTGGAGAAAACGTGGAGAAAACGTGGAGAAAAAGTGGAGAAAAAGTGGAGAAAAAGTGGAGAAAAAGTGGAGCATAAGAGGAGAAAAAGTGGAGAAAAAAGTGGAGAAAACGTGGAGAAAAAGTGGAGAAAAAGTGGAGAAAAAGTGGAGCATAAGAGGAGAAAAAGTGGAGATTAAGAGGAGAAAAAGTGGAGAAAAAGTGGAGAAAAAGTGGAGAAAAAGTGGAGAAAAAGTGGAGAAAAAGTGGAGCATAAGAGGAGAAAAAGTGGAGAAAAAAGTGGAGAAAAAGTGGAGAAAAAGTGGAGAAAAAGTGGAGATTAAGAGGAGAAAAAGTGGAGCATAAGAGGAGAAAAAGTGGAGAAAAAAGTGGAGAAAAAGTGGAGAAAGTGGAGAAAAAAATGGAGAAAAAGTGGAGAAAAAGTGGAGAAAAAGTGGAGAATAAGAGGAGAAAAAGTGGAGAAAAAGTGGAGAAAAAGTGGAGAATAAGAGGAGAAAAAGTGGAGAATAAGTGGAGAAAAAAATGGAGAAAAAGTGGAGAAAAAGTGGAGAGAAAGTGGAGAAAAAAATGGAGAAAAAGTGGAACACCCTTTGGTACCTTTCATGTGGCACTAAGGGGTGCTTAGCTTTGTATTTAGCCAAAAAAATGAAAAAAAAATGACATAGGGTTCCCCCTAGTTTTGTAGCCAGCTAGGGTAAAGCAGACGGCTGCAGCCTGCAGACCACAGCTGGCAACCTCACCTTGGCTGGTAATCCAAAACTGAGGGCACCCCACGCTGTTATTTTAAATTAAATAAATAATTAAAAAAAAAAACACGTAGGGGTCCCCCAAAATTGGATCACCAGCCAAGGTAAAGCAGACAGCTGGGGCCTGATATTCTCAGACTAGGGAGGTCCATGGTTATTGGAATCTCCCCAGCCTAAAAATAGCAGGCCGCAGCCGCCCCAGAAGTGGCGCATCCATTAGATGCGCCAATCCTGGTGCTTCGCCCCAGCTCATCCCGCGCCCTGGTGCGGTGGCAAACGGGGTAATATTTGGGGTTAATACCAGATGTGTAATGTCACCTGGCATCAAGCCCTGGGGTTGGTGAGGTCAGGCGTCTATCAGATACCCGACATCACCAACCCAGTCAGTAATAAAAAAAAAATAGACGACAAACACATTTTTATTTGAAAAAACACTCCCCAAAACATTCCCTCTTTAACCAATTTATTAGATTGAAAAACAAATCCAGGTCTGGTGTAATCCAAGGGGTTGCCATGACGATGCACACTGTCCCAGTCAATGAAGAGCAGGATGTTCCCCATTGGCTGGGAGAGCAGTGCAGTGACCTGAGCTAACATCAATGGGTCAGCCCAGGTCACTGCAGGGGGGTGACAAGTGCTGCTGTCAGTGAGGTACATTACCTGCGCTGATCTCCAGCACACTGACAGCCCCTGTCACTGAGGTCAATGACCGGCGCCTTCACATCAAGTATCGCGAGAGGTCCGTGACGTCACCGCCAGTGTCAGTCTCGGGTCGGAAGCGATAGGTGATGTGACAAGCGGCGGCCATGGAGGACAGTGACAGCGCTGAGGTCGGGATGGCGGGACTTCATCACCGCAGGTAAGCCGAGCGAGCGAGCGGGGGGGTGGGTGGGGGATTGGGGGGGGGGGGGGGTGGATGTGTGTGTGTGTGTGTGTTTGTGTATGTGTATGTATGTGTACATGCCGCGGGCAGGAGGGGGTGGAGCGAGCTGAGCGGGAAAGTGTGGGCTTCCTGCACGTAACTAAGATAAACATCGGGTTACTAACCAAAGCGCTTTGCTTGGATACCCGATGTTTATCTTGGTTACCAGCTTGTGGCAGGCTGCCAGCGATGGCTCCTGCACACTGTAGCTGTAAAAAGCCCTGCTTTTTGCTGCTAGAACCGTTCTCGAACGTATCTAGAACTATCGAGCTTTTAGCAAAAAGCTCGAGTTCTAGTTCGATCTCGAACAGCCCAAAAATCACTCGAGCCTAGAACTGGAGAACCACGAACCACGAACCGCGCTCAACTCTACTCACTGGTTCTGGGAACCTGCAACCTGGCTGGTGCTGGTCTCTACCAATCTGGGCCTCAGGTAATACGGTATTCCCTTGATCACAGTGCCGGTGTAGTGACCTGGTGAACTTTACTTCCATGCACTCGTCTGTAGTTGATGAGTCCCCATGGCCTGAGGCGTTCTGGGGTCCCCTCCTGTTGTCACAGTCCTGGCCCGTACGGCAGGCAGCTTGAACCTCTCTTGGGTTGGACCTCTATCTCAGTTTGTGGGTTCCCTCTTTGCTGCTGTTCCCCGGACACTAAAGTTGATGAGGAACCCTGATGATTCCCTCACTGGGCAGATTTATCAGGTGAGCTTGAAGCGTCTTTCTGAACTAGGGCTCTGCACCCCACCGGTGCTCGGTCCAGTAAGTACTCACACCGTACTCTCCCTGGTGACCATACTCCTTTGGCCCAATAAGTCACTTTACCCTCTCTGTCTGAGTGTCGACTTCAGGCTGACCATCTGCCTGATTGTCTCTCTGACCGTCTCACAAGATGTCTGTCTCCGTCCACTGCCCTGACTAGCCCATCCTCCTACCAGGTTTCTGACTAGTGGATTGGATAAGTCCCAACCAATAAGTGGCCATCCGTCAGATCCATCTCTGGACTGTTACCCAGTCTGGGGAAAAAGGGCATGGTTATGTGTGTTTGAATGGTATTTACCGGCACTGGTCTTCCAGGAATCCTGGGGTTAGTACCGCATGTTACTGGATGCAATACCCTGTGGCACCTAACGCCTCAGGGGCGCCACATTTCCCCCTCCCTATTTTTCCCTAGAGGGAGTGTATCACTTCTCTCATCCTACCTTGTGCCAACATTGGTGGAACGGGACAACCTGGAGCTGCCTAGGATTGGTACCTGGTGCCTATAGTCAGACAAGTCTACCCTTACCATCAGAAGCTCTAGTGAAGGCTGGGTAGGCAATTAATCACACCTCTCTCAGGGTAAGCCATGTTTTGGGAAAAGTGAACCTAGTTCCCTTTCTACCCTGCATCACCATACCATGACAAATACAACTAGCAATACACATAGAGGAGGGACTCTGATTCAATTATGGTACAATTTTAAAAATATTCTGACTCCAAAACTGGCAAAGCCTGTGCAGTCAGTGCAAGGCCTAGCTACAATTACAAGGATGCATTGCAATCCAGCCATCAATACACATAGAGGAAGAACTCAGTCTTTTAAAAATCTTTTGAAAATTACTAGAATTTGTCCTCTAGGTATCATTCTGGCTGTATTGCAATGTCGTGTAATTTTAGCTCAGTCTTGCAATGACTGCATAGGCTTTCTCAGTTTCAGAGTCAGAACCTTTGTAAAAATTGTACCACAATTAAATCACAATCCCCCCACTACGTGTTTTGCTGGCTGTATTGCAATGACTCATTGTAATATTAGGTAGGCCTTGCACTAACTGCATAAGCTTTCTAGGTTTGGCATCAGTTTCTTTTTAAAATTGTGCCAGAATTAAATCAAACTCCGAAACTGGGAAAGCCTTTGCAGTCAGTGCGAGGCCTAGCTAAAATTACAAAGAGGCATTGCAATACAGCCAACAAGAGACGTAAAGGAGGTACTATAATTTAATTAATTCGGGTAAAATTTTAAAAATATTATGACTTTGAAAACTCTAGCTCATAACCCTCACTGATATTGTCCAGGCTCCACCTCTCAGTGTATAAATTAAATTATCCTCTTATTTCCAGGGACAAGAACTTATGAACTCCTTGTCCATAGACAGCAGCTCCACCACTGAGCTACTGCCTGTACAGAGAAAAGTTGGAGGATTTGGTAATCCTGACCTGTATTACAGGCAGGGAACCCAGAAGCAGATACTTCAGCTACATATACCTCAATATTCTTAGAGGTGAAGAAAAAATGATATTTTTTTTGTTCCTATAAAATTACTATAAAGTATTGAAAAATAATTAGAAAATTTCATTTTTTTTTCATTTTCATTGCTGAGACTCAAACCCCCACGTCTCAAACATTTTAGAAGGAACCCTAACACATGAGACACATACTCTGATGAAGTTACACTATTTAGTTTGTGGGAGCTCTAATTAAAATTACAAGAAGGCATTGCAATACAGCCAGCAAGACACGTGGAGTAGGGACTCAGAATCTTTTTAAAATTTTACCTGAAATTAAGGAGTCCCTCCTCTGACTGGGTATCAATATTGAGGGAGACCACACATCATTTTTTAAAATTATTTATTTAAATAATTAAAAAAAAAAAAGAAGCCACATGCGGTTCCTCTTATTTTGATACACAGCCAAGATAAGCACACGGCTGGGGGCTGCAGCCTGTAGCTGTATGCTTTATCTGTGCTGGGTATCACAATACAATTTTTTTATATATATTTATTTTTACCTCACTTCAGACATGCAGACAGTGTATGTGAATCCATGCAGCCAGTCACACTGTCCCAGTCTGACTGCAACCAATCACAGATGTTGGGGCTGCTGGTGGGCAGAGGAAACAGTGAATATGTATGAGGGTTAATGAGCGGCCCCGGAAATAGTGTTACATCCACGCAGAAGACTCGATAAGTATAACGCTCCTGCTTTACTCCCTATTTTCTTTCCTTTTACTTTCTTTTTTGTTTTTTTACCCAGATGGTCTGGACCATATAGTTACATGGAGTTCCCTGAGAACTCCGTGTTCAGGGAGTCCGCGTCTGGCATGGATCCCAAATTTTACGGTCCGGGTTCACCCATCACTAATTTCAAGCGCTTTATTAAGCATTTTTCTGTTGCACTGAGACTCTAAGGCG
Organism: Anomaloglossus baeobatrachus; assembly: GCF_048569485.1. Lineage (NCBI taxonomy): Eukaryota > Metazoa > Chordata > Amphibia > Anura > Aromobatidae > Anomaloglossus > Anomaloglossus baeobatrachus. The sequence continues at coordinate 91,791,951 of NC_134360.1, read as the reverse complement.
GGCTTTGCACACTACGACATCGCAGCCCGATGCTGCGATGCCGAGTGCGATAGTGCCCGCCCCCGTCGCAGCAGCGATATGTGGTGATAGCTGGCGTAGCGAAAGTTATCGCTACGCCAGCTTCACACACACACTCACCTGCCGTGCGACGTCCCTGTGGCCGGCGACCCGCCTCCTTGTTAAGGGGGCGGGTCGTGCGGCGTCACTGCGACGTCACACGGCAGGCGGCCAATCAGAGCGGAGGGGCGGAGATGAGCAGGATGTCAACATCCTGCCCACCTCCTTCCTTCCGCATATCCTACGGAAGCCGCAGTGAGGCCGGTAGGAGACGTTCCTCGCTCCTGCGACTTCACACACAGCGATGTGTGCAGCCGCAGGAGCGAGGAACAACATCGGACCGTCGCGTCAGCGTAATCATGGATTACGCCGACGCTGCACCGATGATACGATTACGACGCTTTTGCGCTCGTTAATCGTATCATCCAGCCTTTACACACTGCGATGTCGCATGCGATGCCGGAAGTGCGTCATTTTCAATTTGACCCCACCGACATCGCACCTGCGATGTCGCAGTGTGCAAAGTGCCCCTAAGTGTCAAATTTAGATTTAGTTGACTACGGAATAGAATCCGCCTTCACCACCACCACCACAGAAGTGCCACGGCCTGTGTTACTTGATACATAATGGTCACAGTTTACCTAAGGTCCCTTTCAAACGTCAGTGATTCTGGTACGTTTGTGCTTTTTTTATACGTACCAGAATCACTGACATACGTAGACCCATTATAATCAATGGGTCTGCTCACACATCAGTGATTTTTCACTGAACGTGTCTCCATGCAGCGTGCACGCGTGGCTGTGATTCTGCACGGAGACAAGTCAGTTTTTTTCTGGCATCACTGATGACACACGGACCACACTATGGTGTGATCCGTGTGTGATCAGTGAAACACGTACCAGAAAATCACGGACATATTAAATATTAAATATTTTCAACTTACCTTGCCTGCGATTCGCTCTGGAGCCTCTGCTCTCGGCAGCTTCTGCCTGGCTCATGAATATTTATGAGAGCAGGAAAACCCAACCAGGAAGTAGGTGCAGAGAGCGGTGGGCGGACGCTGGAGACCCGAGGAGATCAGCACCATGGACAGCAGCAGTGAAGGCAGGTGAGTAATGTCCATATGCAATCACGGATCACGGATTGCACATGGACAACCCACGTTTCCGTGAATCACGGAACATGGAGGGACATGTGCGTGTTTTACACATCAGTGAAGAACGTCAGTGTTTTTCACTGACGTGTAAAACGGGCCTTACAGGAAGATTTGGGATTATTATGGTACTATCTCATGTTACAGAGTTGTTGGAGAAATGTCTGTATGGGACTTTCAGAAAACCATGTGTGCGGGCGGAGGAGGGGACGCCGCGCTCACCCACTGCTCGGGTCCGGCCCCTGCTGCTGCTGCTCGGTGGCTCGAGCGGTGGGCCGGATCCCGGGGACTCGAGCGGCGCTCCTCGCCCGTGAGTGAAAGGGGGTGGTTTGGTTTAGGTTTGGTTTAGGGATATTGTCCGTGACGCCACCCACGGTTGTGGTGAAGTTGTGGCACCACCGCTGCTCTGGACGGGGATCCCAGGAGCGGTGACAGGGAGCAGCTTGGATGTAGTTTCTCCCCTCCGTGGGTAGGAGGGTTGGTTGTCCCGGGACCCGGTGAGGGAGGGATGGATGGCAGGCGGGTTATGGGGCCTGGTGAGGTGCAGGGTCGCGGGGGCAGCGCGGTGCCGCACGGCACAGTGGTACTCACTCAGCCAATGACGAATGCAAAGTCTCCGGTAAAACAAACGGCTGGATGGACGGGTCCCACAGACGGCTGCGGTAGCTCTCCCGGTAGGTTGGTGGTGACTGCCTTCCCCTGCACCTGTGTTGTGTTCACAGTTCCAATGGCTTCCCACCGGTAACCCGCTCCCCAGCTTGGATGGATGCTGAAGGAGCCCCTTTTGCCCGCAGGCTCTGGCCCTGGGAACTGTAGCCTTGGCGGTGACTGTATTTCCCTTCACGGTTTGAGCTGTTGCATTCAATCGGGTCTTGACTGCTGGGAAACCCCGGAGGTTCCCTTCGCTAATGGATTTGACCGGTTTTATGGCGACTCCTAGCCTGGTCGGGGTCCGTAAGCCCTGCCGAATGGTGCTGGCTTCTCTTTGCTCCCCGATCCGGTACCGTCGGGCCACCGCCCATCCCCGGACCTTACGGTTCACTCCAATCAGCCTCTCCTGCAGACGGTCACCACCGTCTGCCAACCTTGCTGTATGTGCCCGGGCCACGCACCCGGACACGGTCAGTCTCCTCTACTACCACTTCACTCTCCAAAAACTGATCTGACTTCTCTTCCTTTTTCCCGTCTCCAGGACTGTGAACTCCTCGGTGGGCAGGACCAACCGCCTGGCCCACCCCCTGGTGTGGACATCAGCCCCTGGAAGGAGGCAACAAGGATTTGTGTTTGACCTAGATGTGCCTAGCCGGGGTGTGGGGTGTGTTGTTGTAGTACCTGTGACATCCTGGCTTGTCCAGGGCGCCACACATGCATATGCTGTCATGCCGAAAATTATGATCTGTACTACGGTATATAACCTTTCATTGATAGAAATTGCATTTAACCCTTTGCTTGCATACACTGCACAACTAAAAGTTTAGTTTGATAATTCTAGTTATCAAGACTAAATTTACAATGAAATCCTAATTCTCTTCCTCTTATTACATCTGACCCCATCGTGCCGTTTCTACGGCTTCCATTCTATTTCTGTAAAACGGGGCCTACAAAAAAATGAAAGAGAGGCTTGGATTTTGAGTGGTAGCTTAAATTATTTATCTGCCATCACATGAATTGCTCAGCATTTCCAATTTACTGTTTTAGTTTCCATAGTAACTGGATATTTTCTAGACATGCTGTATCTCTGTAAGAACACAGCTTTAAGAAAAGCAAAGTCAATATTATGGACAGCGTGAAAAGCAGACGCAATGAAATGGAAAGAGCGAGTCTGCTATATCAATAGGGCCCATTATATCCATATTGTATAGAATAGAATATATTACAACCGACAATTAGACCAACTGCTGTTATCCGTGTCTTCAAAATACATTTCCGGGCACATCTTATGTGCCTTAATAGCATTACATGTGCCCTAAGTGTATATTCCCTGTTATTAGGCACAGACCTGCTGTTTGCTGGTGATTTATTAGCAAAGATAACCATAATATTGAAGGAGTACAGGACAGTATTATGTGGTTTAATCAAGGTTCTTGAATGCAGTTTGATTTGCGTAAATCCACACATCCTCTGATCTGCCATCATTTGGCCTTTACTTCACTGCTGCCTACGGTTAATTTATTTACTAGTTCCTTTTTTGTATAAACAGGCGTTATGTTGACTCCTTGTAATGTCTGGATGGTGAAAGCACACTATAATAATTACAGTTATGGTATTTATTTAAAGGGCCACTCCAATATGCTTTTTTCAGTGCTGGAGTGGCGCTTTAAATGTCAGTCCCCTACCCATAGGGTTATAATTACCAATTGTCATACTAATTCGGTGCTGCTCTAGTCCCATGGCACCATCTTGTGATGTAACTTATGACTGGCTGGAAGTCAGAAGTGACATCACAAGCTCTCACTGCAACTCTATAAGAGCCAGAAAAAGGCGCTCATAGAGTTGTATTGAGTTGTGACCTCCGGTACACTCCATGAATTGCTGGAGCTGCTGGCAGGTCACAAATCTCTGGAGACTGACAGTGGAGGCAATAGAAGATGAAGCCGCCAGAAAGTGAGTACAATACACAGGGCAGAGACTTAGATTTAGGGCTCTTGTGTATAAATCTGACAAGTGAAATGTGATAAAAAAAAAAATCACATTCCACTTAGACCAATATTATTCTATGTGGCAGTTCCGATCTCTGATTTTTTTTCTTCAGGCCAATCAGACTGAGGAGCAAAATTGAGAGAGAGGGGAGCTAGCACGATCTGAAAATGGCATGCATCATATAAAAAGTGCAAATTCACAGATTTATTCCAACTGTACTGTAATATAAATGAGATTTTTAGCAAATAATTGATCAATTCTTTGAGCCACCCCTGCCAACGTCATGGCAAATCTCAATAGGGGGGTCCTACTCTATATTCTGTATTTCATGTGCCATGCGGCCTCCTAGATAAAGTTAAAAGCAGAACCATAATGGAGCACACATACCTGTAACCTGTATATATAACCGCTTCTATGTGTCAGGGCCGGGCGGTCGGGCAGACCCAGGAGGTGGATCCACTGGGCCGAACTCTAAGATGGTGGTAGGGAGTCCGGTAGCTGAAGCACTGATGGGCAGCAGAACAGTCCGTGCAAGTGAAGGTAGCGGAGGAGTCCCTGGGACCACGGAGTCACAGATGGCAGTCCGGGTGACGTAGCTCAGGTTCGGAAGCCAAGATGATGTCAGGCGGGGTCCGGAACCTTTGGAGCAAGATGACGGGTCACCGCAGGGATCCGAGATGGTACGGACTGTCAGATGGCAGACGGACAGCGTGCGGGGCTCGGGATTCAGCAGGACTGGATGGCGTGGCGGGATCAGCTCTAGAAGAGAGATACGTAAGTATGGCAGGAAAACACAAGGAGACCTGACTCCTAGCTCAGAAAACACGAAGATCAGGCCCCGCCCCCTTGGACAAGAACCCCCTTTATACCCCGTACCTGTCTAACCTCATTTCCTGTTAATGGGCGCTGGCCCTTTAAGAAAGGGTCAGTGACCGCGCGCGCGCCCTAATGCGCATGCGCGCGGCCCGGGTGCCAGAAGCCAGGGAAGGAGGCTGAGAGGAGGACGCAGGGGAGCCGGCCAGGGCCTGGGAGGCCGTCGGGCGCCGGGATCGGCGGCCAGGGAGCCTAGGAAGGACGGGCACAAGAGGCTGGGACGCGGGGAGCGTGGCAGGTGAGCCGGGGAGCGGGACAGGAGACCCGGGAAGGGGAGCCGAGGACCCGGGGAGCGTGACAGTACCCCCCTCCCCACGCCCCCCTCCCCGCAACCGGGACATGAAGGCACGGATCAGAGGAGAGCCCACGTTCTCCCTGGGTTCCCAGGATCTATCCTCAGGACCATACCCCTCCCAGTCCACCAGGAAGAACTGCCGGCCACGAACAGTCTTCATGGCCACGATATCCCTTACCGCATAGATGTCGTCCTCAGCAATAGGAGGAGGAGCCGGACTGGCAGCAGCGGAGAAGGGACCAAGGAACACCGGCTTGAGTAGAGAGACGTGGAAGGAGTTGGGTATTTTCATCGTGGTCGGAAGCCTCAGTTTGTAGGAGACCTCATTGATCTTGCTGAGGATCTTAAACGGCCCGATGTAGCGAGGACCCAGCTTGTAGGAAGGTATCTTCAGTCGGATGTACTGGGAAGCAAGCCAGACCAGGTCACCAGGAGAGAAACACGGAGGGTCTAGACGCCTTTTGTCAGCGTGTTTCTTCATCCGCTGGGAAGCGCGCCCAAGGGACGCCTTGACAGAGTCCCAAATAGTAGCGAAGTCACGGGCTACAGTATCAGCAGCAGGGACATCCGAAGAAGGGGATATAGGCAACGGGACGGAAGGCTGCAGTCCGTAAACGACATGGAAGGGAGATTTGGAGGACGACTCACTGACGTGGTGGTTATGGGAGAATTCAGCCCAAGGCAGAAGCGTGGACCAGTCGTCGTGATGGGCGTTGACATAGTGACGTAAGAAGGAGGTCAAGATTTGATTGACCCTTTCCACTTGGCCATTAGACTGAGGATGGTAAGCGGAAGAAAAGTCCAGAGTCACTCCCAGATGTTTGCAGAGAGCCCTCCAGAAGCGGGAGGTGAACTGAGTTCCTCTGTCGGACACGATGTGGGAAGGAAAGCCATGCAAGCGGAAGATATGTTGTATATAGGCTTCCGCGAGTTCCTGAGCAGAGGGCAGTCCGGGCATAGGGACGAAGTGAGCCATTTTGGAGAACCGATCCACCACGACCCATATGACTGTGTGTCCGGATGATACTGGCAAGTCCGTAATAAAGTCCATCGCTATGTGTTGCCATGGAACTGAGGGTATCGGCAGAGGCAGAAGACGGCCATAGGGCAGGTGTTTGGGCGTCTTGTTCCTGGCACAAGAGGGGCAGGCAGAGACAAAGGCGGCAACGTCCGTGCGAAGGGATGGCCACCAGTAATGGCGTACAATCGCACCCCATGTTCTCTTCTGGCCTGCATGGCCGGCTGTTTTCGAGGCATGACCCCAGTGTAACACTTTTTGCCTGTCGGTCTCAGAGACATAGGTCTTCCCGGGTGGTATCTGGGCCAGAGTGACAGGGGCCACCGGAACAATCTTGCTAGGAGAGATGATAGGTTGGGTAGTCTCTTCCTCCTGCTCCAGAGGCATGAGAGACCTAGACAAGGCATCAGTGCGTATATTCTTGTCTGCGGGTCGGAAGTGAAGCTGGAAGTCAAACCTGGCAAAGAATAAGGACCACCTGGCTTGTCGTGGGTTCAGTCGCTGAGCGGACCGCAGGTATTCCAGGTTCTTGTGGTCCGTGTAGATAATCACAGGGTACACTGCTCCTTCCAGGAGGTAGCGCCACTCCTCCAGAGCCAGTTTGACCGCCAATAGTTCTCGGTCACCGATGGTGTAATTACGTTCAGGTGCTGAGAAGCTTTTAGAGAAGAAACCGCAAGTCACCATCTTCCCGGAGGAGGATTTTTGCATGAGCACTGCTCCGGCTCCTGAGGAGGAGGCATCCACCTCTAAGGTGAACTGGCGGTTTAACTCCGGTCGGTGGAGTACAGGAGAGGAGGCGAATGCTCGCTTCAGGGAGCAAAACGCGGCGTCGGCCGCAGGTGACCAGTCCTTTGGATTAGCCTCCTTTTTGGTCAGAGCGGAGAGAGGGGCAGTCAGGGCGGAGAAGTGCGGGATAAACTGGCGGTAGTAGTTGGCAAATCCCAGGAACCGTTGGATTGCCTTCAGTCCAGACGGGGGAGGCCAGTGGAGGATGGAGGAGACCTTCTTTGGATCCATCTGCAGCCCAGTACCCGAGATGATGTATCCCAGGAAAGGAAGAGAAGACTGCTCAAAGACGCACTTTTCATATTTGGCGTAGAGATGATTCTCTCTCAGTCTTTGTAGAACCAGCTTTACGTTCTCTCTGTGGGTCTGGAGGTCCGGAGAGAAGACAAGGATGTCATCCAGATACACTACTACACATACGTAGAGGAGGTCCCGGAAAATGTCGTTCACCAGTTCTTGGAATACGGCAGGAGCGTTACACAGACCGAAGGGCATCACGCAGTATTCATAGTGCCCATCGCGAGTATTAAACGCGGTCTTCCATTCGTCTCCAGAGCGGATACGAACTAGGTTGTAGGCACCCCGAAGATCCAGTTTGGTGAACACACGGGCTCCTCTGAGCCGATCGAATAATTCGGGGATGAGCGGTAGAGGGTACTTGTTTTTTATGGTAATCTGATTCAAGCCCCGGTAGTCAATGCATGGGCGTAGGTCACCCTCTTTCTTCTTAACGAAGAAGAAGCCTGCTCCCGCAGGAGAGGAGGATCTCCGGATGAATCCCTTTGCCAGGCTTTCCGTGATGTAGGTGGACATGGCCCTGGTTTCGGCTGGAGACAACGGATATATCCGTCCTCGAGGTGGTGTTGTTCCTGGGAGCAGGTCGATGGCGCAATCGTAGGGACGGTGTGGCGGAAGTACCTCGGACTCCTTCTTGTCAAAAACGTCCGCGAAGGACCAATAGGCCGAGGGCAGACCCGGTAGGTACTCAGGAACCGGAGGTCGTCGGACTGGTTGTATAGACTTTATACATCTTTCATGACAGGCAGAGCCCCAACGGGTGATTTCGCCAGTACCCCAGCTGACTGATGGTTCGTGTGTTCGCAACCAAGGAAGTCCCAGCAGGATTTGATGGGACATGTGTGGAAGGACGTAGAGAGAGATGTTCTCGGTGTGCAGAGCACCGATACGCAGTTCCACCGGCTTGGTGATCCAGGAGATGGTATCAGAGAGGGGTCTCCCATCCACCGAGGCAATCAGTAGGGGCTTCTCGAGTAGAGTAACAGGCAGCTGGTATTTGTCCACCGTGGCCTGCTGGATAAAATTGCCTGCTGCTCCGGAGTCGAGGTATGCCTCAGCCGTGAAGCGCGTCTCTCCTGTTGATACTTGTACCGTCCACATAACTGGGTCTGAGAGAGTCCCAGCACCTAGGGTGGCCTCTCCTACCAACCCTAGGCTTTGGAGTTTCCCGGCCTTTCCGGACAGGAGCGTAGGAGATGTGTGCCCTCTCCGCAGTAAAAGCAGAGGCCCTTGGCGAGCCGCTCTGCTCGACGTTGGTCAGACTGTCTTACTCGGTCAACCTGCATGGGTTCGTGGACAGGAATCCCAGCTGTTGATGACTGTGGCACAGAGGATTTCTGTGGCGGGGAGGAGTGCCGTACCGCACGTCGCTCACGAACCAGCTCCTTGGAGCGCTCCTGAAAACGAATGTCCACTCGAGTGGCTAGGGCAATCAGGGCATCTAGGGTGGAGGGCACGTCACGACCCGCCAACTCATCTTTGATGCGACTCGAAAGTCCTTCCCAGAAGGCGGCTGTCAGGGCCTCATTATTCCACCCGAGTTCAGAAGCCAAAGTGCGGAAACGGATGGCGTATTGGCCCACCGTCAGTGTTCCTTGACGTAGGCGGAGAAGTGATGAAGCAGACGCAGAGGCGCGTCCCGGCTCGTCAAAGGTACTGCGAAAGGCCTGCAGGAACTCTTGAAGATCCTTGGTCATGGGGTCCTCCTTCTCCCACAAGGGGTTCATCCACGCCAGTGCCTCGCCCTCCAGGTGAGACATGATGAAGGCGACCTTGGCTTGGTCGGAGGCAAACAGATGTGGCAGCTGCGTGAAATGAAGGGAACATTGGTTTATGAAGCCCCTGCAGGTCTTGGGATCTCCAGCATAACGAGGTGGTGACGCCAAACGGAGTCGGGAGGCATCCGACGCGGCTGCCACTGGTGCGGGAGCCGTGGATTGCCTAGTGGGGGACCTGGTTGCCGCAGGCGTCATTGATGCTTGTAACGTGTACAGGCGGGTGTCCACGGAGGTCATAAATTGCAGCATGCGGGTCTGGACTTCACGCTGGCGTTGGAGTTCCTCTTGCAGGGCCAATAGTGCTGCAGCGGGATCCATGGCCTGATCTTACTGTCAGGGCCGGGCGGTCGGGCAGACCCAGGAGGTGGATCCACTGGGCCGAACTCTAAGATGGTGGTAGGGAGTCCGGTAGCTGAAGCACTGATGGGCAGCAGAACAGTCCGTGCAAGTGAAGGTAGCGGAGGAGTCCCTGGGACCACGGAGTCACAGATGGCAGTCCGGGTGACGTAGCTCAGGTTCGGAAGCCAAGATGATGTCAGGCGGGGTCCGGAACCTTTGGAGCAAGATGACGGGTCACCGCAGGGATCCGAGATGGTACGGACTGTCAGATGGCAGACGGACAGCGTGCGGGGCTCGGGATTCAGCAGGACTGGATGGCGTGGCGGGATCAGCTCTAGAAGAGAGATACGTAAGTATGGCAGGAAAACACAAGGAGACCTGACTCCTAGCTCAGAAAACACGAAGATCAGGCCCCGCCCCCTTGGACAAGAACCCCCTTTATACCCCGTACCTGTCTAACCTCATTTCCTGTTAATGGGCGCTGGCCCTTTAAGAAAGGGTCAGTGACCGCGCGCGCGCCCTAATGCGCATGCGCGCGGCCCGGGTGCCAGAAGCCAGGGAAGGAGGCTGAGAGGAGGACGCAGGGGAGCCGGCCAGGGCCTGGGAGGCCGTCGGGCGCCGGGATCGGCGGCCAGGGAGCCTAGGAAGGACGGGCACAAGAGGCTGGGACGCGGGGAGCGTGGCAGGTGAGCCGGGGAGCGGGACAGGAGACCCGGGAAGGGGAGCCGAGGACCCGGGGAGCGTGACACTATGTTGCAAAAGAGGCAATTGTGGATAGAGACCAGCCCAGGTCCCAGCATGTGGAGCAAGCTCTACACATACCAGGACTATATCAGAACTGACCCTCCCAGTGCCAGAGAGCAACCATTGATAAAGGCGGACCAGATCCAAGTATGGTGCTTAATTAGCAATGCCTGTGGAAAGGGTGAGGCAACTGAATGTGTACAGCTACCAACAGGAGGAATATATTGCAAACCAAGATCAGGCGTGCATAGCATGGTGGTGACCAGCCACCAGACATTTGTAGCATAACTACAACCAAACAGAGAGAGAGGGGAGCCAGCACGATCTGAAAATGGCATGCATCATATAAAAAGTGCAAATTCACAGATTTATTCCAACTGTACTGTAATATAAATGAGATTTTTAGCAAATAATTGATCAATTCTTTGAGCCACCCCTGCCAACGTCACGGCAAATCTCAATAGGGGGGTCCTACTCTACATTCTGTATTTCATGTGCCATGCGGCCTCCTAGATAAAGTTAAAAGCAGAACCATAATGGAGCACACATACCTGTAACCTGTATATATAACCGCTTCTATGTTGCAAAAGAGGCAATTGTGGATAGAGGCCAGCCCAGGTCCCAGAATGTGGAGCAAGCTCTACACATACCAGGACTATATCAGAACTGACCCTCCCAGTGCCAGAGAGCAACCATTGATAAAGGCGGACCAGATCCAAGTATGGTGCTTAATTAGCAATGCCTGTGGAAAGGGTGAGGCAACTGAATGTGTACAGCTACCAACAGGAGGAATATATTGCAAACCAAGATCAGGCGTGCATAGCATGGTGGTGACCAGCCACCAGACATTTGTAGCATAACTACAACCAAACAGAGAGAGAGGGGAGCCAGCACGATCTGAAAATGGCATGCATCATATAAAAAGTGCAAATTCACAGATTTATTCCAACTGTACTGTAATATAAATGAGATTTTTAGCAAATAATTGATCAATTCTTTGAGCCACCCCTGCCAACGTCACGGCAAATCTCAATAGGGGGGTCCTACTCTATATTCTGTATTTCATGTGCCATGCGGCCTCCTAGATAAAGTTAAAAGCAGAACCATAATGGAGCACACATACCTGTAACCTGTATATATAACCGCTTCTATGTTGCAAAAGAGGCAATTGTGGATAGAGGCCAGCCCAGGTCCCAGCATGTGGAGCAAGCTCTACACATACCAGCACTATATCAGAACTGACCCTCCCAGTGCCAGAGAGCAACCATTGATAAAGGCGGACCAGATCCAAGTATGGTGCTTAATTAGCAATGCCTGTGGAAAGGGTGAGGCAACTGAATGTGTACAGCTACCAACAGGAGGAATATATTGCAAACCAAGATCAGGCATGCATAGCATGGTGGTGACCAGCCACCAGACATTTGTAGCATAACTACAACCAAACAGAGAGAGAGGGGAGCCAGCACGATCTGAAAATGGCATGCATCATATAAAAAGTGCAAATTCACAGATTTATTCCAACTGAACTGTAATATAAATGAGATTTTTAGCAAATAATTGATCAATTCTTTGAGCCACCCCTGCCAACGTCACGGCAAATCTCAATAGGGGGGTCCTACTCTATATTCTGTATTTCATGTGCCATGCGGCCTCCTAGATAAAGTTAAAAGCAGAACCATAATGGAGCACACATACCTGTAACCTGTATATATAACCGCTTCTATGTTGCAAAAGAGGCAATTGTGGATAGAGGCCAGCCCAGGTCCCAGCATGTGGAGTAAGCTCTACACATACCAGGACTATATCAGAACTGACCCTCCCAGTGCCAGAGAGCAACCATTGATAAAGGCGGACCAGATCCAAGTATGGTGCTTAATTAGCAATGCCTGTGGAAAGGGTGAGGCAACTGAATGTGTACAGCTACCAATAGGAGGAATATATTGCAAACAAAGATCAGGCGTGCATAGCATGGTGGTGACCAGCCACCAGACATTTGTAGCATAACTACAACCAAACAGAGAGAGAGGGGAGCCAGCACGATCTGAAAATGGCATGCATCATATAAAAAGTGCAAATTCACAGATTTATTCCAACTGTACTGTAATATAAATGAGATTTTTAGCAAATAATTGATCAATTCTTTGAGCCACCCCTGCCAACGTCACGGCAAATCTCAATAGGGGGGTCCTACTCTATATTCTGTATTTCATGTGCCATGCGGCCTCCTAGATAAAGTTAAAAGCAGAACCATAATGGAGCACACATACCTGTAACCTGTATATATAACCGCTTCTATGTTGCAAAAGAGGCAATTGTGGATAGAGGCCAGCCCAGGTCCCAGCATGTGGAGCAAGCTCTACACATACCAGGACTATATCAGAACTGACCCTCCCAGTGCCAGAGAGCAACCATTGATAAAGGCGGACCAGATCCAAGTATGGTGCTTAATTAGCAATGCCTGTGGAAAGGGTGAGGCAACTGAATGTGTACAGCTACCAACAGGAGGAATATATTGCAAACCAAGATCAGGCGTGCATAGCATGGTGGTGACCAGCCACCAGACATTTGTAGCATAACTACAACTAAACAGAGAGAGAGGGGAGCCAGCACGATCTGAAAATGGCATGCATCATATAAAAAGTGCAAATTCACAGATTTATTCCAACTGTACTGTAATATAAATGAGATTTTTAGCAAATAATTGATCAATTCTTTGAGCCACCCCTGCCAACGTCACGGCAAATCTCAATAGGGGGGTCCTACTCTATATTCTGTATTTCATGTGCCATGCGGCCTCCTAGATAAAGTTAAAAGCAGAACCATAATGGAGCACACATACCTGTAACCTGTATATATAACCGCTTCTATGTTGCAAAAGGCAAAAGGCAATAGAAGATGAAGCCGCCAGAAAGTGAGTACAATACACAGGGCAGAGACTTAGATTTAGGGCTCTTGTGTATAAATCTGACAAGTGAAATGTGATAAAAAAAAAATCACATTCCACTTAGACCAATATTATTCTATGTGGCAGTTCCGATCTCCGATTTTTTTTCTTCAGGCCAATCAGACTGAGGAGCAAAATCACAGCATGCAGCGATAGTCAGCAAGTCTCGCATCACTCACACTTTTTCAAGTCTATGGTGCGTATGAAACATTAGACTCCACTCGGCTGTCATCAGAGTGCAGTGCGATATAAGTACAGACAGACAATGGAGAAGATGGAGGCATCACTCTCTCCCTCTTCTCTGCACCTGTGATCTGATCACAGGATCAGATTGCAGTTGCATGACACTTGCCTCCCACTGCAGCAGAGCCTATGCTGAGTGCCATTAGCATGCTCTCGCGCATCGGATGCCATCTGCTCGTCTGACCCCGTCCTTAAAGCACCACTCCAGCGAGTGCAGTTAAAAAAAACTCTGGAGTGCTCTGGAGTTGAGTGAGACAAAAGTATTTAAATAAGCCCGAAACAGGCACTGAATTCAGGGAATCAGTGGAAAATCAAGTTTGTGTCGCTTAGGCAAACATAAAAAAATATATGGGACACAAACTCTGCAGACACAAGTCGTGGATGGAAAAAGTTGTCATGATTGCTTAGGCCAGACACAAAAGATGACTACTTTCAGAAATGACATTACCTGTAAACCAATTGATTTTTAAGACTACACAGAGCTGGTACATCTTACCATCATATGGTTATAATTAGGGATGATCGAATACCCTATTATTCGCTTCGCCGAATATCCGGCGAATACCTCACCGCTATTCGAGTATTCGCGAATATTCGACCCACAATGCAAGTCTATGGGAAACCAGAATAATTTCATGTTGGACCTGTCGGTGAGCTGTGGTGACTGAGGCTGAAATGGATGGGAAAAGGCAGAAACAGTATGGGCATAGCCTATAGAAGGTGCCTCACTGCATTTCTGCCCTTTCCCGATTCATGCAAGATGGCAGGGCGCACACCAACGCGCCGCCCGCATTCACCCTCTTCCTCTGATTTCTGTCGCATGTGCCATGACACATGCGACAGAAAACTCCTACCCGGGTCCAGTTAAGTCACACCCCATACCCCCCCCGGTATTTTCCGGTGTTCCCCCAGTGTTTTACCTTTTTGCAGCATTGATCCCTCGCGATCCCTCCTCCTTCACAATAAACGCTGGGCGCATGCGCAGAGAGCGGCTGTCAGCTCAGCTTCCTGCGTTCAGTGAGAACGGCTGTGCTGGCTGCACGGACACTGCTGCTGTGACCCGGGGAGGTTAGGTGCAGATTCTTTGCACCCCTACTCCTCACATGGAGGGTCTGCACTCCTAGAATATGGGGGACACGTTCCCTGAGCGTGCCCCCCATATTCTAAAAGGTCCAGAGTCGTCGTGGGACTTTCAAAATGGATTACAGGGGAATTTTCTTTTTCTTTACAATAAATTGGTGAAAGAGGGAATGGTTGGGGAGTGTTTTTTCAAGTAATTATTTTATTTTTGTCGTCTATTTTTTTTTTTTATTTTTATTACTGACAGTTGGTGACGTTGGGTATCTGATAGATGCTATGACATCACCAACTGCTGGGCTTGATGTCAGGTGACATTACACATCTGGTATCAACCCCATTTATTACCCCGTTTGCCACCGCACCAGGGCAACGGGCTGAGCTGGGATGAAGCGCCAGGATTGGCACATCTAATGGATGCGCCACTTCTGGGGTGGCTGCGGCCTGCTATTTTTAGGCTGGGAAGGGCCAATAACTATGGACCTTCCCACCCTGAGAATACCAGACCACAGCTGTCCGCTTTACCTTGGCTAGCGAACCAAATTAGGGGGAACCCCACTTTTTTTTATTATTTATTTATAAATAATTATAAAAGAGAGCCTGGGGGCCCTCCAAATTGGATCCCCAACCAAGGAAAAGCTGTGGCCTACAGGCTGCAGCCATCTGCTTTACCCTAGCTGGCTATCAAAAATGGGGGGGAACCTTACATCGCTTTTTGTTTAAATTATTTATTTTTTTGGCTAAATACAAGGCTAGGCACCCTTTAGTGCCACATGAAAGTCTCTAAAGGGTGCCAGCTTAGAATATGCAGGGAAGTGGGACATTATATATGTGTTTGATATCGGTCTGCCTGTCTATCTATCCATTCAGCTATCCTTTTTTATTTATCTATCCATCTATCTATCCATCCCTCAATCTATCCCCCAATCTATCCCTCAATCTATCTATCTATCTATCTATCCTCTTGTGTCTATCTATCCAACTATCAATCCATTATCTATCTGTCCATCTACCTATCTATCTATCCATCTATCTATCCTTTTTTATCTATTTATTTATCTATCCATCTATCTATCCATTATCTATCTATCCCTCTATCCATCTATCTATCTATCCATTATCTATCCATCTATCTATCCATCTATCTATCCTTTATCTATCCCTCTATCTATCTATCTATCAATCCATTATCTATCTATCCATTTATCTATCTATCCATCTATCTATCTATCAATGTATCTACCCATCTATCCATCTATCCATTATCTGTCTATCTATCCATCTATCTAGCTATCAATGTATCTACCCATCTATCCATCTATCCATTATCTGTCTATCTATCCATCTATCTATCTATCAATGTATCTACCCATCTACCCATCTATCCATTATCTATCTGTCTATCTATCCATCTATCTATCTATCTATCCATCTATCCGATAGATAGGATGTGGCACCCTTTCACAGAGCTGGGCATTTCATCTATAATGCTTCCCATGGCTGTGTGTACATAGTCAGGACTCAGTCACTCTCTGACTTTATTCAGATTGAGATCTGTACTGACACATGGTATTAATTAATTAATATTAGAGTGTTAGGTACAGTCTCAATTTGGTTACACCTTGTCACGTTGGGATGGCTTTATGTTTTTTTTTAATCACAGTAGTCATATAATCATAGTGTTTATTAAGTAACCTATATGAATTTATATACACTATTGCTTTTTACTTAATTACAGCAGATTATATGTCCATATTATTTTGATCTTGGGTTTTGTTTTTTAGGAAATAGCAATAGCAATGCCTCAGTAAGAACACCTTAAACGAGGAGCTGACACTCTAGAGAACCCTCCATCCAGACATATTGCTAGCACTGAGGCATGTGAGTTATTAGTATGAATAGCCCCTCCCAAAAAGTGATTGGGAAAACCAAACTAGAAAGCGCACACATCTGAAAAGAAGTGAAACAGGAAAGCAAAACATAAGAAAGAAAGACAAGAGATCCTTCAGCAGTAGGACCAACACAAAACAAGTTGTGGTTTGACCAACAACCAGAGATCACCAGTTCAAACCACGGAGGGGAGCCAGGATAGTACCCCCTCTTCTATAAGGGGCCACTGGACCCTCAGAAAATCTCCAATCTTTGACGATGTTAATAGAACTCGCTTATCAGGCGATCAGCATGAAGATCCTCCGAATAAACCCAAAAAGAATCCTCAGGACAGTGACGCTTCCAATTAACCAAATACTGCAGATGCCGCCTGACCCTCTTGGATTACAGAATTTGTTCCACTTCAAACTACCAATCTTCCTTCAGATCCACCTGAATAATGTCACGAAGAACAGGTGTCCCCACAAATATCTTCAGAAGGAAAGAATGAAAGTTGGCGATCTCCAGTTTTGTTCGTTTTTTGCTCCCCGAACACTGTCCACATTTCCAAAAATGCTTTTGCAATAACATTTTCTGTTTTTTATAGGATTGCTGTGCTGTCTGATTGATGGGGGATGTGTAAAATCAGTGGAGTGGTTGGGGACTCGCGATTAGCCTTTTGGTGCGCAGCGCCATATTCAGCTCTGGCAAAAATGAAGAGACCACTGCACATTTTTATAAAATCAGCTTCTCTACATGTCTGACAGCCATTCTATTCCAGTGTCCGTTGAATTCCAACCAGAGTACGGACCTGCAGAGGGCGAAAGCAGCTCTCCACTGACCGGGATGACCGTCATCTTATTCGAATGTTACTCAGCAACCCCAGGATGACAGCAAGTGACCTACCAAAGGAATGGCAAATGGCATCTGGGGTGAAGTGCATGGCAAGAACAGTTCATAACTGGCTCCTAGAGGCAGGACTCAAGTCATGTAAAAGCTAGAAAAAAGCCTTTTATCAATGAGAAGCAAAGGGGAACCAGGATGAAGTTTGCCAAGGACTATAAGGATTGGACCATAGAGGACTGGAGTAAGGTAATCTCTGATGAGTCTAATTTTCAGCTTTGCCCAACACCTGGTCGTCTAATGGTTAGACAGAGACCTGGAGAGGGGTACAAGCCACAGTGTCTTGCACCCACTGTGAAATTTGGTGGAGTATCGGTGATGATCTGGGGTTGCTTCAGCAGGGCTGGAATTGGAAAGATTAAACTTTGCGAAGGACATATGAATCAAGCTGCATACAAGGTTTTCCTGGAAAACAGTTGCTTCCTTCTGCTCAGGCAATGTTCCCCAACTCTGAGGACAGTTTTTTCCAGCAGGACAATGCGCCATGCCATACAGCTAGGTCAATCAATGTGTGGATGAAGGGCCACCACATCAAAACCCTGTCATGGCCAGCCCAGTCTCCAGACCTGAACTCCATTGAAAACCTCTGGAATGTAGTCAAGAGTAAGGTGGATAGACACAAGCCTTCAAACAAAGAACTGCTTACATTTTTGCGCCAGGAGTGGCATAAGGTCACCCAAAAGCAGTGTGAAAGACTGGTGGAAAGCATGCCAAGACGCATGAAAGCTGTGATTAAAAATCATGGTTGTTCCACAAAATATTGATTTCTGAACTCTTCATGAGTTAAAAAATTATTAGTATTGTTGCTTCTAAATGATTATGTACTTGTTTTCTTTGCATTATTTGAGGTCTGAAAGCAATGCATTTTTTTTGTTATTTTGACCATTTCTCCTTTTCAGAAAATAAATACAAAATGTATTGCTTGGAAATTTGGAGACATTGTAAGTAGTTTATAATATAAAAGAACAATTTACATTTTTCTCAAATAACCAGTATTTTTTAAAATCACAAAAAACATAAAAACAAGGTGCCAACAGTTATAGGGGAGGACAGAGGAAATATAACCATATATACATATAAATTATGCACATAAATATAAGTATAAATATAAATGTATGTATATTTAGGATAGAAAGAGTCCAATAAACACATCCAGAATCAATAAATATTTAAAGTTGCATAGTGCCAATACAATAATCTGGATAAATAAACAGAGCCGTTCTATCCCAAATAACCAGGAACAAAGTGCACTTTGCAGGCTCCAGCATCAGTAGACCAGCAAGAAAAGCTTAAATACCGGCTACATGAGGTTCAAGTGAAGGCAAATAAGCCATATAGGCAGATCAATAATAGATTATGCAATAGTGCAAATAAAGGCCCCGTCACACACAGAGATAAATCTTTGGCAGATCTGTGGTTGCAGTGAAATCATGGATATATTGTTCCATTTGTACACAGCCACAAACCTGGCACTGATTGTCCACAATTTCACTGCAACCACAGATCTGCTGCAGATTTATCTCTGTGTGATCCTAATTGGCACAAATCGGAAAATGTTGCAATCGTACAATCTTTGGCCAGATTGGTATCGGACATCCGATCATTTACTTCAAGAGATGTTGGCAAGGATTAGTAAATGATAAGATGGCAAAAACCATCCTCTCCCTGCCCATCACAGCCATGTCAAGTATTGGCATGACGTGATTGGCCACTGTAAAAATAAAAAGGAAGCAAAAGGGTAAAAGCAGTACATACTTACCGATTCCCCACAGATGCAGCATTGCTTTCAGGTCCAACAATTCTCTCTATTGAATATCCACTGCTTTCCCTGCCCACCAACGTTTCTGATTGGCTGCATTAAAACTCGGCCCCCCCGACAGCATCTGCGATTGGTTGAAATCACAGGCGCTGTCTCCGGGTCTATATTGTGGTATAAAATAAATAAATAAATAAACAATTGGCGTAGGGTCTCCCTGTATTGATACCAGCACAGATAAAACCATGGGTACAGACTGCAGCCCCCAGCTATGCACTTATCTTGGTTGTGTATCAAAGTAAGAGGAACCAGAAGCAGCTTTTTGTTTTCTTTCTTGTAATTATTTAAATAAATAATTAAAAAAAAATAGCTTGTGGTCCCCCCTAATTTTCATACCCAGCCATGATAAAGCCCAACAGCTGGGGGCTGGTATTCTCAAACGGAGGAGGCCTATGGTTATTAGGCTGCCCCCAGTTTAAAAATAGCCGCCTGCAGCCATCCAGGGTTGCCGCATTCATTAGCTGTGACAATCCAGACACTTTACCTGGTTCTTCCTGATTGCCCTGGTACGGTGGCAATTAAGGTAATGAGGGGTTAATAACAGCCCACAGCTGCCACTAAACCCTAGATTAGTAATGGCGAGGGTGCTTCTAATGGTTGCATCATTATGTGTTTATATGTGAATTGCGAACGTAACCTCCTTGGCTTCCTCCTCCCCTTCCTCCCCCTGATCTGCTGAGCTACACAGCTGTGTGCCTCTGGGTTCACATCAAGTGGAATCTACAGCTTCATCATCAGGCTCTATATTGTCCCATTCCTCTTCTTCCTGACCTGACATCACAAACCTGTACACATACGCCTCAGGTATCTGAGTCTCATCATCATCACCTCCACCACCGGGGGTTAACATCTGGATATAAGGGTCTGGATTCTGCTTGGACCCTACTTCATCTGGCCCTGGATCCAACTAACAAAAATTTTGGTCATTGGTCTATATGCTTTCTTCTTCTTGAGCCTGTGAATCTTTAGAGCAGACTTCTGATGCCCACAGAATAGGATGTGTGAAAAGCTCTGCCGACTCGCACATCTGTGGTTCCCCACAGTCTGTTGAGCGGTTGGAAAGTTGTGACGCTGGGGGAAACAAGGTAATTGGAATGCCACCTCTAAGGACTGTACTGTGTATGATGTTGAGGTGGAGGAAGAGGGGAAGAGGCCACTTGATGCGCACTTGCCATCCACTGTAGCACATAGTTTTGGCCTTCATCTACAAGTCATACCGCTGTGCGTCTG
Organism: Anomaloglossus baeobatrachus; assembly: GCF_048569485.1. Lineage (NCBI taxonomy): Eukaryota > Metazoa > Chordata > Amphibia > Anura > Aromobatidae > Anomaloglossus > Anomaloglossus baeobatrachus. The sequence continues at coordinate 91,771,886 of NC_134360.1, read as the reverse complement.
CCAAAGAAAGGGAGACAGTAGCCCATCCAGTAACAAAAGTTGCCAGTTGTCTTTGGATAGGACAAGCCGCTGTTTGTTTAGTAGTGTTTTCGGAAACATTAGCACCTACCCCACATGCAGTACAGCTCGAACACTATGCCTATTCCCGTTTACACCACAACCTTGGGATTTCCCACTTATGTTTGGTGTACTATTTCCCTCTTTTAACCAGCTGTTTCACAATCCTAGTCCCATACCTGTCAGTCACCTGTCACTAAATTAACAATCACTATTCAGATGCTGAAATCACAATTTTGAGCTGGACCACAGTTTTCGCACTATTTAGATGCTAAAATAACATTTTGGAGTTGGAGAACAGATTTTGCTCTATTTAGATGCTGAAATAGCAATTTTTGTAAGGCTCAGACAATTAGCAATCCCTAGATGATGAAATGCTGATTTGTGGCACACAACGTTCCCTACACTGCACACCCCTGCACTTTCCTATTCTACACTAACACCCTCCTATGTCAACTACCTAAAAGTAAACCTATTAGCTAAGCTAACTGTCTAGCTGCATCATCCCTAAGCTGTAACTTCCAAGTGAAAGGGAGTAAATTTCAGCCTACCACAGCCATGTGATCCAAACCACCTAGGGTGCACGGATAAAGAAAAGGGGCGGTCCACCCCTGCAGAAGTAAATCTAAATAAGAGTAAGTGGTAACCCAGCACCCGTAGTCCAGTCTTCAGTGAAAATTAAGACGTCCTTTATTCACAAAACATGTTAAAAACATACATGTTTAAAATCAAAACAGCCTTACGTGTTTCAGGTCATAGAGACCCTTACTCATAAGTAGAACATATACAAATAAAAACAAAACATATACAATGCTGAAGACAAGAAAGGATGAACAGATGGAACACATTCATTAGGATACGCAATGCAAAATTAACCCATTCTAGAACAAACAATTGAGTTTGAAAACTTGAACGTGATAAGATACAAAATATAGGCATGTGATACAATTAATTATTATCATTATAAATATCAAAATTATTATGTAACCACTATAATGGTGGACTCACTTTTATAAACAAGACATAATAGAATCTAAAAATATATGTCTACAAGTGCAAAATAAATGTGCTAAAGTTATGTATTTCAGCTTAAATGTGGCAGTTTAGATATTCATGTGTGGCACCGCTGACCTGGTCAGGGACCACTGAGTACTGCACCCATGCTGGGGGCAGTACAATACAGGTAATCCAGAAGGCTGACCGAGGTGTGACTGCACAGGCGCATAGTAATCATGTCTCACACATGTACCTTTGGGAGGACTCCTGAGAGCTTCCAGGAGGGGGCGTGGCTTCCATGTCCAGTCAAGGGGTGTGGTAGAGAGCCTGGTTGCTAGGTTGCGTAGGCAAGAACAGGAGAGGAGGAAGTAGTAAGCCAGTTAGTGAGGGCAGCTCAGGGAGAGCAGTCGCATGCAGCAGACCCTGGAGTCTGTCACAAGCTGACAGCATACGCGCAGTGACTACAGACGGGGGAGATCGGTCACCTGGTAGTGCCACCCGAAATCCACCCAAGGCTAGAGAGAGCAAAGGGGTGGCAGAGTAAGGGGACTGCCAGAGAGGTACCAGGCCCACAAAGGGTAACAGGTCCCGGTGCAGAGATAGATTCATCTTTCTTCTGCCAAACCTGCCTGAGGGGGCATTTCAGACCCTCAAGACAACACCACAGAGTCCACAGCCACGTAGCAAAGAGAGGGCCCATAGTTCACAGGAGGAAAGCAGCCGGAGTGACCTGGTCCAGGCTACAAGCAAACGGGCCAAAACGAGGGGAGCAGCAACTTCCCTGGGTGACCCCCGTAGGCACTGCAAGTCGGGGTCATCACAAACAACAGAAGGGCTAGAGAAGGCGAGTCAGTAGCCACCCTCACAAGTCAGCCTGAAGGACGCCTGGTTCCAGCCTGGTTCATCCCAGCTATGCCCGGGTTACTCACCCTGCCACCATCAGTGAGTAAAATCCCTGAAAGACTGTTTGGACTGTGCCTGAGTCATTCTGCACCTTGTGGTTCCACACACCTACACAGGGTCCTGGGGTTTGCCTCACTCTTGGGAGGCCACTACAACTGACTGCACCCACCATCAGCCCCAGGCACCCCTCAATCTGCAGTGGCGATCCCCACTGACCGCAATACCGAGAGTGGCGTCACGACAATCCTAAGAAGACATCTTACCTGTGACCAGACTGTTCCATCCATGTGGAGTCCCTGAAGGTAATGCACCGGCACAACACCTGTGGGGCTTCATGTGACGCCCTGGACTAGCCAGATAGTCAGAGACATAACACCATACAGAGACAGATTCAGTTTGGAGTTGAAAGTGAGAGGTCAGAAACTGTCGGTGTCTGGGTAGGGGCCCAGACACAAACAGCAAGGTTGGCAGATGGTGATGGCCATCTGCAGGAGTTAGTCGATCTCTGTGGAATCGTAGGACCGGGGTCGGGCGGTGGCCCGCCGGTACCGAACCGGTGAGCGGAGTGAAGCTAAGCACACCGGCAGGGCCATCGGACCCCGACTAGGCTTGGAGCCGCCGACAGCGGTCAAATCCGAGTGAGACCGGAACCCCAGGGGTTTACCAACAACCAAGACCCGACAGAAGGCAACAGTCCACACCGTGAGGATATAAAGCCACTGCCATAGGCTAGAGATCCAAGGGCCAGCGCCTGCGGGCAAAACGAGCTCCTTCGGTACCTATACGCCGGGGAGTGGACTACCGGTGGGCAACCACAGGAGTCAGAACATTCTAACAAGGTGCAGGGAAAGACAGCCACCATCACACTGTCCGAGGAGAGCACAAACACTGCAGCCGGCTGCGGGACCCATCTATCCAGCCGTTTGGTTTACCAGAGACTCTGTGCATCTGTGTCTGAGTGAGTATAACAGTGCCATCCGGCACCGCACCACGCTGCCCCTGCAACCCTGCACCCCAGCCATCCAGCCTCCCCGTTACACCACCGGGCCCCGGGATCACCAACCCCTACCCACGGAGGGGACAACATCCTAGCTGGTCCCTACCATCTCTCCCGGGATCCCCGTCACCAGCAGCGGTGGTGCCTATATTCACCACGACCCGTGGATGTCATCACGAACTATCTCCCAAAACAAACCACCCCCTTTTCACTCGTGGGCAAGGAGCGCTGCTCGAGTCCCCGGGTCCGGCCCACCGCTCGAGCCACCGAGCAGCAGCAGCCGCGAACCCGAGCATGGCGAGCGCGTCCCCTTCGCCCGCGACAACTAGGCATCACAAACAGGATAGAACCAATCTACCTACTGGTAGAAGTGTGCCTTGCAGTCCCCGCTGGCGGCGGCCGGCCGAAAAATTTGAAGTGCCACCATCTTTGGCGCGAAGATTTCCCGCTCGAGCGTCTTCCCCGAGCAGGGAAGCCGCGAAAGTGAAGCCCCGCCCCCAAAGAGGAGGTGCTAGAAAGAACCAAGGGGGATGGGAAAAAGATGTCTGCGCCCGACAGAGCCGTTGGAGGAGTGGTGGTCGCAGCTGCAGTGGCGCCCGCAGATGTAAATGGGGCAGCCCGTGCTCCGGCCACCAGAGCAGGGGAGGCCGCGGGTCCAGCGGTCACCCAGGTAATGCCGTTTTCCCTGCCCTATGTGCCTGGTGCTACCTGGCTACCGCAGTACGATGGGAAGCCTGATGCTTTGCAGGTGTACCGGAAAAAGATTAGCCCGGTCCTCGATTTGTATCCCTTGACTGACAGGCAACGGGCAGCGGTAGTGCTAGGGCAGCTAACCAGCGCGGCTGAGCAGGAGACGGAGACCTGGACCGACGCGGACTGGGCCTCAGTGACTACCATTTTTGAGAAACTCCAAATCGCTTTTGGGACCCGCACGGAAGCAGAATTGCGGATGCAGTTTTATCAGTGCCGACAGCGGCCTGCGGATAATATAAGAGACTATGCCCTGCGCCTGCAAACAGCCCTCCGTACGCTGAAGCGGGTGGACACTATTAACGATGCGGACAGCAATAAGATGCTAGTGGAACAATTCTTGCAAGGGCTGGGGTCTGCGGAAGACCGCAAGCAACTACGGCTGTGGGCCCTGGAACACCCCCATTTGAACTTTGCAGTACTGAAAGAGTGGGCCATCAAGGCCCTGCAAGCCCCAACACCAGACGCTCCTGAGGCGGCCCCATGGCCGGCTGAAACTGCTCCCATCTCGGTGGCACCTCCTCTCCTGGCTCTCCCGGCCCCTGCAGCGCCCGTCGGGATGATGGAGGAGCTGGCTGCCCAGGTGCACCGCATGGATGGAGACCTAGCCAAGATCCTTGCCACACTCCAGCTTCCGACGAGAGTCAAGTCCCCAGGGAGGATCCAGCTCGCCGACAGCCCGGAGGATGTCCCCTGGATGCAGCGGAGAAGGACCAATGACTTGCGGTATGGGCCTCCTATTTGTTACAGGTGCAGCAAGCCTGGCCACTACTCTAGGCGATGCCCGTTAAACGAGTAACCCCTGGGGCCAAGGGCCAATCCTCAGGAGTAGACACCAATGGACCCACTGACTGGTGAGACCGGTACGTTGGAGCTCGCCCCATCATCCCTCTGGCAGTGGACGGCATCCCGCTCATGGCCCTATTGGACACAGGATCACAGGTAACCACTATACCATATACATTGTACCAGCAGTACTGGGGTACTGATGAACTTGTCCCCCCTGATGATAGCCTGACCCTTGTTGCGGCCAATGGACTCCCTCTGACCCAGGTGGGATACAAACAAGTGACCCTGACCGTGGGACGTGCGGAGTTAAAGCACCAAGGAATGATTGTGGTGATGAATGAACCCAGTGACCATAACCCAAAAGTAATTCTAGGGACCAATGTGATGGAGCATTGTATGAGTGAGGTGCTGAGTTTGTTGCAGCAGTTGGCCGCCACAGCAGGAGGAGGCCGACAGAGGGCTGTGCAGCGTGAGATCCGGGCCCTACTATATCAGCAACAAGTGAATTCGAAGGGTGGAGAGATTGGTGGAGTAAGGGTGATGGATGTGTAACGGGGTGCCAGGGGCGCCTTGGGGGTTGTAGTCATGGCCCCTTTTTCTCTCAGGCTTACCCCTGGCTCCGCCGTCACTATCGGGACAGGAGATGACTTGGTGGGGCAGAGTGTGGTGGTGCAGATGTCGTCCGACGTACAAACACTTTCCAGGCATGATTCGGTGCAATCAAAAGGCATTCTTTATTACACAGTTCTTCACACAACCGGCAGTTACAGGTGACTTCACACTTCCTTTAGCTGGGGGAAAAACCTGTCCTGACGTCTCCTCCAGTGGGGATGTGCCCGGCTAATCCGCTTCACCTGGCTCCCACTACGGCTACCCACAGACCGGACCCACACCGGTACTGCTTCGCACTTGAGGTTCCGCCTCCTCCTCTTCTCTCCGGCTTTCTTATACACCCAGCTCCCACACTCTGCCCCTTCTCTGCTTCTTCTCTCCCGTCCCGGACACCACTGCCTCTGATTCTCACTTTTTTCCTAACAACTCTCCTTCTCCCTCCCCTTTCGGCTGCCGGCTCCTACTTTCCTCTGCCCTGTTTCTGTGGTTACAGCCGTCCCACCCGGCCACTAGGGGATCCCCTAAAACAGTAAAAGCATTTAACAATAAAACATTTTTATTAAATCACATTAACATTCCGGGGAAACTGTACCTCCTTGTAAGGGGTCTGCCCACCCCTTACATACCTCCCCTCTTTAAGCCTAAGCCTCCCGGCAAGGCACAAACCTAAAAACACATTTATATGGAAAAGTCATTGCAATTAAAACTATGAACATGTTCACCTTAGGGCACACGCAAGGGGCGCACCAGTCCGGCGCCCGGAGTCCCTCCTGGGAGCTCCCGGTCTTAGTAGGGTACGTGCCCGGAGGCTTTCAGCAAGCACTCCCGGTCTTTGTAAATTTTCTGCCCGGAGGCTTTTGCAGCACTCCCGGTCTTAGACGGCAGGAACACAAAACAACGCGTTCTTCTTCAATAACGCGGAGGGAGCCCCTGGCTCAGTCCAGCATCAGGCTCCTTCCGGGCTTAGTAGCTTGAACTGATTGCAAACAACAGCAGAACTTCTTCGGCTTTGAACAACGCCGGTATTTAAACATAAACAGGTCTAATTCTTCCGGTCTTGACAGTTCACTCTTTGTGATAGGCACGTTGCCATTCGGCCCGTTGAGCCTTCACGTAGTCCGACAAAGACTGTCCAGGCAACCGGCGCAGCCTCCGGAAGGGCTCATAATTGACGGTCGGCTCCGGTGTCTCAGTCTCCAGTCTTGTCTCCTCAACTCCCGACGGGGGTGACGGGGTCGCTGCATGGGTCGGCTGGGGGCTGCCCATGACGATTACCGGGTGAGTCACCAGGCTCTGTTGTATAGCCAGCACCGCCGGGGTCCCCTTCTCGGGGTCAGCGCTCGGTCCGGGCATGACTTCCGGGGCTACGGCCAGTGTGCTTCTCGGGTGGGAGATCTCCGCTAGTACCGGTCTTTGCTGTGCACGCCGCCGGTATTGGCATTCCTCCCACTCGATTTCTTGCTGCCATTGGGCAGCCTCTTGGGTAGTGGGCATCCGAGTCACTCCGACCGCAAAGAGGCCTCGGCATCCCACCTCTCTCATGAACCGCACCTTCTCTCCCGGGTATAAAGTGTGGAGGCGCTGTGGTAGGCCCTCGGTGTTAAGATTCACCCGATTGTAAAAGTAGTGATCGCCGATCTCTTCATCCTCGATGAAACCGTAGCCTTCTTTCTGGTTAAACTTCACCACAGTCCCGACGGTACACTGGCGTTCGAATTCCTCACTCCGGGGACTGGCCATCATTTCACGGGCTATGGTCTCGGACAGTAGTCTCTCCTGTACCGGGTCGGGTTCTGGTAATGGGGACTTCCGCTGAGTCTGGGACGATGGCTGTACTGGATCCCAGAAGAAACCCCACTCGTCCTTTTCTAGCTCCCGGGCGTATGGTTCTTCCGGGGCCAGAACTGGTACGTGGGTTGAAGATCCCACCGCGACTGGCAGGGGTATCTCCGGGCACGGGTATGGAGTTCCCAGAAGCCTGTTTCCCGACGGCAGCTGTGCGGTGTAAGTCGCTCGGACCTCGGTCGTGGTCTCTCCGGTCGCGGCGTCCCAGGTCGTAACCCAGGTGACTTTCGTGGGCCGCTCCGGTCCTCCGGGTACAGCCGGTAGGTTGAGAGGAAGTCCTTCCGCAGCTGCAGCCGCAGTCTGCTTAGGGCGTCCTCTGCCCAGATTAGTTGCTGCTAGCGCGGCCACCACATCTTGCTGCTTTCCTGCGGTCTCCATCTTGCTTATAGTCAGCGTCTCTGGTAATGGCGGCGGGGTCAGTGGAGATGCTGGAGGAAGTGGAGGCGGGCCTACTTTTCCCGCTCTTGGGTATACTCCACCCCCAGTCTCCCACATCAGATCGACCCCTCCGCGGCGGTTCTTCTTTTTTTCTGGAACACTGCCCACTTCACATGTTTTTCTCAGCATCCTGGGGCCAGCACCTCCCCTCTTTGGGCGGAGTACTCCGTACTTCTTTTTCTTCACCGGCCAGCCCCAGGCTCTTCTTTTGGCGCCAATTTTTCGCGCGCCCACTGTGTCCATGAAGACGGCGGCCATCTTGCCGCCATCTTGTGCCCGGTCCAACGCCTTAGGCATCCCTTCTTCTTCCCACCATGGGATCGGGACTCTTCTCCAATAATCCGGATCCTGTGCCCTAGGCACCACTTGGTCTCCGTCTTCTTGGGTCGGGACCCCTTGCATACAATCCGGATCCTGCCGACTACGCCACATGTAACAGGGTGCCATCGGCGCCTTGGGGGTTGTAGTCATGGCCCCTTTTTCTCTCAGGCTTACCCCTGGCTCCGCCGTCACTATCGGGACAGGAGATGACTTGGTGGGGCAGAGTGTGGTGGTGCAGATGTCGTCCGACGTACAAACACTTTCCAGGCATGATTCGGTGCAATCAAAAGGCATTCTTTATTACACAGTTCTTCACACAACCGGCAGTTACAGGTGACTTCACACTTCCTTTAGCTGGGGGAAAAACCTGTCCTGACGTCTCCTCCAGTGGGGATGTGCCCGGCTAATCCGCTTCACCTGGCTCCCACTACGGCTACCCACAGACCGGACCCACACCGGTACTGCTTCGCACTTGAGGTTCCGCCTCCTCCTCTTCTCTCCGGCTTTCTTATACACCCAGCTCCCACACTCTGCCCCTTCTCTGCTTCTTCTCTCCCGTCCCGGACACCACTGCCTCTGATTCTCACTTTTTTCCTAACAACTCTCCTTCTCCCTCCCCTTTCGGCTGCCGGCTCCTACTTTCCTCTGCCCTGTTTCTGTGGTTACAGCCGTCCCACCCGGCCACTAGGGGATCCCCTAAAACAGTAAAAGCATTTAACAATAAAACATTTTTATTAAATCACATTAACATTCCGGGGAAACTGTACCTCCTTGTAAGGGGTCTGCCCACCCCTTACATACCTCCCCTCTTTAAGCCTAAGCCTCCCGGCAAGGCACAAACCTAAAAACACATTTATATGGAAAAGTCATTGCAATTAAAACTATGAACATGTTCACCTTAGGGCACACGCAAGGGGCGCACCAGTCCGGCGCCCGGAGTCCCTCCTGGGAGCTCCCGGTCTTAGTAGGGTACGTGCCCGGAGGCTTTCAGCAAGCACTCCCGGTCTTTGTAAATTTTCTGCCCGGAGGCTTTTGCAGCACTCCCGGTCTTAGACGGCAGGAACACAAAACAACGCGTTCTTCTTCAATAACGCGGAGGGAGCCCCTGGCTCAGTCCAGCATCAGGCTCCTTCCGGGCTTAGTAGCTTGAACTGATTGCAAACAACAGCAGAACTTCTTCGGCTTTGAACAACGCCGGTATTTAAACATAAACAGGTCTAATTCTTCCGGTCTTGACAGTTCACTCTTTGTGATAGGCACGTTGCCATTCGGCCCGTTGAGCCTTCACGTAGTCCGACAAAGACTGTCCAGGCAACCGGCGCAGCCTCCGGAAGGGCTCATAATTGACGGTCGGCTCCGGTGTCTCAGTCTCCAGTCTTGTCTCCTCAACTCCCGACGGGGGTGACGGGGTCGCTGCATGGGTCGGCTGGGGGCTGCCCATGACGATTACCGGGTGAGTCACCAGGCTCTGTTGTATAGCCAGCACCGCCGGGGTCCCCTTCTCGGGGTCAGCGCTCGGTCCGGGCATGACTTCCGGGGCTACGGCCAGTGTGCTTCTCGGGTGGGAGATCTCCGCTAGTACCGGTCTTTGCTGTGCACGCCGCCGGTATTGGCATTCCTCCCACTCGATTTCTTGCTGCCATTGGGCAGCCTCTTGGGTAGTGGGCATCCGAGTCACTCCGACCGCAAAGAGGCCTCGGCATCCCACCTCTCTCATGAACCGCACCTTCTCTCCCGGGTATAAAGTGTGGAGGCGCTGTGGTAGGCCCTCGGTGTTAAGATTCACCCGATTGTAAAAGTAGTGATCGCCGATCTCTTCATCCTCGATGAAACCGTAGCCTTCTTTCTGGTTAAACTTCACCACAGTCCCGACGGTACACTGGCGTTCGAATTCCTCACTCCGGGGACCGGCCATCATTTCACGGGCTATGGTCTCGGACAGTAGTCTCTCCTGTACCGGGTCGGGTTCTGGTAATGGGGACTTCCGCTGAGTCTGGGACGATGGCTGTACTGGATCCCAGAAGAAACCCCACTCGTCCTTTTCTAGCTCCCGGGCGTATGGTTCTTCCGGGGCCAGAACTGGTACGTGGGTTGAAGATCCCACCGCGACTGGCAGGGGTATCTCCGGGCACGGGTATGGAGTTCCCAGAAGCCTGTTTCCCGACGGCAGCTGTGCGGTGTAAGTCGCTCGGACCTCGGTCGTGGTCTCTCCGGTCGCGGCGTCCCAGGTCGTAACCCAGGTGACTTTCGTGGGCCGCTCCGGTCCTCCGGGTACAGCCGGTAGGTTGAGAGGAAGTCCTTCCGCAGCTGCAGCCGCAGTCTGCTTAGGGCGTCCTCTGCCCAGATTAGTTGCTGCTAGCGCGGCCACCACATCTTGCTGCTTTCCTGCGGTCTCCATCTTGCTTATAGTCAGCGTCTCTGGTAATGGCGGCGGGGTCAGTGGAGATGCTGGAGGAAGTGGAGGCGGGCCTACTTTTCCCGCTCTTGGGTATACTCCACCCCCAGTCTCCCACATCAGATCGACCCCTCCGCGGCGGTTCTTCTTTTTTTCTGGAACACTGCCCACTTCACATGTTTTTCTCAGCATCCTGGGGCCAGCACCTCCCCTCTTTGGGCGGAGTACTCCGTACTTCTTTTTCTTCACCGGCCAGCCCCAGGCTCTTCTTTTGGCGCCAATTTTTCGCGCGCCCACTGTGTCCATGAAGACGGCGGCCATCTTGCCGCCATCTTGTGCCCGGTCCAACGCCTTAGGCATCCCTTCTTCTTCCCACCATGGGATCGGGACTCTTCTCCAATAATCCGGATCCTGTGCCCTAGGCACCACTTGGTCTCCGTCTTCTTGGGTCGGGACCCCTTGCATACAATCCGGATCCTGCCGACTACGCCACATGTAACAGGGTGCCATCGGCGCCTTGGGGGTTGTAGTCATGGCCCCTTTTTCTCTCAGGCTTACCCCTGGCTCCGCCGTCACTATCGGGACAGGAGATGACTTGGTGGGGCAGAGTGTGGTGGTGCAGATGTCGTCCGACGTACAAACACTTTCCAGGCATGATTCGGTGCAATCAAAAGGCATTCTTTATTACACAGTTCTTCACACAACCGGCAGTACCAGGTGACTTCACACTTCCTTTAGCTGGGGGAAAAACCTGTCCTGACGTCTCCTCCAGTGGGGATGTGCCCGGCTAATCCGCTTCACCTGGCTCCCACTACGGCTACCCACAGACCGGACCCACACCGGTACTGCTTCGCACTTGAGGTTCCGCCTCCTCCTCTTCTCTCCGGCTTTCTTATACACCCAGCTCCCACACTCTGCCCCTTCTCTGCTTCTTCTCTCCCGTCCCGGACACCACTGCCTCTGATTCTCACTTTTTTCCTAACAACTCTCCTTCTCCCTCCCCTTTCGGCTGCCGGCTCCTCCTTTCCTCTGCCCTGTTTCTGTGGTGACAGCCGTCCCACCCGGCCACTAGGGGATCCCCTAAAACAGTAAAAGCATTTAACAATAAAACATTTTTATTAAATCACATTAACATTCCGGGGAAACTGTACCTCCTTGTAAGGGGTCTGCCCACCCCTTACATATGTGGCCCCCTTGGTAGTGCCACCCAGAAGCAAGATGATGATTTGTTGCAGGGCAGCAGTAGGCCCCCAGGGGCGCGACTACCCGGCGATGGTGGAACCCACGCCTTCTGAACACTGGCCCACGGTGATGGCGGCCAGAGGGGTGGTTGACGTCAAAAAGGGGAGAGTGCCTGTGAGAGTGCTGAATTGTGGAGAGGAGGAAGTTAGGCTTCCCTGTTACGCTACACTTGCCAAGTTGCTTACCCTAGACCCTCACACCATTCACGAAGCCGCCCCTCCTACCTCAGCACCCCCTGCCAGTAACCATACACCCCCCCGAACAGTTACAGGAGTGGTGCCAGGAACTACATGTAGGCACTGAAGCCACACCCACGCATCACAAAGCGGGAGTATACAGGGTAGTACAGGAGTATGAACAGGTTTTCAGCAAGCACCCATTAGATTTCGGGAGGATTAAAGGGGTTCAACACCATATCCCTACAGGCATACATCCACCCATCAAAGAAAGGTATAGGCCCATCCTGCCAGCACATTATCAATGCGCCAAAGACATGTTGAGGAACATGAAGGAGGCAGGGGTCATTCGGGATACTTGTAGTCCCTGGGCAGCCCCACTGGTGCTGGTGAAGAAGAAGGACGGAACCATGAGAATGTGTGTGGTTTACCGGAAGATCAACCAGATAATTCATAAAGAAGCCTATCCTCTCCCCCGTATCGAAGAGTAGCTAGCTGCGCTGAGAACTGCTAACTTTTTCTCTACCCTTGAGTAGAGTTGAGCTCGGTTCGTGGTTCTCCAGTTCGCGGTTCGAGTGATTTTGGGGGCTGTTCTAGATCGAACTAGAACTCGAGCTTTTTTCTAAAAGCTCGATAGTTCTAGATACGTTCGAGAACGGTTCTAGCAGCAAAAAGCAGGGCTTTTTACAGCTACAGTGTGCAGGAGCCATCGCTGGCAGCCTGCCACAAGCTGGTAACCAAGATAAACATCGGGTATCCAAGCAAAGCGCTTTGGTTAGTAACCCGATGTTTATCCTAGTTACGTGCAGGAAGCCCACACTTCCCCGCTCAGCTCGCTCCGCCCCCTCCTGCCCGCGGTATGTACACACGTACACACACACACACACACACACACACACACTCTGCACACACACTCTGCACACATGGTCCCGCTCGAATTACCTGCGGTGATGAAGTCCCGCCATCCCGACCTCAGCGCTGTCACTGTCCTCCATGGCCGCCGCTTGTCACATCACCTTCTTTCGCTTCCGACCCGAGACTGACTAGCGGTGACGTCACGGGCCTCTCGCGATACTTGGCTGTGAAGGCGGCGGTCATTGAACTCAGTGACAGGTGCTGTCGGCAGTGCTGGAGACCAGCGCAGGTAATGTACCTCGCTGACAGCAGCACTTGTCATCCCCTGCAGTGACCTGGGCTGACCCATTGATGTTAGCTCAGGTCACTGCATTGCTCTCCCAGCCAATGGGGAACATTCTGCTCTTCATTGACTGGGACAGTGTGGATCGTCATGGCAACCCCTTGGATTACACCAGACCTGCATTTGTTTTTCTTTCTAATAAATTGGTTAATAAGAAGAGGAGCTGTGGAAAAGAAAGCGCAATAGGGTCTTACCCTTATAGGCACAGGGCAACAGAAAGGGGAGCAATAATACTCACCAACTGTAGTTGTGATAGTCACAACTACTGTATTCGTATTTAGAGATGGATCCAGGCAGCGGCAACTCAGGGTAGCTGATAACAGAGACAATTGTAGAATCTGTTTGATGTTGTTCCTATGGTCCTGAGGAAGGGAGCAGAGCTCCTGAAACGCGTAGACCTATGCTACAATAAAGCCACATCAATCCGACATCCTGACTTGTGATCATTGGCGCGGTATAGAAACCCTTTTCTACAGTTGTCTCTGTAATAAATTGGTTAAAGAGGGAATGTTTTGGGGAGTGTTTTTTCAAATAAAAATGTGTTTGTCGTCTATTTTTTTTTATTACTGACAAGGTTGGTGATGTCGGGTATCTGATAGACGCCTGACCTCACCAACCCCAGGGCTTGATGCCACGTGACTGTAATATTTATATATGTTCTGAGGATTTCGATAGCGTAGGGCAATGACAATCAGAGACGAGTTCTTGGTACAAGATATTTTATAATATGTAACCACGGTAGATACACAACGGAAAACACAGCGGTACAAATACACACAATACCTTCCCGAAACGGAGCGAAGGGAATTCCCGGGGCCACGCACCGGACTCCCCCAGGGAGACCACCAGAGCGAACCCCTATACAGGGACTGTCCGGCAATCACCCCGGAAGGCCTAAATGCGCAGCAGCCGGGACACAAGGGGCAAGCGGTAAAAGTCCAGGAGTGTCCGTACGGGATGAATGTCCAGAGTGGTTACGAACCAGAGAGAACCGGGCAGAGTGCTGACCGAAGATGGCAGACGGAATCCGGGCACAGCTTGAGAAACCGGGTAAGGTCCAGAGTCGGTCGGTCGGTAGTCTTTAGGAGGATCCAAAGGCAAACAGGATTAGCAGCAGCAAAGCAGGAGCACACAGCAAGCAGTATACTCAGGCACTGGACTAGGCTTAGAGGCGGCCTTTTAAGCAGCTGGACAGGAAGTAGGGCAACAGAACAGTAAACTCCATGTTAACCGAGGGCAAGCTCATTCAAAAGAGAACTGGAAAACCTGGAAACCTGACATTACTCCCCCCCCCAGAGACGGCCTCAGGACGGATCAGGGCCTGGCTTGTCCGGGAAACGTTGATGAAACTGAGCAATCTTCCGGGGTGCCCGAATGTTACCCACCGGTTCCCAGGAATCGTCCTCGGGGGCGTACCCCTGCCAACGTACCAGATACTGAAGCCGACGACGATGGAGCCGGGAGTCAATAATGTCCTCAACCACGAACTGCTCCTCGCCGTCGACCATCACAGGCGGAGGAGGAGGCACAACACGACCATGAAACGAATTAGGGGAAACGGGTTTGAGGAGAGACACATGAAAAACCGGGTGTACCTTTAGATGGTGCGGTAACCGTAGCCGACAGGCCACAGGGCTCACGATCCCGGTGATCTTAAACGGACCGATGAATTTTTGTCCCAGCTTCTGCGAAGGAACACCCAATCTCAGGTTTTTGGTGGATAACCATACAGAGTCTCCTACCTTGTACATGGGTGCCGGTTTCCGGTGAGTGTCTGCCGACCTCTTGTAACGCTCCTGGGCCGTAGCCACAGTGTCCTTTAGAACCTCCAAATTTTGTCGTAGTTCTGTCAATCTGTCCTCCACCGCTGGCACCGAAACCGCAACCGGTGACCTAGGCAAAACAGTCGGATGGTAACCCAGGTTAGCGAAAAAGGGCGTTACCTTAGTGGAGCTGCTCTGAGTGTTGTTGTATGAGAACTCCGCCAACGGAAGCATCTTCAACCAATCGTCTTGGAGATGGCTGACATAACATCGAAGGTATTGTTCCAGGGTTTGATTTGTCCGTTCGGTTTGCCCATTTGTCTGAGGATGGTATGCAGAAGACAAACAGACATCAATCTGGAGTGCCGTACAAAACCCCTTCCAGAATCTAGACGTGAACTGCACGCCCCGGTCAGAGATGATCTCGTCTGGTACCCCATGCAATCGGAATACGTTCTGGATAACCAAATCCACTGTCTCTGCGGCTGAGGGAAGACCGGTACACGGAATGAAGTGAGCAGCTTTAGTCAATCGATCCACCACCACTAAAATGGTATTGTGCCCGCCGGAGACTGGTAACTCCACAATAAAATCCATGGAGATAGACCCCCAAGGGCGAGATGGCACGGGTAACGGCTGGAGGAGTCCCGTAGGAGCCACACGAGGGACCTTGCACCGGGCACAAACCACACATGAGCGGACATAGTCCTTCACATCCTTTAAACAGGTAGGCCACCAGAAGAAACGGCTCAGAAATTCCTGCGTCTTCAGTACCCCCCTATGACCAGCCAACATGGAGTCATGGACCAGTTTGAGAACCCGAAGTCTTACGGCCTCCGGGACATAAATGCGTCGCTCTCTCAACCACACACCATTCCGAAGAACAAGAGTTACATCATTCGGGGGAGCAGCAAGAAATACGTCACCATCATAGGCCAGCTTGATGTCCTTCCACAAGTCCTGGTCCTGGATTACTCCAACGAAATTGGCATCCGACAACACGGTCTGAGACGGGGTTCTAGGCACGGAGTCCACGGCGTGGATTCGGGACAAGGCATCGGCTTTCCCATTACGTGAACCTGGACGGTATGTAACGATAAAATTGAATTGGTTAAGAAATAGGCTCCAACGGGCTTGCCGTGGAGACAGGCACCTGGCAGACTTAAGAAATTCCAGATTACGATGATCTGTGAGTACTATCACTTGCTGCGCGGCTCCCTGTAAGTGGTGTCTCCATTCCTTGAAAGCGGAAATAATCGCCAATAATTCCTTGTCCGCAATGTCATAGTTCCTTTCTGCAGGGGACAACCGGCGGGAAAAGAAGGCACACGGATGCAAGAGACTCTTGTCCCCGGTCCTTTGAGAAAGAATGGCCCCTAATGCATAGTCGGAAGCGTCAACCTCCACGATAAAGGGAAGTGCGGGATTCGGATGTACTAATATTGGCGCTGAGGTAAAACATACCTTGAGACGATGGAATGCTTCCTGGGCCTGGGCGGACCACACAAACTTCTGTCCTTTTTTGGTTAACAGAGTGATGGGACGAACAATCTCTGAAAAGTTACGGATAAAGCGTCGGTAAAAGTTGGCAAAACCGACAAAGCGTTGTACCTCTTTGATGTTTCCCGGTTCCGGCCAGTCGAGAATGGCTTGTATCTTGCTAGATTCCATGTTCAGTCCCTGAGGAGAGATGACATAACCTAAGAATTGTATTTGTGAGCAGTGGAACTCGCATTTCTCCAGTTTAATGTACAGGTGGTTTTCCCTCAGCCGGGTAAGTACGGTCTTAACGTGCTCCTGGTGTTCCTGTAAAGAATCAGAAAAGATTAGGATATCGTCCAGATAGATCACCATGAATTGGTCCATGATATCCCTAAAAATATCATTAACTAGATGTTGAAATGCCGCGGGAGCGTTACAAAGCCCAAAAGGCATCACTAGGTACTCAAAATGTCCGTACCGACATCGGAACGCGGTCTTCCACTCGTCTCCGGGACGTATACGAAGCAGATTATATGCCCCACGGAGGTCTAATTTGGTGAATATTTTTGCCTGTTGGACCCTCTCCAATAGCTCAGGAATCAACGGTAACGGATACCGGTTCCGGATGGTTATCTTATTCAGTTCCCGGTAGTCAATACAGGGTCTCAGAGTCCCCTTCTTCTTTTTCACGAAAAAGATGGGTGCCCCTGCGGGTGAGGTAGACAGACGAATAAATCCCTTGGCTAGGCTTTCATCAATATACTCTTTTAGTGCTTCTAGCTCAGGTGCCGCCAATGGGTAGACATGACCAAACGGAATCTCCGCCCCTGGGAGTAAGTCTATGGGGCAATCATACGGTCTATGCGGGGGAAGCCGATCAGCTTTTCTTTTGTCGCATATATCAGCGAAGTCACGGTAAACCGGGGGGTAAAACAGGTACCTGTACAGTGCCCTCCGTATTTGATGTTACTGGAACCGGAACAGTTGGACAAATGGTCGGACCACTCTGCGGTGGGAAGGATATTTCTTTAGTCTCCCAATCGATGACGGGATTTGTAGACCGTAGCCACGGAATACCTAAAATAATCGGAAAATGAGGAGAAGAAATTATCATGAAAACAAGGGTCCCCTGCTGACCTGGCTTCATCACGCATTCGAGCGGTACGGTTTCCCGATCCACAGGTCCAGAGATTAACGGAGATCCGTCTACCGTCTCCATGGTAACCGGTGAGGATCTTTGCTGAGTCCGGATACCGTGTTTCCTGGCAAAGGAAGAGTCCATGAAATTTCCCCCTGCCCCAGAGTCTATCATTGCAGAGGTAGGAATTAGCTGTCCCTCCCAACGGATCTGAATGGGGAGTGAGCAATGGGTATATTTCCCCTCTGAGTCCTTCGGTGAGGTAGACATTACCGTCAAGGGAAACACCGCATCCAAGTGTCCACTTGCCTCAGAGATATCGGACTCTGCGTCCGTGTTGTCACACTCTGCCATGGCTGCCAATACCTTATTTGGGCGATTTGGACGTTTCGGGCAGTCGATCAAGAAATGGTCCGATTGACCGCAATAAAAACACAAACGCTCACGGAGCCGGTGTTCACGACGTTCATTGGTCTCTCGTTTTTGCAGAGAGTCCACTTGCATAGGTACGTCCTCGGCCTCCCGTGGTGTCCTGAGAGCGGGTTCTCTGGAAGGAAACGCAATATTGTTTACACGGTTTACAGCTGCCCATTTTTCCTGTCTACGTTCCGTCAAACGGGTATCAATGCGCACACAGTGCTGGAGAAACAGTTCAAAATCCCCTGGAGATTCGGAACGGGCTAACTCGTCCTTGATGGTACCGGACAAACCTTTTCTGAAAACAGACAATAAGGCATTGTTTCCCCAATCGGTGTCTACCACTAACCTCTTGAACTCAGTGGCGTATTCAACGACAGAACGCTTTCCCTGACGTAAGGAAAGGAGAGCCGCTTCAGCGGTAGCACGGCGATTCGGATCATCAAACATTTGCGCCATTGCATTCAGAAAGTCATCCAGGTGATTCAAACGG
The DNA here is from genome assembly GCF_048569485.1 of Anomaloglossus baeobatrachus. Classification (NCBI taxonomy): domain Eukaryota; kingdom Metazoa; phylum Chordata; class Amphibia; order Anura; family Aromobatidae; genus Anomaloglossus; species Anomaloglossus baeobatrachus. The sequence continues at coordinate 91,753,874 of NC_134360.1, read as the reverse complement.
ATGTCCCGATTCTCTATCATGGGATTAGCCCAAGCCAGTGCTCGTGAGGTTAATAACATGATGATACATAACACCTTTGACCGATCAGAACGGTAATAATCAGAATGTACATCGAAAAACAGTATACATTGGTTAACAAATCCACGGAACTGACTACGATCACCATTGAAACGGAATGGGGGTAACCTAGGCATACCGGCAGTTGATACGGACGTAGTGGGGACGGCTTCCTGAGCCTCCACTCTGACTTGCAAATCCTGTATAGCCGGTCCCAGTACCTGGTGATCATGGCCCAGCTGTGCCTCCACATCTCTAAGTTTATTCTGCACCGCCTCCATCTCCTGCTGCAGGGAGTTAATCATGGAGAAGAGCTGATCTACTCGTGTCTCAGTCATTGCCCCAGCGAAATCCTCTTATGGCCTGAGTATAATGTAATATTTATATATGTTCTGAGGATTTCGATAGCGTAGGGCAATGACAATCAGAGACGAGTTCTTGGTACAAGATATTTTATAATATGTAACCACGGTAGATACACAACGGAAAACACAGCGGTACAAATACACACAATACCTTCCCGAAACGGAGCGAAGGGAATTCCCGGGGCCACGCACCGGACTCCCCCAGGGAGACCACCAGAGCGAACCCCTATACAGGGACTGTCCGGCAATCACCCCGGAAGGCCTAAATGCGCAACAGCCGGGACACAAGGGGCAAGCGGTAAAAGTCCAGGAGTGTCCATACGGGATGAATGTCCAGAGTGGTTACGAACCAGAGAGAACCGGGCAGAGTGCTGACCGAAGATGGCAGACGGAATCCGGGCACAGCTTGAGAAACCGGGTAAGGTCCAGAGTCGGTCGGTCGGTAGTCTTTAGGAGGATCCAAAGGCAAACAGGATTAGCAGCAGCAAAGCAGGAGCACACAGCAAGCAGTATACTCAGGCACTGGACTAGGCTTAGAGGCGGCCTTTTAAGCAGCTGGACAGGAAGTAGGGCAACAGAACAGTAAACTCCATGTTAACCGAGGGCAAGCTCATTCAAAAGAGAACTGGAAAACCTGGAAACCTGACAGTGACATTACACATCTGGTATTAACCCCATATATTACCCCGTTTGCCACCGCACAGGGCGCGGGATGAGCTGGGGCGAAGCATCAGGATTGGCACATCTAATGGATGCGCCACTTCTGGGGCGGCTGCGGTCTGCTATTTTTAGGCTGGGGAGAGTCCAATAACCATGGACCTCCCTAGTCTGAGAATATCAGACCCCAGCTGTCTGCTTTACCTTGGCTGGTGATCCAATTTTGGGGGGACCCCTACGTGTTTTTTTTTTAATTATTTAGTTAATTTAAAATAACAGCGTGGGGTGCCCTCAGTTTTGGATTACCAGCCAAGGTGAGGTTGCCAGCTGTGGTCTGCAGGCTGCAGCCGTCTGCTTTACCCTAGCTGGCTACAAAACTAGGGGGAACCCTACGTCATTTTTTTTTTTCATTTAATTGGCTAAATACAAAGCTAAGCACCCCTTAGTGCCACATGAAAGGCACCAAAGGGTGCAAAATTACAAAATGCAGGAGAGTGGGACATTATGTGTCTTTCTGCCATTATAATGACAGAAAAGACTGATATGAAGTGCACAAGCACAAGAAAAGCTGACAGCTGTAGTTCTGCAGCTGCTGTCTGTCTGTATGGAGAAGAGCAGACAGCAGCTGCAGAACTACAAGGCTCAGCATACTCCATCCAGGACTGTATGCAGAAGTTTTTTGCCCACCAAAAAAATGACGTGGGCTTCGCCATATTTTTGTATGCTAGCCAGGTACAGCAGGCAGCCACGGGCTGCCTCCAACCCCCAGTTGCCTATTTGTACCCGGCTGGGAACCAAAAATATAGGGAAGCCCGTTTTTTTTAATTATTTCACTTATTTCATGAAATAATTAAAAAACAAATGACGTGGGCTTCGCCCCATTTTTGTGTCCAGCCAGGTACAACTAGGCAGCTGGGGATTGGAATCCGCGGCACAGATTAGCCTGAGGTTTCTGGGCGCCTCTGCTGCGAATTTCAGTCCGCAGCCGCCCCAGAAAATGGCGCTCTCATAGAAGCGCCATCATCTGGCGCTGTATCCAACTCTTCCAACAGCCCTAGAGCCGGGTGGCTTGTTGGGTAATCATGAGTTAATACTGGCTTTGTTTTACTAGCCAGTATTAAGCCAGAGATTCTTAATGTCAGGTATGTTTAACCCGGCCATTAAGAATCTCCAATAAAGGGTTAAAAAAAAGACACCACACAGAGAAAAAATACTTTAATAGAAATAAATACACAGACACATTAGAGACTCCATCTTTATTACCCCCTGTCAGCCCAATAAATCCCCAATAAACCAGCGCTGATAAGAGTTTTTTTTATTAATATTTTATACTTTTTATTGCTATCCTTGTTTTAGACACAAATTTATTCAAAACAATTCACACAATGGAACAAGGAAAAAGAAAGAAGAATAAACCACATATGGTAGAAATAAAAATAAAAGTAAAAATAAAGAATAAGTAATTGATAAATTGATAGTGCAGCAAACAGATACCAGGTGTCTGGTTGCAGTACCCCGGCCGGTAGTAGAGCAATTATTAAATCTAGTATAGTATATTAAGTGATGCTTCAAGGCATATGATATTTAATGCCAATTGAAACTATCACTGCAATATGATTTTTCATATACCTGGAGAGTTTTTTTCAATCCATAAGCAAAAAGGTTTTTAATAGAGGCTTAAATTATAAGCAGCAATTTCAGCGTTCCAAGTGCCTTTAAATGAATTTGAAGAAACTGCACTTCAGGATTGTAGTGAGGATTGTAGTGAGGATGAGGTGCCCCAGCTCATCACTTGATGAGCTGGGGCACCTCATCCTCACTACAATCCTCACTACAATCGGGAAGCAGCGTGCAGCCTTCACTCCGTCAGAGATCAGTGCTGCTGGCTGTCAGCGGTAACAGCGGTAACGCTGACAGACGCGTTACCATAGCAACGGTGCTCTCGAAGCCGCGGTTAGCGGTGACGTCACCGCTAACTGCGTTGATATGGCAACGGTGATCTCCGTTAATGACCGGCTGTGTCAGCCGGTCCCTAACGGAACGGGGAGTCGACCGTGTGCTAGAGCATGTCGCCGGTACACGGCGATACACAAATGTGCACCGTGTACCAGAGAGATGCACTCGCAGGTCCTATATGACGCGTCATAGTCATGTGACCAGTCTGTAGCCAATGAGATAATAGCCACGTGACTGGTCACATGGCTATTTTGACGTCACGATAGGTCCTGCATCTCTGCTGGCAGTGCCTGTCACCAGGAGGATTCAGCGATCATCGGATGGAATAGCGGCAGGAGACAGAGTGCAGGAGGGATCGCGGGGACCGGTAAGTGTTATGGCAATGTTTATTAACTGTATGTGTACATTTATAATGCAATTTTATGTGTTTGTGATTGCCTCCCATTATAGCCTATTGGTTCGTTTTCGGTTCATCGAACGTTCGACGAACCGACTCGAACGGGAGCTCCGTTCGGCGAACCGACCCCGAGCCAAACCGCGACCGGTTCGCTTATCTCTACCCTTGAGCTTACTAGTGGATACTGGCAGGTGGCGGTCGCACCAGAGGACCGTGAGAAGACTGCATTCGCCACTCCCATGGGACTCTGCGAGTTCAACAGCATGCCGTTTGGGCTGTGCAATTCCCCTGGAACCTTCCAACGGCTCATGGAGTGTTGCCTGGGACATCTCAATTTCGAAACTGTCCTGCTGTATCTAGATGATGTGATCGTATACTCCCAGACGTTCGAGGCCCACCTGGAACACCTGGCTGAAGTGTTTGCGTCCCTAGCCAAGTATGGGATGAAGCTGAAGCCCTCCGAGTGCCACCTGCTGAAGCCTAGGGTACAGTACCTCGGACATGTGGTGAGCGTAGAGGGTGTCGCCCCAGATCCCGAGAAGATCACTGCTATCCAGGACCGGCCAAGACCAACCACAGTGAGAGAGGTGAGACAGTTCCTGGGCCTGGTGGGCTATTATCGCCGCTTCATCAAGGGGTATACGAAGATGGCTGCACCTATGCAAGACCTCCTCGTGGGACAGACCAAGGGTGGCAGGGCCCCTGGGCCCCCGTTTGTGTGGGAGGAGAAGCATGAAGAGTCCTTTCACAAGCTAAAGAAGGCCTTGACAGGAGAAGAAGTCCTGGCGTACCCCGACTACAGCCTCCCTGTTACGGTTGCTGTGGCACTGGAGACTATGTTCGGATTTCTTGCTACTGCACATGTGCGAGCACTGGAGACTATGTTCGGATATCTTGCTACTGCACATGTGCAAGCGCTGGAGACTAAGTCCTATCTTGGAGCCATTGCACATGTGCGGGTGACATCATCGCTGACACGAGGTCACATGTCTCTGACACCTTCTAAGCTGATTGGCCGCTGGTAATGTGCTTGTGACTAGAGATGAGCGAACCAGCCGCAGTTCGGCTCGAGTTCGGTTCGCCGAACCGAGGTCCTGTTTGAGTTCGGTTCGGCGAACGTTCGACGAACCGAACTCGAACCAATAGGAAATAATGGGAGGCAATCACAAACACATAAAAATGCATTATAAATGTACACATACAGTTAATAAACACTGCCATAACACTTACCGGTGCCCGCGATGCGTCCTGCTCTCTGTCTCCTGTCACTATTCCTTCCAATGATCGCTGCGTCCTCCCGATAACCAGCACTGACAGGACCTTCCGTGACGTCGTCAAAATAGCCTTGTGACCAGTCACGTGGCTATTATCTCATTGGCTACAGACTGGTCACATGGCTTTGACGTCATGTCCTGTCCTAGGTCCTGTCATTGCACTCTCCGGTACACGGTGCACATTTGTGTATCGCCGTGTACCGGCGACATGCTCTAGCACACGGTCGACTCCCCATTCCGTTAGGGACCGGCTGACACAGCCGGTCATTAACAGAGATCACCGTTGCCATAGCAACGCAGTTAGCGGTGACGTCAACGCTAACCGCGGCTCCGGGAATCACATGATCGGAGCACCGTTGCTATGGTAACGCGTCTGTCAGTGTTACCGCTGTTACCGCTAACACCCAGCAGCACTGATCTCTCACGGAGTGAAAGCTGCACGGGAAGCAGCGTCTTCCCCCAAGCAGCAGTGATGGAGCAGAGCTGCATTTGTTGAATGAGAAAGACAGAAGACCATGGATCGTGGAGGGCTGACAGGGGGTAATAAAGATGGAGTCTCTATTGTGTCTGTGTATTTATTTCTATTAAAGTATTTTTTCTCTGTGTGGTGTCGTTTTTTTAACCCTTTATTGGAGATTCTTAATGGCCGGGTCAAACGTGCCTGACATTAAGAATCGCTGGCTTAATACTAGCTAGTAAAACAAAGCTAGTATTAACTCATTATTACCCAGCTTCAGGGCTGTTGGAAGAGTTGGATACAGCGCCAGATGATGGCACTTCTATGAAAGCGCCATTTTCTGGGGCGGCTGCGGACTGCAATTCGCAGCAGAGGCGCCCAGAAACCTCGGGCTAACCTGTGCTGTGGATTCCAATCCCCAGCTGCCTAGTTGTACCTGGCTGGACACAAAAATGGGGCAAAGCCCACATCATTTGTTTTTTAATTATTTCATGAAATAAGTGAAATAATTAAAAAAACGGGCTTCCCTATATTTTTGGTTCCCAGCCGGGTACAAATAGGCAACTGGGGGTTGGAGGCAGCCCGTGGCTGCCTGCTGTACCTGGCTAACTTACAAAAATATGGCGAAGCCCACGTCATTTTTTTGGTGGGCAAAAAACTTCTGCATACAGTCCTGGATGGAGTATGCTGAGCCTTGTAGTTCTGCAGCTGCTGTCTGCTCTTCTCCATACAGACAGACAGCAGCTGCAGAATTACAAGGCTCATCATACTCCATCCAGGACTGTATGCAGAAGTTTTTTGCCCCCTGAAAAAACTATGTGGGCTTCGCCATATTTTTATATGCTAGCCAGGTACAGCAGGCAGGTACGGCTGCCCCCAACCCCCAGTTGCCTATTTGTACCCGGCTGGGAACCAAACATAAAGGGAAGCCCTTTTTTTATTATTTCATGAATTTCATGAAATAATAAGAAAACAAATGACGTAGGCTTCGCCCTATTTTTGTGTCCAGCCAGGTACAACTAGGCAGCTGGGGATTGGAATCCGCAGCACAGGTTGGCCTGAGCTTTCTGGGCCCCACTACTGTGAATTGCAGTCTGCAGCCGCCTCAGAAAATGGCACTTTCATAGAAGCACCATCTTCTGGCGCTGTATCCAACTCTTCCAGCACCTGCCTGCTATACCTGGCTAGCATACAAAAATATGGTGAAGCTCACGTCCTTTTTTTGTAGTTTTTTAGTAAGTAATAATAATGATTTATTCATTTATATAGCGTTATTAATTCCATAGCGCTGTATGTCTTTGGAGTGTGGGAGGAAACCAGAGTACCCAGAGGAAACCCACGCAAACACGGGGAGAACATACAAACTCCTTGTAGATGGTGTCCTTGGTGGGAATTGAACCCAGGACCTCAGCGCTGCAAGACTGCAGTGCTAACCACTGAGCCACCGTGCCACCCAACTAGCTTACAGATGCATAACCACCACTCACTGTGTATGAACACAGGAAGCTGAGCTGACAGCCGCTCTGTGCATGCTGCAGCGTCTATTGTGAAGGAGAGGGCCATGGGGGGATCAACGCTGCACAGGTACCGTGGGACACCGGGGAACACCGGTGGGGTTATAGGGGGTGACCTGGCAGGGCCTGGGGAGGAGTTTTCTGTCGCGGCCATCTTGGATTTCTGGGAGGGCATCAGGGGGGGCACTTTGGCGACACCGGGGGACCGGAGGGGACCGGGGAGGAGATTTATCATGTTTGTTCATGCCAGATGGGAGATAAATAATTTTTTACCGACACTGTCATTTACTGTAACGTGATCATCGGTATACGGTGTATACCTGTGATCACGTGAGCGGGGACCGGAAAAACTGTCCTGAATCATGATCTCCAGGGTCTCAGCTAGCCCTGAAATACCGGAGATTTTCTGACGCTGGGGGGCGTTATTCACTTATTTCTGCCTGCTGTTTATAAACGGCAGATCAGAATAAGGCTACATTAACACGACCGATCCATTTTTGTGGTCTGCAAAAAACAGTCCGTTTTTTTTCACGGGTGCATCCATGTGGCATCCGTTTCCGTTCCGTAGACGGTCCGTATGTCATCTGTTTGTCATCCGTGTGCCTTCTGTTTTTATTCTGTACTGCAAAAAAAACTGAAGGAGGGAAAATACATAAATTTACCCAGGATCCATAGCTTCAACCTACATGAGACGGTCACATGTTCACTCCAGTGCCATTTTCTACTGCTTTTCACAGCGTAGAGCTCTCTGGTGATTTTCCTGTGCTTGTACACTTCATATCAGTCTTTTCTGTCATTATAATGGCAGAAAGACACATAATGTCCCACTCTCCTGCATTTTGTAATTTTGCACCCTTTGGTGCCTTTCATGTGGCACTAAGGGGTGCTTAGCTTTGTATTTAGCCAAAAAAATGAAAAAAAAAAATGACGTGGGGTTTCCCTATTTTTGTAGCCAGCTAGGGTAAAGCAGACGGCTGCAGCCTGCAGACCACAGCTGGCAGCCTCACCTTGGCTGGTAATCCAAAACTGAGGGCACCCCACGCTGTTATTTTAAATTAAATAAATAATAAAAAAAAAAAACACGTAAGGGTCCCCCCAAAATTGGATCACCAGCCAAGGTAAAGCAGACAACTGGGGTCTGATATTCTCAGACTAGGAAGGTCCATGGTTATTGGACTCTCCCCAGCCTAAAAATAGCAGGCCGCAGCCGCCCCAGACGTGGCGCATCCACTAGATGCGCCAATCCTGGCGCTTCACCCCAGGTCATCCCGTGCCCTGGTGCAGTGGCAAACGGGGTAATAAATCGGGTTGATACTAGCTGTAAAGTCACCTGAGATCAAGCCCAGCAGTTTGTGATGTCATGGCGTCTATTAGATACCCAACATCATAAACTGTCAGTACTAACAAAAAAAAATCGAGAAAAGAAATTTATTTGAAAAAACAGTCCCCAAAACATTCCCTCTTTCACCAATTTATTGTAAGAAAAAAAATAAAGGGGTCCCACGACGACTCTGGACCGTCTAGAATATGGGGGGGGAGACACTCAGGGAATGTATCCCCCATTTTCTAGGAGTGCAGACCCTTCATGTGAGGAGTGTGGGTGCAATGAATCTGCACTCACTCTCCCCGGGTCCACAGCAGCAGAGTCCATGTCGTAATGGTTGCTACCAAAGCTGCAATGCCCTGCTCATGAGGTAAGGGCATGCCTAACCAGGAGAACTATTCTACATTTCCAAATATTGGTATTTGCTGATATTATTGCTATTCCACCTACTATATATTGGGGATAGGATCTTGGAGATGGAATACCCCTTTAAGTCCAGTTATCCAGCTGAATGAATACTTAACAACAGAGCTCGCTATTTAGATGTGTTTTCTTGTGGCGTATAACGGACTCTCATGTTTGGTAGTCGTTCAGCAGGGAAACTATAAAAGCAAATCCCTCCATTTGGAAATGTAGTATATAGCTCTCCTGATCAATTATGTTCCTTACCTCATGAGCAGGGCATTGCAGTAATAATAATTTATTCATTTATATAGCGTTATTAATTCCATAGTGCTGTATGTCTTTGGAGTGTGGGAGAAAAGCCACGCAAACACGGGGAGAACATACAAACTCCTTGCAGATGGTGTCCTTGGTGGGAATTGAACGCAGGACCTCAGCGCTGCAAGACTGCAGTGCTAACCACTGAGCCACCGTGCCGCCCATTTAGCTTACAGATGCATAACCACCACTCACTGTGTCAGAGCACAGGAAGCTGAGCTGACAGCCGCTCTGTGCATGCGGCAGCGTCTATTGTGAAGGAGAGGGCCGTGGGGGGATCAACGCTGCACAGGTACCGTGGCACACCGGGGAACACCGGTGGTGTTATAGGGGGTGACCTGGCAGGGCCTGGGGAGGAGTTTTCTGTCGCATGTGTCATGGCACATGCGACAGAAATCAGAGGAGTAGGGTGAATGCGGCCAGTGCGCTGCTGTGCGGGGACCGGAAAAACCGTCCTGAATCATGATCTCCAGGGTCTCAGCTAGCCCTGAAACCCCGGAGATTTTCTGACGCTTTTCACTTTTTTTCTGCCTGCTGTTTATAGCCGGCAGATCAGAATAAGGCTACATTAACACGACCGATCCATTTTTGTGGTCTCCAAAAAACAGTCCGTTTTTTTTCACGGGTGCATCCATGTGGCATCCGTTTCCGTTCCGTAGACCGTCCGTATGTCATCTGTTTGTCATCCGTGCGCCTTCCATTTTTATTCTGTACTGCAAAAAAACTGAAGGAGGGAAAATACATAAATTTACCCAGGATCCATAGCTTCAACCTACATGAGACGGTCACATGTTCACTCCAGTGCCATTTTCTACTGCTTTTCACAACGTAGAGCTCCCTGGTGATTTTCCTGTGCTTGTACACTTCATATCAGTCTTTTATGTCATTATAATGGCAGAAAGACACATAATGTCCCACTCTCCTGCATTTTGTAATTTTGCACCCTTTGGTGCCTTTCATGTGGCACTAAGGGGTGCTTAGCTTTGTATTTAGCCAAAAAAATGAAAAAAAAAAAAATGACGTGGGGTTTCCCCTATTTTTGTAGCCAGCTAGGGTAAAGCAGACGGCTGCAGCCTGCAGACCACAGCTGGCAGCCTCACCTTGGCTGGTAATCCAAAACTGAGGGCACCCCACGCTGTTATTTTAAATTAAATAAATAATAATAAAAAAAAAAACACGTAGGGGTCCCCCCAAAATTGGATCACCAGTCAAGGTAAAGCAGAAAGCTGGGGTCTGATATTCTCAGACTAGGAAGGTCCATGGTTATTGGACTCTCCCCAGCCTAAAAATAGCAGGCCGCAGCTGCCCCAGAAGTGGCGCATCCATTAGATGCGCCAATCCTCGTGCTTTGCCCCAGCTCATCCCGTGCCCTGGTGCGGTGGCAAACGGGGTAATATATGGGGTTAATACCAGATGTGTAATGTCACCTGGCATCAAGCCCTGGGGTTGGTGAGGTCAGGCATCTATCAGATACTCGACATCACCAACCCAGTCAGTAATAAAAAAAAATATAGACGACAAACACATTTTTATTTGAAAAAACACTCCCCAATACATTCCCTCTTTAACCAATTTATTAGAAAGAAAAACAAATCCAGGTCTGGTGTAATCCAAGGGGTTGCCATGACGATCCACACTGTCCCAGTCAATGAAGAGCAGGATGTTCCCCATTGGCTGGGAGAGCAATGCAGTGACCTGAGCTAACATCAATGGGTCAGCCCAGGTCACTGCAGGGGATGACAAGTGCTGCTGTCAGCGAGGTACATTACCTGCGCTGATCTCCTGCACTGCTGACAGCACCTGTCACTGAGTTCAATGACCTTCACAGCCAAGTATCGAGAGAGGCCCGTGACGTCACCTCTAGTCAGTCTCGGGTCGGAAGCGAGAGAAGGTGATGTGACAAGCGGCGGCCATGGAGGATAGTGACAGCGCTGAGGTCGGGACTTCATCACCGCAGGTAAGCCGAGCGGGACCATGTATGCAGAGTGCCAGGTGGGCGGAGCCTAGCAGGGTAATGTGTGCAGAGTGCCAGGTGTGCAGAGTGCCAGGTGGGCAGAGCCTAGCGGGGTAATGTGTGCAGAGTGCCAGGTGTGCAGAGTGCCAAGTGGGCGGAGCCTAGCGGGACCATGTGTGCAGAGTGTCAGGTGTGCTGAGTGCCAGGTGGGCGGAGCCAAGCGGGGAAATGTGTGCAGAGTGCCAGGTGGGCGAAGCCTAGCGGTACCATGTGTGCAGAGTGCCAGGTGTGCAGAGTGTCAGGTGGGCGGAGCCTAGCGGGACCATGTGTGCAGAGTGCCAGGTGGGCGGAGCCTAGCGGGATTATGTGAGCAGAGTGCCAGGTGGGCGGAGCCTAGCGGGACCATGTGTGCAGAGTGCCAGGTGGGCGGAGCCTAGTGGGGTAATGTGTGCAGAGTTTCAGGTGGGCGGAGCCTAGCGGAACCATGTGTGCAGAGTGTCAGGTCGGCGGAGCCTAGCGGGACCATGTGTGCAGAGTGCCAGGTGGGCGGAGCCATGTGTGCTGGCGGCGGAGTGCGAAGGGGTGGAGCCTAGCGGGGTCATGTGGTGCTGAGGACGTCACAAACTGCTGATCTCAGTTGACTTTACAGCTAGTATCAACCCGATTTATTACCCCGTTTGCCACTGCACCAGGGCACGGGATGAGCTGGGGTGAAACGCCAGGATTGGCGCATCTAGTGGATGCGCCACGTCTGGGGTGCCTGCGGCCTGCTATTTTTAGGCTGTGAAGGCCCAATAACTATGGACCTTCCCACCCTGAGAATACCAGACCACAGCTGTCCGCTCTACCTTGGCTGGTGATCCAATTTGGGGGGACCCTACTTTTTTTGTGTAATTATTAATATTTATAAAATAATTATAAAAAAAGAGCCTGGGGGACCTCCACATTGGATCCCCAACCACGGTAAAGCTGCCAGCTGTGGTTTTCAGGCTTCAGCCGTCTGCTTTACCCTAGCTGGCTATCAAAAATGGGGGGACCCAACGTCATTTTTTTTTTAACTATTTTTTAAATAGAAAAAATTAATGAACTTCCCTGTATTTTGATTGCCAACCAAGGTAACGGCAGGCAGATGGGGGTGGCAACCCATAGCTGTCTGCTTTATCTGCGGTGAGAATCAAAAATACCGCGGAGCGCTACGTCATTCTTTTTAAAGATTTATTTTTACAGCACTGTGATGTCCAGCAATCAAAATACAGGGAAGCCCATTTTGTTTTTAGTTATTTAAATAAATAATTAAAAAAAATATATATGGGCTCCCGCTGCATTTTTTGTATTGCTAGCTAAGGGTAATCCAAGCAGCTACTGGCTGCTAACCCCCACTGCTTGGTGTTACCTTCACTGGCAATGGAAAATCCAGGGAAGCATTTTTTTTTTTTTTTGCCAAAAAACTACAAAAAAAGGACGTGAGCTTCACCATATTTTTGTATGCTAGCCAGGTATAGCAGGCAGGTGCTGGAAGAGTTGGATACAGCGCCAGAAGTAGTTCTGCAGCTGCTGTCTGTCTGTATGGAGAAGAGCAGACAGCAGCTGCAGAACTACAAGGCTCAGCATACTCCATCCTGGACTGTATGCAGAAGTTTTTTGCCCACCAAAAAAATGACGTGGGCTTCGCCATATTTTTGTATGCTAGCCAGGTACAGCAGGCAGCCACGGGCTGCCTCCAACCCCCAGTTGCCTATTTGTACCCGGCTGGAAACCAAAAATATAGGGAATCCCGTTTTTTTAATTATTTCACTTATTTCATGAAATAATTAAAAAACAAATGACGTGGGCTTCGCCCCATTTTTGTGTCCAGCCAGGTACAACTAGGCAGCTGGGGATTGGAATCCGCAGCACAGGTTAGCCCGAGGTTTCTGGGCGCCACTGCTGCGAATTGCAGTCCGCAGCCACCCCAGAAAATGGCGCTTTCATAGAAGCGCCATCATCTGGCGCTGTATCCAACTCTTCCAACAGCCCTGAAGCCGGGTGGCTTGCTGGGTAATAATGAGTTAATACTAGCTTTGTTTTACTAGCTAGTATTAAGCCAGCGATTCTTAATGTCAGGCACGTTTGACCATTAAGAATCTCCAATAAAGGGTTAAAAAAAAGACACCACACAGAGAAAAAATACTTTAATAGAAATAAATACACAGACACATTAGAGACTCCATCTTTATTACCCCCTGTCAGCCCTCCACGATCCATGGTCTTCTGTCTTTCTCGTTCAACAAATGCAGCTCTGCTCCATCACTGCTGCATGGGGGAAGACGCTGCTTCCCATGCAGCTTTCACTCCGTGAGAGATCAGTGCTGCTGGCTGTTAGCGGTAACAGCGGTAACGCTGACAGACGCGTTACCATAGCAACGGTGCTCCGATCATGTGATTCCCGGAGCCGCAGTTAGGTGACGTCACCGCTAACTGCGTTGCTATGGCAACGGTGATTTCCGTTAATGACCGGCTGTGTCAGCCGGTCCCTAACGGAACGGGGAGTCGACCGTGTGCTAGAGCATGTCGCCGGTACACGGCGATATACAAATGTGCACCGTGTACCGGAGAGTGCAATGACAGGACCTAGGACAGGACTTGACATCAAAGCCATGTGACCAGTATGTAGCCAATAAGATAATAGCCACGTCACTGGTCACATGGCTATTTTGACGATGTCACGGAAGGTCCTGTCAGTGCTGGTTATCGGGAGGATGCAGCGATCATCGGAAGGAATAATGACAGGAGACAGAGAGCAGGACGCATCGCGGGCACCGGTAAGTGTTATGGCAATGTTTATTAACTGTATGTGTACATTTATAATGCGTTTTATGTGTTTGTGATTGCCTCCCATTATTTCCTATTGGTTCGAGTTCGGTTCGTCGAACGTTTGCCGAACCAAACTCGAACGGGACCTCGGTTCGGCGAACCGAGCTCGAGCCGAACCGCGGCTGGTTCGCTTATCTCTATCCTACACTAAATATTATATTTTGCTTGGGGTGCCATATGGCCTCACACATCAAATAATAATAAGTACAGTTTAGAAATTGTGCTGGCTCCCTTATTCTGATTTTTCTATTGGCAGGTGGTTAGCCTCCACCAAGCCGTGCACCCTTTTTTGGTCGTTCTAGCTGTCTGATTTTTGGCAAATGGTGACTGTTCACACTCATCAGCCCTGTCCACAGGCTATTTAATCCAAGCAGCACTTGCCTGGGCCTGTACCCCCCACAGCTGTGATTTTAGTCACTGGTACGGGATTGCAAAGCATCAGGTAGGTGCTGTTTTAAATAGTCCTGCTTTTAATGTGTGAGGCCGCATGGCACCCTTCAGATAAATAAAATATTAGTGTAGGACTGCCCCCTGAGATTTGCCGTGACGTGGCGGGGTAGCTCAAAATATTGCAATGTTTTGCCAAAAATCTCCATTATTAATAAGTACAGTTTAGAAATTGTGCTGGCTCCCTTATTCTGATCTCTCTGTCTATGCTAGGTGAGCACTACCGGCAGGGTAGCGTTCTTGTACCTTACAGCTTCGGCTGCGGTCCGTATCCTTACATCTTAGTGGAGCGGACATAGGCAGGTGCCTGAGGCACATGGTCCGGCTGGGCCCTGTGATTCTACTCGTAGGTGGACGTTGCCGCTAGGGTAACGTTCCTTATACTGCGTCTGGCAGTTGTTCGTATCCTCGCACACTAGGGGAGCGAACAGAGGTAGGAGCTTTGTGCGGCTTGTGCTGCTGTCCGTCTCTTTTGCACCACTAGTGGAGCGGACCTAGGCAGGTGCCATATCTAGTGGTTCGTGTCCTCGCACACTAGTGGAGCGAACGCAGGTAGGAGCTTTGTGCGGCTTACGCTGCTGTCCGTCTCCTGGCACCACTAGAGGAACGGACCTAGGTAGGCAGGTGCCATATCTAGTGGTTCGTGTCCTCGCACACTAGTGGAGCGAACGCAGGTAGGAGCTTTGTGCGGCTTACGCTGCTGTCCGTCTCCTGGCACCACTAGAGGAACGGACCTAGGTAGGTGCCATTTCACACTCACTGCTTTTGTCTCTGTGATCATTAACAGAGACCATACCACACACCTTCCGAGTAAAGGAGGAATTGCTTTATTTCCTAACTATATGCCTCTGTGAGTTTAACAGAGGTATTGCACTCTGCACTTGTGCTACTACTATTTACAGCGGCACACTTATATACTTTTCCTCACTCACTAACCTATCCCTTTTACGTTAATGCGAAATACGGTAGTCGCTGTGACTTTAACAGTACACGCCGTGATTGGCTCTAGTGTCACTGGGACGTATCAGTGTCAGTACTGCTTCCGTAGTACAAGATACCCCTTATCCTCTGCCATAGTCTGCAGCAGAGACTTTGCACGGTGGACCCTGACTGTCTGATATTCCTTTGGTTTTTATAATCAGACAGCCCCCGTAACACTCCCATTCGTCCTCTACACCGACGCCAGCAATGTAGGCTCGGGAGCAGTCCTGTCCCAGGTCCAGGACGGGAGGGAAAAGGTGATCGCCTATGCCAGCAGAAAACTCCAGCCCACGGAAAGCAACCCCGAAAATTACAGCTCCTTCAAGCTTGAGTTCCTGGCGCTGGTGTGGGCAATCACCGAAAGGTTCCGACATTACCTCGCAGCGGGAAAATTCACTGCCTACACGGACAATAATCCGTTGACCCATCTGGACACGGCCAAACTGGGCGCTCTGGAACAACGGTGGGTGGCTAGGCTGTCTAATTATGACTTCACTATCAAATACAGAGCCAGCTGCAAGAACACCAACGCGGATGTGTTATCCCGGATTTCCCACCTGCCGGATGGGGGGTCGGAAGATGATGACCTCGAAGAAATTGAGTTGCCCGCGTTCCATCGGCCACCGGTCGAAAAACTATATGTCAAACAACAACAGGCGAACCTGGACCCGCTACCCAGTCAGGGATGGCAAGAGGCCCAAGACCAAGCGCCTGCCGTCCAGCTGGTCAAGACCATGATTGAGCAGGGCTCCTCCGGAATGGATCCTGCAAGCTCCCTCTGAGGCCCAGCGGCTGTGAAAAGAACGAGCACGGCTGTACCTGCACGAAGGCAAGCTGTATTGAGGGCTGATCAACCCGAAGACTAACGAGAAGGTTCGTCAGCTGGTGTTCCCTCAGGCCAGCGTGCCCAAAGTCTTACAGGCATATCACGATGGCACCGGGCATTTCGGTTGGAAGAAGCTGGAGATGTTGCTGAGAGAGCGGTTCTATTGGAGTGGGATGCGAGAATCTGTGGAGGCCTGGTGCCGAGAGTGCGGCCCCTGTACGCTGAGAAGGAAGGATGAAGTCAGCCAAAGAGCTCCTCTACAGCCGATCATCACCCATCAACCGCTGGAGTTGGTTGCCTTGGACCACGTCAAGCTCACACCCAGCCGGAATGGGTATACCTATGCCTTGACCATCGTGGACCACTACTCCAGATTCCTGGTGGTTGTTACAGTCAAAGATTTGACCGGCCGTACCGCAGCTAGGGCATTCCAGGCCTACTTCTGTCGACCGCACGGATACCCAGAGAGGGTGCTTACGGAACAGGGTTCAGCCTTTGAAGCAGAGGTGTTTCAAGAATTTTGCCAATTACACGGCTGCAAGAAGATCAGGACCACGCCATATCATGCCCAGACTAATGGGATGTGTGAGAAGATGAACCACCTGGTCCTGGATCTCCTCAAGGTGTTACCATTGGAAGAGCGGAACCTGTGGCCAGAAAAGCTGCCTGACCTGGTAGACATGTACAATAACACCCCCTGTAGTTCTATCAAATGCACCCCGGCGTATCTGATGAGAGCCCGACCGGGCCGGCTGCCGGTGGACCTAGAAATGGACTTGGAGGTTCCAGAGGCCCTCCCTTCGACTGCCGGCTGGGATACCCGGCGGCAAATCCAATACCGATGGGTCCAGGAGTATGTGGAGAAGAATCTCGGTCAGAGCCGAGAGAAACAAGCAGAACGCTTCAACAAACGAGCGCCAGCCGTCTCCTTTGAGCCGGGGGATGTAGTGCTGAAACGGAAGAGAAGGACGCATAAGCTTGATGACCAGTGGCAAAAGACCCCGTATGTCATACAGCCCACTGAATGGGAAAATGAGAAGGCTTATCTAATCAGTCGCGACCAGGGGAGGACCACAACTACAGTTTCCAGGGACCACCTGAAGAAATGCCCTCACCCCTTGAGAGTGGCAAGTGAGGTTTCGGTTCCCACGCCGAGCGGGGACAAGGAGAAGGAGGTGATCCACACAGTGATGGGTGATTTTCCAGCAGACTGGCCTATGCAGAACGGTGCAGTGATTGTTCCAGTGATAATGTTCCCACAACACGTGGAAGAAATGGAGACAGAAACACCCGCCAGTGAGCCATTCGAACTAGCGCCCAGGGATGCACCTATACCCCCTCCCCTTGGGTCTCCACTTGCCATATCTGACAGACGGGAAGAGGAAATGGCTGTCTTCTCTATCTCCTTGCCCGCTACTAGCGACATTGTCCTCCGAAGGTCCACACGCCCTAACCTAGGTAGGCCCCCGCTTAGGTATAGGGAAACTACCATCTAGGGGTGCAGTATGTTGATTGTGTAAATAGCGGAATGAATGAACACCAATCATCCGAGTTTGTCACCTGATTATCAACAAGTTGATTATACCGGCCGTTGCCAACAAGTTGTCCCCATAGGAACTATGTGTGTTTTCCGCTAGCCCTTTAAGAGACAAGGCTGAGAACTTGCAGGCCAACCACGAACTTGTGGCTTTGTAAATAAGTTGTGGGCTGTTTTCCGTTACCGCCTCCAGAGAGGCAGATTGGAGGAAGGACCCGCAGCAGAGCAGGCTGGGGTCCGGCCACCACCAGGACCGGTGGCCATCCTCCGGGGGTCAGGGGTCCCCCTGGACGTGGGGTCCCCTGAAGTGACAGCCGGGTGCAAGACACCGTACCCGTTCCCGCTTGGGTGACCTGGAACCGAGTTCCTGCTTCCGGACTGGGGAAGAGGGTTGCTGCCCATTTCATAGGGGCAGCATCAAGGTTTTGGTTGCTTGGGTGGGGAAGCGGATGAACGTGAGCCCGTCTGTTATTATTAAAAGTGTTTTTACATATGTTTTGAAACTTTAAAGTGCCATGCCTCCCGTAAGGGAAGAACTAAAAATATGCTTGTGTTAAATGTTTTCCATGTTAATTTATCTTTTTCAGAAAAATAAAACCGGTGATGGACGGGCAGCCCGCGGAAAGTCTGCATTTCACCAAGGGGAAATGTTACGCCCTGGACTAGCCAGGTAGTCACAGACATAACACCATACACACCCCATCCCCTGGATAGTCACACTAGTCAGACAAAAACCCTTGTTGCCTCCCTCCAGGGTCTGATGTCCACACCAAGTAGGGCGGAGCCAGGAGGTTGGCCCCACCTACCGAGGAGTTCACAGGTCTGGAGGCGGGAAAAGAGACAGATTCAGTTTGGAGTTGAAAGTGAGAGGTCAGAAAATGTCGATGTCTGGGTAGGGGCCCAGACACAAACAGCAAGGTTGGCAGACGGTGGTGGCCGTCTGCAGGAGTTAGTGGATCTCTGTGGAACCGTAGGACCGGGGTCGGGCGGTGGCCTGCCGGTACCGAACCGGGGAGCGGAGTGAAGCTAAGCACACAGGCAGGGCCATCGGACCCCGACTAGGCTTGGAGCCACCGACAACGGTCAAATTCGAGTGTGACCGGAACCCCAGGGGTTTCCCAACAACCAAGACCCGACAGAAGGCAACAGTCCACACCATGAGGATATACAGCCATTGCCATAGGCTAGAGATCCAAGGGCCAGCGCCTGCGGGCAAAACGGGCTCCTTCGGTACCTATACGCCGGGGAGCGGACTACCGGTGGGCAACCACAGGAGTCAGAACATTCTAACAAGGTGCAGGGAAAGACAGCCACCATCACACTGTCCGAGGAGAGCACAAACACTGCAGCCGGCTGCGGGACCCGTCCATCCAGCCTTTTGGTTACTCTGTGCATCTGTGTCTGAGTGAGTACAACAGTGCCATCCGGCACCGTGCCGCTCTGCCCCTGCAACCCTGCACCCCACTCATCCAGCCTCCCCGTTACACCAATGGGCCCCGGGATCACCAACAGAGAGGACAACATCCTAGCTGCTCCCTACCATCTCTCCCGGGATCCTCGTCATCAGCAGCAGTGGTGCCTATAATCACCACGACCCGTGGGTGGCGTCACGAACTATCTCCCAAAACAAACCACCCCCTTTTCACTTGTGGGCGAGGAGCGCTGCTCGAGTCCCCGGGTCCGGCCCACCGCTCGAGCCACCGAGCAGCAGCAGCAGCCGCGGACCCGAGCGTGGGGAGCGCATCCCCTCCGCCCGCGACACTTCACATCTGGCGTCACGAACAGGATAAGGACTAGACCTGTAAAGACAGGTGACCATGTGCCTGGGCGGTCAGCTTAAAAAGTTTGAAGTGTCCTTAAATCACAGCTAGATTGCATGCTGGAAGATCAGTACTAGGACGGTGCCATATACATAACAATTGCTGTGCTGCATTGAAATTCAAAGGACCCTACTCCCAACCATTATTTAGGATACTAGCTAGTGGCACATGTTACCTGGAGGAATGTAGTGGTCAGTGAGAGGTCCGTGTCCTTCCCGACGGCCGTTTCGGCTATGGAGCCTTCGTCAGGGGGTGTGGACTAGCTGTGATTTAAGGACACATTGATACAAGATTGTGGCTCTGCCCCCTTTCACATAGTGACACATTTTGGCCTGGGGAAACACTGACACTCTGAGTCCATATATACACATTTTTACTGTTTTGTAATTATCAATTTTTTATGCTTATGATACCAGTTTGCCAGTTTCTGTTATTTCTTGATACTTGTTTATACGGTTTTGTCAGTGATTGATGGCACTTACCCTCACTTGTTTCGTGCCGCCCCGCACCTACCCCTGTGTCAGTAAAGACTATCACTTTTGCATATTGGACTTTGGTCGTGTGGTTTCTCCTTATATCCTGCCAGAAGAGGCTGAAGGCGCGGCTCCACCAGGCCAGGTATACCCTGAAACCACCAGACCAAGAAAGCCACCTCTACATCCTGCCAGAAGTGGCTGAAGGTGCGGCCAACGGGAGAGGAAGATTGGAGGAAAGGTCTGGGGAAGTGGATGGCCCAGACCTGGTTGCTAAAAGGACCGGTGACCTGCCTCCTGAGAGGGTTTTGGGTGGGTTAACAGACTTGTGGGTGGAGGGTGGTGATGTATGGTACCTGGTGGTTTTAAAATGTTTTATATGTTTTACTGTTTTATGCCTTTTAAAATGTTGTCTTGCAGCCCGAGGACGTGCTGGTGATAACTAAGGGGGAATGTGGTGCCCCTGACCTGGTCAGGCACCACTGAGTACTGCACCCATGCTGGGGGCAATACAATACAGGTAATCCAGAAGGCTGACCGAGGTGTGACTACACAGGCGCATAGTAATCAGGTCTCACACATGTATCTTTGGGAGGACTCCTGAGAACTTCCAGGAGGGGGCGTGGCCTCCATGTCCACTCGAGGGGTGTGGTAGAAAGCCTGGTTGCTAGGTTGCGTAGGCAAGAACAGGAGAGGAGGAAGTAGTGAGCCAGTTAGTGAGGGCAGCTCAGGGAGAGCAGTCGCATGCAGCAGACCCTGGAGTCTGTCACAAGCTGACAGCGTACGCGCAGTGACTACTGACGGGGGAGATCGGTCACCTTGTAGTGCCACCCGAAATCCACCCAAGGCTAGAGAGAGCAAAGGGGTGGCAGAGTAAGGGGACTGCCAGGGAGGTACCAGGCCCACAAAGGGTAACAGGTCCCGGTGCAGAGATAGATTCATCTTTCTTCTGCCAAACCTGCCTGAGGGGGCATTTCAGACCCTCAAGACAACACCACAGAGTCCGCAGCCACATAGCAAAGAGAGGGCCCATAGTTCACAGGAGGCAAGCAGCCGGAGTGACCTGGTCCAGGCTACAAGCAAACGGGCCAAAACGAGGGGAGCAGCAACCTCCCTGGGTGACCCCCGTAGGGACTGCAAGTCGGGGTCATCACAAACAACAGAAGGGCTAGAGAAGGCGAGTCAGTAGCCACCCTCACAAGTCAGCTTGAAGGACGCCTGGTTCTAGCCTGGTTCATCCCAGCTACGCCCGGGTTACTCACCCTGCCACCATTAGTGAGTAAAATCCCTGAAAGACTGTTTTGACTTTGCCTGAGTCATTCTGCGCCTTGTGGTTCCACACACCTACACAGGGTCTTGGGGGTTGCCTCACTCCCGGGAGGCCACTACAACTGACTGCACCCACCATCAGCCCCAGGCACCCCTCAATCTGCAGTGGCAGTCCCCACTGACCGCAATACCGAGAGTGGCGTCACGACAATGCTAAGAAGACATCTTACCTGTGACCAGACTATTCCATCCACGTGGAGTCCCTGAAGGTAATGCACCGACACAACACCTGTGGGGCTTCAGGGGCTTCACACATGCCTATGTAAAGGCTACTTTACACACTGCGATATCGGTCCCGATATCGCTAGTGTGGGTACCCGCCCCCATCTGTTGCGCGACACGGGCAAATCGCTGCCCGTGTCGCACAACAGCCGTCACACATACTTACCTGTCCGGCGACGTCGCTGTGACGGGCGAACCGCCTCCTTTCTAAGGGGGCGGTCCGTGCGGCGTCACAGCGACGTCACTGAAGCGTCACTGAACCGCCGCCCAATAGCAGCGGAGGGGCGGAGATGAGCGGGACGTAACATCCCGCCCACCTCCTTCCTTCCGCATAGCGGCCGGGAGGCAGGTAAGGGGAGCTTCCTCGTTCCTGCGGCGTCACACGCAGCGATGTGTGCTGCCTAAGGAACGAGGAACAACTTCGTTACTGCTGCAGTAACGATTTTTAAGAATGGACCCCCATGTCGCCGATTAGCGATTTTGCACGATTTTGCAACGATGCAAAATCGCTTATCGGTGTCACACGCAGCAACATCGCTAATGCGGCCGGATGTGCGTCACAAATTCCGTGACCCCAACGACTCCGCATTAGCGATGTCGCAGCGTGTAAAGCCCGCTTAAGTAGAAATGACAAGTATATTGCAAAAAAAAAACAAACAACAGAAAACAGGTATATGAACAGAACAAACCTTCAGCTGCAAGTAGTCATGGGCTATATACAATACATACAAACCTCCAGCTGTGAGCAGTTTTAGACTATATGCAATAGATGCAACTGTAGTAAACCTCCAGCTGTGACCAGTTTTAGGCTATCTGCAATGCATGCAACTGTAGCAAACCTCCAGCTGTGAGCAGCAATAGGTTATGTTCAATACATGCAACTGTAGCAAACCTTCAGCTGTGAGCAGTGATAGGCTATGTTCATTAAATGCAGCTATAGCAAACCTCCAGCTGTGAACAGTTTTAGGCTATCTTCAATACATGCAACTATTGCAACCCTTCAGCTCTGAGCAGTCATAGGCTGTGTTCATTACATGAAGCTATAGCAAAAAAAAAGGTATATTTAAAAAATTAACTGCAAGTCATTTCGATAATTGAGACCGTCTGGTGCACGAGATTTAAGAAGCATAATCCATTGTGCCTCTCTAAGGGCTCGTGCGTGCATTTTTCCTTGCGTTTCCGCAGCGTTTTAAGCAGCAGCGTCTCATTGTCAAAATGCATGAGTTTTGGTTGTCAAGCCAAATCTATGGGATTTTGACAAAATCCGTGCACACGTTGCTTTTTTAAACGCAGCGTTTTTATTGTCAAAAATTTGACAAAATCTCGGCGTTTAAAAATGCAGCATGTCAATTCTTTTGTGCGTTTTTGTGCTGCCTTTTTGGCAGCGTTCTACACCCAGTGAAATCAATGAGTTGTTGAAAAACGCTACCAAAATGTTAAGCAGTGCGTTTGCATTGCATTTTTGTTGTGATCCACTTGTTTATTTGACATATGTCAGGTCTTTCGTCTATCTCTCTCTGTCGGTCGGTCTCTCTCTCTCTGTCTCTGTCTCTATCTCTCTCTCTGTCAATGTCGGTCTCTCCCTCCCCCCCCTCACTCATACCCACCGATCCCCGATCACCGGCGCGGCGCTGCACGGCATTCACACTGTAGCGGCTTCTCTTCTTTTGAAAATGCTGGCCGCTCATTATTCCATCTCGTATTCCCTGCTTCCCCCACCCACTGGCACCTATGATTGGTTGCAGTCAGACATGCCCCCACGATGGGTGACAGCTGTCTCACTGCAACCAATCACAGCTGCCGGTGGGCGTGTCTATATCGTGCAGTACAATAAATAAATAAGTAATTAAAAAAAAACAACGTACGGTCCCCCCCAAATGATACCCAGCCAAGATAAAGCCACACAGCTGTGGGTTGGTATTCTCAGGATGGGGAGCGCCACATTATTGGGAGCCCCCATCCTAAAAATATCAGCCAGCAGCTGCCATTAGATGCGTCAGTTCCGGGACTCTACCCGCCTCTTCCCATTGCCCTGGTGTGGTGGCAATCGGGGTTACAAGGAGTTAATGGCAGCCCATAGCTGCCACTAAGTCCTAGCTTAGTGATGGCAGGCGTCACTGAGACACCCCCATCACTAAGCTGTTAAGAAAGTAAATAAACACAAAAGACCGAAATATCCTTTATTTGAAATAAAAGACAAAAAAACACCCTCTCTCACCACTTTATTAACCCCTCAAAAACACCTCCAGGTTCGACGTAATTCGCATAAGGTCCCACGACGCTTTTAGCTGTGCTACATCGGAAGCTGACAGCGCGCGGCCATAGAGAAGGACCACTAGCTGTGAGCTCCACGCAGCAACTGAAGTGAGTCACGCGATCAGCTGTGCTGTCACTGATGTTACCTGCGGCCATCGCTCTCAGGTGGAGGACTGCAGCTGTGGCCGCGGGTAACCTGAGTAACGGCACCGCTGATCTCACGGCTCACTTCAGCCACTCAGGGAATTTGCGGTCACAGGTGAGTCCTTCACCTGTGACCGCAAATCAGGCTGCGACACAGAGAGAGCGCTGCGCGATGTCAGTGAACTCGGGTGAAGCTCTGACGTTACTGCTGCGGACTCCTGTGTCCTGGCACTGACCTCGGAGGTTCATCTGAGTTCATGACCGCACACAGAGACAGAGCTGCGAGATGACAATGAAGTCGGGTGAAGTTCATCCGAGTTCATTCTCATCGCCCGACTCTGTCTGTGTTTGCTGTAAGCGGGCATGTAGCAGAGCTGAATTGCTGGAGGACCGCACAGACAAAAATGTATCCAAAAAGCATGCAAAATGCATCCAAAATACATGCGTTTTGGATGCATTCTTTTTGTCAAAACGCAGTGTCAAGTCTGCCAGAGGGTGCGCTTTTTTCTGCACTGGTCAGGACGCAACGGAGGGAGGAATGAGTAAAGTGTGTTAATGTCCACTAAAACCCACATGTTATTTTTATACCATTTGTTATGTTGTAATGCTCCTAACAAGTGTGGACTCTCCCGAATATAACCAGGAATTTGTTGCACCAGAGTCTGCAACAATTGATCAATGCACAAGGAAACTCTTTCAGGGCTCCGCCACACATCCGTGAAAACCACGTCCGTGTAAAACGGGCCGTTTTTCGGGTCCGTTTTCCGTTTTTTATGTCCGTTTTTATGGTATGTGTGGCCTGCGTGTGTATCCCGTATGCTAGCCGTATGTGCGTGTGGAATGTCCGTGTGTGCGTGAGTGAAATAACTGACATGTGTATGTGTTGTCCGTGTGAAATGTACGTGTGTGATGCAAAATGTGGTTACTACATGTCGGAAGACAGAGTAGCGGGATGAGAATGAACTCGGGTGAACTTCACCCGACTTCATATTCATGCTGCGGCTCTGTCTGTGTGCCGTGTACTGATTAGCGGTCACCTGTGAAGGATTCACCGGTGACCGCTAATCCCCCGAGTGACTGAAGTGTCCCCCCCTCTCTCATACTCACCGTTCCCCGATCACCGGCGCTGCACGGCGTTCACACTGCTTCGGCGGCTTTTTCTAATTTGAAAAAGCCGGCCGCCCATTAATCAATCTCGTATTCCCTGCTTTCCCCGCCCACCGGCGCCTGTGATTGGTTGCAGTCACACACGCCCACCACGCTGAGTGACAGCTGTCTAACTGTACCCAATCACAGCAGCCGGTGGGCGTGTCTATACTGTGCAGTGAAATAAATAAATAAATAAATAAAAAAAACGGCGTGCGGTCCCCCCCCCATTTTAATACCAGCCAGATAAAGCCATACGGCTGAAGGCTGGTATTCTCAGGATGGGGAGCTCCACGTTATGGGGAGCCCCCCACCCTAACAATATCAGTCAGCAGCCGCCCAGAATTGCCGCATACATTATATGCGACAGTTCTGGGGCTGTACCCGGCTCTTCCCGATTTACCCTGGTGCGTTGGCAAATCGGGGTAATAAGGAGTTATTGGCAGCCCATAGCTGCCAATAAGTCCTAGATTAATCATGTCAGGCGTCTCCCTGATATTCCTTCCATGATTAATCTGTAAGTGACAGTAAAAAAAACACACACACCCGAAAAATCCTTTATTAGAAATAAAAAAACAAACAAATTCCCTCATTACCAATTTATTAACCCCGACAAACCCTCCTTGTCCGGCGTACTCCACGGACTCCAGCGTCGCATCCAGCTCTGCTGCATGGAGATGACAGGAGCAGCAGAAGACACCGCCGCTCCGGTCACCTCCACGCAGCTAATGAGATGAGTAGCGCGATCAGCTGCTGTCAGTCAGGTAACTCGCGGCCACCGCTGGATCCAGCGGTGGCCGGGGGTAACCTCAGTGACAGCAGCTGATCGCGCTACTCATCTCATTAGCTGCGTGGAGGTGACCGGAGCGGCGGTGTCTTCTGCTGCTCCTGTCATCTCCATGCAGCAGAGCTGGATGCGACGCTGGAGTCCGTGGAGTAGGCCGGACAAGGAGGGTTTGTCGGGGTTAATAAATTGGTAATGAGGGAATTTGTTTGTTTTTTTATTTCTAATAAAGGATTTTTCGGGTGTGTGTGTTTTTTTTACTGTCACTTACAGATTAATCATGGAAGGAATCTCAGGGAGACGCCTGACATGATTAATCTAGGACTTATTGGCAGCTATGGGCTGCCAATAACTCCTTATTACCCCGATTTGCCAACGCACCAGGGTAAATCGGGAAGAGCCGGGTACAGCCCCAGAACTGTCGCATATAATGTATGTGACTCGCCCACCCCAGGGCTGTGGGACACCCGGTGCCGGGCCGGACTAGTCCGGTGGTAGTCAGTGGTGGCTGGGCCCGGCTCCGTGGCCCTGGTGGGTGTCAGTTGAATATGTGGCTTGCTTGTTAATGGTTGTGTTCGTGACGCCACCTGTGGTATGCGGCTAATAAGCCGCCGCTGCTGTGTGAGGCCTCCGGGATGATGTGATGGCAGCAATGGTGGTACTGCTCCCCACAGGTGGAGCAATGCCCGGGGCACTGTTGGTGCTTGTAAATGTCTATGCAGATGAAATAACTGAGGCAACTTCAAAGGTGCAGTTCCAGTTCTTTACTCACAGTTCTTGTCAGGGCAGGCAGGACCCTTGGACTGCTGGGACCACTGTCAGGGACCTCCGTCTTCTGGGTGATTCAGAGTGTGAAATCCGGTACCCTTCTCTTAGTGTCTCCTTCTCTGCTGTCTTCGCTAGCCTTGCCTTAGTTAAGATGGACCTGGCTTGGCCTCCACTACAGCCTCCAGGCTGGGGGGTCACCTGTCGGCTGATTACCCCTTTTCTGAAGGTCTGCTATGGGTTCTGGCCCTGGGAGCTTACAACGTCCCTGGGCCTCGGTTTTTACTGTTTGGAGATTGTCTTTGCACTCCTCCAGTCTCTAGGGACCGTCCCCTGTCGCAGCTGGATCCCTCCACCGATGTCACTGTGGACCAGGCCACCGCAGCCTGCACCCCCGTGGCAGTTCTAGGGCCCTGCGTCCTTGGTACCCCTAGGACTGCTCGTGATACTTCCAGGACTACCTGCGGCCCTGCGACTCCTTCTGTCTCCTACGTGGTGTCACCTGGACCTCTGGGTCCCAGGGTCTTCACCAGGAAGCGTCTCCTTCAGTTCCTCTGCTCCTGGCTGACTTGGAGCTTTCTTTCCTTCTTTCTTTCTTTTCTTTCTCCTCCTTGCCTGCCTCCAGCAGGCCTCCTCCTCCCTCCTTTCTCTCGTTCTTCTCCTCCAACTACATGCTGCTTCTCTCACTCCCTGAGGTAAACTGAAACTAACTTGACCTTCCTTTCTCTATCTGCTCTCTGGTGGCTCCTCCCACCTCCCCAGTTGCTAAGCTACCACCCTATGGGAGCAGGGATGGGT
The DNA here is from genome assembly GCF_048569485.1 of Anomaloglossus baeobatrachus. NCBI lineage: Eukaryota > Metazoa > Chordata > Amphibia > Anura > Aromobatidae > Anomaloglossus > Anomaloglossus baeobatrachus. The sequence continues at coordinate 91,726,818 of NC_134360.1, read as the reverse complement.
CTTACAGCCCCTCTCAGCATGCAGCATGGGAGGGTTGCCTGCCACTTTCCCTGGTCCTGTGTGTCCCCAGCAATGGGTGTAGTGTGGATTTACCAGGGGACCGGAGTTCACTCTCTTCCTCTCCCAGAATGGGGCATCACACCGCTGATGGGGTGCAATGACCTGTGGCGGCGGAAGCCTCAGGGGCGCCACACTCCCCCACAGCAAATCCCAGCACGTCCTCGGGCTGAAAAACAACAAAAACATGTGGAGAAACTGCAAAAACATTTTTGTATGCAATAACATAAAACAGTAAAACATTTCTTCCCTTTATGGGAGGCACATATCATAAACGTTGCAAACTTCTTATAAAGAAAACTCTAAGTGTGCACTTCCAGTCCATTGCACGGTTCAGGCAAATCCCCCATAATTCTGGTAGGGGGCACAACGGGTGCAACTAATTACATTTTTGGCTACTACAAGTCCAGTAGCCCGGCAGTTCGTTTCTTTCAATCAAACAAGATGACATAATCAACCAGCCATTAAGTCCAATGGCCTGGTTACATAAGACATATAAACAACATACCAGCCACTAAGTCCAGTGGCCTGGTAGGACATCACACATACACTTCCACCGGGGCCCACATTCCAGTTCAGTGGCCCGGTAACACATAACATGGGGGTGACGTCTTCAAAAAGAATCAGGGGCAGTACAGTAGGAAAGGGTGTCATCTTCGAAAAGAATCAGGGGCAGACAGGGGCTATCTACAGTTCAGCATCTCTTCATCTTTACTTGTAGGGATTCTTCTCCGGCTCCCCACCTGGCAGCAGGTAGACAGCGGTCAGCACAGTCTGCGTCTCCTGCGTGGCTGTAGCAGGCCTGCTGCAAGATGCTGCGGCCTGGGCCTGCTCTGAGGTAGTGCTGCTGGCTTGCATAGGGTTACTGGCTGGCGCGAGGCTGCTGGCTTGCAGGGGGTTACCAGCCATACGGCGCCACTCTGGCTCTTCTGGGGCTGCCTCCTTGTCTTGGCGGGCCGCGCCTGGCATGGCGGCGGCCTGGGTTGGAGTCGCTGCTGCGGTGAGATCTTGGCGGGCCGCACCTGGCGTAGCTGCGGCCCGGATCGGCGTCGCCGTGTCGGGCGTCTCTCCAGGGACCGCGGGCATGGCAGCGGGGGTTGGGGCTCTCGCGCCGGCAGGGGCATTAAATGACTCACCCCTCAGTTGCATCTCCGGTGTTCTGGTGGTCGCTGTCTTGCTGCAGGGTGCTGGTATCGGAGCTGCGGTCGTGGCACGCGCGCCTGCAGGAGGACCGGGCAGGAACCCCACCTGGCATTCCGGGCTCCGCCGGCTGGGGGTGTCACTCTCTTTACCCGGCTCTGCAGCGGCGGCTGGATCTTCTCCGCTCTCCAGGACGCAGGACACAACCCGGTTCTGAGGTGCGTGTCCCGGCTCGGCCACTCCTCCTCTGGCCGCTCGTTGCTCGGCGTCCATCCTTTTAGCTTCTTCACGCGCCATCTTTTCTTCCTCCGCCTTCTATGGCGGGCACCGCTTCGCGCGCTTTTCTTGGACAAGGGGGCGGGGCTTCTCTTCGCGCCCTTTCTTCTTGCACGCCCCCCTTCTTCCCGCTCTCAGCAGCGCTAATGGCGGCGGTTTCTCAGTAAAGTACACAGTCTGTCACACGGTTCTTCAGGCGCACAGTACCCGGTTAGACCGGGCACGAAATCCTGTTCGTGACGCCAAAAGTTGACTCGCCCACCCCAGGGCTGTGGGACACCCGGTGCCGGGCCGGACTAGTCCGGTGGTAGTCAGTGGTGGCTGGGCCCGGCTCCGTGGCCCTGGTGGGTGTCAGTTGAATATGTGGCTTGCTTGTTAATGGTTGTGTTCGTGACGCCACCTGTGGTATGCGGCTAATAAGCCGCCGCTGCTGTGTGAGGCCTCCGGGATGATGTGATGGCAGCAATGGTGGTACTGCTCCCCACAGGTGGAGCAATGCCCGGGGCACTGTTGGTGCTTGTAAATGTCTATGCAGATGAAATAACTGAGGCAACTTCAAAGGTGCAGTTCCAGTTCTTTACTCACAGTTCTTGTCAGGGCAGGCAGGACCCTTGGACTGCTGGGACCACTGTCAGGGACCTCCGTCTTCTGGGTGATTCAGAGTGTGAAATCCGGTACCCTTCTCTTAGTGTCTCCTTCTCTGCTGTCTTCGCTAGCCTTGCCTTAGTTAAGATGGACCTGGCTTGGCCTCCACTACAGCCTCCAGGCTGGGGGGTCACCTGTCGGCTGATTACCCCTTTTCTGAAGGTCTGCTATGGGTTCTGGCCCTGGGAGCTTACAACGTCCCTGGGCCTCGGTTTTTACTGTTTGGAGATTGTCTTTGCACTCCTCCAGTCTCTAGGGACCGTCCCCTGTCGCAGCTGGATCCCTCCACCGATGTCACTGTGGACCAGGCCACCACAGCCTGCACCCCCGTGGCAGTTCTAGGGCCCTGCGTCCTTGGTACCCCTAGGACTGCTCGTGATACTTCCAGGACTACCCGCGGCCCTGCGACTCCTTCTGTCTCCTACGTGGTGTCACCTGGACCTCTGGGTCCCAGGGTCTTCACCAGGAAGCGTCTCCTTCAGTTCCTCTGCTCCTGGCTGACTTGGAGCTTTCTTTCCTTCTTTCTTTCTTTTCTTTCTCCTCCTTGCCTGCCTCCAGCAGGCCTCCTCCTCCCTCCTTTCTCTCGTTCTTCTCCTCCACCTACATGCTGCTTCTCTCACTCCCTGAGGTAAACTGAAACTAACTTGACCTTCCTTTCTCTATCTGCTCTCTGGTGGCTCCTCCCACCTCCCCAGTTGCTAAGCTACCACCCTATGGGAGCAGGGATGGGTCTTACAGCCCCTCTCAGCATGCAGCATGGGAGGGTTGCCTGCCACTTTCCCTGGTCCTGTGTGTCCCCAGCAATGGGTGTAGTGTGGATTTACCAGGGGACCGGAGTTCACTCTCTTCCTCTCCCAGAATGGGGCATCACACCGCTGATGGGGTGCAATGACCTGTGGCGGCGGAAGCCTCAGGGGCGCCACATATGCGGTAATTCTGGGCGGCTGCTGGCTGATATTGTTAGGCTGGGGGGCTCCCCATAACGTGGAGCTCCCCATCCTGAGATTACCAGCCTTCAGCCGTATGGCTTTATCTGGCTGGTATTAAAATGGGGGGGGGACCGCACGCCGTTTTTTTAATTTATTTATTTATTTATTTCACTACACAGTATAGACACGCCCACCGGCTGCTGTGATTGGGTACAGTTAGACAGCTGTCACTCAGCGTGGTGGGCGTGTGTGACTGCAACCAATCACAGGCGCCGGTGGGCGGGGAAAGCAGGGAATACGAGATTGATTAATGGGCGGCCGGCTTTTTCAAAAGAGGAAAAGCCGCCGGAGTTTTTATAACAGCAGTGCAGCGCCGCGCCGGAGATCGGGGAATGGTAAGTATGAGAGAGGGGGGAACTGACCGCCAGACAGCTAGAGGGACAGACAGACATAGAGACCGACCGACGGACTGAGGGAGAGAACGAAACATAAAAAGAAAAAAGACTGACATCACATGAAAAAAACACAAAACATACAGGGAACAAACAGAGATGCGTCCGTGTCACTCGGACGTGCGCACAGACCCATTGACTTTCATTGGGTCCGTGCTGCGTGTTGCGTGAATAAAACGGACATGCTGGCGTGAGACACGGCCCACAAAACGCATCACGGAGACGGACTAACGGACATAACCAAAAACGCATTTGTAACCGCTGAGATATAGTAACATTGGTGCACGTTTGGCCGTGTCTCCAGTATACACGGAAACGGACCAAACACGCACGTTTTTCACGGATGTGTGGCGGAGCCCTCACCCAAAGAATTAATGCTAGCCACAATAGGGCAAAATGGCGGGGGAAAGGTTTCCTTGTGGATTTTAGGGAATCCATGAAGAATGGTACTAATGTGAATAAAACCTGGTTATCTATGAATGGATGTTATGCCTGTGGTTTCCAGAAATGCAATCTTTGTAAATATTTGAAAAAAAAACGAAAATATTTTGTGATAACAATCTTAAACAATATCATATAAAATCGTTTATTAATTGTTCCAGCTCTTATTTGATTTATAAAGTTGATTGCAATATTTGGAAAACGTTTTACGTTCTTCAAGAACTCTTAAAAAACCGCATTTCAGAGCATGTAGGGGCTGTTGTGAATAGGGAGACTAGAAACAATAAAACTTTATCTGGTTTATCTAAACATTTTATTGAAATTCATGGGGACGATTTATCAGCCCTATCAATCACAGGCACTGAAAAAGTTTTTAGACCGATCCGAGGTGGTGACTGGAGGAAGAAGCTCCTTCTAAGGGAACTTTCACACTTGCGTTGTTTTCCTTCCGTTACAATCCGCCCTTTTGGAAAACAGCGGAATCCGTTAACGGATTCCTCTGTTTCCCATAGATTTGTATGGTTGACGGATTGTGCCAAAAGGACCTGCGTTGCTTCCGCTGGGCGACGCTCCGTTGCTTCCGCCCAGCGGGAGGAACGCAGCATGTAACGTTGTTTTGAGCAGCGGAATCCTCAGGATTTCACTGCGCATGGTCTGTTTTTTTTTTTTAAATCACAAACTTTATTTTGTCTCGCAGTGGCCGAACGTTCAGCTGAGCGCCCACCCGCCAGCAAGTGACAGCACTCAGCTGAACGCCCGCCCGCCGGCATGCCCGGCCGCCGGCAAGTGACAGCGCTCAGCTGAGCGCCCACCCGCCGGCATGCCCGGCCGCTGGCAAGTGAGAGCGCTCAGCTGAGCGCCCGCCCGCCGGCATGCTTGGCCGCCGGCAAGTGACAGCGCTCAGCTGAGCGTCCGCCCTCCGGCATGCTCGGCCGCCGGCAAGTAACAGCGCTCAGCTGAGCGACCGGCCGCCGGCTATTGAGAGCGACCAGCTGATCGTTCACAATAGTCTGCTGCCGGTAAAACTGTAAGGAAGAAAAAAAATAAATAAAAAGAAAAAAAAAGCTTTCCATTGTTTTGTACAATCCGTAGCATCCGTTGTGCCACTATATGCAACGCATCCGTTGCAGCCGTCACACAACGCAATGCTACGGAAGCCGTCCAACGCAAGTGTGAAACTAGCCTAAGAGAGGCGCAATGGATTATGCTTCTTAAATCTCTTGCACCAGACGGTCTCAATTATCGAAATGACTTGCAGTTCATTTTTAAATATACCTTTTTTTGTAGATATATATATTTTTAGATTCTATTATGTCTTGTTTATAAAAATGAGTCCACCATTATGGTGATTACATAATAATTTTGATATTTATAATGATGATAATTAATTGTCGTCATGCCTATATTTTATATCTTATCACGTTCATGTTTTCAAAACTCAATTGTTTGTTCTAGAATGGGTTAATTTTGCATTGTGTATCCTAGTCAATGTGTTCCATCTGTTCATCATTTATTGTCTTCAGAATTGTATATATTGTGTTTTTATTTGTATATGTACTACCTATGAGTAAAGGTCTCTATGACCTGAAACACGTAAGGCTGTTCTGATTTTAAACATGTATGTTTTTAACATGTTTTGTGAATAAAGAATGTCTTCATTTTCACTGAAGACTGGACTACGGGTGCTGGATTACCACTTACTCTTATTTAGATTTACCTAAGCTGTAACAATCACAAAATGGCACTGTCCTCGCATGTCAGAATTTGATATGCAGAGGGACATATGACTTAGGCAGTCAATGACATAAGCCCTTGTGTCTGAGTGTTGTGGATATTTTCTGCTCCCTGATTGGCTGCCACAACATCCACATATAAAGTTAAGAAAAAAAATCAATCCACCTCTCCTCTGACTTCTTCCCACTCCCTCCCCTCATCACACAAGTCCCCTTAATCATCATACAGTCCCTGACAGAAGTTCTGTCACTTATCCATGTTATGTAAATAAAAGCTTATAACCTGACTTTAAATTCATCCATTGGTTTCATAAATTACTCTTTTGAAAGCTGAAACCCCCCAATTTTGGTTTAGGTTATGAAAATAAAGTAGCTGCAAAGCTGAAATATTGATCATTTAATGAAGACAGAAAGATCAGATTTTGGCAAGACAAAAGTTTTGTCACCTTGTTATATAATGCATCCAATCCTAGTTTACATCCACACCTGTGCTCAATAAATGATCGGTTAATTAGTGAGTGTGTATAAAAAGAACCGCAGCACCCCAGGCCTCCAGTTGAACTGCAACTTGACCTCTGACAACATGCCAAAAATCCACCCTGCAACCAAAGCCTTGATTATCAAGAGGCTGAAGAATAGTTCCACTGCAGAGGTGGCTGGCACCTTTAATGTGTCTCAGCGTCAAGTACAAAGAATTAAAAGAAGATTTGAAGAGACTGGAGATGTTTTTGACAAGCCCAGATCCAGCAGACCCTGCAAGACAACTGCTCAGGAGGAACGTTTGTTGGTTAGAAAATCCAAAGCCAGCCTCTCTTCCACTGCAGCAGAGCTCCGAAAGGCCTGGTCACCTCAAGTCCCTGTGTCAACTAGAATAGTTTGTAGCATTCTGTTTCGAAATGGCCTCCATGGCCAAATCAGTGCTCAGAAGCCAGCACCAAACAAAAGGCAATTAAAAAAGCATGTGGCATTTGCCAAGTCCCACAGCCTGCTAAACAGATGGATGCTGGAAAAGTGGTAGAAGGTGGATTTCTCTGATGAATCTTCAGTTGAATTACACCACAGCCACTGCAAATACTGCAGGAGACTTCCTGGAGCCTGTATGGATCCAGAAAACAGTTAAGTTTGGTGGTGGAAAGATCTGGGGTTACATTTAGTATGGGGTGTGCAAAACATTTGCAAGGTAGAAGGCAATATCAATAGCCTAAAATATCAAGAAGTATTAGCTACCTCTTACATTCCCAATCATAAAAGAGGTCAAATTCTGCAGCAGGATGGTTCTCCATCTCATACATCCATCTCTACAACAAAGTTCCTCCTGGCAAAGAAGATCAAGGTGGTCAAGGACTGGCCAGCCCAGTCACCAGACATGAACATCATTGAGCATATTTGGGGTAGGATGAAAGAAGAAGCTTGGAAGACAAAGCCAAAGAATCTAGATGAACTCTGGGATGCATGTAAGACTGCATTCTTTGCTATTCCTCATGACTTCATCAATAAATTGTGTGAATCATTATTGAACCGCATGGACGCAGTCCTTCAAGCTCATGGGAGTTAAGTTTGGTGGTGGAAAGATCTGGGGTTACATTTAGTATGGGGTGTGCAAAACATTTGCAAGGTAGAAGGCAATATCAATAGCCTAAAATATCAAGAAGTATTAGCTACCTCTTACATTCCCAATCATAAAAGAGGTCAAATTCTGCAGCAGGATGGTGCTCCATCTCATACATCCATCTCTACAACAAAGTTCCTCCTGGCAAAGAAGATCAAGGTGGTCAAGGACTGGCCAGCCCAGTCACCAGACATGAACATCATTGAGCATATTTGGGGTAGGATGAAAGAAGAAGCTTGGAAGACAAAGCCAAAGAATCTAGATGAACTCTGGGATGCATGTAAGACTGCATTCTTTGCTATTCCTCATGACTTCATCAATAAATTGTATGAATCATTATTGAACCGCATGGACGCAGTCCTTCAAGCTCATGGGAGTGACACAAAATATTAAATATGGCTCTAATAGCACCACAACTTCATTCACCAATGTTATGCAACATATCTTTGTATTAGAAGTTAATTATTTGTTTGAATTTCACATTACTTTCTGTTGGCGACAAAACTTTTGTGTTGCCAAAATCTGACCTTTCTGTGTCCATTAAATGATCAATATTTCAGCTTTGCAGCAACTTTATTTTCAGAACCTAAACCAAATTTGGGAGGGTTTCAGCTTTCAAAAGAGTAATTTATGAAACCAATGGATGAAAGCTTTTAAGCTTTTATTTACATAACATGGATAACAGACAGAACTTCTGTCAAGGACTGTACAGCACTACTATCCTAGCCAAAGTGATAAGTTAGAACAGTATTAGGCTATGTGCGCACGTTGCGTACTAGCCCTGCAGAAATTTCTGCAGCGATCTGAAGAGCACATGTGCGCTTTAGATCGCTGCAGAAATGTCCGTAGTGAGCGCCGATTCCATGCGCTCTGCCTGCAGCTCCTGCCATAGACAGAGCAGGAGCTGCCGGCAAAGCGCAGGAAAGAAGTGACATGTCACTTCTTTTTGCGCAGCGCTTCGGCAGTAGCCGAAGCGCTGCGCTCTGAGACGCCACGTGCGCACGGCCCCTGCACAATCTCCATAGACTGTGCAGGGGACGCAGGACGCATGCAGTTACGCTGCGCTACAAAGCGCAGCGTAACTGCATGTATTTACGCAACGTGCGCACATAGCCTTAGGGCAACGAACAGTTACCGAACAAAACCGTTCTTTGCCAATTTTTGAGAAAATTGCTCATGAATCAGGGCCCGAGCTGAATGAGCCAAAGTTCATACTGAATTGAATTGAATTGAAATTGGTGCAAGCTTTTTTGAACAAGTTTGCTCATCTCTACTCTGGAGGTCTCTGCTAGCTCCAGAAGCATATTTGGAAGTCCCAGCACCAATGCAGCTAATTACAAATATACTTGTCTGACGATATGCTCTTCTAGTCTCCTGACAGCTGCAGCCAAATACAAACTACTACGGTGCCGTGACTTCTGAAAGGGGAGACACAGCTGGTGGAGACCTCTGACGTGGCCTGCACTATTTTAGCAGTCGTGATGCAAGGTGAGTATGGTTTATTATTTTTAATAAATCCATGGGTAAAAAAATATTTTACCGTAGGAAAACTCTCCTCCATATTTCTAGCATTACGTGTCATGGCTCCTGAGGATTCTTGTGCAGTCAAGAAATGTACTAGCATCATTGTTAACCTAGAAGCCAGTCCATATAAAATCCACAATGAACTGAATGATAGTAGCAAAAAGTCCCATGCATTAATAATGACCTTTCCCCACATTAGAAAGGATAGAATCAATAGTCACTGTCAACACCACGGTTGCAAAGGGATTGTCTAGCTTTTAAAAATTGATGGCTTATCTTAAAGACCCATTTACACTGCCCTATCCTGGCTGTTAAACAGCCACCAATCGGCTTTATACAAGCTAATTGGTGATCATTTAATGGCTTGTTTACACAGAATGACCAGTATTCTATGCGCAGAGAACAAATGCGATTGTTCTGTACATGTAGAATATCATGTTATAGACAGCACATTCTCCTATTTACAAAATGTGATATGCTGCTCATAAAAATTATCTTTATGCCAACATCAAAGATCCAATCACTGTTTGTCCAGTGATTACAGGCTGGTTTACACGAGTCAATAATTGGCAAATGATTCGTGATTATTGGCTCATCTAAATTAGGATTAGTCACCAATATTAAATTGCCAATCAACACTAGTGATGAGTGAGCACTGAAATTCTTGAGTGCTCGGTACTCGAATTGAGCAGGTCGGACGCTCGGATGTGCTGGATTCGAGTAACGAGTATAATAGAAGTCAATGGGAAACCTGAGCATTTTTCCAGACAACCCTATCAGGAGGGTTTGCAGGGCAGGAAAATCACATAAATGGAGGAAAACAGCATGAGGAAGAGGACTGGACGCATCTCTATCAGGTTTCTGCTGGGAACAATGTTGTCAGACTACTACTCTACTTTTATGGACTGACAATGAAACATACAAAACCGAAGATAAAATAGATTTTACCAGAAACAATGTTAAGAAACTTAATTTCTTGTAAAATGACTTGTATATAATGTAAAATTTAAAAAGAAAAAAAATAACAGCTTCTCCACCCCTAAATAGCTACCGGGCGATCTCTCGCCTTATTGCCCCATTGCCTACAAGTATGAATATAACTACACTAGATGACATAGAAAAAGGTAAAATAAAGCCATACCTCCTGGTAGTCACCAGTAAATGTAATTCTATCATTTTACTACTTCATTCAGAAAAGTGATGTGTGTGTGACATGATCAGACACATCTTGTTTAATTTATGAAGGAGGGACTTTGAAACTCACAAAGCCTATGAAGACAATGCAAGAACTGCCAAAACTTAAAAGGAAGACAGACTGTAGTACAACTTGTATTAGACATTCTGTTAAAATTGTTAGTTAATGGGACTCCTAGACTCATAAAGCCTATGCATTAAGTGTAAGGGCTGCCAAAAATTAGAAGAAGGGACTAATACATCCTGGAAGGCACAAAGAGGTGGGATTCAGAAAACATTTTATTTCCCTTTTTTAAGGAGTGGGACTCCTAGACTTGTAAAGCCTATGCACTTATTGCAAGGGCTGCCTGATGACTCTGAAAATTTTTAATAAGTGCCACCTGATGACCCTCTAAGAATTTTGCGGTAGGGCCTCTTGATGACCCTCAAAAGATTTGGAGTAAGTACAGCCTGCAGACCCTCTGAAGATTTTGACTCAAGTCCGCCTGTTTACCATTTTAGAAGGGCAGTGAGCCCCATAGGGGTGAGCAGGCCCATGACGATCGGGAGGGTGCAGGGTAGTAAGGAGTTAAAAGTTTTTGGTTGGGGATGAGGGAGATAGATGGGGGCATGGGATTGGTGGTTGGTACTGGAGGGGGGATTGGTGGAGAGCAAGGAAGGGGTGGGGGCGTAGTTTGAGGTATAAAGAGAATGTAAAGTGTGTTACCTCCCCTTTCGTCGCTTGAACTTTGTGCCCCAGGACGTTTGTGCTGCAGCCCACTGCGATGGCTGACCTGGCTGCTTTAATGGACTTAGTGCGTGGGGCTGCTGAGGTCCTGGGTGCTGACGTACTACGGGATCAGCTGGCGGCGGTTTGCGGTGCTGGAGCGGTGATTCCTGCTGCTCCTGCGCCCGGGCTTGTTCTACGTGCTCGGCGGTCACGGCCGCCGGTGCACTACTCCCCCAGTGGAGGGGGGAGAAGGAGATCTAGGAGCCCCTTCGGGGACCCTCCGGCACGAGGGAGCCCCGCGTCTGCTGTGGTGGAGCTGCCGGTTGCCGGGAGGAATCCTCGCCGGAGATCCCGCGGGTCGGAGGTGGGCGGAGCTTCGGCGAGGCCTACTTCCGGTCCGCGGCCTGCAAGGTCTCAGAGCGGAGTAGCGGCAACCCCCGGTGATGTGCGGGCCGGGGGTGGAGCCCAGCGTATCGGATTGGCGGTGGAGACTCCCTGCAGACGGCAGGGGAGCGACTCAGGACGGATAGTGGAGGTGGAGTGCGGCGGCGGGCAGAGACGAGCGGGAGAAGAGTGCGGCGGCCCGGCGGCCATGGTGCGGTCCCGGATTACGGTCCCCTCCGGCGAGGATCGGGCTGGGGGGGGTTCCCGGCGTTTGTCAGAGGCGGGACGGCAATCCCGCAGTCGGCAGGGAGGGAGCCCAATGAGCAGGGAGGACGCAGCAGCGGCGCAGCAAGGATACCGGAGGCCAGCAGGGATGGACGGCGGTACGGCGCCACGTCGTGCCAAGAGACTGAGGTCCAGCAGGAGGTGTCCGGAGGAGCGGGGTGCGGTGACCGTGGGGGTCGACGGCCGCCAGGTGCGGGCTGTCCCCTCGCTGGTCCCCCCTGTGGCCGGCAGCGGCAGTTCGGACTCCGGAGGGGATGAAGAGTCGATGGCAGCGACAGGCCGGACGGAGCGACAGCAGGATGATCGGGGCACGGCTGTGCCAACGTCGGTGCAACGGCAGCCGGGTGAGCGAGCGACAGAAATGTTTAATGCTGTGGGTAGTGCGGGCGGGGGAGAGGTTCCTCCGCGGGAAGTGTTGCGCAAGGGGCGAGTGCGGTCGGTCAATCTGGTCTACCGGGCCCGGATTTTTGGGGGCAGCTTTTGGGGGTGTTGCAGGGGTTGTCGACGGAACGGGGTAGTCGGATGGGGCCTGGGGCTCCGGTGGGGGCGTGGGTGGCCCCCTCGGAGGTAGTGCAGACAGAGGCGCCGGGGCGTGAGGTTGCGGCGCGGGACACTACCGCGGCGGTAGATGCGGGACAGGCGGCCGGTGGGGTGGCTGCCGTGGGTGCGAGTAAAGAGGCGGAAAAGGAAAAAGAGAAAGAGGATGAGGTTGTGCGGTTGGATGATAGGGCGCGGAGTGAAATTTATGTGTGTTTTGAAGGTCAGTTGGGGGTTCATTTAAAAAAGGAAGTGAGGGACAAGATTTGGAAAGGGGAGTATGTGGAAATTTTTTCCCTGCTTCCCCTGGAGAAGTTTAATTTGGATAAGGTGAAGCCCAGTGATACAAAAAAGGAGAAGGAGGATGAGGAAAAACGGAGGTATAGGTTGATCCCGAGGACGTTTACCAATTGGCTGCAGGCCTTTGCGATCTTGGCTAGCGTGATTGGGGAAAAGGAGCCGGAGCATTGTTCCGCTCTATTCGGTTATATGGACGCGATAGGGGAGGCGTATAGAGTATACGGCGGATTAGGGTGGTTAAGATATGACGAACAGTTCCGGCAACGGAAGGCTCTGCGGCCTGGTGTTCAGTGGGGACACAAAGATATTTCTTTGTGGATGCGGCTAATGACGGCTCCGGCTCAGCCCTTTCGAGGTGGTGCCGGGAGCCCGGGTGCGAGCGGCGGGTCCCCGGCTGGACAGAAAAAGGGGGCTTGTTGGCAATATAACGAGGGCCAGTGTAAGTTCGGGGCCTCATGTCGTTTCAAACATGAGTGTTCCGGATGTGGAGGTTCTCACTCCCTGGCAAGGTGCTTTAAGAAAGGAAAAGGAAAGGCGGGGGAGGGGTCTGGAAAAAGGGAGGACGCCAGTGAGGGTAGAGGCGATGCTTCCCTATCTAAATAGGTACCCGGACATTAGAGCGGCGGAATTGTTGGCACGTGGTTTTACGGAAGGTTTTCGGATTCCGTTTGAATCTGAGACGCCGGTGTTTCGCCCGGGGAATTTGAGGTCCGCAAAAGAACATCCAGCGGTGGTGAAGGAAAAGCTGCAAAAGGAGGTGGAGTTGGGGAGGATGGCGGGTCCATTCCAGGACCCGCCATTCTCCAATTTAAGGATTTCCCCCCTTGGGGTGGTGCCTAAGAAGGAGCCGAACAAATTTCGGCTCATCCATCATTTATCTTATCCGGAGGGATTGTCGGTGAATGATGGGATATCACCAGAGTTGTCGGCAGTTTCTTATGTATCCTTTGATAAGGCATTGGAGCTGGTAAGGGCTGCCAGGCGGGGGGCCCTAATGGCAAAGGCGGATGTGGAAGCAGCTTTTCGTTTACTTCCGGTGCATCCAGAGAGTCTTCATCTCTTGGGGTGTATGTGGGATGGGGAATACGATGTGGATCGCTGCCTGCCGATGGGCTGTTCCATTTCGTGTGCACATTTTGAGGCATTTAGTACCTTTGTGGAATGGGTAGTCAAGGACGTGGCAGGGGTCCATTCAGTGATTCACTATTTGGATGACTTCTTTTGCGTGGGTCCGGCGGGCTCTTCGGTTTGCTCCTTGTTGTTGTTTACGTTAGAGCGGATTGCGAGGAGCCTGGGTATTCCGTTGGCAAAAGAAAAAACAGAAGGGCCGGTGACTGCTCTATGTTTTTTAGGTATTGAAATTGATACAATGGCAATGGAATGCCGATTGCCTGAGGGGAAGCTTCTGGATTTGAAGGCGTCGGTGCGTTTTTTGTATCAGGCCAAGAAGGTGCGGTTGCGGGACTTGCAGTCAGTGCTCGGGAAATTGAATTTCGCTTGTCGCATCATGCCGATGGGGCGGATCTTTAATAGGAGGCTGGCAAGTGCAACCGCGGGGGTAAGAGCTCCGAATCACTTTGTCAGAGTGACAAAAGTGATGAAGGGGGATTTGTTGGTTTGGGAGAAGTTTTTGGACCGGTACAACGGTCGGACTCTTTGGATGAGCAAGGCTTTGTCCAATAGCCAGTTGGAGTTGTATACTGATGCGGCTGGAGCGACAGGTTTTGGGGCAATTTTTCAGACGCACTGGTGTGTTGGAAAATGGCCAAAGCTTTGGGTGGAAACAGGTCTGGTGAGGAATTTGGCGCGGCTGGAATTGTTTCCCATAATTGTAGCAGTGGAGTTATGGGGCCCCGATTTTTCCGGAAGAAGGGTTTGCATGCATTGTGACAACATGGCGGTGGTGCATTCCATCAATGCGCTGTCGGCAAAATCCCCGCCGGTTGTGGGGTATTTAAGGCACTTGGTGTTGCGTTGTTTGGAGTTGAACATTTGCGTGGTGGCTCGGCACGTGCCAGGGATTCGAAACGAGGTGGCTGACGCGTTATCACGGTTTCAGTTTTGCAGGTTCAGGAAGCTGGTGGCGGGAGCGGACGCGGATGGAGAACCTTGCCCGGACGGGCTGTGGGACCTGGCATCGGTGTAGCTTTTGAGGGGATTAGGAGATCGGTGTCTGAGGCTACTTGGTGCCGATATCAGGCGGTGTGGAAGGAATGGGCAGAGTTGGAAAGAAGGGACTTCGTGGAGTCGGGTTACAAAGACCGAGTGTTGGGGGTCCTGATGTTAATTAGTGGGGATTTTTCGGCAGGTCGGTCCGTTTCGGTGATGGGTGGCAAGCTGGCGGCATTGGCCTTCCTGTTTCAGATGCAAGGGGTCCGGGATGCGACTAAGGATTTTCTGGTGCGGCAGGCAATGAAGGGTTTTCGGAAAGGGGCCCAGTCGCGTGACATGAGGCGGCCGGTGTCATTGCCTTTGTTGGGGCGTTTAGTGGGATGTTTGGGGGAATTGTGTTCGTCTCCTTTTGAGAGGGGGTTGTTTTCGGTAGCTTTTGTATTGGCGTTTTTTGGGGCCTTTCGCATTGGTGAATTGGTCAGCCCGACTAAGCAAGCAATGGGTGGTTTGATGATGGAGGATGTAATGCTGGGGGAGGATAGAGTGGAATGTCGGCTTCGTTTTTCGAAGACGGATCAGAGGGGGCGGGGGCACTTAGTGGTGTTGTTTGCGTTACCGGGACACCAACTGTGCCCGGTGGTACAGGTTTCGGAGTTTATAAAGGTACGCGGAGGTTACCCGGGCGTTTTCCTGCGGCATGCGGACGGATTGGCCTTGTCGCGTTACCAATTCATTGCGGTGCTGAAGATGGCCTTAGCTCGGGTGGGGGAGGAGCCAAGTGAATACGGGTCTCACTCCTTCCGGATTGGGGCGGCAACGGAAGCCGCCAGGTGGGGTTTGAGTGAGGATTGTATCCGGCGGATTGGGAGGTGGGAGTCTTCCAGGTTTCGCTTGTACATTAGGCCTCATTTGGTCAGATGATGATTCGGGGGTGGGGAATTCCTGTTTTGTGTTTTGATGCTAGTATGTGACAATTTTCTTGGCTGTTGCTGTTTTATTCGTGGTGTTTATATTTTGTAGGGCCATGCCTTGTGTGGATCCTCGGGCACTCCTACGTGTATTGGGGAGCGTTGCGGGCGGATGTGCGTCACGATGGTCGGCAGCTTGGAGTGTCGGTGACGGAGGCCCGAGTAAAGTGGCTGGGAATTCGGGGCATGACCTGGGGTAGGGTGCGCCCAGAGGTGGCTTATTATAGCCGTATGGATCGTGACCCGGATGTGTTAATTTTACACGTGGGTGGGAATGATTTGGGAGTAAGGTCGGCAAGGGAATTGAAAAGGGACATAAAGTTGGACCTGTTACATTTGTGGAGGGCGTTCCCGGGCATTGTGATCGTTTGGTCGGACATCATAGCTCGGACGCAGTGGCGTTTTGGTAGGTCGGTGGACCGTATTAATAGGGCTCGGAGTAAGCTGAACCGGGCAATTGGCAGGTTTGTGGCACGGAATGGTGGTTTGGTGGTGCGGCATAGAGAATTGGAGGAGTCCACGGAACAGTACCTAAGGGGAGATGGAGTTCACCTGACCGATGTGGGTCTGGATTTATGGATGTTGGGTTTGAGGGATGGCCTGGAGCAAGCACTTGGGGTGTGGGGGGCCCGGGCCAAGTAAGGTGATCACTTGGCCGGTCTGTGGCGGGGGGATAGGTCCGTCTGAGAGGTTGGGAGTACCGACAGTCGGTTGGTTGGTACGAAGTCGCTCAAGGGGAGTGGCTTCGGAGTGGATGGGAACTTGCAGGCGGAGGTCCTGCAGGTTCTGGGTGGGGGTAATTAACGATGGAACGTTATTACCCCTCACCTTGGGCCGGTTGGTCACGGCCGAGGTGGTCCTCTGGGCCGGTTTGGAGGTTACGGCCGGGGGGTTAAGAATGATGGTTGTTTCCCTCTCGGATGGATCTATCGGTGGTTTTGGTTATAAGGGTATATATGTATAAAGGTTATGTTTAACAATGGGTGGCATGTTGAGCCACGAGTTTGGTATACATATATACGGTTAAATAAAAGCTGTGGCCATTCCTTGCAATAAAGTCGTAGTTATCGTCTTTATTTAAGTAAATAGGGTATGGGGGGTAGAACCTGTTAACCTGCTTATCCCTTATAGATGCGTCAAGAAGGGCAGTGAGCCCCATAGGGGTGAGCAGGCCCATGACGATCGGGAGGGTGCAGGGTAGTAAGGAGTTAAAAGTTTTTGGTTGGGGATGAGGGAGATAGATGGGGGCATGGGATTGGTGGTTGGTACTGGAGGGGGGATTGGTGGAGAGCAAGGAAGGGGTGGGGGCGTAGTTTGAGGTATAAAGAGAATGTAAAGTGTGTTACCTCCCCTTTCGTCGCTTGAACTTTGTGCCCACCCGCCCGCCCTTATTATATATAAGAAAAAAAAAAAAAAAAAAAAAAAGAACTACAAAGGGGGTGATGGCTTTTTTGAAAAAAAAAGAAAAATGTTTGTTTTGTTGTCACAGCGGGGGGATAGGTCCGTCTGAGAGGTTGGGAGTACCGACAGTCGGTTGGTTGGTACGAAGTCGCTCAAGGGGAGTGGCTTCGGAGTGGATGGGAACTTGCAGGCGGAGGTCCTGCAGGTTCTGGGTGGGGGTAATTAACGATGGAACGTTATTACCCCTCACCTTGGGCCGGTTGGTCACGGCCGAGGTGGTCCTCTGGGCCGGTTTGGAGGTTACGGCCGGGGGGTTAAGAATGATGGTTGTTTCCCTCTCGGATGGATCTATCGGTGGTTTTGGTTATAAGGGTATATATGTATAAAGGTTATGTTTAACAATGGGTGGCATGTTGAGCCACGAGTTTGGTATACATATATACGGTTAAATAAAAGCTGTGGCCATTCCTTGCAATAAAGTCGTAGTTATCGTCTTTATTTAAGTAAATAGGGTATGGGGGGTAGAACCTGTTAACCTGCTTATCCCTTATAGATGCGTCATGAAATTTGATGACCCTTTAAAAATTTGGAGCAAGAGCAGCCAGATGACCATCTAAAAGTTTGTAAATAGGGACACTTGAAGACCCTCTAAAAACTTTGAACGAGTGCTACATGATTACCTTGTTAATATGGTGGAGGAAGAGAATGAGGAGGAGACAAAAAGAAAAACAACATGAACCCTATACCCTTTTCTGGTGGGAAAGTGTGCATGGTAATACACCAGAAAAAAATGGAACATTTGAATTGGCTTTAAGTTTCACTGCTGTCATCCGATGGGGTTTTTAAGTCTGGACCAATCCAGGATTTGTTCATTTTGATAAGAGTCAGCTTGTCAGCATATTCAGTTGACAGGTGGATGCGCCTATAAGTTATTATGCCCCCAGCAGCACTAAAAAACAGCTCTGAAAAAATGCTAGTGTAGCGCCCCACAGGGCCTCAAGGGTTACTCGTCACCGGGCCAGTGGTTTTGTGGGGTTCTTCTGTGACTGGCCTGACCTGGCTCCATGGCCTCATCGGATACATGAAAAGGACAAACAAGCGGCTGTCCGGTGTAGAGGGGGGTGGAAGGAGGGTTAAGGGTCTCTGGGAAGCATGTCACCGGTTGCAGCGGTGACTGGGGTCTTGACTTCCTCCGCCAACGACCCTTCCTGCGACTTTTCCTCTTCCAGGAGCAGTGTTGGATGGGAATGGGGGATGATTTGCAGCGCTACCCGTGCTGCGCCGCCAGGAATTTGCCGCCGCTGCAAGATGTCGCTCTCCTCTGGGGCTGATGTTAACGCAGCCCAGACAGTCCAGCTCCCCACAAGTGGAGTGAGCCCTGGGGAGGATGAGGACAATGGGGACGGCTGACGGCGCCAAAGCACAGGGCGGCGTGCTGGCAATGACAAGGACGACACTGGGGCTGTGGTTCAAAGTTCTTATTACTCCCAGTTCTTAAAGGGAAACCTGTCAGCAGAAATTTCGCAATAAACCTAAAAGATTCCCCTTCTGCAGCTCCTGGGCTGCATTCTAGAAAGGTTCCTGTTGCTATTGTGCCCCCTTTGAGACCTAAATAAATACTTTATAAAGTCTTACCTTTTTGTATGCAAATGTTTTTTTATGGTCACGGGGGCGGGCTGTCTTGCATCTGTTATTCGCCTCCTGCCGCTTTACGCCGTCCCCCATTGCTCATTTCCATACATGAGTACACCGCCCAGTGCTCCTGAGGTCTCGAGCATGCCCAGTGGCACTATCACGGGACAGCACTGTGTAAAGCGTTACCGCTGGTGAGGTGATAGCGCAGGCGCGAGATTATGGGCGGCACTGTGATTGTCATCAGCAGCGTCATCCAAGTACCCGCCCATAATCTCGCGCCTGTGGTAATAGGTGACGTGGGTTCATATGGCCAGCGGTTAAGCATAACGGTGGAGGCAGAGGGAAAAGCGCGGGCACAGACACAAGACAGCCCGCCCCCGTGACCATAAAAAACATTTGCATACAAAAAGGTAAGACTTTATAAAGTATTTATTTAGGACTCAAAGGGGGCACAATAGCAACAGGAACCTTTCTAGAACGCAGCCGAGGAGCTGCAGAAGGGGAATCTTTTAGGTTTATTGCAACATTTCTGCTGACAGGTTCCCTTTAAAAGTCCCCAGAGGTGCCGCTTTCCGCCACCATGGATGGACTCCAGCCGGTCTCGGGTGAATCGGATGCAATCACCGGTGTCTGTGGAAATGTGTGAGACCTTCCTCCGTGCGCTGACTCGTGGCTCCTCATGGCCATGGCCTGAAGCAACTTGGGGACTCTGCTGTCCGTGTTAAGTGTCCCATCCTGTATGTGTGGCACCCTGGACTAGCCAGGTCGTCACAGGTACTACAACACACACCCCCACCCTGAGACAGGCACATCAGCCAGACACAAAATCCTTGTTGCCTCCCTCCAGGGGCTGATGTCCACACCAGGTGGGGTGGAGCCAGGCGGTTGGCCCCACCCACTGAGGAGTTCACAGTCCTGGAGGCGGGAAAGTAAGAGAGTTCAGTTAGGGAAGTGCAAGTGAAAGGAGTGAAGTAGTAGTGGAGGAGTAAACTGACCGTGTCCGGGTCTGTGGCCCGGGCACCAAGAGCAAGGTTGGCAGACGGTGGTGGCCGTCTGCAGGAGAGGCAGATCAACGCGGAACCGTAGGACCGGGGACGGGCGGTGGCCCGCCGGTACCGAACCGGGGAGCGAAGTGAAGCCAGCACACACAGGCATGGCCTACGGACCCCGACCAGGTTTGGAGTCGCCATTAGAGGTCAAATCTGTCAGTGACCGGAACCCCAGGGGTTTCCTAACAGCCGAGACCCGATTGAAGGCAATCGTCCGACCAGCAAAAGGAAATACAGCTACCCTCCACAGCTAAAGTTCCAAGGGCCAGAGCCTGCAGGCAAAAGGGCTCCTCCGGCACATATACACGCTGGGGAGTGGGTTACCGGTGGGAATCCATCGGGACCGAACATACACAAAGGTGCAGGGAAAGGCAGCCACCAACCGTCCGGGAGAAGTCACAGCAGCCGGCTGCGGGACCCGTCCATCCAGCCGTTTGGTTTACCAGAGACTTTGTGTACATTTGTGGCTGAGTGAGTACAACCGTGCCGTCCGGCACTGCGCTGCGCAGTCCAGGAGACCCTGCACCTTGCCAACCCTGCCTCCCCGTCACCTCACCGGGCCACGGGACCACCAACCCCTACCCACGGAGGGGGGAACAACATCCCAGCTGCTCCCTGCCATCGCTCCCGGGATCCCCGTCACCACCAGCGGTGGTCTCCAACCTCACCACAACCCGTGGGTGGCGTCACGGACCAAATCCCCAAACCAAACTACCCCCTTTCACTCACGGGCGAGGAGCGCCGCTCGAGCCCCCAGATCTGGCCCACCGCTCGAGCCACCGAGCAGCCATCGCAGCAGCGCCGGACCCGAGCGTTAGCGAGCGCAGCGGCGTCCTTCCCGCCCGCGACATATGCAGGTGACGAAAGCCCTTTTCATGGGGCCTGGCTGTAAACCTGACCCCGGATCTTATATGTCACTGTGCTCCAGGAAAGTGGGTGGTGGGCAATGTGACATAAAATCCCCAACCCCTGAAGATTTGTTAGAGTCCGTGAAGGTGTCCCCAACTGAGGGTTCTGCACCCCGACTGCGCTGTAAAAGTGGAAGCGGTTAAGCTGCCCCACAACTGCCATGTCTACTCTGTCTCACCATCTCACACCGGTTGTTTCTGTCTCTCGCCCTCTTCCAGTCTGGCCGGTCATAGCTATAGAAGCTCTGTGAAGCACTCTCTATAGTAGCCATGGTAGTACAAGTCCCATGATGTTCTGGCATTCTTTCCTCCTTCCCTGAGATGGTTCCTAAGCTCATATCATGGGCGGTCCCCCTGAGGGGAGTTGAGTATAACACTCCCCCCAAGGGACCTGTTGCTCCTTTGCTGTCTCAGACTTTTCTGACGTCAAAAACTGTTTGCCGATACAGGTGCCTTTTGCTCTCGGAGATTCGGTGGCAGAGTATGGTTCGTGACATTGGGACTTCCTCCACTGTAGGCCTCTGACTGTCCGTTTTGCCAACTGTGGCCCTCAGGGTTTTTGTTTTTCTTTTCTTCTATGGGCTGCGGTGGGGGAAGCAGGTCACCACAATAATGCCGTGGGGGATTGAGGGGTTGGCAAAGGTTTGACCCCCTAGATGGAGATAGTGGAAGAGGTTTTTCTCCTTTTTGTGTTTTTTTTCTATTTTTATTCTTTTCTTCTGGCACGGGCCCGTGCCCATTGGACTGCCCCTCTTAGGAGGGCTACTGGGGAGTGAGGAGGGGGCTCTCTTGGCCCTGACGGGTTGAGGAGCTCTCCTATAGGTCTCCCCTTTCCGGGTCGACACTAGAGATGAGCGAACCGGTCGTGGTTCGGCTCGAGTACGGTTCGCCAAACGGGGGTCTCGTTCGAGTTCGGTTCGGCGAACCAATCAAACCACATAGGAAACAATGGGAGGCAATCACAAACACATAAAAACACCTAGAAAACACCTTCAAAGGTGTCCAAAAGGTGACAAACAACTCACAACACAACACAAACACATGGGAAAGTGACAAGGACATATACTCATGCGAAAGCAAAAGAGCTGGACAAGGAAAAAGAGGAGGAGACACAGATATAGGCATGGCATGCCCTTCTAAAATCATGTAAAACACCGCAAGGTTACTGCAAGCGGAGTCTCCCTTTTTTCCATAAATTGGGCCACACACACACCCACCCCTTCAGTGGCAGCACTTGTGCCCCAGTTGTACACTTCACAGCTAGATTTGCAATAAGCACATTCAAAAATACGCCATCCTTAACCGTTCCCAGGATGACACCGGGGAAGGTAGCTAAGTCTTTCCTGATCCCAGCTCTGTTTATCTTGGATCATTTTTAAAAACAATGTAAGCAAGGGTTACTCCAAGCGGAGTCTCCCTTTTTTCCAAAAATTGGGCCCCACACACACCCACCCCTTCAGTGGCAGCACTTGTTCCCCTGTTGTACACTTCACAGCTAGATTTGCTTCAAGCACATTCAAAAATACGCCATCCTTAACCGTCCCCAGGATGACCCCGGGGTAGGTAGCAAAGTCTTTGCTGAACCATGACTTGTTCATCTTGGCTCCTTTTAAAAAACACAGCAAGCAAGGGTTACTTCAAGCGGAGTCTCCCTTTTTTCCAAAAATTGGGCCCCACACACACCCACCCCTTCAGTGGCAGCACTTGTGCCCCAGTTGTACACTTCACAGCTAGATTTGCATCAAGCACATTCAAAATACACAAGCATTTACTCTCCCCAGGATGACACAGGGGTAGTAAATTCCTTGTGGATCCATGACTTGTTTGTTTTTATGAACGTTAGTCTGTGCACATTGTCACTGGACAGACGCGTGCGCTTATCTGTCAGCACAAACCCAGCAGCACTGAAGACACGTTCAGAGACAACGCTGGCAGCTGGACACGACAAAATCTCCAAGGCGTAAGTGGAGAGCTCTGGCCATTTTTCAAGATTTGAAGCCCAAAATGAGCAAGGCTCCATTTGCAAAGTCAGGGCATCAATGTTCAATTGGACATATTCCTGTATCATCCTCTCCAGCCGTTGACTATGTGTCAGACTTGTCTCTGGTGGCCTTGCAAAGGATGGTCTAAAAAAATTATGAAAAGATTCAATAAAATTGCTGTTACCAGCACCAGATACGGTGCTACTGGTACGGGTAGACTGTTGAAGATGACAAGACCGTACCATGTTTGTCAAGTTACAACTGGGAGATTCACTCCCTGCACCACAGTTGTTTGGTGGAAAAGCCGAGCTAAGATCAAGTAACAGCTTCTGCTGATACTTCTGCATACGTGCGTCCCTTTCTATGGCTGGAATTATGTCACAAAATTTGGACTTGTACCGGGGATCTAATAGTGTGGCAAGTCAGTTGTCATCATCACTTCTAATTTTGACAATACGAGGGTCATGTTGGAGGTAGTGCAGCAAGAAGGCGCTCATGTGTCTTGCGCAGCCATGCAGACCAAGTCCACGCTGTGTTTGTGGCATAGAGGTGCTAACCGTTCTTTCTTCCTCTGACATCTCCCCCCAACTTCTTTCAACTGAAATTTGACCAAGGTCTCCCTCATCCGCTGAGTCTTCCATGTCCATGGACAGTTCATCCTCCATTTCATCATGTTCTCCTGCACCTTCCTCAACATTGTGCCTGCTATCATGCGCCCTTGTCGATCCCTGTCCCCCATGGTCCCATGCCTGCCGCGTTGGTGATGATGAACGTCTGGACCTTGGTGATGTTGTTGTGTCTTGCGCATATGAATCCTCCTGTAGTTCCTCCCCTTCCTGTTGTCCCACCCCCTGACTCCGAATAGTGTTTAGCGTGTGCTCCAGCATGTAAATGACTGGAATTGTCATGCTGATAATGGCATTGTCAGTGCTAAACATATTCGTCGCCATGTCGAAACTGTGCAGAAGGGTGCATAGGTCCTTGATCTGAGACCACTCCATCAGAGTGATCTGCCCCACCTCTGCATCTCATTGGCCCAGGCTTTACGTCATGACGTATTGCACCAGGGCTCGACGGTGCTGCCACAGTCGCTGTAACATGTGGAGAGTCGAATTCCAGCATGTCGGCACATCGCATTTCAGGCGATGAACTGGCAGGCCAAAAGACTTCTGGAGCGATGAAAGTCGCTCAGCAGCGGTGGTTGAACGGCGGATTTGAGCACACAGTTTTCGTGCCCTGTTCAGAAGGCCATCTAGGCCGGGATAGTGTGTTAAAAATTGCTGGACAACAAGGTTCAACACGTGAGCCATACAAGGCACGTGTGACACCTTGCCCAGGCGAAGGGCCGCACCCAGGTTTGCAGCATTGTCGCACACGGCCTTACCAGGCTGCAGGTTGAGTGGAGACAACCATTTATTAAACTCAGTCTCCAGAGCTGCCCACAACTCAGCCGCTGTGTGACTCTTATTTCCAAGAGATTTCAAGCTAAAGACTGCCTGATGCCGTTGCGCTCTGCTGCCAGCATAGTAATGAGGGGTGCGTGATTCCTTCTGCGCAGTTAAAACGCTGGTGGCCTGACCAGGCAGGCTTGGGGCGGAGGTGGAGGACCCAAACGAGGTGGAGGAGGCAGAAGTAGTGGCAGAACTTGGACAGACAGAGGATTGACACACAAGTCGTGGGGACGGCAAGACTTGTGCAGCAGACCCTTCACCATCTATCACCATAGTTACCCAGTGCCCAGTCAGCGACATGTAACGTCCCTGTCCATGCTTACTGGTCCAAGTATCGGTGGTGAAATGCACCCGTTCACACATAGAGTTTCTCAAGGAAGCGGTGATGTTGTGTGCGACATGCTGGTGTAGCGCAGGCACACCTTTCTTAGAGAAGTAGTGGCGACTGGGCATCTGGTACTGGGGCACAGCGACAGACATAAGTTTACTAAAATCCTGTGTGTCCAACAGGCGGAAAGGCAGCATTTTGGTAGCCAAGAGCTTACAGAGGGATAAAGTCAATCTCTTAGCTTTGTCATGGGTCGCAGGAAATGGCCTTTTATTTGTCCACATCTGAGGGACAGAGATCTGGCTGCTGTGTGTAGACGGTGGTGAGTAGGGTGTCCCTGAAAAAATGCAGGTTTGTGAGGAAAGTGCAGGCGTAGACATGATGTTGCCTTCATCCAACGTTGATGCTATCGATGTCTGAGAGAGCTGTACACACGCACTTGTTTCTCCTTCCAAACCAAATGATGACCTACCAAGCAGACTGCCTGTTGCGGTTACAGTGGTGGAAGTTGTGCGTGGAAAACCAGGTGTGACAGCTGTCCCCACAGTCCTAGAAGATGACGAGCGCGCGGATGCACTTGAAGGGGCAGGCGGTGGATGGTTCGCTCCGCTAGACCGCATTGCAGCACGGTGAGCTTCCCACTGGGACATATGATATTTATTCATGTGACGATTCATGGAAGAAGTTGTCAAACTCCAGAGGTTTTGCCCTCTACTAACAGAATCACGACAAATTTTACATATCACATGATGTGGGCGATCTATTTCTATGTCAAAAAAGGTCCAGGCTAGGCAAGGCTTAGAGGGCATGCGACCTGCAGAGCCCCCCCAACTAGTGCTCAGAGGCAGAGTGGTGGCTGAGGATGCAGTTGTAGACGGGCTACCAGTACTACTCCTCTGTCCAGGAAGGCGCAAGGTAACTTCGTCGTCAGTAGCATCCTCCTGCACCGCCTCTGTTGACCTCCTCGAGTGCCTGACTGTGGGTTGACGGTAGGTGGGATCTAGAACTTCCTCATCTATTGTTGTGTTTGCACTCCCCTCACCCTCAGACCGAGCCTCTTCTTGCCCTGACCGAATATTTAAGTTGTCATCCCAATCTGGTATCTGCGTCTCATCGTCATCAGTATGTTCCTCATTGTCTATAACAACAGGTGTTACAGTTTGTGAATAAGGGTCAACATTATGCTCAGAAACTTGGTCCTCACGGCCTGAATCAGAGTCACAAAGGTTCTGGGCATCACTGCAGACCATTTCCTGGTCTGTATTCACTGTAGCTTGGGAGCACACCTCTGATTCCCAGGCTATAGTGTGACTGAAAAGCTCTGCAGACACAGCCATCTCAGTTCCACCATACTGTGCAGGGCGGATGGAGACTTCAGAGCTGGGAGAAAGCAAGTGTGATTGGGATGACAACTCAGAGGACTGGTGTTTTTTGGATGCGGTAGTTGAGGTGGCGGAAAGGGCACTTGTTGGACCACTTGAGATCCATTCAAGCATTTTCTTTTTTTGGCCATCATCTACCTTTGTTCCAGTTGTTCGTGTCCGTAAAAAAGGGAGCACATCAGATTGTCCACGGTAAGTAGTAGACATCTTACTTTTGCTGGAAGATGGTCTATCTTCAGCAGATGTTAATGGAGCTTTGCCACCTTCCCCACGGACAAACCCTTTTTTTCTTTTTCCAACATGCCTCTTCCCCTTTCCACCAGCATCTGTCCTTTTGCCACTCATTTTGATTGCGATAAGATTGTGCACTTAAAATGTATTAGTAAAAATTGAGAGGTGGTGTAGATTTCAGCGGTGGTCTATCTTTATTAACAGCAGAATAAACAACAATAACTATCCCTGACAATGCAACTACGGCCCTTAAACTGGCAGCATACAGTTAGGTCCAGAAATATTTGGACAGTGACATAATTTTCGCGAGTTGGGCTCTGCATGCCACCACATTGGATTTGAAATGAAACCTCTACAATAGAATTCAAGTGTAGATTGTAATGTTTAATTTGAAGGTTTGAACAAAAATATCTGATAGAAATTGTAGGAATTGTACACATTTCTTTACAAACACTCCACATTTTAGGAGGTCAAAAGTAATTGGACAAATAAACCAAACCCAAACAAAATATTTTTATTTTCAATATTTTGTTGCGAATCCTTTGGAGGCAATCACTGCCTTAAGTCTGGAACCCATGGACATCACCAAACGCTGGGTTTCCTCCTTCTTAATGCTTTGCCAGGCCTTTACAGCCGCAGCCTTCAGGTCTTGCTTGTTTGTGGGTCTTTCCGTCTTAAGTCTGGATTTGAGCAAGTGAAATGCATGCTCAATTATGTTAAGATCTGGTGATTGACTTGGCCATTGCAAAATGTTCCACTTTTTTGCACTCATGAACTCCTGGGTAGCTTTGGCTGTATGCTTGGGGTCATTGTCCATCTGTACTACGAAGCGCCGTCCGATCAACTTTGCGGCATTTGACTGAATCTTGGCTGAAAGTATATCCCGGTACACTTCAGAATTCATCCGGCTACTCTTGTCTGCTGTTATGTCATCAATAAACACAAGTGACCCAGTGCCATTGAAAGCCATTCATGCCCATGCCATCACGTTGCCTCCACCATGTTTTACAGAGGATGTGGTGTGCCTTGGATCATGTGCCGTTCCCTTTCTTCTCCAAACTTTTTTCTTCCCATCATTCTGGTACAGGTTGATCTTTGTCTCATCTGTCCATAGAATACTTTTCCAGAACTGAGCTGGCTTCATGAGGTGTTTTTCAGCAAATTTAAAACTGGCCTGTCTATTTTTGGAATTGATGAATGGTTTGCATCTAGATGTGAACCCTTTGTATTTACTTTCATGGAGTCTTCTCTTTACTGTTGACTTAGAGACAGATACACCTACTTCACTGAGAGTGTTCTGGACTTCAGTTGATGTTGTGAACAGGTTCTTCTTTACCAAAGAAAGTATGCGGCGATCATCCACCACTGTTGTCATCTGTGGACGCCCAGGCCTTTTTGAGTTCCCAAGCTCACCAGTCAATTCCTTTTTTCTCAGAATGTACCCGACTGTTGATTTTGCTACTCCAAGCATGTCTGCTATCTCTCTGATGGATTTTTTCTTTTTTTTCAGCCTCAGGATGTTCTGCTTCACCTCATTTGAGAGTTCCCTAGACCACATGTTGTCTTGTCACAGCAACAGCTTCCAAATGCAAAACCACACACCTGTAATCAACCCCAGACCTTTTAACTACTTCATTGATTACAGGTTAACGAGGGAGACGCCTTCAGAGTTAATTGCAGCCCTTAGAGTCCCTTGTCCAATTACTTTTGGTCCCTTGAAAAAGAGGAGGCTATGCATTACAGAGCTATGATTCCTAAACCCTTTCTCCGATTTGGATGTGAAAACTCTCATATTGCAGCTGGGAGTGTGCACTTTCAGCCCATATTATATATATAATTGTATTTCTGAACATGTTTTTGTAAACAGCTAAAATAACAAAACTTGTGTCACTGTCCAAATATTTCTGGCCCTGAGTGTATAATGGCTTAGTAACAATGAGCTTGAGTGTGCAATGCAGTGGTGCTGCAAATAGATTTGCACTAGTGGGACACTAATGGAAGTCCAACAGCCACTTTTAGGATGCCCCTAAGTTTACTCAGTGTTTGCTAGTATAATGGCTTAGTAACAATAAGTTTGAGTGTGCAATGCAGAGGTGCTGCAAATAGATTTGCACTAGTGGGACACTAATGGAATTCCAACAGCCACTTTTAGGATGCCACTAAGTTTACTCAGTGTTTGCAAGTATAATGGCTTAGTAACAATGAGCTTGAGTGTACAAAGGGCAGGAGAGTACAGTGGCAGGGTTGTGGGTCAGTGTACAGGAAAGGAAGCCTCACTTTCTATCCCTCCTAATGGGGAAATGCAGCGAGGAAGTCCCTGACCTTAGCTACACAGACGCTGTTATCTTCTATAGCTGTTAAAATCTGTTTCCACGGACCTGACTGTCACCTATGGCTCTGAGCCTGCAGTTATTAGCCCTTACAAGCGCTAATAGAAACGTCTATTTCTATTCTGTATAGCGCTGTGTGTAGAGCATACACAGCAGTATTGGAGACAGGAGCTACGCCAGCGGTGACTGACACCCAGATGCAGAAGAGATAATGGCATCCGGACGGGCAGATACCCATTTTTATAGTGCAGGGACATGTGACATGGACATCCTATCACACATGCCGTTGCTTCTCTGGCTAAAAGTCCACTTAGCTGTGTGTGTGTATGTCTGGGATTGGCTGACATGCTGGCCCGCCCCACTACACGCGCGCGCTTAGGGAAGGAAGACAAGGAAAAAAAAAAAATGGCGATCGCCATTATCCCAGCAGCAGTGATCTGAATGCGCTGTTTCCGCACACTATACGCTGAAATTTCATAATAGTGTGACTTACACTATTACAGCGGAAAGCCAGCTAGTAATTAGCTTGGCTTTTTGCTGCTAGAACCGTTCTCGAACGTAACTAGAACTATCGAGCTTTAGCAAAAAGCTCGAGTTCTAGTTCGATCTAGAACAGCCCCCAAAATCACTCGAACCATGAAGTGGAGAACCAAGAACCACGAACCGTGCTCAACTCTAGTCGACACCCCCCGGGAATCTATGACCATGGTTCAAGTATTTTGGCAAATGTGTGCAATTTATGTTTTTTTTTCTGTTTGTCCGTATCCTCCCCTCTTCCCGATGTTTTTTCCTTATGTGTCCTATCAGGTCCTACCTCTACTGGAATCCTTGGGAGATGTGGCCCTTTGCCGTTTGGATCGTCTTCTCTGGCCTGCTACACAAGGTTGGTCATGCCCTCGCTGGTATGGGTGTTTCACTAGCTTCTTCTCCCTTCTATGTCTAAGATATGGCTCGCATTATTTCTCTTAACGTAAAGGGTTTGAACACACCCCGCAAGAGGAAACTGCTGTTACAGGAACTAAAAACATCAGGTGCGGACATATCCTTTATCCAAGAAACACATTTTGTAGAATCAAACACGTTTAAATTTGCATCCCACCACTTTCCCACTCATTTTTCGGCTCACTCGGGTGCCAAGATGGGAGGAGTTGCTATATTAATATCCTCTAATTGCCCTTTACAAATTACGGGTTCTCATTGCGATCCAGAGGATAGATACGTGATCTTGGAGGGCCTACTGGAGGGATCCCCACATATATTGGCCAATATCTACGCACCTAACGAAGGGCAGTTACGCTTTCTTAAGAAAATCCTTGCATTAATAGATGGGTTAGCGCCATCCTTGACAGTGTTGGGGGGCGACTTTAACATCCCCTTCTCGGAGGTAGCTGATAGGCTTTCAGTGAGAGGACATCCCCCATCTGGTGCTCTGAGAAATTTGTCCAGGGACTTTCGCAAGCTCATTAGATCAGGGGCTTTGTACGACGCTTGGAGGGTAGACCACCCAGGAGAGAGGGCCTTTTCCTTCTACTCCCACCCACACCAGACACACACTAGAATTGACTACTTTTTCATTGACTCACAGCTGTTGGGGCGTCTTGAGAGGGTGGAAATGGGTTCTATTAAGTGGTCAGATCACTCCCCTCTCACAGTGGATTTTAGGAAGGATGGTCCTCGTTCTAGGCCCCACCACTGGCGCCTAAATGAATCCCTGCTTAAAGACCCTGACATTAAGGCTTCTCTAAATAAGCATTTGGTTGAATTCTTCCAGTTAAACACAGGCTCGGTCTCATCGCCAGCAATGCTTTTTGAGGCCCACAAGGCGGTGATGAGGGGATTCTGCATTAGGGAGGGCGCCAGGGCTAAGAGGAGAGCCACAAATCAGCGGGACTCTATAACTGCCCAGCTTAAGCTGCAGGAGAGGAGGCTGGCGGCGAGTCCTTCACTCACTGTTCTTCGGAGAGTCATTAGCCTCAGGGAAAGGTTGAGAGACCTGGCAATAGGCAGAGCAGAAAAATTACTAACCTTTTCTAAACAAAGATACTATGAGAGGGGTAACAGGGCTCACACCTTACTCGCTCGACAACTTAAGGAGCATGCTACGTCCTCATGCCCCCAGGGTTTGCGAGACGAAAAGGGCACTATCCATTACCATCCCGCTTCAATAGCTGACATCTTTTTTAAATATTATAATAAGCTTTATAACCTCCCGGTCCCTTCGGGCATGGCTTCGCTGGGGCACTGGGGCACTTGAGGATTATTTTTCTGCCCTTGAGCTCCCTTCATTGCCTAACGAAGCAGCCGCTGCTTTGAATGAGGCAATTACCATAGAAGAACTGGAGCAAGTTCTGGAGACCCTGCCTCACAGGAAGTCGCCAGGCCTGGACCGCTTTACTTATCTTTACTATAAGGCGTTTGCGGCGGAGCTTCTCCCACACATGGCCACCTTGTTTAATTCCTTTCTGCAGGGTAACCCCATCCCACCATCCATGCTACACTCCCACTTAATCCTTCTGCCCAAGCCACCCAGGGATCCCTTGGATTGTGCTAATTATAGACCAATAGCCCTTTTGAACTCCGATTTGAAGATGTTCACCAAGTTCCTGGCAGCTAGGCTCAATAGTTGGTTGCCCCAACTCGTGCACAATGACCAGGTGGGTTTTGTCCCTTGCCACCAGTGGGGTGACAACACCAGGAAGGTCATAGATTTGGTGGACGTGGTGAATCGGAGGAATCAACAGACGCTAGTGTTGAGTCTCAACGCGGAGAAGGCTTTCGATCGCCTCGCGTGGCCTTTTCTCTTTAAGCCACTGGAGGTCTTTGGGATCTCGGCTGGCTTCATGCGTGCCTTAAAATCCCTTTATAGTGTCCCTACTGCCTCCATTAAACTCCCCCTCCACATCTCTAGGCCTTTCACCATCTCCAAAGGTACCAGGCAGGGGTGCCCCCTGTCTCCCCTCCTCTTTGCGCTGTGTATAGAGCCCCTCGCGTCCTCAGTCAGGAGTAACCCGGACATCTCGGGGGTCCTGGTTGGGAGCAAATCGTTTAAAATTTCCCTTTTTGCCGACGACGTTCTCATTACACTTACTAACATACACGTTTCACTTCCAAATTTAATGCGCACCATGGGTGTGTATGGGAGCCTTTCGGGGTATAAGATGAATTCTAGTAAAACGGAGGCAATGCCATTAAACCTCGACCCGGTGACCCTGGACTATCTGCATTTGAACTTTAAATTCCGATGGAAGACAGATGCGGTCAAGTACCTGGGGGTCAATCTGACATCTTCTTATGACTCCCTCTATAACCTTAACTTTCCCCCCCTTTTCCGAGAACTGAGGGCCCTTCTGGAGTAAATAGATGCCTCTACCCCTTTCGTGGATGGGGCAAATTGCGGCGGTTAAAATGAGCTTGCTTCCCAAATTATTATATTTTTTTTAAACCCTACCGGTTAAGGTCCCTCTGAAGGAACTAAAGGCCCTTCAAGCAGCTATCCTGAGATTCTTTTGGTGTAATAAGCGCCATAGGGTAGCCAGGGAGGTGTTGATGGCTCGTAGGAACAGGGGTGGGCTTTCCGTCCCGGACATTCTAAAATACTATTGGGCGGCTCACCTCAGGAGGATCCCTAGTTGGGTGTCCCTTTGGGCATTCAATAGGTGGACCGAGATTGAAAAGATCTGGTTGGCACCTATACACCCAAATGCGCTCCTGTGGCCCCCAGCCCGGTGCGCTTCACTCCCCACCTTCTGGGACCAATGCAGTTTACTAAGGACCTTTGGGCATTCTGTATTAGAAGATTTCCTCTGGCGTCCCCCTGCTCCCCTTTAGTGTCATTCATATACCAACCCCTGCTCCCAAGTAGTCTGGAGTCAGACATGGTGTACCCTTGGCTTAGGGCGGGCCTATTCAGATTTGCAGATATTATAGATGGAAGCACAATGCAGATTCATTCCTTTGAGTTTCTCAGAGATAAATTTTCCCTCTCTAATCGAGAGTTTTTTCAATATCTGCAGATCAGAGACTTGGCTGGCTCCTTGTTTGGCAGGGCGGGGGTCTGGGTTCCCACAGATTTTGAGAAAATTTGTAGAAGGGGCACGGACACCAAGGGACTGATTTCTAAAATTTACATGTTGCTTTCTGAGCCTCAGGATGGGTCTGAGGGGATTTTTACATATATGCGGAAATGGGAGTCTCTATTGGGAAGGTGGATTCTTCCTCAGAACTGGACCGCAATTTGGGGTAACGCCGCCAAGACATCAATATGCACATTATATAAAGAAAATATTTACAAAATTTTGATGTTTTGGTACCACACTCCAGATTTCCTTCATGGCTTAGACCCCTCTATACCGGCTTGTTGCTGGAGATGCGGAGGGAGCACAGGCATCATTCTACACATATTCTGGACCTGTCCAGGGATAGTTTCCTTCTGGGAGCAGATTAGGGGGTTAATTCATAAAGTACCATACATAGAGGTAGATCTTGATCCCTTGATTTATATTTTGGGCCTCAGGATTGGCGGCATGGGAAAAATGGCCTCTAGGCTTATGTCCCACATCCTTACAGCGGCCAGGTGCCTAATTGCAAGGAATTGGAGGCAGCCAGGGACCCCCACACTCCAGAGCCTCAAGTATAGATTATAGCAGGGGTCTGGAACCTATGGCTCGCGAGCCAGATATGGCTCTTTTGATGGCCGTATCTGGCTCGCAGACAGGGCTCCTACCTGTCTATGGGAAGGATGCATGCACCGCGCATATATAGTTCTTATAGTTCTGCTGCCCCCGGCCGAGTTCCGGGGACCGCAGTCCTCGGCAGCAATCTGCTGCGCCGTCACTTTAAGGCGCGCAGACATCCTGTTTTGAATTTCATCTGTGGGCGGAGCTACCGCCTTCTCAGTCCCACAGATGAAGGAGGCGAGCTTCTGTCCGGCGCTGTGTGGGCCCCCTCTCCACCGTGACCTAATCGGGTAAATGCCCTCCCCGCCTCCCTATTATGGGCCCCGGTGAGCTGCTTCTAACCCCCCAGATGTATGCCCTGCCAATCCCCCCCCCCGCCGATTCCGCGGGTGCTGGCCCCACCGATTCCGCGGGTGCTGGCCCCGCCGATGCCGCGGGTGCTGGCCCCGCCGATGCCGCGGGTGCTGTACCCGCCGAGCCGCGGGTGCAGGCCCCACAGAGCAGCAGAGTTGTGTGTATTTGTCTGTATGTAGCAGAGTTGTATGTGTTTGTCTGTATGTAGCAGAGTTGTATGTGTTTGTCTGTATGTAGCAGAGTTGTGTGTGTTTGTCTGTATGTAGCAGAGTTGTATGTGTTTGTCTGTATGTAGCAGAGTTGTATGTGTTTGTCTGTATGTAGCAGAGTTGTATGTGTTTGTCTGTATGTAGCAGAGTTGTATGTGTTTGTCTGTATGTAGCAGAGTTGTATGTGTTTGTCTGTATGTAGCAGAGTTGTATGTGTTTGTCTGTATGTAGCAGAGTTGTATGTGTTTTTCTGTATGTAGCAGAGTTCTATGTGTTTGTCTGTATGTAGCAGAGTTGTATGTGTTTGTCTGTTTGTAGCAGAGTTGTGTGTGTTTGTCTGTTTTGTAGCAGAGTTGTGTGTGTTTGTCTGTTTGTAGCAGAGTTGTGTGTGTCTGTTTGTAGCAGAGTGTAGTACCATTGTTTCAGTCCAGTTGTGGCTTTATACAGCAGGGAGGAGCATTCCTTGCTGTACTAAGTGAACATTGGGGCGATTGGTCTGTCAATGGCCCTTTAAACATATTGTACGGCTCTCGCGGAATTATATTTCAAAATATGTGGCGTTTACGGCTCTCTTAGCCAAAAAGGTTCCTGACCCCTGGATTATAGGATGTTAGGCGCATGGAACACCTAACGGCACTATTGAATGACACAATGGAATGCTTCCAGGCGGTGTGGTCACCATGGGATTACTTTGTGGGGCGTGAGGATCTGTAAGACTTAGGCTCATGGGCGCGAGGGAAACTGTCTGGATTCTTGAATTCTCTCCTTCCTCCCCGCCACTTTTCCTTTCTCTCCTTAACCCCCCTCACTTGTCTTGTCACTGTTTGTCTAGTTTTGAAGTTTACTGTTACATATGGGTACTCAAGGGTAATCATAATCATCAGTAAGGTGTCCCCCAGGTCGCAGCGGCCTCATCCTACAGCCTGGGGTAACTTATGTTCGCGGGGTAGGCGTTATGGCATGGAATGTTATCATTAGGTATCGCGACTTTATTCATGGTACTTATCTTTTCATTGGGGACATCTGTCTCAAGAATTGTGATTCTTACTTTTTATTTTCTGTTTGACAATCGAATATTTCAATAAAAATTTTAAAGTTAAAAAAAAACAAAAAAAAAACTGTTTGCCTCTCTCTCACTCACTCTGTGCCCCCACCCTTGGGATGACTCTTCATGGCTATTGCCCAGGTAACTTGAAATTCCCCAGACTGTCCAGCTTCCTGTGTAAGTGGTGACTCATAGCTAGACGTTTTCTGTGAGAAAAACAAACACCAGTGGTTAAATCCTTCATCACCCGAGTCCAAGCATTACACTTTAAGTCAGATTCAGTACCCTATGGCGACTGAGCCTCAGGGGCACCACACTAGCAACAGGGCAGGCCAACACCTTCAAGACGTAGAGGGATTGTTCATGTCACAAATCCAACTTAGATACCCTAAAAGTTGTATGGTACAGAGGAATTACGTAGGACACTGGTACGGTCTGCTAGGTGCATCTTCAAAAAATGTTCTCTCTTTGCCAGACAACCCTGTGCATCATGGCCTTGTCCCTTGTAAGGGTCTCCCTAGGATTATCAGGAAGTGCGGTCTCTTACTTTCTGGAGCACCCACCGGACTAGACTTTCGCTGAGTTGTGTTTCTTTCCCATCTTTCTAACAGTCTGGGATGATTTGTATGCCCTTTTCTTCACCGCCTGAGTGAACTTTCCAAGGGTGGTATCTCCTTAGCAGAGAAAATTGTCTTACCATCTCTATTGGTTTGGCAGTCAAGGTCATGGTTCATGTCCTTCTCCTCACCCCTGAGTCAACATACCCAGAGTGGATACCGGGGCATACGTTCAACCTGAATCTTCAAGACTTCCAAACAGCGTAATGCACTTTTTTCTTTCGGCGCAGACATGTTGCCCGGGCTCGGGTTTCGGCCATGTCTGTCCTGGTTTCCTTTAGGCATTGTCTCCGCAGTCCGTCTGGACAGATTTTGCAAGGATCTACCATGTTCGCAGCGCAACTTGAAGAGGGTAGCCAGGTGATAGCCGGCAATGCTACACTCCCTTTTCTCACTCCAGTGTAGTGCATGTGTTCCGCCCTGGTCAAGGGGTGCAACACTTACGTGCGTCTTCAGCGGCTCATCCATCAACTCGTCAACATCATACACATTGTACTTGGGCAGCACATCACATAAACAGTTTCTTTAACTGGCAAGAAATGTCCTACCAACTATTTGCGAAGACTTTGAAATTCTGGGGAAGAAAATAAAGGAACGGAACGTACAGGTTGTTTTTTCATCAATCCTCCCAGTCGATGGTCATGGCATCAGAAGATGGAATAAGATACTAGAGGTGAACAACTGGCTACGACGGTGGTGCAGGCAGCAAGGATTTGGATTCTTGGACCACGGAGTGAATTACCTCTACGATGGACTTCTCGCAAGAGACGGGATACACCTCACAAAACCTGGGAAACACACGTTCGCCAGAAGGCTTGCCACACTCATCAGGAGAGCTTTAAACTAGAAGAAGAGTGGATGGGAGAAAAAACAGCAGACAAGAACATGCAGCAGAAGGACAAACTAATCAAGGATACTAGATGCCGTAAAGAGGACCCAAGACAGGGTATTCAAAAGGAAGCTAAGAAAAGGGGAGCAAAACTTCTTTCCTGCATACTGACCAATGCAAGAAGCCTGACCAATAAGATGGAAGAACTGAAGCTGGTAATGTATGAGGAAAAATACGACATAGTAGGAATAACTGAGACATGGTTAGATGACAGCTATGACTGGGCGGCTAACCTGCAAGGATATGAATTGTTTAGGAGGGATCGTAAAAACAGGAAAGGGGATGGAGTATGTCTATATATAAATAAATCAACAGAAATTGCCGCAGCTACCCACCCCTGGGCATCAGCCGTGTTGCTTGTGTAGACGGCAGGCGGTAATCCTCCACATACACTGGGCAGGTGGTGCTTATCCCCCAAGCAAAAAAAGTTCCTGGATAGAGTCCAACAATAGAGATAGGGCAGCACTCACCAACGTCCAGTGAAAAAGACTTTATTTATTCATGGTGCAGGTAAAAAGGCAGGAGCAGAGTTGACAGCAGGGCCCCCTCATGGACGACAGCCGTTTCGCGTGTACTCACGCTTCCTCGGGTCCATATGGACAGGCATAGACTGCCGCCTTATGAGGGGGTTGCATCCAGTCTACATCACTGCCCAATTAAAAACAGCTGAGAAGTATAACACATCAAGCAAGTGCAACTTGCAAATACCATCAAGTGGACAATCCAAAAGAACCGTCCACATATACATAACAGAAAGGACACATGTTAGTCATACAAAGCAAAGCAAACATTTTTTACAAAAAAACTGAAAGATCATTTTTGTCATTTAAACCCAAATTACCTTGAGCTCTGTACTTGATAATAAGTCTCGCCTCGGCTTGCAACAGCATCTTATGCAGGTCGCCCCCTTGTGGAGGTAAACTGATTCTCTCTAAGCCTGCAAACCGCAGGACATTAGGATCTCCATTGTGTGAACTGCGCACATGCTCAATAAGCCGAGGGGAGCCTTTACCAGATTTCACAGAATTATAATGTTCTTTAAACCTGACATACATTGGCCTGATGGTTTTTCCGATATAAAATCGTCCGCAGCCACAAAAGACCACGTACACAACAACATTTGTTTTGCATGAAATAAAACGATTGACGTTATGCACAGAGGATCCAACAGTGATCGATTTACCTGTTATGTGTGAACTGCAGAACCTGCAGTTCCCACACCTATAATTGCCAACGGGGCTATCCCTTTCTAACCAAGTTGATGGCTGCGACAGCCTATTTCTGACCAGCACATCTTTCAGATTACTGCCCCTTCGGTAAGTAACCAGGGGTTTTTTAGCAGTCATTTCGCTGAGATCGGTATCCTGCTCCAAGATGTGCCAATTTCTATGTAGGGCATTTTTTATCACAGACTCGAGTGGACCAAATTTAAAATTAAAAATAAATCTACGTGGCTGCACTCTTCTTGGGGGCCGGTCTGCGGTGCCAGTAACATCACGTTCAGCGTGTTTTAATACGCATTTATCAAAAGCAGATCGTATAGCATGTTCTGGGTACCCTCTTGCCCTCAATCTTCCTTTTAAGTCCTCCGATTGCTGCAAAAAAAACGCATTGTTGTTATTGATGCGGCGCAGTCTCACAAACTGACTATATGGAAGTGCATTTTTTGTATGTACCGGGTGAGCACTACCAAAATACAACAGGACATTGGAAGCAGTCGGCTTACGGTATACTTTGGTTTGTACACGCCCCTCCTCAATAGTGACAGCAACATCCAAGAAATTTAAAGACTGACCCCCGTAATCTGAGGTGAACGACATATTCATTGTGTTACTAGTATTAAGGTAACTAACACATTCAGAAAGTTTTTCAGGGGAGCCATCCCACACAACGAATATGTCATCCACATATCTCAGATAAAATTTGATGAACCGGAGGAAAGGATTAGAAGCGACAAAGACATACTTACTTTCAAAGACTCCCAAAAAAATGTTTGCGAGGGCACAAGCAACGGGCGTACCCATTGCTGTGCCCCCACACTGCAAGAACCACCTATCCAGGAACGTGAACGCATTCTTGCTTAGGATGAAGTCCAAAGCTTCTCCTACAAACTGACAAAAGAGAGAACTCTTCCCACACCTTTTCAAAACACTGTCCACAGCATCTATCCCCATGGCTTGCGGAATACGAGTATATAGACTCTCTACGTCAATTGACGCGAGTGAGAAACTTTCCTGCCAGGTAATACCCTTTACAAAGGAACCAAATTCTCCGGTGTCCTTGATGTAAGACGGTATACTAGTCAAAACCGGGCGCAACAACCAATCCACATAGTGGGACAGAGGCTCCGTTAAGGAGCCTATGCCCGCCACTATGGGACGGCCCGGAGGTCTCTCCTTGCAGTGGTCTGCGATTCAGACAATGAAACAATGGGGAGACACCATTTTCCGCGAGGCGGACAAAGGGGGCAACGTGGTCCTGCTGAGCCGGGCATACTATATTGAGGAAGCTAACCGTCAGCTGTCGGATACCAGTACGTACACCCCCCTCCCTGCTGACCCCACACATGGGTTTAAAAAGCAACTTAAGCGGCTTTTGGACAAGTTCTTACAGTTAGAGTTTTTGACTCCCAAACTGGCAGAGAGGCTCTTTCCCATTTTTCCCACGAAACCTCACTGGTATTTTATCCCCAAGGTCCATAAAAACAAGGAGAGACCTCCGGGCCGTCCCATAGTGGCGGGCATAGGCTCCTTAACGGAGCCTCCGTCCCACTATGTGGATTGGTTGTTGCGCCCGGTTTTGACTAGTATACCGTCTTACATCAAGGACACCGGAGAATTTGGTTCCTTTGTAAAGGGTATTACCTGGCAGGAAAGTTTCTCACTTGCGTCAATTGACGTAGAGAGTCTATATACTCGTATTCCGCAAGCCATGGGGATAGATGCTGTGGACAGTGTTTTGAAAAGGTGTGGGAAGAGTACTCTCGTTTGTCAGTTTGTGGGAGAAGCTTTGGACTTCATCCTAAGCAAGAATGCGTTCACGTTCCTGGATAGGTGGTTCTTGCAGTGTGGGGGCACAGCAATGGGTACGCCCGTTGCTTGTGCCCTCGCAAACATTTTTTTGGGAGTCTTTGAAAGTAAGTATGTCTTTGTCGCTTCTAATCCTTTCCTCCGGTTCATCAAATTTTATCTGAGATATGTGGATGATATATTCGTTGTGTGGGATGGCTCCCCTGAAAAATTTTCTGAATTTGTTAGTTACCTTAATACTAGTAACACAATGAATATGTCGTTCACCTCAGATTACGGGGGTCAGTCTTTAAATTTCTTGGATGTTGCTGTCACTATTGAGGAGGGGCGTGTACAAACCAAAGTATACCGTAAGCCGACTGCTTCCAATGCCCTGTTGCATTTTGGTAGTGCTCACCCGGTACATACAAAAAATGCACTTCCATATAGTCAGTTTGTGAGACTGCGCCGCATCAATAACAACGATGCAGTTTTTTTGCAGCAATCGGAGGACTTAAAAGGAAGATTGAGGGCAAGAGGGTACCCGGAACATGTTATACGATCTGCTTTTGATAAATGCGTATTAAAACACGCTGAACGTGATGTTACTGGCACCGCAGACCGGCCCCCAAGAAGAGTGCAGCCACGTAGATTTATTTTTAATTTTAAATTTGGTCCACTCGAGTCTGTGATAAAAAATGCCCTACATAGAAATTGGCACATCTTGGAGCAGGATACCGATCTCAGCGAAAGGACTGCTAAAAAACCCCTGGTTACTTACCGAAGGGGCAGTAATCTGAAAGATGTGCTGGTCAGAAATAGGCTGTCGCAGCCATCTACTTGGTTAGAAAGGGATAGCCCCGTTGGCAATTATAGGTGTGGGAACTGCAGGTTCTGCAGTTCACACATAACAGGTAAATCGATCACTGTTGGATCCTCTGTGCATAACGTCAATTGTTTTATTTCATGCAAAACAAATTTTGTTGTGTACGTGGTCTTTTGTGGCTGCGGACGATTTTACATCGGAAAAACCATCAGGCCAATGTATGTCAGGTTTAAAGAACATTATAATTCTGTGAAATCTGGTAAAGGCTCCCCTCGGCTTATTGAGCATGTGCGCAGTTCACACAATGGAGATCCTAATGTCCTGCGGTTTGCAGGCTTAGAGAGAATCAGTTTACCTCCACAAGGGGGCGACCTGCATAAGATGCTGTTGCAAGCCGAGGCGAGACTTATTATCAAGTACAGAGCCCAAGGTAATTTGGGTTTAAATGACAAAAATGATCTTTCAGTTTTTTTGTAAAAAATGTTTGCTTTGTATGACTAACATGTGTCCTTTCTTTTATGTATATGTGGACAGTTCTTTTGGATTGTGCACTTGATGTTATTTGCAAGTTGCACTTGCTTGATGTGTTATACTTCTCAGCTATTTTTAATTGGGCAGTGATGTAGACTGGACGCAACCCCCTCATAAGGCGGCAGTCTATGCCTGTCCATATGGACCCGAGGAAGCGTGAGTACACGCGAAACGGCTGTCGTCCATGAGGGGGCCCTGCTGTCAACTCTGCTCCTGCCTTTTTACCTGCACCATGAATAAATAAAATCTTTTTTACTGAACGTTGGTGAGTGCTGCCCTATCTCTATTGTTGATGTCTATATATAAAGTCCAGTTTAAAGCCCACACTAAGAGATGATATACAAGAGGGAAATAAAGAGGTGGAGTTGTCGCCGGCGGAGGAGGGGACGCCGCGCTCTCCCACTGCTGCTCGGGTCCGGCTGCCGCGGCTGCTGCGGCCTGCTGCTGCTCGGTGGCTCGAGCGATGGGCCGGATCCCGGGGACTCTAGCGGCGCTCCTCGCCCGTGAGTGAAAGGGGGGTTTTTGGGTGTGGGGATTGTTTATTGTCCGTGACGCCACCCACGGTTGTGGTGATTTGGTTGACACCACCGCTGCTCTGTATGGGGATCCCGGGAAGGATGGTATGGAGCAGCCAGTTGTTGTGTTGCCCCTCCGTGGGTAGGGGTTGGTGATCCCGGGGCCCAGTGATGAGGTGGGAGATGCAGGGCTTGGTGGGGTGCAGGGACGCGGGGGCAGCGCTGTGCCTTGCGGCACTGTGGTACTCACTCAGCCTGAGACGTTGACACGTTCTCGGTAAAACACACGGCTGGAAAGACGGTTCCCACGGACGGCTGCACTTGCTTTCCCCAGTAGGTGACGGTGATGTCCCTTTTCCTGCACCTAATGTTCCTGTGTTGGTAGCGATGGGTTCCCACCGGTGACCCGCTCCCCGGCTTGGATATGGGCCGGAGGAGCCCTACTTTGCCCGCAGGCGCTGGCCCTGAGAAACTGGTGCCCTGGCGGTGGCGGTGTCTCTCCTCAATGGTTGGACGGTTGCCTTCAATCGGGACTTGGTTGTTTGGAGACAGACGTCCCCTTCACTGACGGATTTGGCAAATTTACGGCGACTCCTAGCCTTGCCGGGATCCGAGAGGCCCCTGCCCTGGTGCTGACTGTTCTTCGTAAACTGCTCCAGACCGCCGGGCCACTACCCGTCCGCAGTCCTTCCAGCAACCTCCGAGCAGTCTCCCCTGCAGACTGTCACCGCCGTCTGCTGACCTTGCTGACACTGTCCTGGCACACAGCCGGACCAACTTCAGGCTTTACTACTGTCACTACAGCTTCTTTCTTTAGCTGTACTACAACTTCACGTCTACTTTACTTCACTTTCCTAAACTTGAACTCCACTGTTTACTCCTTCACTTAGCTCCTCACTCAAGCTCCCTCTGAGCTGACTGCCTGGTTCCTCCTGCCTCCAGGGCTGTGTACTCCTCGGTGGGCGGAGCCAACCGCCTGGCCCACCCCCTGGTGTGAACATCAGCCCCTGGAGGAAGGCAACAAGGATTTTGGTAGCCTTGGTGTTCCTAACTGGGGTGTAGGGTGTGGTGGTGTGATGACCTGTGACCCCTGGCTTGCCCAGGGCGTCACATTCCCCCTTAGCAAAATGCAGACCGTCCGCGGGCTGCCCGTCCAACACCAGTTTTATTTTCTGAAAAATGTAAAAAGGTAACATATAAAGCATAACATCATCCCACAACGGGAGGCACATTTCTTAAATGTTGCAAAACGGTTTACGGCTACGGTTTCCGCTCTCTCCCACCCAAGCAACCTGGCCCTGATGCTGCCCCTAAAACCCAGGCAGCACCCCTTGACCCAAGTCCAGCACAAGTCACCCGAGCGGGATCTGTCCTTCCCCTCCAGAGGGAAGCCACCGGTTCCTGTGGTGGCTGGGCCCCAGCCTGCTCTGCTGAGGGCCCTCCCTCCAACCTGCCTCTCCGGAGGCGGCACTGCGGAAACAGTAACGGTAAAACAACTTATTTACAAGCCACTAACGTTTGTGGTTGCCCTGCAAGTTCACGGGCTTGTCCATGAGCAGTTCCTCATGCAAACTTTTTAAACAGTCCCCACAGGGACAACGGTGCCAGCAACGGCCGGTTTCCAATCAATCACGGTTGTAGACAATCTGATGAAACTTTGGTAATCATTTTTGCTTATCATTCTTTTTCAATAAACTTTTTCAAACAAACACTCTTGCACACATGCTGACTGGTGGTCCCAACGGGGACTGGACAATGGTGCTCCGCTGCCCTTACTCCGGATATTCAGCTTCATCCGAGGGAGGGGGTGCAGGACTCACTCGGCTCTCCTGGCTGCCCCTCAGTTTGGCATCTAGGGCGAACCACCCCCTCTCTCCACAGTGCCGGGTATACTGCACAATGTCACCCGGCATCAGATTACGGCCGGGGTGCTCCTCGGGCAAGTGGGCATTCACATCCCGCCGGGCTATAAACACTTCGGCCTCCAGGCCCGGTTCGTATATAAACCCATAGCCCCGGCGTACATCAAACCGCCTCACCTGCCCTTCGTACAGCGGGCCCCGGACCCGGAATGTTGCTTGACGGAGGCTTTCTTTTTCTCTAATGGCTCGGGCCACCAGCTCTGCCTTCTTCCTTTCTCTCTCTCCGATCTCCAGGCCCAGCGGTACCGGCTCCCTGTCCAAATACGGCGCTGCTGCGAGCTCCGGCGCACGGGTCGGGCCCCGTGGGACATTCTGGACGTTGCCCACTGTCAGGGATCTGGGCGGCAAGTCCCGCGGTGTCTTCGCCTTGGGCGCCACCTTGCAGCGACAACCCGGCGCTACCTCAGCCGAGGTGTGGGGGATGGGCACAGGGGCTTTCCGCAGCTGGGCCTCTGGCTCGGAACGGTCCATCAGCTCCGGCTCGGGGATTTTCTCTGGAGACGCCTCCGGTGCGGTTTTCGGAGCCTTCCAAGGCAGCACCTCCGGTCGACTACGGGCTCCGGCTGCAGGTCGGCCCACCTGGGCGGGCATGCTGGGTAGTGCTACCGGTTGCGGTGGTAGCAGGCCTAGTGGCGGGGTCACGGCCTCCGAGACGGGTGGCGAGGGAGGCAGCAGGGGGAGAGGGCTTGGACCGGGTCCCGCAGCCGCGATGACCGACCCTTCAAGGGCATCGGGGCGTGGGTCACTCACCCTCCCTTTCTCCGCTTCCTCCTCGCGTCTCCGCACGGTTGCTATAACGTCCGCCATGTCGGTCTCCCACTCCTCCATGAGGAGCTGCATCTTAACCTGCAGCCGTTGGTAGAGCTGCGCGGTCCGGATCTCCATCCACGCCGCGGTTCCAGGCGCGGGGGCTACGGTGTTGCGGGACGGCATCCACATGCTGCTGGCGGCTTTTCCCAGGAACAATATGTCTGCAGAGTCCTGGCGTCCCTGCTTTTATAGCTGCTCTCACATGCAGCCAGCCGCCATCGCGTCCCCCTTAGCTTCTTTTCGGCCCCTCTTCTATTGGGGCGGAGATTTGGCCTTTGCTCCTCTGCTACTCGAGAAGACGCTCGAGCGGGAACTTTTCGCGCCAAAGATGGCGACTTCCGAAATTTTTCAGCCGGATACCTCCGGCGGTCACAAGGCGCACCTCTACCCAACGGCAGAGCGGTAAGATCCTGTTTGTGACGCCAAGTTGTCGCGGGCGGAGGAGGGGACGCCGCGCTCTCCCACTGCTGCTCGGGTCCGGCTGCCGCGGCTGCTGCGGCCTGCTGCTGCTCGGTGGCTCGAGCGATGGGCCGGATCCCGGGGACTGTAGCGGCGCTCCTCGCCCGTGAGTGAAAGGGGGTTTTTTGGGTGTGGGGATTGTTTATTGTCCGTGACGCCACACACGGTTGTGGTGATTTGGTTGACACCACCGCTGCTCTGTATGGGGATCCCGGGAAGGATGGTATGGAGCAGCCAGTTGTTGTGTTGCCCCTCCGTGGGTAGGGGTTGGTGATCCTGGTGCCCAGTGATGAGGTGGGAGATGCAGGGCTTGGTGGGGTGCAGGGACGCGGGGGCAGCGCTGTGCCTTGCTGCACTGTGGTACTCACTCAGCCTTAGACGTTGACACAGTTCTCGGTAAAACACACGGCTGGAAAGACGGTTCCCATGGACGGCTGCACTTGCTTTCCCCAGTAGGTGATGGTAATGTCCCTTTTCCTGCACCTAATGTTCCTGTGTTGGTAGCGATGGGTTCCCACCGGTAACCCGCTCCCCGGCTTGGATATGGGCCGGAGGAGCCCTACTTTGCCCGCAGGCGCTGGCCCTGAGAAACTGGTGCCCTGGCAGTGGCGGTGTCTCTCCTCAATGGTTGGACTGTTGCCTTCAATCGGGACTT
The DNA here is from genome assembly GCF_048569485.1 of Anomaloglossus baeobatrachus. Classification (NCBI taxonomy): domain Eukaryota; kingdom Metazoa; phylum Chordata; class Amphibia; order Anura; family Aromobatidae; genus Anomaloglossus; species Anomaloglossus baeobatrachus. The sequence goes on along the minus strand of NC_134360.1, from coordinate 91,682,310 downwards.
GGTTGTTTGGAGACAGACGTCCCCTTCACTGACGGATTTGGCAAATTTACGGCGACTCCTAGCCTTGCCGGGATCCGAGAGGCCCCTGCCCTGGTGCTGACTGTTCTTCGTAAACTGCTCCAGATTGCCGGGCCACTACCCGTCCGTGGTCCTTCCAGCAACCTCCGAGCAGTCTCCCCTGCAGACTGTCACCGCCGTCTGCTGACCTTGCTGACACTGTCCTGGCACACAGCCGGACCAACTTCAGGCTTTACTACTGTCACTACAGCTTCTTTCTTTAGCTGTACTACAACTTCACGTCTACTTTACTTCACTTTCCTAAACTTGAACTCCACTGTTTACTCCTTCACTTAGGTCCTCACTCAAGCTCCCCCTGAGCTGACTGCCTGGTTCCTCCTGCCTCCAGGGCTGTGTACTCCTTGGTGGGCGGAGCCAACCGCCTGGCCCACCCCCTGGTGTGAACATCAGCCCCTGGAGGAAGGCAACAAGGATTTTGGTAGCCTTGGTGTTCCTAATTGGGGTGTAGGGTGTGGTGGTGTGATGACCTGTGACCCCTGGCTTGCCCAGGGCGTCACAGAGTCTCTATGGGTGGAGCTACAAGGAGGGAAAACTAACAATAAAATCCTCATAGGGGGTTGTTAAAAGCCACCAAATATAACAGAAACCACTGCAAATGTTTTATTGAAGCAAATAGACAAAGCAGCAAATCACAATGAGGTGATTATTTTGGGAGACTTCAACTACCCCGATATAGACTGGGAAACTGAAACCTGCGTATCTCAAAAAGGAAACTGGCTTCTGTCAATAACTTAGGATAATTATCTGTCCCAACTTGTGCCGGGCCCAACTAGAGGGGCAGCCCTTCTGGACTTAATTTTAAGCAACAGGCCAGATAGAATAACAGAAGTACGAATCGATGGGCACCTAGGGAACAGTGACCACAATATAATACAATTCCACTTGTCCTTCAGTAAGGTGCCTTGGAGGGGGGTTACAAAAACGCTGAACTTCAGGAAAGCAAAGTTTGATCAACTTAGAAAAGACCTTCGCCGAATTGATTGCGACAATGTCCTCAAAAATGGGAGCACAGAAAATAAATGGGAAACTTTTAAATCCGTATTAAACACCCACTGTGAGCTAGCCATACCATACGGGAATAAAAGGGCTAGGAACAGGAGAAAACCAATGTGGCTAAATAAGGATGTGAAAGGGGCAATAAATAATAAGAAAAAGGCATTTAAGAAGCTAAAACAAGAAGGCAGCGAGGAAGCATTAAAAATATATAGAGAAAAAAATAAAATGTGTAAAAAACAAATACATTTAGCAAAAGTAGAAACTGAGAGACTCATTGCTAAGGAAAGCAAAACAAATCCCAAACTATTCTTTAATTATATAAACAGCAAAAAGATTAAAATCGATGGTGCCGGCCCTTTAAAGAACAATGAGGGTAAAATCATAGAGAGCGATGTTGGAAAAGCCAATGTTTTAAATACTTTTTTCTCAACTGTGTTCACATAGGAAAAGGATATGCCACAGGAAATGCAGAGTGATCATGTAAATGCCCCATTAAGTATGACCTGTCTAACCCAGGAAGAAGTGCAGAACCGACTTAATAACATTAAAATTGACAAATCACCAGGACCTGATGGCATTCACCCTCGGGTATTAAGGGAGTTAAGTAATGTGATAGACAGGCCTCTATTCCTTATATTTAAAGACTCTATAGAAACTGGATCTGTTCCACTGGATTGGCAGCTAGCAAATGTGGTACCAATATTCAAAAAGGGATCTAAAAGGGAACCTGGAAACTATAGGCCGGTAAGCTTAACATCTGTTGTGGGTAAAATGTTTGAACGGTTTTTAAGGGATGCTATTATGCAATATCTCAATCTTAACAAACGTTTAACTCCATATCAGCATGGATTTATGAAGGATCGCTCTTGTCAAACTAACCTGATCAGCTTCTAAGAGGATGTAAGCTCTCAAATGGACCGAGAAGAATCATTGGATGTCATTTATCTTGACTTCAGTAAAGCATTTGACACTGTCCCACATAAAAGATTGATAAGTAAAATGAGAAAGCTTGGGCTCGGGGAAAATGTGTGTAGATGGGTAGGTAGCTGGCTTAGTGGTAGAAAACAAAGAGTGGTTATTAATGGTGCATACTCAGATTGGGCCAGGGTTACTAGTGGGGTGCCACAGGGGTCTGTATTTGGCCCGCTACTTTTTAACATATTTATTAATGATCTGGTGGATGGCTTACAGAGTAAAATATCAGTATTTGCAGATGATACAAAACTATGTAAGGTAGTTAACACAAAGGAGGACAGTTTGCAACTACAGATGGATTTGAGTAAATTGGAGAATTGGGCTGAAAAATGGCAAATGGGTTTAACACTGATAAGTGTAAGGTTATGCACATGGGAAGGAGAAATAGATGGTTCGATTACTTACTAAATGGGAAATCAGACATGGAAAAAGACTTAGGCATCTTAGTCAATAAGAAGCTAAATTGGAGTGCCCAGTGTTAGGCAGCTGCCACCAAAGCAAATAGGGTGATGGGATGCATTAGAAGAGGTCTGGGGGCATGAGATGAAAACATCATTCTCCCTCTGTACAAATCACTCGTCAGACCACACTTGGAGTATTGTGTGCAATTTTGGGCGCCAGTGCTCAAGAAAGACATTACTGAACTTGAAAGGTTTCAGAGGCGGGCAACTAAAATAATAAGTGAAGTGGGTGCATTACAATACCCAGAAATGTTATCAAAATTAGGTCTATTTACTCTAGAAAAGAGAAGACTTAGAGGAGACCTAATAAATATGTACAAGTATATCAGAGGGCCATACAGAGATCTCTCCAATGTTCTGTTTGTACCAAGGACTGTGACAAGAACAAGAGGGCATTCTCTTCAATTGGAGGAAAGAAAATTTCTACATCAGCATAGGAGAGGGTTCTTCACGGTAAGAGCAGTGAGGCTCTGGAACTCTTTTCCTGGGGAAGTGGTGATGGCCAACTCACTGAATGAATTTAAGAGAGGAATGGATGCTTTTCTTGAAAGCAACAGTATAGAAGGTTATGAATAACATAATATTACATACAGGTAGATAGTTGACCCAGATTAGGAGTCGGTTAAGAATATTTTTCCCTATGAAGAAAATTGGCTCCTACTCTGTGGGTTTTTACCTTCCCCTGGTTCAACACTGCAGAATAGCTGCACTAAAAATAGGCTGAACTAGATGGACATAATGTCTTCCTTCCGCCTTACAAACTATGTTACTATGTTATTATGTTACTATGTAACTCAAACTTAACTTCTTTTATTCAGCATTCATTCTTCACAGTAAACCTTTCCAAACATCATAAGTAACACTTTCACAATAACCTTCCTACGACAGACATACCACTTGCTCTTGTGTTAATGTTCTGCTGCTGCTCAATGGAGTAACCACTGTCCAGCCCTTGCCCTGGATACTATTCCTCCAGCACCCAAGTCTTACATCTATGGTCCCTGTCTCTTGTCACTGTGTCCGTAAGACACAATGGAGAATGCCTCCTGAGGCCTGAGAAAACCCTGATCCAGACCTCGTGATCCCAGTACCTCCTGTGCAGAACACTACTTCATCTTCACTCAATTAACCCTGTAACGCATACCTGGGGCCTTGCAGGCCTGCTAAGTTACTTGTTTTCTATGGTAGATTTCTATGGTTGCGCGTTCTAGTGTTAAAGTGAACTGACTCATCTGCTGAGTCTGCCTTTCCAACTCACACTTTACTCCACCCACTGTGCTCCGTCTCCTAGAATACTACATACTACTGTAGCAATATGTAGTCTGCTTAACCTGTACTTACCTGCAGAATGTGTTATTAGAAGAGAACCTATCTACCACTGACTTACCCTCCTGCAAATTTGTCCCTACGTCGCACTAATCCTTACCTAAAGCATTCTTAAAATTTATGTTGGTGATGGCTCCACAAGCTGTGCCTCCCGCCTGACACAGCTCATTGAGTCAACACATATTATGCATCCTATATTATACATTACTCTAAAATGCACATTTGCAATAAACTAGTATTCAAAAAAACACTATAACTTATCGGACGCTAGATGGGGCAGACAGCTGCACTGCTCTGGCTTTGCTACATCGCTGACAGCTGCACTGCTCTGGCTGTGCTACATCGCTGGCAGCCGCAGTAATATACATTCAGCATTAAACATATTTATATCACAGCACTGTACATTAGGGGAAACACTGTATAGTAGGAAAGGGAGCGAATCGACCACCTCCTACACAAGCATCTGACACGTTATATAAGTCTGGAATTGTGGCCCAAAAAAAGGTGAAGAAGCCTCCACTTCAATATCATCATAAGACGCATTAGCTGGAGTTCGCACAAAAGTATGAAAAGTGAACAGTAGAATATTAGAACTATGTGGTTTGGAAAGATGAAACGAAAGTCAATAGACTAGGCTCAGATTGGTGGAAATGGAACTGGAATACACAAAGGGAAAAGAGGCTAGTGGATCGAGATAGTGCAGGAACTGTGGAGGAAACTTGATGATATTGTCGCGGGCGGCGGGGCGGACGATGCGCTCACCACGCTCGGATCCGGCGCTGCTGCTACTGCTGCTCGGTGGCTCGAGCGGTGGGCCGGATCCGGGGACTCGAGTAGCGCTCCTCACCCGTGAGTGAAAAGGGGATGGTTTGGTTTGGGGATGTTGTCCGTGACACTACCCACGGTTGTGGTGAGGTTGGGGCACCACCGCTGCTCTAGACGGGGATCCCGGGAGCGATGACAGGGAGCAGCCGAGATGTTTTTCTCTCCCCTCCGTGGGTAGGGGGATTTGGTGGTCCCGGGGCCCGATGATGGTGACTGGAAGGTGGATGGCGGTGTTTGGTGAGGTGCAGGGTCGCGGGAGGGCAGCGCAGTGCCAGACGGCACGATGGTACTCACTCAGCCAATGACGTAGACGGAGTTTCTAGTAAAACAAACGGCTGGATGGACGGGTCCCGCAGCCGGCTGCGATGGTCACTCCCGGTAGGTTGGCGGTGACTGTCTCTCCCTGCACCTGTGTTGTGTTGCCGGCTCCGATGGCTTCCCACCGGTAGCCTGCTCCCCAGCAGTGTATTTGCCAGAGGAGCCCCTTTTTGCCCGCAGGCTCTGGCCCTGGGAACTCTAGCTGTGGCGGTAGCTGTATTTCCCTTCACGGTTGAGCGGTTGCCTTAAGTCGAGTCTTTGCTGCTGGGAAACCCCGGAGGTTCCCGTCGCTGACGGATTTGACCAGTTTAACAGCGACTCCAAGCCTGGTCGGGGTCCGTAGGCCCTGCCGAGTGGTGCTGGCTTCTCTTCGCTCCCCGGTCCGGTACCGGCGGGCCACCGCCCGTCTCCGGTCCTTAAGGTTGTGTGTCAATCGGCCTCGCCTGCAGACGGTCACCACCGTCTGCCAACCTTGCTGTTTGTGCCCGGGCCACGTACCCGGACCCAGCCAGTCTGCTCCACTACCACTTCCCTCACTCTCCAACTGCTCTCTAAAAACAACTGCCTTCCTTTTCCCGCCTCCAGGACTGTGAACTCCTCGGTGGGTGGGGCCAACCGCCTGGCTCCACCCCACCTGGTGTGGACATCAGCCCCTGGAGGGATTCAACAAGGATTTGTGTGTGTGACTGATGTGCCTAACCGGGGTGTGGGGTGTGTTGTTGTAGTACCTGTGACGTCCTGGCTTGTCCAGGGCACCACAATATGGTGGAGGAAGGCTGATGATATGGGAATGTTTCACAGCAAAAGAAATTGGATAATTGACCTGGATCAATTGTGGTCTCAGTGCTGAGCTATATGTGAGTATCTTACAAGACTAGTTACTTTGTACACTCGAGTACTATGGGTATAAAAAGAAAGTCATAGTGTTCTAGCAGGACAACAACCTGAAGTATATGTCAAGATTGATGATGAAATAGTTCAATTACAATGAAGTAGAAGTGCTAGTTTGGCCCCCACAGTCCCCAAACATCAACCCAATAGAACACTTGTGAGTAGAGATGAGGAAACCTTTCAAAGTTCAGTTCAATGATCTTTATCGAGCCATGCAACATAGCTGGAGAAAAAGACATGAACCGCACATCTAAAAATTACACTTTGATCTAATCCTGCTAGGCAAAAATTTATATACCTGAACATGACATAGGTTCTTGGTTTAACATTCTGATCAGACTGTATGAAGCCCACTGCCACATCACAGTGAACCTCTGAGTGGATCCCTAACTTATTTGAAGCTTTAAAGGTACAGCTCCATGCACCAATCCCCGCCGTAGTGACGGTGCACCAGCAAGGCAGGTAACCTGGTGCCTCACAGCACCCATGCTGAAAGGCTGAGCCCCCAATACTCCATCCAGGCCACACTGCCCCACCGACACTGCCCCATCACAACAATGGTCACCACAGAACACAAGCACCCTGTTAAAGCAGCTGGACAACTCACCGTACACAAGCTCCCAGTATGTGAACTGAGAGCAAAAAGGCAGAACCCCGCCTTTCAGTCTCTTGCTAATCTTTACCAAGCCTCCTGGTGTTCGCCGACCAGTTCGGCAAACCTATTTGTCGAACACACAGAGCCCATTAAATTCAATGGGAAGCCAAACCTATGTATTGGAAAATGGTGTAGTGGGGCTGTAAAAGAAAGAAAATAAAGCAGGACATACTTACCGAGTCTCTGGCGCGGCTGTAACTGCTCCTACAGCTGTAACTACTCGTGCGACTGTACTTCCGGGCCCATTGATTATCCTTATGCATATTCACTGCCTTCTTCAGCCACCGGTGTTTCTGATTGGCTGCTGTCAGACTGCGCCCCCAGACAGTGTCTGTGATTGGTTGAAATCACAGACGCTGTTCGTGGGTCTCTATCATGATATAAAATAAATAAATAAAATAATTAGTGTAGGTTCCACCCATATATTGATACCAGTACAGCTAAAGCATATGGCTACAGGCTGCAGCCCCCAGCCGTGCGCTTTTCTTGGCTGTGTATCAAAATAAGAGGAACCATATGCGGCTTTTTTTTTATTTAAATAAATAATTTTTAAAAATGGTGTGCGGTCTCCCCAATTTTGATAACCAGCCTTGATTAAGCCTGACAGCTGGGGGCTGGTGTTCTATAAACTTGGATTCCATACACATCATCCATATAGCATCCCATTTTTATAGCTACATTGCAAGTATTAACATAGGAAACTGTAATTGTATATTTTGAACTGTTGAAGAAATACAGATGCCACAAAGATGAAAATAACAGATTACACACGGATGACAATACAGATGACAATTGTCAAAGTTTTCTGGATGAAAATTGGATGAATAGTCACACACTCCTCTGAACCCAACCTCAATGTTTAATGAATCCCAGCTCAGAGAGTATTCACTTTTACAACATAAGAAAATGACATATCTATGAACCTTTTGCTTACACATCAGTTTATTCACTGTTTGAATGGTCAAATATTAATATCTTCACATATTTTAAGAAATAAGAAAAACCTGTTTTTATTTTTTTTTACAAGAATGCACAGAATATTTCAATTATATTTGCTTTCTTAGTACAGCACAAAAAACGTAATCATTGGGGATCCAACCACTAAGACCATTACCAATCATTATTAATAGAGCAGGGATACCAACTCACCTGTTCCAGAGGCATCTACATTAGAGCAATGCTAATGTATGTGCCCCGGAGCTTCATTCTCAGCCTATGAGACTGCACGAGATGGGCAAGTCCAGCAATTGGCTATCTGTAATGTGTCTCTAATCTCCCATAGATATTAAATGAAGCCAACAGGCCACAGCACTTGTCAAACAGCTCTAAAACTGGGACACGCTATTCATAGCAAGTCATTGATAAGCTTGCTCTAGTCTTAAGTTAAGACTAACTAACCCTTTAATAGTATTCTAACCATCACTAAAATTCAGGAAAAAAGGAAAAAATCACGGTATGGCTGCACTGCTAGAGATGAAGATGATGGAAATGGTTTTAAAGATTTTATTACAGATAACTGTGCCACAACGCGTTTCGGGGATGCATATAGCCAAGACACTTCAAAGTAGGTTTATTAGCAAAGGCTATCCGAAAAAAATATTAACAAATGCTTTTAAAAGAAGCCTACAATTGGATCAGGATATGTGTCTAGATAAAATTGATGGTAAAATAACTGGTGCAGTGGTGGAAGGGAAGAAGAACAGCTTCGATACTTGTCTAGTGACTACATATAGTGATTCCTATGGGAAGGTTAAAGAACTAGTGGGTAGATACTGCACATTTTAAAAAGTGATAGAATCCTTTCAGGCATTTTACCTGATAAACCCCAGGTGATCTTCAGGAGGAGTAGTAACCTTAAAAACTTGATAGCTCCCGGTAAAACAACACAGGCTAAAATCTAGATGCCCCAAAACGGATATGACACCGAGACCCCAATTGGTAATTTCCACTGCGGTCAACCTCGTTGTTTATGTTGCAAAACATTGAAACATGGTGCAAACTCTTTTAAATCCAATATAACAGGGGAAGAAATTTTAATAAAACAACATCTTACCTGCACTAGTTCATATATGATCTATCTACTGGAATGCCCCTGCGGCCTACAATATGTAGGCCGCACAACACAAATGTTGCATAATAGATTAAATAGCCATAGATACAACATCCGTCATGGTACGGTAACTCATAGTCTTTCCAGACATTTTTCATTTGAACACGATAGAGAGAAGGACAATTTTAAAACAGTAAGGGTATGTGTGCACTAGGCGTTTTTTCCACGCAGCGTTTTTATGTGCGTTTTTGTCTAAAAAAACGCATCCGCGGCTAAAAAACGCGGCAAAAACGCATGCGTTTTTGCCACGATTTGGTGCGTTTTTTGCTGCGTTTTTACTCACTGCGTTTTTAATCAGTGCACAATGCCATTAAAGATTGTTGATGAAAAAAAAAAAAAAAAAGGTCTGATGTCATTTCCTTCTTCAAAATGTTCATTGTATGCAGGAGAGCAGACAGCTGCAGAACTAGTGTATGCAGGAGAGCAGACAGCAGCTGCAGAACTACAAGTCTCAGCATCCTCCATTCACTAGTGTATGCAGGAGAGCAGACAGCAGCTGCAGAACTACAAGTCTCAGCATCCTCCATTCACTAGTGTATGCAGGAGAGCAGACAGCAGCTGCAGAACTACAAGTCTCAGCATCCTCCATTCACTAGTGTATGCAGGAGAGCAGACAGCAGCTGCAGAACTACAAGTCTCAGCATCCTCCATTCACTAGTGTATGCAGGAGAGTAGACAGCAGCTGCAGAACCACAAGGCTCAGCATCCTCCATCCAGGACTGTATGCAGTTTTTTGCCCAAAAAGAAAAAAAAAATGACATGGGCTTCGCCATATTTTTGTATGCTAGCCGGGTACAGCAGGCAGGTACGGGCTGCCCCCAACCCCCAGCTGCCTATTTGTACCCGGCTGGGAACCAAAAATATAGAGAAGCCCTTTTTTTTAATTATTTCATGAAATAATTAAAAAAAAAAAAATGACGTGGGCTTCGCCTAATTTTTGAGTCCAGCCGGGTACAACTAGGCAGCTGGGGATTGGAATCCACAGTGCAGGGTGCCCAAGCTTTCTGGGCACCCCCACTGCGAATTGCAGTCCGCAGCCACCCCAGAAAATGGCGCTTTCATAGAAGCGCCATCTTCTGGCGCTGTATCCAACTCTTCCAGCTGCCCTGAAGCCGGGTGGCTAGCTAGGTAATAATGGAGTTAGGGCTAGCTGTATATTATCAGCTAGCCCTAAGCCCGAAATTCATGGTGTCACGCCAATATTAGACATGGCCACCATGAATTTCTAGTAATGATAAAAAAAAACACAACACACAGAAAAATATTTTTATTAGAAATAAAACACAACACAATTAGTGACTCCATCTTTATTGAAATAAACCCCCCTCCGCAGTAATCCTGGGTTAGGGTCCCGCGCCGTCCAATCAGGATCCAATATCATCTGATCGGTTTGCTGGAAGGCAAAGCGATCAGATGATGTGTCAGGTTGAAGTGCCTGAATCACATGACAGCAGCTGATTGTATAAAAGCCGGTTATACAATCAGCTGATGCATCAGTAGAAAAAAAAAAAAAAATACTCACTTATGTGCTGTGCTGATTACCGGCAGCTCCTGGAGCGATCGATTGGACAGGAGTCTGATCCCGTCCGATCGCAGCAGGAGCTGCCGGTAATCAGCTGATGAAGTCCCCTGACAGCAGGATCAGCTGATAGCCGGCCGGGCGCGAAAAAGCCGGCGCCAGGTCCTGCAAGCAAGGTCCTGCCCCGGGGAGACTGCACACACCAGAGCGGCGGTACCGGGAGGAGCTGGGAGCGGGCATGGCACCGGGACCCTGCGGACAGGTGAGTATATATGACATTTTTTTTTTCTACTGTTCACTTTGGTTTTCGCCGCTGCCTCCACCTCCCGCCCAGACATGGCGCCGCACGGAGCTGACATGCACCGGACGGGAGGTGGAGGCAGCGGTGACGGTACCGGGAGGATTCATGCTTCTGTGTTTACCAACAGAAGGAATCCTCTTCCTGTACACGTCACTGTAGTGCCCACCCCTTGCGTTTATAGCTGCGTTTTTAGTCATAGAAACGCGGCTATATGCGTTTTTCATTGCGTTTTTAACATCTCATTGAATTTAATGAGTGAAAAACGCAGTGGAAAACGCAGAAATAATTGACATGCTGCGTTTTTGTGGTTTTTGCTGGGGAAGCAATGTCACTGCGTTTTCAGCACAAAAACGCGGTAAAAAACGCCGCTAAAAACGCGGCAAAAACGCCTAGTGCGCACAAGGCCTAATAATTATAGAGCAGATTATGACTGATGATACAGCTAGATATTGGAGGCTGGTGGAATGGGAATCATTTTGGATCTTTAAATTAGCCACCTTGAATCCAGAAGGCCTCAACATTATGACAGAACAGACTAAATAGAGTAGTATGATCCAGCAACATCAGCAAACATGATTGAGGCAGAATCAATATGATTATTTTATATATATATACAGTCAGGGCCAGAAATATTTGGACAGTGACACAAGTTTTGTTATTTTAGCTGTTTACAAAAACATGTTCAGAAATACAATTATATATATAATATGGGCTGAAAGTGCACACTCCCAGCTGCAATATGAGAGTTTTCACATCCAAATCGGAGAAAGGGTTTAGGAATCATAGCTCTGTAATGCATAGCCTCCTCTTTTTCAAGGGACCAAAAGTAATTGGACAAGGGACTCTAAGGGCTGCAATTAACTCTGAAGGCGTCTCCCTCGTTAACCTGTAATCAATGAAGTAGTTAAAAGGTCTGGGGTTGATTACAGGTGTGTGGTTTTGCATTTGGAAGCTGTTGCTGTGACCAGACAACATGCGGTCTAAGGAACTCTCAATTGAGGTGAAGCAGAACATCCTGAGGCTGAAAAAAAAGAAAAAATCCATCAGAGAGATAGCAGACATGCTTGGAGTAGCAAAATCAACAGTCGGGTACATTCTCAGAAAAAGGAATTGACTGGTGAGCTTCGGAACTCAAAAAGGCCTGGGCGTCCACGGATGACAACAGTGGTGGATGATCGCCGCATACTTTCTTTGGTGAAGAAGAACCCGTTCACAACATCAACTAAAGTCCAGAACACTCTCAGTGAAGTAGGTGTATCTGTCTCTAAGTCAACAGTAAAGAGAAGACTCCATGAAAGTAAATACAAAGGGTTCACATCTAGATGCAAACCATTCATCAATTCCAAAAATAGACAGGCCAGAGTTAAATTTGCTGAAAAACACCTCATGAAGCCAGCTCAGTTCTGGAAAAGTATTCTATGGACAGATGAGACAAAGATCAACCTGTACCAGAATGATGGGAAGAAAAAAGTTTGGAGAAGAAAGGGAACGGCACATGATCCAAGGCACACCACATCCTCTGTAAAACATGGTGGAGGCAACGTGATGGCATGGGCTTGCATGGCTTTCAATGGCACTGGGTCACTTGTGTTTATTGATGACATAACAGCAGACAAGAGTAGCCGGAGCAATTCTGAAGTGTACCGGGATATACTTACAGCACAGATTCAGCCAAATGCCGCAAAGTTGATCGGACGGCGCTTCATAGTACAGATGGACAATGACCCCAAGCATACAGCCAAAGCTACCCAGGAGTTCATGAGTGCAAAAAAGTGGAACATTCTGCAATGGCCAAGTCAATCACCAGATCTTAACCCAATTGAGCATGAATTTCACTTGCTCAAATCCAGACTTAAGACGGAAAGACCCACAAACAAGCAAGACCTGAAGGCTGCGGCTGTAAAGGCCTGGCAAAGCATTAAGAAGGAGGAAACCCAGCGTTTGGTGATGTCCATGGGTTCCAGACTTAAGGCAGTGATTGCCTCCAAAGGATTCGCAACAAAATATTGAAAATAAAAATATTTTGTTTGGGTTTGGTTTATTTGTCCAATTACTTTTGACTTCCTAAAATGTGGAGTGTTTGTAAAGAAATGTGTACAATTCCTACAATTTCTATCAGATTGTTTTGTTCAAACCTTCAAATTAAACGTTACAATCTGCACTTGAATTCTGTTGTAGAGGTTTCATTTCAAATCCAATGTGGTGGCATGCAGAGCCCAACTCGCGAAAATTGTGTCACTGTCCAAATATTTCTGGACCTAACTGTATATATATATATATATATATTCATATATATATATATATATATAGTTACATAGTTACATAGTTACTAAGGTTGAAAAAAGACCTAGGTCCATCTAGTTCAACCTTCCTCCACCAGTTCTACATTTAGTCACTAAGTCATTTATAACCAACTGTGTACTGAGGAAATCATCCAGCCCTTTTTTGAAAGCAGTTATAGTGTCTGCCATTACTACCTCTTGTGGTAGGGCATTCCACAGTCTGACTGCTCTAACTGTAAAGAACCCTTTCCTATTTAGCTAAACATATCTAACTTTTTCAACCTGTCATCATATGGGAGGCCTTCCATTCCTTGTAGTAGTCTAGTTGCCTGCCTTTGAACTGACTCTAACTTCTGAATGTCCTTTTTAAAATGTGGAGCCCAAAACTGAATCCCATATTCCAGAAGTGGCATTACAAGTGATTTATAGAGGGGTAACAATACTTTGGCATCACAGGATCTAATCTCTCTTTTTATACACCCTAGAATCTTGTTTGCTTTTGCAGCTGCTGCTTGACATTGATTTCTGGTGCTCAGCTTATTTGTAATGAGAATACCCAAGTCCTTCTCCTGTTCTGTAGTCCCGAGTTTACTTCCATTTAATGTATACGCAGTTATAGGATTACTCCGTCCTAGGTGAATTACTTTACATTTATCAACATTAAATCTTATTTGCCAAGTATCTGCCCATTCTGACATCTTATCCAGATCTTTTTGTAATATTATACTATCAAGGTCAGTTTTTAATATCCTACATAGTTTGGTGTCATCAGCAAAGACTGACACTTTACTATCAATCCCATCCACAAGGTCATTAACAAAGAGATTAAAAAGAATTGGTTCTAGCACAGATCCCTGCGGCACCCCACTGGTGACTATGGCCCATTTAGAGAATGTTCCATTTATGACTACTCTTTGTTTCCTATCTTTTAGCCAATTCCTTACCCAGTTGCATATAGTTTCCCCTAGTCCTTGCTTCTGGAGCTTTAGTATAATGCTATTATGTGGTACAGTATCAAATGCCTTTGCAAAGTCCAAATAAATCACATCAGCTGCATTACCAATATCCAGGTTTGCACTTACCCCCTCATAGAACCCCAACAGGTTGGTTAGACACGATTTATCTTTCATGTATCCATGCTGTCTGTCAGTTATTATATTATTTTCTGCAACATATTTTTGCATGTCATCCCTTAAAATGCCCTCAAAAACTTTGCATACTACTGATGTCAGGCTTACTGGATGGTAGTTGCCTGGATCTACCCTCTTACCTTTCTTAAATATCGGTACCACATCAGCAATCCTCCAATCCTGAGGCACCAACCCTGTTACATGCGAGTCTAAAAAGATAAGATACAGCGGTCTGTCAATTACGGAGCTCAATTGCCTCAATATTCGTGGATGAATGCCATCTGGCCCTGGGGATTTGTCAATGTTTAATTTACTCAGACGTAGGCGTACTTCTTCTTGTGTTAAATTAATTATATCGGGTGGTGAACTTTGATTTTTCACTTGTTGAATGATGCCTGGTACAGTCAGTTCCTTGGTGAACACAAAAGAGAAATGCCTATTTAATATCTCAGTCTTTTGTTTGTCCTCTATAACTAACTTGTTATTATATTTTAAGGGGCCAATACTATCCTTTGTTTTCCTTTTGGCATTAATGTATTTATAAAAGATTTTGTTATTTATTTTAATGTCATTGGCGATTTTTGTTTCAGTAGCTAGTTTTGCTTGTTTGATTTCTTTTTTGCATTGCCTATTGATATCTTTATACTCCTGAAATGCTATTTCTGTATTCTCAGCCTTCAAGATTTTAAACGCCCTTTGTTTTATTTTATTTTGTACAGTCTTATTTATCCATAGTGGTTTCTTTTTATTCCGGGACGTTTTATTACCAGAGGGTATTCGTTTTTTACAGGACTCTAGCAGTATATCCTTAAACTTTCCCCATTTATGTTCAGTATCCCCAGTTACCATGACTTTGTCACAATCTACACATTTAAGCCCTTCCCTTAATTTGTTGAAATCAGCTTTCCTAAAATTCCAGGTTTTAGCATTTCCCCTTTGAAATGTTTTATTGAATATTACGTTGAAGCTTACCATATTATGATCGCTGGTGCCCAAGTGCTCCCGGACCTGTAGATCTGAAATTGTATCCGGTCTATTTGACAGGACCAAATCTAGCAAATTATCTCCCCTCGTCGGTTCATCTACCATCTGAGAGAGGTAATTTGCTGGATAGTTGAAATCCCCCATAATAAGAACCCGATTATTATTATTTGCTGCCTTTTTAATTTGTTCCAGCATTTCACCCTCTGTTCAGGTATGTTAGGAGGCTTATAGCAAACTCCAATTAGCATTTTTCCATTATTCCCCTCCCCATGTACATTTACCCATATTGACTCTACATTGTTGCAGTTCCCCCCAATGTCATCATTCAACACAGGTTTTAGGTTAGATTTGATAATTATACACACCCCACCACCTTTTTTGTCTTTCCTGTCCCTCCTAAATGTACTATAACCCTGTATGTTTGTCACCCAGTCATGGCTTTCATCCAGCCAGGTTTCCGTAATGCCCACCACATCATAATCCATGGTTGACATAAGAGTCTCCAATTCATTCATTTTGTTTGCAAGACTTCTTGCATTTGCCAGTAGACATTTAATCCTATTAACACCTTTATTACTCCTAGTCTCCCTACGTTCCTTGCATGTCCCATCCCCCCTAATCCTTCATTGACCCCTACCATCTCACTGTCTCTATCTGCTCTATCTATCCCCTTTTTTGCTCCACTACCCTCCCTCCCCCCAGATCCTAGTTTAAAAGCTCCTCCATCCGTCTGACCATTTTCTCCCCCAGTACAGCTGCACCTTCCCCATTGAGGTGCAGCCCGTCCCTACCGTAGAGCCTGTAGCCGACTGAGAAGTCAGCCCAGTTCTCCATGAACCCGAACCCTTCCTTCCTGCACCAATTTCTAAGCCACGTATTTATCTCCCTAAGCTCCCGCTGTCTTTCTAGTGACGCTCGTGGCACTGGTAGTATTTCTGAAAACACCACCTTGGAGGTCATGGACTTCAGCTTCTCTCCTAGTTCCCTGTAATCATTTTTAAGGACCTTCCACCTGCCTCTAACTTTGTCATTAGTACCAATGTGCACCATGACCGCTGGGTTTTCCCCAGCCCCACCCAGCAATCTGTCTATCCGATCTGCAATATGCCGAACCCAAGCACCCGGCAGACAACACACTGTTCAGCATTCACGGTCTCGGCGACAGATGACCTTGTCTGTCCGCCTAATTATAGAGTCCCCTACCACTAACATCTGTCTGGGCTTTGCTGCACTCCTATTTCCCTCCTTCCTACAGCAGTTGTTTTCCTGGTTGCTAGGAGCAATGTCCTGCTGTAGTGACCCTAGTCCTGGCCCTTCATTCTTAATATCAGCCAAACAGGCATATTTACTAGGTTGTGCCAGATCAGGACTAGGCTCCCTGATACTTTTCCCCCTACCTCTTCTTCTAACTGTTACCCAACTACCTACCTCTGGGTCCTGATCTTCTCCACCTCCACCCTCCTCCATATCACTGGCCCCAGCCAGAGAAAGCTCAGTGAGCTCTAAACTCCTCTCCAGGTTTGCAATGCCCCTGAGTGTTGCAAGCTGCTTATTTAGATCAGTTACCTTGGCTTCCAAACACGCAACATGCTTGCATCGAGCGCAGACATATTCACCCTCAAACGGCTGCTCAAGGCATGCATACATCTGACAAGATACACACCTGGTAGCATTGTCTATGGAACACCTATTAAATGGGGATAAACGTTAAAGTAGAAAAACAAGAGAAAAAAAAAAAATAGGAAACGTGTAAAGATAAATTCAAACTATGTTCTTGTGTCAAACTATGTAAATGTATTGAAACTATGCCACACTTATCTTCAAATCCTGCACGCTTTGCTTCAGAACCTCGCACGCTAATATTAGAATACATTTATATTTACATTTATACTAAAAATTATATATTTCATATGGCCTCTTAACGTATTTTTTCCTCTTTACATACTTTTGGAGTATCTTTTAACAAAATTCCATGTTTCAATGGTTTATTATATTTTTTTTTTATTATAAGAAAAAGAAAAAAACATTTTATAAAAAGTTTTTTTTAGAATATGTGTTATAGAAAGATTTTTAATCCAGCAAACAGTGAATAATTTTAAGATTTTTTATAATCAATATACAGTCCATTTTTTACAAAAATGTATGAGTAAAAGAGTAAAAATGTATTTATTTATTATGTTGTGTCACTGTTGGTGACTCTTTCCATATTTCCTTTTCTGAATAATTGATTTTATTTAGTCCTACTGTTACTAATCGTCATAGCCATTTCCATTAATTTTACCAATAACATTCCAAACTAAATATCCGTCAGAAATAATAATAAAACAAAATAAGAATATTGGATCCAGAAATATTAGATTTAATATAATTATATATATATTTTTTAGTTATTTTTTCGATATTAATTCACATACTCATTACATTTAACTTTTTAAAGTGCTATGTATGGTTTACTATTTAAATCGATATTTCTCATTAATTTATTTATGTATAGAATTATACCTTGTATTTAATACATATATTAATATATATTTTATTTAATATTGCTGTTTGATATGAATATATGCAATTATTCTTTGTCAGCTAAGGCTTCTACAAACCCTGCCAATTGATTGATCGTTTTTTAATTATTCATCACATTAAGTGTTAAATCAATTAAGGGGTGTGGGAACCTTTTATCTCATGTATATAAGGTATATCAGTTTGTATGATTACTGCTACCTGAGGAAAGGGGAATATGCATCCCCGAAACGCATTGTAGCACAGGTATCTGTAATAAAATGTTTAAAACCATTTCCATCATCTTCATCTCTAGCAGCGCAGCCATACCGTGATTTTTTTCTTTTTTTCCTGAGTTTTGTACCTCCATGTGGAGCTCACAGGGCTGCTGCAGCTAATCCGGGATTTGTCTGCTTCTATCAACGCTTGCCTGAAGGGCTGGTGAGTCACCGGCATCGTATTCACGGGACCATCCATCCCAGAGGAGGAGCTGAATTTTAGCGCTGGTCCGGCGGCTGTGATTTCCACGTGGGCTTACCGATCGCGTGAGCAGCCACCTAGGACAGGACTCCTGCGGGCTTAAAAGGACGGGTTCCCTGCTGATGCCAAGCGGTACACCTTGCATTTCCCTTTGGCTATCTCCCCACCTGATGTACAACAGTACCAGGTGAGTGAGTCCATCACACTGTATTGTCTTTATTATCAGTTTTCACACAGGAGCTCCCTCTCTGTCTTTTATTTTTTTAACCATCAGTAAAAGTAAAGACCGCTTTACACGCTGCGATCGCACCCACCCCCGTCGTTTGTGTGTCACGGGCAAATCGCTGCCCGTGATGCACAATATCGCTAGGACGGGTAACACGTACTTACCTTCCTACCGATATCGCTGTGGCCAGAAAACAACCTCTTTTTTAAGGGGGAGGTTCGAGCGGCGTCAAAGCGACATCACACAGCGGGCCACCAATAGAAGCAGAGGGGCGGAGAGCAGCCGCATTAACGTCACGCCCACCTTGTTGCCAGAGGATGCAGGAACGCTGTTGTTCGTCGTTCCCGGGATGTCACACGTAGCGATGTGTATTGCCTCAGGAACGACGAACAACCTGCGTCCAGAACGAGCAACAATCTTTTCAAAATGAACGACGTGTCAACGATCAACGATTATGTGAGTATTTCTGATCGTTAGCACTCGTTCGTAGGTGTCACACGCAACGACGTCGAATTCTGTGACCGCGACGACATATCATTAGATACGTCATTGCATGTTAAGCGACCTTGAGGATCTAGCTTAAAAATACTGAAAAATGACCACATACAATATAAAGTGGCTGCTATTGCATCCCATAGGAATTTTCGGCATGCCGATACCTATTAATTTCTAAATGAACAAACTGTCATCAGGCATAAAGTGTTGTAATGGGTCCAAAAAGCTATCCTTAATCATATCCAGGAACCAATTGCAATATTCCATAAGCTTCTGTTTTCCTCCTGCTATAAATCTTGCACAATTGACAGACACTCTGTATGGCTTCAAGTGAAATGATTTCATATCCCGAAAATGGCTACTGACAGAGAGACATGTGACCAGGTCCATATATCCCGTCTATCGGTCTTCAATACCACTGCTCGGGGAATTAGAACCAGTGTATGCCCAGCGCGCGGACAGAGCTATTTTATCAACTCTGCTGACGAACGGGTCTGGTCACTCGCCTCTGTCAGTGACCATGCTCCGGACAGGAGCTCACCTATACTGCATGTTCAACGTATGGTGATTACATTGGTCCTTGCATAGTGGCTGTCATTCAGTGTGGTCATATTATGTATGGAATTATTGTGGTGATAATGGCAGTGGCATCTTTCTTTCCTTCTTTGGCATCCAAGTAACGGATTATGATGTTGCAATTAATATGAAGATAGAACAGTGCTCATCTGCCCTTATTTTTATATTTTTTCAATTATGTTTTTGCGCATTATATTAAATGTATTATACTTAATTTTGAATAGAATGATGTAATCATTGTTATTATTAATTTTGCCACTATCCCAATTGCATTTATTTAATATTGGCATTCATTCTTTTACATGTACAGTACCATAAAGTTGGAGCACAACTGATCATGCAATCATTCTCTTTTTTCTTATTGGAATGCCCCCATTGTAGATTCACAATAAAAGGAACAAAACCACAAAATAAAAATTTTTGAAAAAGGAGTAAAGAAAAAAATGTGAACAAATCAGAAAATGTGTTACAATTTAAGGTCACTTTACACACAGCCACATCGCTAGCGATGTCGCTGGTGAAAGCACCAGCCACCGTTGGTTGTGCGTCACGGGCAAATCGCTGCCCGTGGCGCACAACATCGTTAGTCCCCGTCACACATACTTACCTGCCTAGCGACGTCGCTGTGGCCGGTGAATCACCTCCTTTATAAGGGGGAGGTTTGTTCGGCGTCACAGCGGCGTCACTAAGCGGCGGCCCAATAGAAGCGAAGGGGCGGAGATGAGCGAGCGGAACATCCCGCCCACCTACTTCCTTCCTCATTGCCGATATTGTTCCTCGTTCCTGCGGTGTCACACATAGCGATGTGTGCTGCCACAGGAACGAAGAACAACCTGCGTCCTGCAACAGCAACGATATTTGAGATTAGAACGACGTGTCAACGATCAACGATATGGTGAGTAATTTTGATCGTTAGCGGTCGTTCGTGCGTTTCACACGCAACAACGTCGCTAACGAGGCTGGATGTGCGTCACAAATTCCGTGACCCCCAACGACATCTCGGTAGCGATGTCATTGCGTGTAAAGCCCCCTTTAGAATCCTCAAAAATCTTCCTTTTAGGGACTATAATGCTTTTTCTAGTATGCAAATATGGTGCCTCTGAGGATTCAGGCGCCACGGGGTATTACACCTTCTTTTAGGGTAATATCCATCCCACGTCAGGAAGGGGTTGACTGCCGGTGCCTTCACAAAACCACACACACACACAACAATAAAGGGGGGTGGACTAGGGCATACAGGGGAGTTAGCCATCATGAAGCATGGGACTTCCCCAGTCGCTAGGACAACCACTGGGGGCGGCACCACTTGGGGGAAAAGTAGGCGCAAGTGTGATGCTCTGGCAAAACCAGGTTGTCACAGAGACTGCACAAATCTTCCAGGTGCAGGATTCCATCCTCCTTGGCATACCAACACAAATCCACACCCAAGTACACAACATCAGCCAGAAAAGCCTAGTCACCCCCCATGACAATAGGGACACACCAGTGGGCGGGACCAAGCGGATAGTGATGCCCACCTAGGGGTCCTGAGGTGTCAGGGGAGGGAACACGACAGTTAGTGTGGAGACACGTACAGTGAGAGTTGAGTGCTGATGGAAAAAGTGAGAGGAGTGAAGTGAGAGGGTAGTCAGGGGTTGGAGGCTCTGGACTAACGGACTGTGGACTAGGTGGCAGTCGGCAGACAAGGCCACAGGTGACGGAGATCCGGTCGCGGGAAACCTTAAGTGGACCAGGGCAGGGTTGTAGCCCGCCGGTGCTGACAGCAGGAATCCGGTCCGGAGGCCGTGCACAGTCGGGGTGCCTGGACTCTAGGGCGAGGACAGCTTCAAGCCTCTTGTCAATTAGCAAGACGGAAGCCCAACGAGTGGAATAGGGCTCCGCAATTGCCTGCTAAGATCCCACGGGTCAATTCTCGCGGGCCACAGCTCCCAACACACAGAATCACCGGTAGTGGACTTCCTCGTTCCAAGCGGAGTAGTTAAACTAAAGACACAAACATTAAGTACAGGAGGAAGGGACCCCTGTTTGCTGTACCAGGGTGTGGGACTCGAATACGCCCGCCAGAGGTCACCGGTCACTGGCAATTTGGTTTACCATTCGAACTCTGTGTGAATTCCTCTAGAACTGTGATTACACTAATACCACCCGGTCCAGCCCTGCAGAATCCGCCCCGCAGCATCCTTCCCTGTACACCTGAGCCCTGGGACAACACCTCCCCAACCCGTGGAGGGGATACCATCCTGCTGCCCCGCTCCATCAGCCCCGGGCGTCCCATACTAAGGCAGCGGCGGTGTCACCAACCATCACCGCAACCCACGGGTGGCGTCACCAACAAACTCTCTCCCCTGTAAATATTTCCCTTTTTATTATTGTTGTGGGCCGGATCCGGGGCTGCTGCACGAGCCCTGGATCCGGCTGCCACTCGAACCCCAGCCACGATCCCGGAGCCTCGAGTTGTCTGCAGTTTTTTAATGGACCCATAGACTTGCATTGGCAATTTTATTAATGACTCAGATCAAAACCTTACATGAAAAACTGACACTTAAATGAGCCATTATCCTTATAGATTTACACCCTCTTGCAAGACAGCCATCAGGGCATTACTGCCATTACTGGTGTATGGGGCCCGGTGAACAGAAGCAAAGAGGGGGGCCCGGACTGGTAGAGACAAGCCACTGTATAAAAAGCCTGCAGATTGCATGGCACACTGGGGCCCAGAGTAATTGTTTTACTTTGCTTTATTAAGCCCCGACACCCCTGTCACAGCCGCAGCTACTGCAGCAGAGGGGGCCAGCCACATCTGGCATCAGTGACATCAGACAATCATAAATATGTATATCCGCTCACCAATCCAGCCAGACAAACAGTCGGGTGCGGTGCATGGATAAGGCCCTAGGTCGGCTCCCAAGTAATTAACTAAAGTATCAATGGAAAGGAAGGTAAACCAGCTGCTGCAAAAAGGGAGGGTATCTTCTAAAATGTGTACCTTATATTCAATTTTTAATATGATTTAATAAAGTACACATTTTAGAAGATACCCTTCCTTTTTTGCAGATTACCCTCCTTTCCATTGCTACGTCAGATACTGCTGGCCTACCCTCTGTTCCTGAGATGTCAGCGCACCCCGGGACCTTCCGACACATTACCGTAATTTTCCGACTATGATTCAAACTTTTCCTCCCCAAATTTTTGAGGAAAGTGGGGGGCGCTTCTTATAGTCTGGATGTACCTGGTTCGCTGTGGGACGGTGGGTAGGAGCAATGGCGGTGGTGGAGCGGATCACAGGAGGCAGGAGCAGGATCGCTGCTGCAGGAAGCTGGCGGTTGGGGTGAACACGTATGTCCCCTATTAAAGAAAATTAATATTCCCTGCTACCCACACCCATAATCTCGCCCTCCTGTCTGCATTGAAGCTGGCGCCAACATGTGGGTGGAATTATGGGCATGGGGAGCAGTGAATATTATTTTTTTTTAACAGCAGACATCCATGACCACCACAGCCTTCTTGCAGCTGCTGGGGTTATCACGTGTATCCGCTATTAAAGAATATGAATATTCACTGCTCCCTACACCAGTAATCCATCCCACCTCTTTTCATTGAAGCCTTGTGACTGGGGCCGCATTGCAGTGTCATCATGCTCTTGTGCCGCCCCCGTGCCAGCAGCCGTGCTGCTCGGATCAGGATCTGCGATATGGCTCGAGGGACTCTACCGGACCTGGGGGTCACGTGGACACTTCGAAAAAAATGGGGACGTATTTGCACGGGTGTTGTTGAAAACTGTTTGTGATGCCACCCACGGTTCGTGGTGAGATGTAGCACCACCGCTGCTGTTGTGGGACTCCCGGGGGCGATGGGCTGGCAGCTGCATGTTAACCCCTCTGTGGGTAGGGATGGATGCCCCGGGGCCCAATGTCTCTGTGCTGGGGATGGTGACGGCAAGGCCCGGCGCACCATCAGACCGGGGATGTTACTCACGGTTGAATAAATCCCCCAAGTTTTTTGGTAAACCAAGGTGATGGTGCTCGGCTGCCGTGGCCGGGGGTGTATTTCTGGTCCCACACCCAAGCTGGTGGTCAATGCCCCTTTCCTCTGCACTTTGTGTTTTCTGTGATGGACTTCCCGGTGTGTAACGCTGGAGTCCGCTCCCGATCCTTTGGTTAGGAGCTGCGTCCGTCTGACGCTGACCTGTGGGATCTACCGGGCCCTGGCGGATGCCCTATCCCTTTCGGTGGGTGATTGTCTACTTTTCGGGACTTAGGTTGGGACAGGACCTAAACTCCTGCCCTCAATTGGTTAATTAGTTAGGCCGTTGGTGCCGGTCCTGGCTTCAGGGTTCAAGTACCCCCTTTGTGCACGGTTTCCGGGTTGGTTCTCCGGTGTCGGTACCGGCAGGCTACAACCCTGCCCCGGTCCACCTCGGATCTCTGGCAGCCATCTTCCCGTCTCCTGCTGGCACTGACCACCGTCTGCCACCTAAGCAGCACGTCGGGGCTCCAACCCCGACGCCTGTCAACTTGTACTTCTCACTTCAACTGCCTGCGCTTAGTTTCCTCACCCTCCTTCACTACCACTTCAAACTTCACTAGACTCTTTTCCCGCCCCCGGGTTCTCCAGACCACTAGGTGGGCGTTTTCCCTCCGCTTGGTCCCGCCCACTGGCATGTCTGTTCTTCCCTGAGGTGGGTGACTAGGGTTTCAGGTTGGCTGGTTTAACCCTGTGTGGGAATGGTGTTGTGCGGGGGCCTATGTGTGACTACCTAGTTTTGCCAGGGCGTCACATTCCCACTTGGTTTAATACAGACCGTCCGCGGGCTGTCCGACCACTACCATTTATTTTTAACCAGAACTGTTAAAGTAGAAAAACACAACAACAAGCATATTAACATTTTTACAATTTCTTCCCTTGACGGGAGGCACATATCTTAAACATTGCACATATAAACGGAACGGGACAGACCGGACCAACTTCTTGCTGCGCCCCCACCCAAAACAACCTGTTCTCTGGTGCCACCGCTAAGCACTGGTGTACACCCCTTTGCCCAAGTCCAGAAATGGGTCCGGGTGGCGTCCACACGGGCTGAGTAAAAAGTTCCTTACCCGGCAGTCTTTGTCACGGGCCCCAAGTCCAGGGGACCCCTGGTCTGGAGGTTAGCCATCGGTTTCAGTGGTGACTGGGCCTCGGCCGACTCTACCACAGGCCCTTCCTCCAATCTGCCTCTCCAGAGACTGCGGCGGGACAAGAAGGGTGGTCGGAGTTTATTTACAAAGCCCAAAAGTTTTTGGGTTGGCTTTTCCAGTCCAAAAGCCGTGGTCCTTCTAAAACTGTAAAACTGTTTCAACTGGGGTTAACTGGTGTAGCCGGGAACCGCTGCTTTTATCATCTTCCTGACTTGTAAATGGCGGAGAGGGGTGGAGGTGCAACTGATCACCAACCTTCACCCACCTCTTCACATCGAGGGCGAACCACACCCTCTCTCCGCAGTGCCGAGTATATGAGACCAACTCTCCGGGCTCCAGGTCTCGATCTGGGTGGCCAGTCGGTAAGTGTGGGGACACATCTCTCCGGGAGACGAATATCTCGGCCTCCAGGCCCGGCTCGTATATAAAACCCCATCCCGTTTGGGGGTTAAAATGCCGGACCTGTCCTTGATAAGTAGGACCCCGCACCAGGAAGGTGGCCTGTCGGAGGTTGTCCTTCTCCCGGTATGTGCGGTTCAGCACTTCGGCCTTCCGCTTCTCTAGTGCCGCTATCTCGGACTTCAGCTGCTGACGCTCTCAATACGGGGCACTGGTTCCGTGCTCCGCCTCCTCCTGCTCAGGGGCTCGGATCACCCGGATGCCCTTACTGCTGGCTACGACCGGCCTCATGTGAAATGGAGGGCTCCGCTGACCCGCGGCCTGCTCTGCCGCCCTGCAAATGCATCCCAGCTGCGCCTCAGCTGGGACCGGGTACTGGGGAGCGGTCGGCGTCATTGCTGGTGCCGACTTCCGGTCGTGCGTCGCCTCTGTTGCGGCCGGGCGGATTGCCGGGGCCGACGTCATCGTGCCGCCATCTTCGGGACCAGGAGTGATGTCATCTTAGGTGCGGCCGGGCGGACTGCCAGGGCCGGGACAGGGACCGACGTCATCAGGGTTGCGGCCTGGCTCGGGGCTGGAGGGGACCTCTTCTGGGCTTTGGTCTGGCGCGGGGCTGGTACGGGTGCCGGAGCGGTGGTGTGCTCATGGCCCGAGGACTCCGTGGCGAGGTCCTCGCAGGCAGATGGAACGGGTACCGCTGCTGTTGCTTGGGGCAGTGGACCGATTGTGGCACTAACTGCAGGTGCGGGCAGCGAGGGAGGCGACAAGACGGATGGGGCAGACCGGGCTCCTCAGCCTGTTGGGCCGGTTCCGGTGGAACATAGGGGCGTGAGTCACTTACCTGCACCTCCGAGGCCATATCCTCTTTGCGTGCCCACACGGCTGCAGCCAGATCCCTTATCTCAGCTGTCCATCTTGCCAGCATGTAGTTGGCCTGAGTTTGGATCCTGCGGCACATCCTCGCGGTCTGGGCTTCCACCCATTCAGCAATCCCGGGAGCTGGCTCCTCCATGATCGGGTCGCCGGAACGGCAGACATCCTCTCTTGATGGTGTCCAGGAACAGAAGATGGCAAAGTCCTGGTGTCCCTGCCTCTTATCTCCTCGGATCATATGTCACAGTTTTTTGCCCGCCCCCCTGGTTTTTCGGGAGCTGTCTCTAGACGTGGCTTGCTAGTTTCGTTTTCGGCCTCAGGGTCTTCCTTCCGGCCGTGTTCCCAGGGGGCCCTTTCTCGGGGAAGAATACTCTGGGTTGTCGTTTTTCGCGCCTAAAAATGGTGGCAAAAATGGCGTTTTTAAAAAAATTTCAGCAGAGCACCGCTGACTGTCCAGAACAAGACGCACTTCCACCAGGTAAGTGGATGGGTAAGTATCCTGTTCGTGATGCCAAATTTCGAGGTGTGCCACCCCCGTCCCAGCAGCCGTGCTGCTCGGATCCAGATCTGCGGTATGGCTTGAGGGACTCTACCGGACCCGGGGGTCACGTGGACACTTCGAATAAAAAGGCGCCGTATTTGTTCGGGTGTTGTTGAAAACTGTTTGTGAAGCTACCCACGATGAATGGTGAGGTGTAGCACCACCGCTGCTGTTGTGGGACTCCCAGGGGCAATGGGCTGGCAGCTGGATGTTAACCCCTCCGTGGGTAGGAATGGATGCCCCGGGGCCCAATGTCTCTGTGCTGGGGATGGTGACGGCAACGGCTGGCGCACCTGGTCAGACCGGGGATGTTACTCACGGTTGAATAAATCACACAAGTCCTTTGGTAAACCAAGGTGATGGTGGCCGGCTGCCGCAGCCGGGGGTGTATTTCTGGTCCCACACCCAGGCTGGTGGTCAATGCCCCTTTCCTCTGCATTTTGTGTTTTCTGTGATGGACTTCCCGGTGTGTAATGCGGGAGTTCGTTCCCGGTCCTTTGGTTGGAAGCCGTGCCCGTCTGACGCTGACCCGTGGGATCTACCGAGCCCTGGCGGATGCCCTATCCCTCTCGGTGGGTGGTTGTGTAAGACCTGTTAACATTTATATATATAGGTTAAAAGACTGTTTTGTGGACTTGTCCTTGTATTATGCTGCCACCTGCTGTCAAAACAGAGAACAGCGGGCAAAAAGCCCGTGCTGCTTCGTTTGACTTGGTACAGTCCTGAACAGGAAGAGGATGGGAATCTACGTGTGGCTGAACAGGAGAGAGGAGTGTGCTCGGCTTTGCTGAAAGATAGAAGGCCGCAGTCTGCCCTGCTGAACGAGGTCCAAGTACCTGAGAGTGTTGCGTGGCGTCTCCCCAAGACACAGATCCAAAGAGGCTGGATGTGGAGCAAGGAGCCAGACAGCACGGGCAAGTTACAGATCCGGGACAAAGACTGATTTTTAGAGGTGTCTGCCGGCGGAATACGGGCCCCAACGGTGACGAGGTATCCCACGCTAAAACTGGCAGTTAAGTGTGCACACTACTTTTAGTTAGGGACAGCTAGGAAAAGACTCTGCACTGTGTTTCACGAGTAAAGTAACAAGGACTCAGCGTTTTTGCTTAGTAAGGATACTGTGTTTTGCTGTTGGAGGACAATCTGAGGCTTTGCAGCCTTGACAAACTAGTTAAAGTATTTGTATGTATATTACATTATATTCACTGCTGTGCACCTTCCCGCTTCTCTCCCCCTCCTTTCCCGCGCTTTTCCCCCACTTGTGCCATGCAATACGTTATTAAATTTGCATTGGTTAATCCCCGTGGTTCTGTGCAGTCCTTGCGTATCCCATCACCTGCTGGTTATCACATTTGGCGTAGTCGGCAGGATACGCAGACTGGTACGGAACAATGGACGGACAGGGGAATGTTGCTGATGGAGGTGTTCTAATACAACCTGATGGGGGAATACCAGCAAGGCAACTGTCCGTGGGGGCTATGCTGACCCATATACCAAAATTTACTGGCGACAATGTACCTCTCCATGACTGGGCGCAGAGAGTGAGGGGCATGTTAAGAGTAGCAGGAGTGAATACAGAAAATCAAGGGGAGATACTGTTGATTGCCCTTGAAGGCCATGATCAAAGGACTGTTTTATTGCACCCTGAGAGTGAACGAAAGACGTTAATGCAGGTGGTGAAGATTCTTGAGAGCGTGAAACCAGAAGCAGGTGATTTACAGGCACAACTGTTCTACAGGCTGCAGGGTGAAGAAGAAAGTCTGCCACAGTATGCAAATGCACTCCAGAGAATAATGAGTCAAATGCTTACAGCAGAACCAGAGCTAGCACAAACCTCAGGTTACGCTGACCGTACTCTACGAGATCAATTCCTCAGCGGATTACATAACCCCAAGATCAAAGGTGACCTCCGTGAATGGCTCAGGGTAGAAAAAAAACTAACTTTCCAGGAAATATTGGAAGAAGCAGTCTCCCGCGCACAAACTGAGAATTGCGACCCGCAGACCGCCTGGGGAGAAGTTTGTACGCATAGTGTAGTCCCGGGTGAGAGAAACTGAGAACCGAGCCAGCTTGAGGCTAAAGGTGGATCAGTTACAAGAGACTGTTACTGCTCTACAAGAGTTGCTGAAGAACATGCAAGCCCCGGCGTCAGAAGTAAGAACGACAGCACCGCGGCCAAATACCCGCACGCATAACTATCAAGAAGTGGGGGGACAGATCGAGCAGAGACGATCGAGACCCGCTTGAGAGTACCAGTGTTGGAACTGTGGAAATCGGAACCGACACTGTCCGGAGAGGAAGAAGTCTCACGAAAGACCGCCGATAAACTAGTGCCTCCCTCCATGGGTGGGCACATGGCGGGGAGACCAACTGAGCTTAGAGAAATCAAACGCCCTGAAGATATAGCAGCCAGTACGCCAACGATCATGGCCGAATTTGAAGGGAAAGAAGTAAGATGCCTGATGGATACTGGGTCCCAAGTGACCACCATGCCAGAACAGTTCTTCTATCAACATTTTGGACAAATTGTATCCATTGACAAAGGGACACATATCAAACTGAAGGCTGCAAACAATTTTCCCATTCCGGTTGTAGGAGTCGTGTGGATGAACATACGTGCCTGTGGCCAGAACTTAGGCAAAAAAGGGATTGTGTTAATGGAGGGCCGGTACGACAGAGAGGTGCCGGCTATCGTGGGCATGAACGTCCTGAAAGAATTAGACCAGTTGCTCTTCAACAAGGAGGGCTGTGATTACTGGAAGACGACTGTTGCTAACAGGCCCGCCCAAAAGGTCTTCCAACACCTTATCCGTGCTCAAGGACTGTGGAGGAATGGTGGGAGCCGCTACCCGGTGGGGAAGGTTCGAGTCCCAAGACAGACAACAATTACGCTACCTCCAAATCGTGAGACAGTCCTCACCTTGCCAGTCGGGGCCCACCGTACACTCGAGGGGATGGAGGTGTTGGTGGAACCTTACCGTGGTGAAGAGAATGGAGACGAACCGTTGATGGCTTGCACTTTAGCAACAGTAAGAAATGGAAGAGTCCCTTTCCGTTGCGTGAACACCGGTGAACAGGCCTACACCTTGACCTCAGGAGTTATTCTGGCCCATGTCTACCTGGCACCTGAAGAGGTGGCGACCGCAGAATTGATCGAATTGCAGCCCATGGCAGGGGAAGCCTGGACTTGGGCTGTTTCTGTGGAAGGAAAAGAGAAACCCACTGATCAGTGGAACAGTCGCGTCATCTTAGGGCAGATGGGGTTGGACCTGAGCCCCTTCGCTTCGGAGCAAGCCAAAGCTATAGAAGACTTTATTTGGGAGAATCAAGCCACGTTCTCCTGTCACGCATAAGATTTTGGCTGTACTGACAAGATTCAGCACGAAATACCCACGGGAGATGCCCCACCGATCAGGGAAAGGTACAGACAAATACCCCCAAAATACTACCAAGAGGTGAAAGAGCTTTTGCCGCAAATGCTGAAGAGAGTGGTGATAAGAGAAAGTCAGAGTCCATGGGCTGCTCCAATCGTACTGGTCAAGAAAAGGATGAGTCTACCCGCTTCTGTGTTGACTACTGCAAGCTTAATGGATGCACGGTTCGTGATTCCTACCCTCTGCCCCGGATAGAGGAGTCCCTGTCGGCGCTGGGAAAGGCAAGTTACTTCTCCTCCCTCGATCTAGCCAGCGGATATTGGCAGGTCCCTGAGGCAGAGAAAGACAAGGCCAAGACCGCATTTATTGTACCCATGGGACTCTTCGAGTTCAATCGCATGCCGTTTGGACTAAATAATGCCCCAAGAACTTTTCAGCGCCTCATGGAGAATTGCCTTGGAGACATGAACTTCAAGGCCACGTTGATTTATCTGGACGACATTGTAGTGTACTCTGTAACCTTCAAGAAACATCTAGAAAACCTGAGCCAAGTGTTTCAGCGGTTACGGGTCCATGGCCTCAAACTAAAACCAAAAAAATGCCGGATCTTTCAGGAAGAGATTGAATATCTCAGACACAAGGTGTTGGAAGCTGGGGTACAGCCATCCGATGGGAAAGTGAGAGCAGTGCTACAATGGCCCACACCCAGCACAGTGCGGGAGGTTCGAGTTTTCCTGGGACTAGCCGGATATTACTGTCGCTTTATCAAAGATTTCGCGAAGGAGGCAGAACCTTTGCACGAATTGCTCCGAGGGACTGCGAAAGGACCAAAAGCACAGAAGATTTGCTGGGGACCAAGACAAGCAGAAGCCTTACACCGATTGAAAGAGGCCTTGGTTAGCGCCCCTGTGCTTGCCTATGCAGACTATAACCTCCCCTTTCGGTTGTATACAGACGCGAGCCTCTACGGCCTGGGTGCAGTACTGGCCAAGGTACAGAACGGTACTGAACGGGTGATGGCATATTGAAGTCGGATGTTGCGAGAAGCCGAGCGCAACCCCGAGAATTACAGTTTCTTTTGGCTGGAGTTACTGGCACTAGTATGGACAATAACCGAAAAGTTCTCGGAATATCTCACGGGAGCTCAGATTGAAGTCTATACGGATAATAACCCCCTGGCTCACATCTCCACCGCCAAACTGGGAGCAATGGAACAGAGGTGGCTGACACGACTCTCCAGATACAATTATCATGTGCAGTACCGTTCCAAGCATGAAAATCAGAATGCGTATTCTCTTTCTCATGTTACCACCAAAGCTCCAGTGGGGAAAAGAGATGAACAGTTAGAGGAAGACGAAATTCCGGACTTCAGTAAATTCACCGCTTAAGTGGTAGAGGCTCGTATGCTGGAAATTACGTCGGGCACGACATCACGCCTGCTTGGCCAAACCAGAGAGGAATGGGTGAAAATCCAGTCATCTGACCCAGAACTGCTTCAAGTGAAAGAGTGGGTGATCCAGCAGCGCAAGCCTAGAAAGGAAATATGGGCCACGCTGTCGCACGCAGCCCTCCAGATTCTCAGCCAGTGGGATAAGCTGTCGGTGCAAGAAGGGATGCTGTAACGGAAGGTGCACCTAGCTACAGAGTTGGAAGTACGGTGGCAAGTAGTGATACCCCAGAAGATGACAGTACCATTGGCCCGAGAGGCGCATGAGAAGGGAGCCCATTTCGGACCGGACAAGACTTACCAGTGGTTGCAAAGAATAGTATACTGTCCTCAGATGCTTCGGGCAGTAGAGAAGACCTGTAAACTGTGTCGTTCCTGTGAGTTAAGTAAGGCTCCCCCACAGCAAGCAAAAGTACAGACTATTGTAACCAAAGAGCCGTTGGAAGTACTCATGATCGATTATCTAAAGATTGGCCACTCCCACCAGGGCTATCAGTTCTGTCTTGTGATGACAGATCACTTCTCCAAATTTGCGGTGGTGACGCCCACCAGAGATCAAACGGCTGATTCAGCTGCTGGAGCCATCAGTGATGACTTTATCTGGGTGTACGGCTGCCCCAAGAGAATACATTCCAACCAAGGGGCTTGCTTTCAGGGCAGTGTCATGAGAGAGCTGCAAAGGATTTACAGAATGCAAAAGTCAAGGACTACGCCTTACCATCCACAGTGCAACGGAGCCTGCGAGAGATTTAATTGGACCCTCCTACAAATACTACGCACATTG
The DNA here is from genome assembly GCF_048569485.1 of Anomaloglossus baeobatrachus. Classification (NCBI taxonomy): domain Eukaryota; kingdom Metazoa; phylum Chordata; class Amphibia; order Anura; family Aromobatidae; genus Anomaloglossus; species Anomaloglossus baeobatrachus. The sequence continues at coordinate 91,650,588 of NC_134360.1, read as the reverse complement.
GAGGATGATCGTAAGAATCACTGGCCCGGCTATCTCGCAGAACTCGTGTGGGCGTACAATAATCATGTCCACTCCACCACTGGGTACACCCCATACATGCTACTGTTCGGAAGAGCCAGAAGAGGCATTGAAGAGCTAAACCTGGCTCCCCCCGAGATCAGTGAAAGTCAGAGCGTAGGTTCCTGGGTTGACTGTCACCGTCGACGGCTGGAGACTATTCATCTAATTATTATCAAGCGGTTGCAAGAAAAGACACACCCGCAGCAGAAACCTGTGTGTGAAGCCCCGTTCTTGCCAGGAGACCGAGTACTAGTTGCAGAGAAACACCCGAGACACAAGTTGAGTGAGTGCTGGAAAACAGAGCCGTACATTGTGATCAGAAGAATCTCGCCCCACGGATCAGTATGCGAAGTGAGAGGTGAGCGAAGAGGCGGCACCCTCATCCTGCATCGTAATATGCTGAGGCCCTGCTATTCAGAAGACAGGACAAAGGCAAAGTACCTCGGAGACGGTGCCCGTGCCCATTCCTGTTACCTTCGAAGAGGGCTCTGACGATGAAGAATGGTGGCGGGCCCCGACCAACCCAGCAGACTGGGAGAGATCCACACCCCCATCCGTTCAAGACACAGGTGCCACCCCTGCAAAGCATGAGTCACCAATCTCCAGAGATGGGGACGAGAATACTGTACTCCCTGATACGGCGTCGACGTCTGGTGAGTTAGCCGAAGTGCCACGCCGGACTGAGCGGGTTAATGCTGGTATTCCCCCTGATCGGTACTTGGCAGATGAATTTGTGTGTTCTGTCACTGAATCCTGTTTTATGACATTGGCTCCCAAGCAACAGGTTGTGAAGCAGGGCAGGAGTTGCCACCGTGGGCCCCTGTGCAGAGTGCTTCAGGAGAGTATCGGCCGCGATAGCCGAGGTTAAAGAGGGGGGGAACTGTAAGACCTGTTAACATTTATATATATAGGTTAAAAGACTGTTTTGTGGACTTGTCCTTGTGTTATGCTGCCACTTGCTGTCAAAACAGAGAACAGCGGGCAAAAAGCCCCTGCTGCTCTGTGTGAGTTGGTACAGTCCTGAACAGGAGGAAGAGAGAATCTATGTGGGCTGAACAGGAGAGAGGAGTGTGCTCGGCTTTGCTGAAAGATAGAAGGCCGCAGTCTGCCCTGCTGAACGAGGTCCAAGTACCTGAGAGTGTTGCGTGGCGTCTCCCCAAGACACAGATCCAAAGAGGCTGGATGTGGAGCGAGGAGCCAGACAGCACTGGCAAGTTACAGATCCGGGACAAAGACTGATTTTTAGAGGTGTCTGCCGGCGGAATACGGGCCCCAACGGTGACGAGGTATCCCACGCTAAAACTGGCAGTTAAGTGTGCACACTACTTTTAGTTAGGGACAGCTAGGAAAAGACTCTGCACTGTGTTTCACGAGTAAAGTAACAAGGACTCAGCGTTTTTGCTTAGTAAGGATTAGAGATGAGCGAACCGGTCGCGGTTCGGCTCGAGGTGGTTCGCCGAACGGAGGTCTCGTTCGAGTTCGGTTCAGTGCAGTGGCAAACGGGGTAATAAATCGGGTTGATACTAGCTGTAAAGTCACCTGAGATCAAGCCCAGCAGTTTGTGATGTCATGGCGTCTATTAGATACCCAACATCATAAACTGTCAGTACTAACAAAACAAAAAAAATCGACAAACGAAATTTATTTGAAAAAACAGTCCCCAAAACATTTCCTCTTTCACCAATTTATTGTAAGAAAAAAAATAAAGGGGTCCCACGACGACTCTGGACCGTCTAAAATATGGGGGGGAGACACTCAGGGAACGTATCCCCCATTTTCTAGGAGTGCGGACCCTTCATGTGAGGAGTGTGGGTGCAATGAATCTGCACTCACTCTCCCCGGGTCCACAGCAGCAGAGTCCATGTTGTAATGGTTGCTACCAAAGCTGCAATGCCCTGCTCATGAGGTAAGGGCATGCCTAATCAGGAGAACTACTGTAGAGGAAGCTCTGCTCACTGGTATATAGGTGCTCAGAGGTAATAATAGATAAAATTAGTGAGTAACCTCGGCACTCTAAATCTCCCAGACTAAGTCAGTAAGTCACAACGGATAGTAATGCAAAATCACTCTTTATTGGTCCGTATTAAGAAAAAAAAATTTTCATAAGCATATATGTTTTTGTCCAAAACAAGTTACAAATGACGTTTCGGCCTGAGCCTTCGTCAGATTGGACTTATCTGCATGTAATCCTGAAAAATGACAATAATCAGTATCACATACAGATAGGTCCAGAAATATTTGGACAGTGACACAAGTTTTGTTATTTTAGCTGTTTACAAAAACATGTTCAGAAATACAATTATATATATAATATGGGCTGAAAGTGCACACTCCCAGCTGCAATATGAGAGTTTTCACATCCAAATCGGAGAAAGGGTTTAGGAATCATAGCTCTGTAATGCACAGCCTCCTCTTTTTAAAGGGACCAAAAGTAATTGGACAAGGGACTCTAAGGGCTGCAATTAACTCTGAAGGCGTCTCCCTCGTTAACCTGTAATCAATGAAGTAGTTAAAAGGTCTGGGGTTGATTACAGGTGTGTGGTTTTGCATTTGGAAGCTGTTGCTGTGACCAGACAACATGCGGTCTAAGGAACTCTCAATTGAGGTGAAGCAAAACATCCTGAGGCTGAAAAAAAAGAAAAAATCCATCAGAGAGATAGCAGAAATGCTTGGAGTAGCAAAATCAACAGTCGGGTACATTCTGAGAAAAAAGGAATTGACTGGTGAGCTTGGGAACTCAAAAAGGCCTGGGCGTCCACGGATGACAACAGTGGTGGATGATCGCCGCATACTTTCTTTGGTGAAGAAGAACCCATTCACAACATCAACTGAAGTCCAGAACACTCTCAGTGAAGTAGGTGTATCTGTCTCTAAGTCAACAGTAAAGAGAAGACTCCATGAAAGTAAATACAAAGGGTTCACATCTAGATGCAAACCATTCATCAATTCCAAAAATAGACAGGCCAGAGTTAAATTTGCTGAAAAACACCTCATGAAGCCAGCTCAGTTCTGGAAAAGTATTCTATGGACAGATGAGACAAAGATCAACCTGTACCAGAATGATGGGAAGAAAAAAGTTTGGAGAACAAAGGGAACGGCACATGATCCAAGGCACACCACATCCTCTGTAAAACATGGTGGAGGCAACGTGATGGCATGGGCATGCATGGCTTTCAATGGTACTGTGTCATTTGTGTTTATTGATGACATAATAGCAGACAAGAGTAGCCGGATGAATTCTGAAGTGTACCGGGATATACTTTCAGCCCAGATTCAGCCAAATGCCGCAAAGTTGATCGGACGGCGCTTCATAGTACAGATGGACAATGACCCCAAGCATACAGCCAAAGCTACCCAGGAGTTCATGAGTGCTAAAAAGTGGAACATTCTGCAATGGCCAAGTCAATCACCAGATCTTAACCCAATTGAGCATGCATTTCACTTGCTCAAATCCAGACTTAAGACGGAAAGACCCACAAACAAGCAAGACCTGAAGGCTGTGGCTGTAAAGGCCTGGCAAAGCATTAAGAAGGAGGAAACCCAGCGTTTGGTGATGTCCATGGGTTCCAGACTTAAGGCAGTGATTGCCTCCAAAGGATTCGCAGCAAAATATTGAAAATAAAAATATTTTGTTTGGGTTTGGTTTATTTGTCCAATTACTTTTGACCTCCTAAAATGTGGAGTGTTTGTAAAGAAATGTGTAGAATTCCTACAATTTCTATCAGATATTTTTGTTCAAACCTTCAAATTAAATGTTACAATCTGCACTTGAATTCTGTTGTAGAGGTTTCATTTCAAATCCAATGTGGTGGCATGCAGAGCCCGACTCGTGAAAATTGTGTCACTGTCCAAATATTTCTGGACCTAACTGTAAGAGTGAGAGAACAATAACATAAACTCGAACAATGTAGAGGTACAATTGGGATGCAGCAAAAAAATTGCAACACAGCAAGAAATGAAACACATGATACAAATGTCATAATACAGTACAAGGACAATATAGTAATGACAAATATGGGGTCAGAGTAGGCTTAGACAGCTCTGGTACGAAAGAGATGTCAATCATAAAGTAACATGTGCAGTAGGTGTAGAGCTACACTATGCATGGCAGAGCTAATGGGTAGACTGACCATAGAAAAAGAACGGAGAAAAAGTGGAGAAAAAGTGGAGAAAAAGTGGAGAAAAAATGTAGAAAAAGTGGAGAAAAAAAGGAGAAAAAGTGGAGAAAAAGTGGAGAAAAAGTGGAGAAAAAGTGGAGAAAAAGTGGAGAAAAAGTGGAGAAAAAATGGAGAAAAAGTGGAGAAAAGGTGGAGAAGAGGTGGAGAAAAGGTGGAGAAGAAGTGGAGAAAAAATGGAGAAAAAGTGGAGAAAAAGTGGAGAAAAAGTGGAGAAAAAAGTGGAGAAAAAAGTGGAGAAAAAGTGGAGAAAAAAGTGGAGAAGAAGTGGAGAAGAAGTGGAGAAAAAGTGGAGAAAAAGTGGAGAAAAAGTGGAGAAAAAGTGGAGAAAAAATGGAGAAAAAGTGGAGAAAAAGTGGAGAAAAAGTGGAGAAAAAGTGGAGAAAAAGTGGAGAAAAAATGGAAAATAAGTGGAGAAGAAGTGGAGAAGCGGAGAAGAAGTGGAGAAGAAGTGGAAAAGAAGTGTTTGTTCATGCCAGATGGGAGATAAATAATTTTTTACCGGCGCTATCATTTACTGTAACGTGATCATCGGTGTACGGTGTATACCAGTGATCACGTGAGCGGGGACCGGAAAAACCGTCCTGAATCATGATCTCCAGGGTCTCAGCTAGACCTGAAACCCCGGAGATTTTCTGACGCCGGGGGCGTTATTCACTTATTTCTGCCTGCTGTTTATAAACGGCATATCAGAATAAGGCTACATTAACACGACCGATCCATTTTTGCGGTCTGCAAAAAACAGTCCGTTTTTTTTCACGGGTGCATCCGTGTGGCATCCGTTTCCGTTCCGTAGACGGTCCGTATGCCATCTGTTTGTCATCCGTGTGCCTTCCGTTTTTTTTGTGTACTGCAAAAAAACTGAAGGAGGGTAAATGCATAAATTTACCCAGGATCCATAGCTTCATCCTACATGAGGCGGTCACATGTTCACTCCAGTGCCATTTTCTACTGCTTTTCACAGCGTAGAGCGCTCTGGTGATTTTCTTGTGCTTGTGCACTTCATATCAGTCTTTTCTGTCATTATAATGGCAGAAAGACACATAATGTCCCACTCTCCTGCATTTTGTAATTTTGCACCCTTTGGTGCCTTTCATGTGGCACTAAGGGGTGCTTAGCTTTGTATTTAGCCAAAAAAATGAAAAAGAAAAATGACGTAGGGTTCCCCCTAATTTTGTAGCCAGCTAGGGTAAAGCAGACAGCTGCAGCCTGCAGACCACAGCTGGCAACCTCACCTTGGCTGGTAATCCAAAACTGAGGGCACCCCACGCTGTTATTTTAAATTAAATAAATAATTAAAAAAAAAAAACACGTAGGGGTCCCCCCAAAATTGGATCACCAGCCAAGGTAAAGCAGACAGCTGGGGTCTGATATTCTCAGACTATTGAGGTCCATGGTTATTGGACTCTCCCCAGCCTAAAAATAGCAGGCCGCAGCCACCCCAGAAGTGGCGCATCCATTAGATGCGCCAATCCTGGTGCTTCACCCCAGCTCATCCCGCGCCCTGGTGCGGTGGCAAATGGGGTAATATATGGGGTTAATACCAGATGTGTAATGTCACCTGGCATCAAGCCCTGGGGTTGGTGAGGTCAGGCGTCTATCAGATACCCGACATCACCAACCCAGTCAGTAATAAAAAAAAATAGACGACAAACACATTTTTATTTGAAAAAACACTCCCCAAAACATTCCCTCTTTAACCAATTTATTACAAAGAAAAACAAATCTAGGTCTGGTGTAATCCAAGGGGTTGCCATGACGATCCACACTGTCCCAGTCAATGAAGAGAAGCTGTAGTAGGAGAGAAAAGGCGCAATAGGGTCTTACCCGATTTACAGGGCAGAGGGAAAAAGGGTTAAAACACACTCACCTGGCTGGGTTGTGCCAGTCACAACCCCTTAGAGAACGTGGATGAGTGCTTTAGTGGTTCAGCAGCGGCCCCGTGTCTGAGCAAAGGATATCAAAGTGTAGACTGGAGGAAAAACGGGTTTAAAAACCGCGCTAGGAAACCACGAGCAAGGATGTAAATGAATATTTTTCTTTTATTTAGATAATGCCAACGCGTTTCGGAGACCCATCTGTCTCCTTCCTCAGGGAAAAAGAATCTTACAGTCAATGAGGAGTTGTCCTTATAAAACAACATACAGACAAAAGGAAAAAAAGGGAAAAAAAAAAAAAAAAGGGAGGGTGGTGTAACCAATCTTGACGTCATCACTCCATGTGCTGCAGAGTGATGACTCATTTCCACGTAGAGAAAAGCTGCATCATGATGTAAACTTCACATATTAAAACAAATATTTAAAGTGCTCTAAATGTGAAAAGATAAATAAATGAGTATCTTATTTACCGAATAATTTGTCTGTGTCCTTTTTTTTTTTTTTTTTTTCTTGGAAAGTGAGAAAACTAAAAATGTGCATGTATGTATATATATAAATTATGTGCAAAAATATCATTTTACTACTGTCCCCTATCTGGAACGTATGCAAGTAAATGAGTCTGTGTGTGGGCACTTGTGTGATGTTGCTCTGTCATTGCTACATTTAGGCTGCTAGATGTGTGAGTGAAAGCTCAAAAAAAAAAAAACAAAAAAGAAAAGAAAAGGGAAAAAGCAACTAAAAAATGTGTGTATGTGTCCATGAAAAAATCTATATGATGTGAACATATAAAAATGTGTGATGCGATCTGAAAATAGCAGCATGTAATATATATAAGAAGAGAGAAAAGTATGTAAATATGTGTGATACGATTGAAAATAGCGGTGTGTGATTTAAAACTATAGAGAGGAAAAAAAAAAAAAAAAAAATGAATTTCTCACTATGTAGGAGTGACTTTGTGAGAAAAGCTGGAGGGATCGTGAAAGGTGAAAAGCAGGCATCTATGTGCAAGTATTTAAAAACATAAAAACATAAAAAGAGGGGGTGGTGAAGTGAAAAAAGAAGAGCAAGTAGTGCGCATGCTTGAAGGAACGAGTACTATGTCAGGAAGAGGTGATGTGAGTTCAGACCGTGGGAAGAAATTCTACCGCGCACGCACGCGGTACTAGTAGGAAGCAGATTCCTCTTTGCAGAGGGTGATTAGAGTTCAAAACGTGGGAAATGGTGTAGTGCGCAAGTGCAAAGCACAAAGAAATACAAGAACAATACAAGCGTGAATGAGAAAAATTGAAAGCTGAAAGAGAGGGGAAGGGGAAAGGAAAAAGGGAGTGTTCCTCTAGAGGAGTATATCGTTGACATGTGAAGGTGTGCGCGAAGTTATAAACAATGAAAAATATGCAATATGAAAATGGAAATTTTAAGGGAATGAAAATAAAAATAAAAAATAAAAAGGATAATGAGATATAAAATGTCCATATATAAAAAAGGAAATCCTTTTGAAAGGAAGGGTAAAACAGTTTTTAAATAAGGATATAACCACGTTGGAATATTTAAAACACATATATGAATACAAATACAGTAGTTTAATACTTATAAAAAATTTTTTTTTTTTTTTTGTAAAAACAACTAAAATGCAGGATAACCTGGGTGATGGATTAAAAAATTGCTACCTAATAAAACTCAGAGACTCATATTAAAACCCAGGGATGGGAATAAAAATATATGAAGATTAAAAACTGAGTGTAAAAAATGATTCAAGAGTGCAAATGCCCTACTGTAAAATGTTTTTGAGAGATTACCAGGAGAACTTGTACCAGATGATTTAGTAGAACAAGTCAGTCACTTCATTCAGGCCAAAGGGTTTCAGGGTATTTAACCTATGTATCCAAAAGGTTTCTTTCCTGCTCAAGGCTTCTGCTCTGTCAGTGATATATATAGGAATCTGTTCTATGGGTGTAATTTTAAAATCCAGACTTTTATTATGGAAAATTGTGCAGTGTTTGGATAACCCATGTTGCAGGAAGCCTGTTTTTATGTTGTAACGATGGGAATTTAACCTGTTATGAAGTGCCTGACTTGTCCTACCCACATATTGCTTACCGCATGAACAGTCCACCAAATATATGACATGGTCGGACTGACATGTCAAGCGAGTTTTTATTTGATATGATTCAGAGTTTCCTGTAGAGCAAAAATTGATCCTTCCATGGCAGATGCTCTTACAGCAAAGGCAGTTTTTAGAGTTGCATCTATAGGATCCGCCCGAGATTATTGGTTTTGGACCCAATGCTTTGGTTCTCAGCCTGCTAGGGGCCACAATAGTCTTAATTGTGGGTGCCCGCCTGAAAGTGACTTTAGGTTTAGAGGGTAAGATGGGTTTAAGTATGGGATCATTGAACAAAATGTCCCAGTGTTTGGAGAGAACATCCTTGATGGTACCATTGTTTCCACTAAAGGTGGTGATAAAATTCAGGGCAAAATCTTGCTCATTTCTTTTTGTTATCAAGGGTTTCTCCCCACTGGGCTGTCCCAAAGTGGGGGGATCCCCAACCTTCCTGATCAAATCGGATTGTTTGAGCTTGGATGTCTCCTGGTAGGCTCTCCGAACCAAAGACTTCGGGTACCCCTTTTCTGCAAAACGTCCCCTAAGAATCTTTACTTGTTCTTTAAAATCAGTGTCTCTTGTACAATTTCGTCTAATACGTTTGTACTGGTTTGAGGGAATATTGGACAGCCACTTCTCATAATGCTCACTTCCATAATGAATATATGAGTTTGCATCAACTTTTTTGAAATAATTTTTAGTGAGGATTTCACTGTTATGGTGAAAAATGGTCAAATCCAAAAAATTGATCTCCTCCTTATGCATTGTCGGTGCAAAAACCAAACCCCAGTCATTGTTATTTAAATCATCCATAAAAATACTGATATCAGAAATACCACAGTCCCAGATAATAAATAAATCATCAATAAATCTTTTGTATAGCACTAAACTCTTGTCATACTTGCCATTTTCTATAAACAACATTTCAAATAAACCCATAAAAAGGTTAGCGTACGAGCATGCGGCTTTCGACCCCATCGCTGTGCCGATACGCTGATGGTAAAGTTTGTCAAGAAAAGTAAAATAATTATTGTTGAGTATAAAGTCCATGCTTTTAAACAAAAAGTTTTTTTGGGGGGGAGGGATCCTAATGTCGCCTTCTAAGAAAAAGGAGAAGGAGAAGAGACCAAGATGATGTTGAATGTTCGAATATAATGATGCTACATCTATGGTTAGAAACATATATGACTTTCTCCACATGATTTTTTCCAAATATCCTATGAGGTGAGTTGAGTCTCTGAGGTAGCTATTAAGATTTAAAACCTGCGGCTGCATTAATAAATCGACATAGTGGGCTAAATTCGCTGTAAGTGAATTTATGCCCGAAATAATGGGTCTACCAGGTGGATTTTTGAGGTTTTTGTGTATTTTTGGGAGATGATAAAAAAAGGCCATAGCTGGATTTTTCAATTGTAAGAATTTCTTTTCGGATGAGCTGAGTATATTTAAATCGACTGCACTCTGAATCAGGGATTTATAGGCTGCAACAGCGGTGTTATATTTTTCATAGTCTACTGACTCATAATATAGAGGATCTGCCAGAATCCTGAGGGCTTCATCGATATAATCTTTTTTATTTTGTATGATAATTCCCCCCCCCTTATCAGCTGCTCGGATTACGATATCATCATTATTTCTGAGTGCATCTAGAGCTCTTTTTTCCTTGAATGATAAATTTTGTTTAAGGAGTTTTTTTGGGTGACAGCTCTTTTGACAAAAAATCTTTTAAAAAAACCTAAAAACCTGAATATAGGTGATAGTTTTTATAACAATAATGTTCAGAGTAATAACAACTTCACTAACAACATATTCAACTTATCTGATTATGTCCTAGATAATACAGAAATTCAGGTACTTAGCAAAGGTTTATCTTTTTGTCCATCATTCAGATCCAAGGATTTTGACCTTTTCCTAGATGTCCAGAGCTTCATCAGGAACTGACACTCAAGAGACACTTTCTTCTAAAAGGAGATATCGTGCCAGCGATTATCTCTGAAGCAAGTCCTTTCTGTCACACGGCAGTAAAAGCTAAATCCAAATTTTACCCGTTAACAAGCCAAGGGCATTTTCTCAAAACTTTCTGTGACCTAGTGTTGTCTGATCTCAAAAGAGCTGTCACCCAAAAAAAACTCCTTAAACAAAATTTATCATTCAAGGAAAAAAGAGCTCTAGATGCACTCAGAAATAATGATGATATCGTAATCCGAGCAGCTGATAAGGGGGGGGGGGAATTATCATACAAAATAAAAAAGATTATATCGATGAAGCCCTCAGGATTCTGGCAGATCCTCTATATTATGAGTCAGTAGACTATGAAAAATATAACACCGCTGTTGCAGCCTATAAATCCCTGATTCAGAGTGCAGTCGATTTAAATATACTCAGCTCATCCGAAAAGAAATTCTTACAATTGAAAAATCCAGCTATGGCCTTTTTTTATCATCTCCCAAAAATACACAAAAACCTCAAAAATCCACCTGGTAGACCCATCATTTCGGGCATAAATTCACTTACAGCGAATTTAGCCCACTATGTCGATTTATTAATGCAGCCGCAGGTTTTAAATCTTAATAGCTACCTCAGAGACTCAACTCACCTCATAGGATATTTGGAAAAAATCATGTGGAGAAAGTCATATATGTTTCTAACCATAGATGTAGCATCATTATATTCGAACATTCAACATCATCTTGGTCTCTTCTCCTTCTCCTTTTTCTTAGAAGGCGACATTAGGATCCCTCCCCCCCAAAAAAACTTTTTGTTTAAAAGCATGGACTTTATACTCAACAATAATTATTTTACTTTTCTTGACAAACTTTACCATCAGCGTATCGGCACAGCGATGGGGTCGAAAGCCGCATGCTCGTACGCTAACCTTTTTATGGGTTTATTTGAAATGTTGTTTATAGAAAATGGCAAGTATGACAAGAGTTTAGTGCTATACAAAAGATTTATTGATGATTTATTTATTATCTGGGACTGTGGTATTTCTGATATCAGTATTTTTATGGATGATTTAAATAACAATGACTGAGGTTTGGTTTTTGCACCGACAATGCATAAGGAGGAGATCAATTTTTTGGATTTGACCATTTTTCACCATAACAGTGAAATCCTCACTAAAAATTATTTCAAAAAAGTTGATGCGAACTCATATATTCATTATGGAAGTGAGCATTATGAGAAGTGGCTGTCCAATATTCCCTCAAACCAGTACAAACATATTAGACGAAATTGTACAAGAGACACTGATTTTAAAGAACAAGTAAAGATTCTTAGGGGACGTTTTGCAGAAAAGGGGTACCCGAAGTCTTTGGTTCGGAGAGCCTACCAGGAGACATCCAAGCTCAAACAATCCGATTTGATCAGGAAGGTTGGGGATCCCCCCACTTTGGGACAACCCAGTGGGGAGAAACCCTTGATAACAAAAAGAAATGAGCAAGATCTTGCCCTGAATTTTATCACCACCTTTAGTGGAGACAATGGTACCATCAAGGATGTTCTCTCCAAACACTGGGACATTTTGTGCAATGATCCCATACTTAAACCCATCTTACCCTCTAAACCTAAAGTCACTTTCAGGCGGGCACCCACAATTAAGACTATTGTGGCCCCTAGCAGGCTGAGAACCAAAGCATTGGGTCCAAAACCAATAATCTCGGGCGGATCCTATAGATGCAACTCTAAAAACTGCCTTTGCTGTAAGAGCATCTGCCATGGAAGGATCAATTTTTGCTCTACAGGAAACTCTGAATCATATCAAATAAAAACTCGCTTGACATGTCAGTCCGACCATGTCATATATTTGGTGGACTGTTCATGCGGTAAGCAATATGTGGGTAGGACAAGTCAGGCACTTCATAACAGGTTAAATTCCCATCGTTACAACATAAAAACAGGCTTCCTGCAACATGGGTTATCCAAACACTGCACAATTTTCCATAATAAAAGTCTGGATTTTAAAATTACACCCATAGAACAGATTCCTATATATATCACTGACAGAGCAGAAGCCTTGAGCAGGAAAGAAACCTTTTGGATACATAGGTTAAATACCCTGAAACCCTTTGGCCTGAATGAAGTGACTGACTTGTTCTACTAAATCATCTGGTACAAGTTCTCCTGGTAATCTCTCAAAAACATTTTACAGTAGGGCATTTGCACTCTTGAATCATTTTTTACACTCAGTTTTTAATCTTCATATATTTTTATTCCCATCCCTGGGTTTTAATATGAGTCTCTGAGTTTTATTAGGTAGCAATTTTTTAATCCATCACCCAGGTTATCCTGCATTTTAGTTGTTTTTACAAAAAAAAAAAAAAAATTTTTTATAAGTATTAAACTACTGTATTTGTATTCATATATGTGTTTTAAATATTCCAACGTGGTTATATCCTTATTTAAAAACTGTTTTACCCTTCCTTTCAAAAGGATTTCCTTTTTTATATATGGACATTTTATATCTCATTATCCTTTTTATTTTTTATTTTTATTTTCATTCCCTTAAAATTTCCATTTTCATATTGCATATTTTTCATTGTTTATAACTTCGCGCACACCTTCACATGTCAACGATATACTCCTCTAGAGGAACACTCCCTTTTTCCTTTCCCCTTCCCCTCTCTTTCAGCTTTCAATTTTTCTCATTCACGCTTGTATCGTTCTTGTATTTCTTTGTGCTTTGCACTTGCGCACTACACCATTTCCCACGTTTTGAACTCTAATCACCCTCTGCAAAGAGGAATCTGCTTCTTACTAGTACCGCGTGCTTGCGCGGTAGAATTTCTTCCCACGGTCTGAACTCACATCACCTCTTCCTGACATAGTACTCGTTCCTTCAAGCATGCGCACTACTTTCTCTTCTTTTTTCACTTCACCACCCCCTCTTTTTATGTTTTTATGTTTTTAAATACTTGCCTGCTTTTCACCTTTCACGATCCCTCCAGCTTTTCTCACAAAGTCACTCCGACATAGTGAGAAATTCATTTTTTTTTTTTTTTTTTCCTCTCTATAGTTTTAAATCACACACCGCTATTTTCAATCGTATCACACATATTTACATACTTTTCTCTCTTCTTATATATATTACATGCTGCTATTTTCAGATCGCATCACACATTTTTATATGTTCACATCATATAGATTTTTTCATGGACACATACACACATTTTTTAGTTGCTTTTTCCCTTTTCTTTTCTTTTTTGGTTTTTTTTTTTTGAGCTTTCACTCACACATCTAGCAGCCTAAATGTAGCAATGACAGAGCAACATCACACAAGTGCCCACACACAGACTCATTTACTTGCATACGTTCCAGATAGGGGACAGTAGTAAAATGATATTTTTGCACATAATTTATATATATACATACATGCACATTTTTAGTTTTCTCACTTTCAAAGAAAAAAAAAAAAAAAAGAAAAAAAAAAAAAAGGACAGACAAATTATTGGGTAAATAAGATACTCATTTATTTATCTTTTCACATTTAGAGCACTTTAAATATTTGTTTTAATATGTGAAGTTTACATCATGATGCAGCTTTTCTCTACGTGGAAATGAGTCATCACTCTGCAGCACATGGAGTGATGACGTCAAGATTGGTTACACCCCCCTCCCTTTTTTTTTTTTTTTCCCTTTTTTTCCTTTTGTCTGTATGTTGTTTTATAAGGACAACTCCTCATTGACTGTAAGATTCTTTTTCCCTGAGGAAGGAGACAGATGGGTCTCCGAAACGCGTTGGAATTATCTAAATAAAAGAAAAATATTCATTTACATCCTTGCTCGTGGTTTCCTAGCGCGGTTTTTAAACCCGTTTTTCCTCCAGTCTACACTTTGATATCCTCCAGTCAATGAAGAGCAGAATGTTCCCCATTGGCTGGGAGAGCAATGCAGTGACCTGAGCTAACATCAATGGGTCAGCCCAGGTCACTGCAGGGGATGACAACTGCTGCTGTCAGCGAGGTACATTACCTGCGCTGATCTCCAGCACTGCCGACAGCACCTGTCACTGAGTTCAATGACCGCCGCCTTCACAGCCAAATATCGCGAGAGGCCCGTGACGTCACCGCTAGTCAGTCTCGGGTCGTAAGCGAGAGGTGATGTGACAAGCGGCAGCCATGGAGGACAGTGACAGCGCTGAGGTCGGGATGGCTGGACTTCATCACCGCAGGTAAGCCGAGCGGGGCCATGTGTGCAGAGTGTGTGTGTGTGTGTGTGTATGTATGTATGTGTACATGCCGCGGGCAGGAGGGGGCGGAGCGAGCTGAGCGGGGAAGCGTGGGCTTCCTGCACGTAACGAGGATAAACATCGGGTTACTAACCAAAGCGCTTTGCTTGGATACCCGATGTTTATCTTGGTTACCAGCTTGTGGCAGGCTGCCAGCGATGGCTCCTGCACACTGTAGCTGTAAAAAGCCCTGCTTTTTGCTGCTAGAACCGTTCTCGAACGTATCTAGAACTATCGAGCTTTTAGAAAAAAGCTCGAGTTCTAGTTCGATCTAGAACAGCCCCCAAAATCACTCAAACCTCGAACTGGAGAACCACGAACCTAGAACCGCGCTCAACTCTAGTAAGGATACTGTGTTTTGCTGTTGGAGGACAATCTGAGGCTTTGCAGCCTTGACAAACTAGTTAAAGTATTTGTATGTATATTACATTATATTCACTGCTGCGCACCTTCCCGCTTCTCTCCAACCTCCTTTCCCGCGCTTTTCCCCCACTTGTGTCGTGTTGAATACGTTATTAAATTTGCATTGGTTAATCCCCATGGTTCTGTGCAGTCCTTGCGTATCCCGTCACCTGCTGGTTATCACAGTTGTCTACTTTTCGGGACTTAGGTTGGGACAGGACCTAAAATCCTGCCCTCAATTCGTTAATTAGCTAGGCCGTTGGTGCCGGTCCTGGCTTCAGGGTTCAAGTACCCCCTTTGTGCACGGTTTCCGGGTCGGTTCTCTGGTGTCAGTACCGGCGGGCTACAACCCTGCCCCGGTCCACCTCAGATCTCCGGCAGCTGTCTTCCCGTCTCCTGCTGGCACTGACCACCGTCTGCCACCTAGCCAGCCAGCCGGCGCTCAAACCCCAAAGCCTGTCAACTTGAACTTCTCACTTCAACTGCCTGCGCTTATCTTCCTTACTCCTCCTCCACTACCACTCCAAACTTCACTCGACTCTTTTCCCGTCCCCGGGTTCTCCAGACCCCTAGGTAGCCGTTTTCCCTCCGCCTGGTCCCGCCCACTGGCGTGTCTGTCCTTCCCTGAGGGAGATGACTAGGGTTTCAGGTCGGCTGGTTTAACCCTGTGTGGGAAAGGTGTTGTGCGGGGGCCTATGTGTGACTACCTGGTTTTACCAGGGCGTCACACTCTGCCCGTCCCTTACATGCTGATTGCTGGCATCAGAGGAGGATGCCAAGCACTCTGTGGAGCATAGGGAAGGTTAATAGAATTGTTTGGGGGGGTTTGTGCATTAAAAAAACATGTGGGAGCATCATGTGATGCAGAACAGTGCATCAATATAGTTCTACCTCTGTACAAGTCACTAGTGCGACCGTACTTAGAATACTGTGTACAATTCTGGTCACCGATATATAAGAAGGACATAGCTGAACTGGAGAGGGTGCAGAGAAGAGCAACCAAGATTATTAGAGGAATGGGTGGGCTGCAATACCAAGACAGGTTATTAAACTTGGGGTTATTTAGTTTGGAAAACGAAGGCTTAGGGGGAATCTAATCACAATGTATAAATATATGAGGGGACAGTACAGAGACCTTTCCAAAGGTCTTTTTACACCTAGGCCTGCGACTGGAACACGGGGGCATCCGCTACGTCTTGAGGAAAGAAGGTTTAATCATAATCACAGATGAGGATTCTTTACTGTACGAGCAGTGAGACTATGGAACTCTCTGCCGCATGATGTTGTAATGAGTGATTCACTACTAACATTTAAGCAGAGCCTGGATGCCTTTCTTGAAAAATATAATATTACCAGTTATGTATATTAGATTTTATGACAGGGTGTTGATCCAGGGAACTAGTCTGATTGCCGGATGTGGAGTCAGGAAGGATTTTTTTTCCCCATTGGAGCTTGTTTGCCACATTGTTTTTTTTTTTTTTTGCCTTCCTCTGGATCAACATGTTAGGCTACGGGTTGAACTAGATGGACTTAGAGTCTCCCTTCAACCTTAAAAAACTATGATACTATGATAACATTTGAAAGACATCTATGTGTAATAGCGGCCGGCACTATCGCATGCGCCGCACTGATGCGGTCGCATCATCAGCAATTTCCAGGGCACGGCCTATTGGTCACCTTGCATATTTAAGACACGCCTCTTGAGAAAGGTGGATTTGTAACTCTTGCCTGTGTAGTTGTATTGTGCACTACTTTTAGCCATTAGGCATAATAAAGGTACATGTTAATATCAGTATGTTTTGACTAGAGATTGTATTATCCCAATTTCTTCTTCAAAGCTATTATTGATGTACCCTATTTAAGTGTAGTTTTATAATAACTACCATTAAGGGCTACTTCATATGGATGTGTTCCTTTTACTGTGTTCCTTATCTTAATTGTGATCAATAGAAGCACCTTCTGTTTCGCATATGTATATGTATTTTTTTAATATTTAGTAATAAAAACTAATTTTTAATATTTCATTACATTTTCACTTCAAAATCCTTGGCCTTCATATTGGCGGAGGGATGTGGTATCTGCTTAGTTTTGAAGTACGCTCTCTGTGACCTGATATAAGGGCTTCTAGTGTAATAATTAAGGAACAACAGACCAGCACTTTTTTGGACTTAACAAGAAGCGGACACAAGAAATGTGTATTAGGGAAATGACAGACATATGATATGCCCCCTGATCAACATACCATAGGTAAGTACATATACTGCAATCTAGCATGTTGCTATGGACTACAACGCACTAGCACTATGTATTCTTAGCCAATACTTTATAACGTAAATTCTTCTTAGTTTTCTTCCTTTTAATTTTTCCAACTTCTAAAATATTGATTACAGTGGAAGTGTTAAAATAATAATTCTCGAGTGTTCCTCACTTTTTTCCACAGCAATAGACGCCTTTGTCTTAATGACTTACTGCCACCAGATGGCAGTATTCCTCCATTCAAAACTTTCTTGTTCTTGGATATGAGGAATTCTAGGTATCATACTCTACTTAGACTGGGTAAAATAATTCTAAAATGTGATGTCATGTTTGCATCTTTTTGATGTTATAGTATATTCTTTCTTCACATATAAACATCAAAAAAATACAAATTTTTCCATTTTTGTCTTTCCTTTAGCCGAATAATTTTCAACCAACTTCTGATATGACATAGAAACGTTTTGAAATTTGGGGTTCAGTGCTAAGACCTCCAAGAAGCTAGCACACTTTGCAGCAAGCCTATGCAGCTCTATCAGCTTTATTTATCAAACTGACAGCTGGCTCAGAGAACATGAAAAAGGATGGCTCCCTGCATCCAATTGTACCCGTGTCCTTCAGTACAGTTGAGTCCCTGACAACCCGGCACTTTCAAGCTCAGGGTGACATCAGCAGTGTGATCAGCTGACATAGTCATCTGATCACACTGCTGACATCATTCCTACACCATGGAGGAGGAGCACAGTTAGCGATAAGGTAAGCACTCCAAAGGATACAGTTAAGTTTAGGGGTAGAATTGAGGGACAGTATGGGGGAGTTTTTTGGGACATTATGTGATAGAAATTTTTGAGAGAACCATATGAGGGGGGCCAAAGCGTAAAGGAAGGAACAATAGGGGGAATGCTGTGAGGGGACAGTTTGGGAGCAATGCCTAGTAGAAGACTATATAGGTAAGGATGATTGACCTTAGGGAGATCAACATCCAGTCTTCTACTAGGCATTGCTCCCACTAGCCAGTTTCCTACTCCACACTGATGAGGGGCAAATACCCCGAAACAGCTGTCTGTGGATGGATACCATATTTTGGCATAGGTGGTTTCCTTGACTGGAGACTGCCCTTCCTGTGGGTTTTCCTTCCCGGTGAAAGACCTGGCTAGTTACCTGCAAGTGTTGAGAAACATGTGATGGTGTCTCCGCGGCTTCCTTGTTTTGCATATTTCCCAGGGGGCATTGCTCTAGAATCACTGCGTTGAGAAAACACGTGATGGTACTCTGCGGTGCTGGATGTTGATATCCCTAAGGTCAATCATCCTTACCTATATAGTCTTCTACTAGGCATTGCTCTCACTAGCCAGTTTCCTACTCCACACTGATGAGGGGCAAATACCCCAAAACAGCTGTCTGTGGATGGATACCATGTTTTGGCATAGGTGGTTTCCTTGACTGGAGACTGCCCTTCCCGTGGTTTTTCCTTCCCGGTGAAAAACCTGGCTAAATACTTGCCAGTGTTGAGAAACTGATGATGTCTCCGCGGCTTCCTTGTTTTGCATATTTCCCTGGGGGCATTGCTCTAGAATCACTGCGTTGAGAAAACACGTGATGGTGCTCTACGGTGCTGGATGTTGATCTCCCTAAGGTCAATCATCCTTACCTATACAGCATAGAGCAGACATTTTTATTCAGGAGTATTATAATGACAGTTTTTCAAGGGCAATTAGTAGGGATGTACTGCAGAAGACCAAGAAGGAGATGCAGAAATGAGCTGTGGATGTGACAAGTTATCATGGTATTTGGACCAGATGGAGAAGAGAACAAAGAGAATGACTCTAATCAGACAAGATATCATTCATAAGATACCTCGAATGTCAATGTATATTGTTTAATAATGACTAATCCTCATCAGTACTGTGGTTTCTCTATGGTCCGCAGTCTGATGATGACTGATAACAACACTCCAGTATTTCCTTACATTGTTAAGGACATACTGGGTGTTGAAGGATCATGTGATATAATTTATCTGCATGGTGGCTCAGTGGTTAGCACTGCAGTCTTGCAGCGCTGGGGTCCTTAGTTCAAATCCCACCAAGGACAACATCTGCAAGGAGTTTGTATGTTCTCCCTGTGTAGAGGTGGGTTTCCTCCAGGTACTCTGGCTTTTCTCCCATACTCTAAAGACATACTAATATAGAATTTAAATTGTAAGCACCAAGGGGACAGTGTTGTAAATATTAGCATTGTGGAATTAATGGTGCTATGTAAGTGAACAGATAAGATTATTATATGTGGCCAACCTGACATTGCAATTGGTCGCTGTACTAAGCTAGCCAATGTATTTGTGGTGCCCCTGCGGCTTCAGGAGTCACAGGGTACTGCACCTCACTTAAGGAGAAATATTCATCTCTGATGTGGAGGAGGTCGTCTCCAGTAACAACCACAACCAACATATAACACGTGGTTCTGTAAGTGAGACCGGGCTAGGGTAGGAGCTGGGGTAGCCATCACGAGGTATGGGACCTCATGCCCACTAGTCAGGAACACGGGAGGTGGGGCTTCTACAAGGGGAAGTTAGGAGACATCCAACACACAATAGGCAGTCAGCACTGGACAGTGTCCGTGTGAGGTCTCACTTAGGAGGAGCAGGAGTCAACGAACAGTTTGGGGCCCGTGGTCTGCAGCTGAAGGCTTGACCCGGGTTCTTAGGAAAAGAAGGGGAATCTCAGGGTTCACGGGGAGTGCACCAGGCACCCATGACCCATTCCATGGCACAGGAGCTGGGGTGGAGGGAGACCATCGAAAGGACACTAACAGAAGGGACCGTCGGTCACGACCTCCGAAGTATCCGGGATCGGCTGGAGCCCATCATAGTGGGGATCGGCACTCTCCGACGGCTGCATGCGTGAGCAGTGAGTAAAGAGACCTTGAACTGCACCGCTTGTGTCGACCCGTTATTGCCGTCGTTCTCTCCATCGCGCCTGAGCGACTACTACCACCACCACCCTCCCTGGGGCCATACAGCTCTGCCTGTGTAGAGCTGAATCATCCGAGCTGCGTTGTCATTCATCCCAGCAGAGAAGTCCCGCAGCGGCGGCTGATATTGGCTGCACACCACAGGTGGCGTCACAAACTAATACCCCCATCGCCCCCATACCCAGCCATTTTATTGACACCCGGGGTCACGGAACCGGGAAAGGCCACTGTGGCATCCCAAGAGAAGCACCACGGCCCGGCAACGAATAACCCCCGACCCCGTGGGTGCGTCATATTCATGTACTGGTGGTGAATCTGCTGATATATTCATGTACTGATAGTGATTCTGGTGTTGTATTCATGTACTGATGCTTACGGTCTCATGTTAAATACCTTCCATTCCTGCTTCACTCAATGAAGCAGTGGCTGCAATTTTTCAAGTAAATGTTGAGAGAATTAGGAAGAGCACTAATCAGCATGTGATTGCAAGTAAGTAGGCAAATTGCAAATGAACACTCACATGCCAACTAATCAAACAGCATAATATATGTAAAGGAGGGCATGCCAAACTAAATTTGGGCCTTGGGTGAAGGAAAACATAGATTTACCTCTGCATAAACTGACATACTGTAGATGACAAAATGTGCTGTGGATTATCACTCATAGTGCTTCTCACACTGTAAAAAGCCAGTGGAAAATCCAGGAAAAAAATAATCTGCTGTACGTCTGTCCTATGTGGATATGTTAGTCTTTTCTGACCATTATATATTATATACATAAAATTAACTACATAGATCTATATATTATTTACATTCACTCAAATAATCCTGCATTATATAATACATATACCTACCTCATATATAATGCCAGTATATATAAAGACTATACTACATTAGGCTAGGCTCACATGTTAAGGTAATGTGCACCCAACGTCTTTTAACCCCCTTCACTAAAGGGCAATGTTCAATTTTTCGTTTTTGTTTTTTCCTTCCTTTCTTCCAAGAGCCATAACTTTTATTTTTTTCTGGCAATTTAGCCATGAGATGGCTTGTTTTTTGCAGGACAAGTTGTACCTCAGTCTGCCCCATATTGTACTGCAATACAAGAAAAAAATCCCAAGTGCGGTGAAACTGCAAAAAAAAGTTCAATTGCACGATTGTTTTTCTTTTTTGTTTTTTTATTTATTATGATCACTTTCTAGTAAAACCGACCTGGCACTATGTTTCCTCAGGTTTGTAGAGACAAAACAAACATTGCTTTATTTTTATATAAGTGGTGAAAATAACCCAGACATTTGCCAAAAAAAGAATGGCGCTTTTCTCACCATTTTCAGAGACCTGTATCGTTCTCATTTTTCGGGATCTGGGTTGTGTGAGAGCTTATATTTTGCATCCAGAGCTGATATTTTTAATTATACCCTTTTTGGGTAGATGTGATGTTTTGATCGCCTTTTTATTGCACTTTTTTACAATATTGCGGCGACCAAAAAAATTCTGGAGTTTTGCTTTTTTTCTTGTTACGCCCTTTAGCAATCAGATTAATTTATTTTATATTTTGGTAGATTGGGCATTTCTGAACAAGGCAATACCAAAAAAGTGTTTTTTTTATCGCTTGATTTTCAGTAGGGCAAGAGGGAGGTGATTTGAACTTTTGTGGTTTTTTTACACTTTTTACACCTTTTCTTGATTTTACTAGTTTTCTTAGCTGACTTGGAGCTCATACAGTCTGATCACTTCTGCTTTTCAGAGTGATGATTTAATATTGCTCTGAGCAGCAGAAAATGCTGATTTCCTGTGAATGCCGGCGTAAGCCAGTGTTCACAGAAACTACGTCATTGGCACCCCGTGATCACGTTTGTCACAGGACCGCCAACAGCAAAGGGGAATGAGGCGCTCCCCGCCAGCGCATTTTAAATCCTGCTGTCAAAGGTTCACAGCGGGATTTAACTGGTTAACAATCCTGGGTGGATCTCACATCTCCGATCCACCCGTGCCTATTAGCTGATCTAATTAGCCTACAAGTACATTGAAAGATGCGCCACATGAGCCTGTATTAAAGAGACAGACAAAACTTTCAACATACCAGTACATCCAAGTTCTTGAAAGGGTTAAAGTCAGGTGAACCAGCAGAGTGATTCAACCAGAAGACACTTCTAAAAACTCTGGCAGTTGTTTGGCTTCCTAAGCATTTTTCCAACAATTTTACCAGCAGGTATCTTTTTTAAGATTTTCGCATGGCTTTGTGACATATTTCGTTTTGTCACTTCATTGAATAATGAAGACGCTGCTAGCGGTTTTTTAAAGCATAAATGATAAAAAAAACACTCCCAAACACATCGGAACTTTGCAGCTTAACCATTAAAAAAACAAGTTAAGTACAGAGCATTATCTGTTACGAGGGGGACCCGGGGAAGCGTGCTAAGATGGGAAATGGACAGCTTCCGCCGGTCAAGGTCCACTGTGCGGTGTAAGGGACCGCTGCTATGGTCAGGAAAGAGTGAGCGGGTTGCTACTAGTGATCGTCTGGAATGTCACAGACGATCTATGTACACCGGTCCGCCCTAACCCGTGAGGGTTGTATGGCTCGGGGCTTCTCGATCGGTGTACCTGTTGCACGGGGATGCACAGAGGTGCCTACACACGTGTGCCAGCGGGAGTCACAGGAATATGGCACGAGGGTAGCACAGAGGTGCCCACGCACGTGTGCTTTCAAGAACCAGGTGAGTCCGGTGGAGAGTCGAGGAGCTCACCTGGGACAGGAACACGGCCTGTTGAATGAGATACTGCCGGAGCAGCAAGGCAGGGGCAAGACCTGCAAACCAGGTGCTGCCTGAGCAGCAAGGGCAAAGCCCACAAAAGACAATGACGTCTGTACAGTGGCGTGGCAGCACGCTGCCAGACATCCAAACATAGAAGGACGGTCGCACACCGCCATGATGGCAGGGGGAGCTTTTAAGGAGGTGTAGCTCCACCCAAGGGCGGGCGCTAGGCGGAGATGACGGACTCGACCCAATCAGGATCCACGACGTCCCAGCCTGGCCAGTCAGGATTCACCACGTCACCAGCCTTGTCATCAAGCCGTGTGACGTCAGTGGGCGAATCAGGACCCACCACGCATTGCACATGCTCACCCTCCTGCCTCTGGGAAATAGAGGCGGGATCCTCGGTCTCACAATGTGCAGAGATAACGGGAGTCTCACTACTTCCCTGAGCAGCAAACCTCTGCACATTGCGCAACCTCGCAGACCTTCGGGGCCACTGAGCAGAAGGACCCGCAGCAGGCAAGGAATGGGAGACTGCTTCACACCTTGCAACAGGAGAACCACTAGGTGTCACCCTTCTGCTGCCTCTCTGAGGAGGTATCTCCTGCAGTCTGGCAGACCTTCGGCGCTGCTGAGCAGGAGCGCTCGTGGCAGGCAAGGAATGGAAGACTGCCCCATTCCTTGCCACAGGAGAGCCACAAGGTGTAACAATTATCTGAGCAGAAAAGCCCAGGAGAATGGATTTGTCACTTCTTTTAACCGCATTGCATTTTAAGAAACCTGAAGTTATTGAAAGAATTACAAAAGTCTGAATGTATGAAGAGTGTTTTACATAGAAACACATATGTTCATTCTTTTGAGCATTTTCGGAACGTTTTTTTTTGGTGGTTTCGTGCAGGAAAACACCTGAAATAATCTTAGTCTACACACATTCTTAATATATACCACAGGAAAGCTCCAGACATACTCCGGTATGTAGGAATTCATCAAGTCTGGAAGTTTACACACAAGTCTTAATGAAAAGTCCACTAGAGTAAGGTGCCCCAAATTCACTCTGAAGGAATTGGGCACTGAGTCAGAAAATGTACTTCTGTTATTAACTGGTGTAAGTTTCTGAGATAACTTATACTACTTTCTGTCTTAAATATATAGTAAATATATCAAGAAGTAAAAAGGCTACACCTCCAGCTAAGCCTCATTCATTTTTTGGAAAAGCAGCAGAGGTAATACAAATAATGCAAAAAGCCATTTTCTGGCATAAAGAGTATAAAGTTTCCCTAAATGTGTCTACATTACATTAATAAAAGAGCACAGCAGCAGTTAAAAGAAAAAAAGGTTTTGGTACAGTGTTAGCCAGATGAAAAATGATTGATTGCTCTCTGTGAGAGAAACAAAAATATATATTCTTGTAGTTGTGATACCTTTTAATAGCTAACTAAAATAAAATGGTGTTACAAAGCAAGCTTTTTGAGACTCCTGATGAAGAGGCCTAAGGAGTCTCGAAAGCTTGCTTTGTAACACCATTCCATTTGATTTTAATTAGCCATTAAAAAGTATCACAACTACAAGAATATATATTTTTGTTTCTCTCACTGAGAGCAATCAATTATTGAATATATGAAATCGAACTGTATTACTGCTCTACGTAAAGAGGAAAAGGAAAAACGATCAGACGTCCATTGGATGAAAAAAGGAATTTTTTATTGAACAGTGCTAGAGGTGGACACACAGGTAAAGGTTAAAACAACAACCAAGGACAACCGGCAATGTGACACTCACAATTGATAAATGCCTGACTTAAGTATACACCATATACATATTTTACAGTTTGTAGATTACTATATATATAACATTGGATTCATGGTGTAGAAAAAAGCAATCTGGAGAGGAAGTCTGTATGGGTTGGACTCCTAGTTGGTAAAACGTTATGCATCAAATACAATCATATATGCTTGCTATGTAAGCCAATAGATAGCCTATCTAACAGAACTGTAGGAGTCTACAACCACATATATAATAAGATTCACTTCCTCATTAGCAGCCAATGTGGCTAATGTTAATACTAACAGAGGTCAGGCATAGACAATGTGGGAATAGTCATACAATCCGCTATATGCATAACAAGAATTCACCACTGATGGATATGGAGTGGAAGCAATTCCATGTGTGCCATAAGGAACCAGCCACGGAGGCCAATAACTCGCTACATGCTTACAGGTGAAGTATAGATAGTGCAGCAAGCACTAGCGGCGATGTAACTTACCACATGTGTAACAAGATAAGGGGTGTCCAGCCGGAAAATCCGCCTACCCGACGTCCGTTTCGGCAACCGCCTTCGTCGGGGGGCGGAGTTATGCTGCATAGTCGGCTCTAATAAGGGGAGCATACACCAATCCCGATCCGGCATCATTTCACGTGACGCATGCGTTGCCGCGGTAACCTGCGACGCCAGCCGAACCCTGCATCAAGGGCCGGGACGTCAGATCATGCCATGTGATCCGACGGCACCCGCCCCTGTAGACACAGTGATCCGGAGGACGCCGCGCGCAAGGAGGCACGCATGCGTACAAATGATCCGTATGGAGATAGATTGTAGGGTACAGGATGGAACCACAGTAGATCCGGGTAAGAAACTACACAGGAATATATTAGCGTGTGCTCATGTATAACATTAGAATACACATGTCTATTGTTAGGATTGGCATATTATCATAGATCACAACCTCAAATTACAGTAGAAGGCATCAGAATATAATTACATATATCTTATCAATTGCAGCCATTGAAAGAGTGAGGAAAACGTTTAAGACGTAGATCTAACAATAGCAGCAGACTAAACAGAATTATACAAGCAATAATTAATTGTATTATAATCGCCAAAGATGGCCCATGCATACAATATACCACAAAAATATGTGACCGCACAAGCCCAACATACATAGTTCTGAGATGGGTAGTCTAGTATAAATGCCAATACACATATATAAAACATGTCTAATTATACAGAGACAAGGTATCGATATTATAAATATTCTACATATATGATCTATACAGCAAGAAAGGGGGAAGGTAAAGGGAGGTAAGGGGGGGGGAGAAGGGGCTAAGGGGGGAGGAAAGGGGGGGGGGGGGCATGGGAGAACAATACATAATGAAAGGTCACATAAAGTCACAGATATATATTGATGGTGCAGTAGACGTTGGGCCACGGG
The DNA here is from genome assembly GCF_048569485.1 of Anomaloglossus baeobatrachus. NCBI lineage: Eukaryota > Metazoa > Chordata > Amphibia > Anura > Aromobatidae > Anomaloglossus > Anomaloglossus baeobatrachus. Next base: position 91,624,557 of record NC_134360.1, on the reverse strand, counting down.
AAGATTTTTCTAAGTTAAATTCCAAAGGATATAGCCTATATAAAAAAAAAAATTTACTGAACAGTGGCCACCAACACAATCACTGCTTCCAACGTAGCCATAGACTGTGGCTATAATTCAAAAGATAATTGTGATTGTACACATACGCCACAATCAAGGGACCTTATTGTCACACATAAAGATGCTATAGAAGTGGCAACAATACTATAGAGATGGCAGCCACCCACGTGGGAACCATCGTATGGTAAGGAGAAAAGGAGGGAGGGGAAATGGAGAGGGGAAGGAGGAAGAGGGAGGGAAAGGGAAGGGAAAGGGTTTTTTTCCCCATAGTTCTTTGAAGTTTGTTATTCAGGGATCAAAAGTATAGCTGTATCCGGGAATCAGGTTCCAAAGGTGTTGCCTATGATGGATATAGGTAGTCAATGAGTCTACAAGGAGCAGTATAAAGAGAGTGCTGTTAAAAACAATTTAAAAACAAGACTTAGAAGATATAAAAACCACAGAGGAGACCACATATTATGGAGGAAAATAGTGAAAGGGACATTATAAAAATGGGGCAAAACTAATGTTCTCATTCAAACCAGATGGATGTAGGGTGGAAAGTGTCCAAATCCATCGGGTTTCCATTTGTGCCAGCCGTTTGCTCACTGGCCCACCCCTGATGGAAATATCGATGGCATCGATACCTTTTACTCTGAGTAAGGAAGCATCACAAATGTGGTGTTCACGAAAATGCTTAGGGAGCATCTTTAAAGAAGATGTTTCAACTTGGCCGGATGCTGCTATTATGCCTAATACGTGTTCACGGACGCGTGTTTTAAATTGGCGGGTGGTCAAACCAATATAAATTTTGGGGCAAGGGCACATGGTATGATGGTACTACATGTTATGAACTTTTTTATACGATAGTTCTTGAGTCCCGTCGAGTCCGTGAATGTATTGCTGTTATCGATATTGGGGCATGCGACGCACCTACCACATGGTACACATCCCTGTCTAGGGACAATTCTATCAACATTAATAAGAGTTTGTTGCGAATCTCCTTGATGATGGTTGTGAATCAAAGTGTCATAGAAATTCATTGCTCGTCAAAATGTAACTTTAGGTCGAGAGGGGAGGATTTTATTCAAAATTGTGTCAGCCTGCAAAATGGGCTAAACTTCTTGTAAACGCTTGATCATAGATGCTGACTGGGCATGAAAGTTGGTGATAAACCGTACAGTGTCTGAGTTGGGTTTTTCCATATGTTGGTATAATGTAGATGCCCGAGTGGAATATTTGGCCCGATGGTAAGCACGTTTTATCACTCAATTGCTATACCCCCTCTCTTTGAAGCATTGCTTCATGTCAGTGGCTTGTTTCTCGAAATCGGCTTCAGTGGAACATACTCTCCTGAGCCGTAAAAATTGGCCAATGGGGATGGCATGAATCATTTGTTTGGGGTGAGCAGAGGATGCATGTAAAAGTGCATTTGTGGAAGTAGGTTTTCTATACAAGTTAGTCTGGATGTGATTAGTGTTATCTTTTTTTAGGATGACATCTAGAAATTCTACTTGTGTATTGGACCACTGGTAGGTAATTTTGATATTATAGTCATTATTATTTAAACGGGACATGAATTGATGTAACTTGTCAATGGGTCCGTGCCAGATCAGGAAGATGTTGTCGATGTACCGTGCCCAAAAGAGGACACAATCCATCGACGACTCCCGATCTGACAGGAAAAGGTCACTCTCCCACAGCCCCAGGAACAAGTTGGCATAGGATGGCGCAAAAGATGCGCCCATCGCAGTTCCCTGGAGCTGCAGGAAGAAGGACCCCTTGAAGATGAAGAAATTATGGGTAAGCGAGAACTGTAGTAATTGCATGACAAAACTGGTTAAGGGTTTAGACAGATTTGACATATTAAGGAAGAAATTTACAGCAGAAAGGCCATCATGGTGTCTAATTCTAGTATATAATGATTCAATGTCTCCGGTGACGAGGACAGTATCGTCACCGATACAGAGACCATCAACTTTCCTTAGGAGGTCCCCAGTATCTTTCAAAAAGGAGGGTAAGAATTCCACAAGTGGTTGAAGATAGTAATCAATCCACTTATTAACGTTCTCTAAATAGTTGCCACAGCCGGATATAATCGGCCTGCCAGGTGGATTCTCCATATTTTAATGTACCTTCGGTAGAAGATATAGAGTAGCAATGGTTGGTTCCAGTACTTGTAATGCTGTACCCAGTTCTTTGGTGATAACATTGTCCTCAATGGCCGCCCCGATGATGTCTGATAGTTGTTTCTTGAAAGATAATAGAGGATTATATGTCATTTTTTTGTAACAAATTTGATCATATAATTGGCGAAAGGCCTCTTTTTCATACAATGGGGTCGGCCAAATGACAATATTACCACCCTTGTCAGTTGGTTTGATTGTTATGTCTGGTATCTGTTGGATTTCTCTTAGTCTTCTATGTTCATGACCAGTAAGGTTGTCATTGGAAATGTTATGGGATATTTTATTCAATTATTGTGAAACCACCTGTACAAATAAATCAACATTTGTACAAGATTTTAGGGGGGGAAACTTTTTAGATTTGGGTCTAATAGATTGTGGAATAATGCTCCCCTGTCCCCCAGAATGTTCTTCCGACAATTCCTCTAATATCCTTAGAGCTGACTGCTCCTCCGCAGAGGGAAAGAGGGAGTGCAATGTCTCATCGTGAAAGTGTTTTTTAGAAATTATAGATCTGGCAAATATATGCAAGTCTTTAATGGCACTAAATTCATCAAAAGTGGCTGTAGGGGAGAATGTTAGACCTTTATTTAACAAAGCCACATCTGTGGAGGTAAGTTCATAGGTACTTAAATTAATTACCTTATTGGTTGATTTGTTAGTGCCATAGGTTTGACGTTTGTGTGGACGATAAGTAGAATTGTAATTCCTCCGTATCCCTGATCTCGTGATCATGGGAGGGGCTATATCGGATTGGTCACTAAGAGAAGTGACTGATGAGTGGGAAGTTAATTCATTAGTATGTCCAGGATTGGCCACTGATTTCCTCCACTTATACACCGAGTTTTGTGCAAAATCTTTTTTGTCACGAGGGAGTTTGGATAGTTGGACCTCATGAATCTTCTTTACAATTGTATCTAATTTTTTCTCAATCTGGGTTTCATATGTCAAGATTTTATCCTCAGGACATAATGTATGAAACAATGTCTGCTTCACATCCAAAGATTGGTCCAATTTGGTAAGAGAGTCAGAGTTTAGCCCAATCAGTAATTTCATCAGTGTGCAAGAGCATATGTTGCACGCTTCTTCCCATTTAGAGATAAAAGCATCATCGTCCACAATAAAGATAGGGGTGACCCGAATACGGAGCCCTCGTGGGATGAGATGGTGTGATATATATTTTTCCAAGAACAGACGGTTCCACCAAAGTCTTGTACGTTTTATTAACATGCGTTGAATTTCAGACCATAGATCCTCCAAATCTTGATCTCCTCCTGTCGGAGTCGAGACTGTAGGCCCACCAAAAGCCTGATCAATTTGTTGTAGCCAAGCAGATTCTTTGGCTCTGTAGTCCATAATACCTGTGTAAGAGTCTGTACCAAACACAGTTGAATGATAAGAGTTACAAACAAAGAAAACAGGAAAAAGGGTTGCATATTGGTCAAAATATATATACGATATTAGTAGTGGAAATCCCCTATTATTATTATTATTATTATTATTATTTATTATTATAGCGCCATTTATTCCATGGCGCTTTACAAGTGAAAGAGGGTATACGTACAACAATCATTAACAGTACAAGACAGACTGGTATAGGAGGAGAGAGGACCCTGCCCGCGAGGGCTCACAGTCTACAGGGAATGGGTGATGGTACAATAGGTAAGGACAGAGCTGGTTGCGCAGTGGTCTACTGGGCTGAAGGCTATTGTAGGTTGTAGGCTATTGTAGGTTGTAGGCTTGTTGGCCTTGTAGGCCTATTGGAAGCAACCATTGACTACATGTAAATACTGGACTAATCGCATAACAGTAAATGTAAAGAGGAAAAGGAAAAACGATCAGATGTCCATTGGGTGAAAAAAGGAATTTTTTATTGAACAGTGCTAAAGGTGGACACACAGGTAAAGGTTAAAACAACAACCAAGGACAACCGGCAATGTGACACTCACAATTGATAAATGCCTGACTTAAGTATACACCATATACATATTTTACAGTTTGTAGATTACTATATATATAACATTGGATTCATGGTGTAGAAAAAAGCAATCTGGAGAGGAAGTCTGTATGGGTTGGACTCCTAGTTGGTAAAACGTTATGCATCAAATACAATCATATATGCTTGCTATATAAGCCAATAGATAGCCTATCTAACAGAACTGTAGGAGTCTACAACCACATATATAATAAGATTCACTTCCTCAATAGCAGCCAATGTGGCTAATGTTAATACTAACAGAGGTCAGGCATAGACAACGTGGGAATATACATACAATCCGCTATATGCATAACAAAAATTCACCACTAATGGATATGGAGTGGAAGCAATTCCACGTGTGGAATAAGGTACCAGCCACGGAGGCCAATAACTCGCTACATACTTACAGGTGAAGTATAGATAGTGCAGCAAGCACTAGCGGCGATGTAACTTACCACGTGTGTAACAAGATAAGGGGTGTCTAGCCGGAAAATCCGCCTACCCGACGGCCATTTCGGCAACCGCCTTCGTCAGGGTGGGTGGAGTTATGCTGCATAGTCGGCTCTAATAAGGGGAGCATACACCAATCCCGATCCGGCATCATTTCACTTGATGCATGCGTTGCCGCGGTAACCCGCGACGCCAGCCGAACCCTGCTGTATGGAAGATACTTTTTAAAATGAAGGCACATAGCACATAAATTAGCCAATTCATGAGAGCCCATCAGCCGCAGCAAGGCGTCCTTCTTTGATGGAACCTAAATCTAAAATTCTGCCTCTCCCACACTAAAAGCCTACAAATTTATAGGCAGGTAAGATTCAGCATTCAACAAAAAAATAACCTTAGGCCGAAGGGAGGAGTGCTCAGTCAGAAAAGGAGGTAGTCACAGCTTTCCAATAATTATTGCAAAAAAATAATTTGGGACATGACAAGGTTTCTGCAAGCGCTGTAGCAGGATTCGGCTCTACTTGCTGGTTTCAGCAGTTGTTATATGCTTATATTTGATTTGCATACCTGTTGTCACATGCAGACTAGCTTTACATCCTGCTTCTTTCAATGTTTAGTGAAAGGCTAAATCTCTGTTTCTCTTCGAGAAGCTGTGAGAGATGCTAGTTGGCACATGATCACAAACATGACAGGGAGCCTTCTTTATTTCCCTGGCCTTTACACTGCTCCGGGGATAGGTCACAGCTCTTAGGGACAGTAGCAGAGTTCATGGGACACGGGGCACAGTCAACGGGAACAGGAACAAAGTCCATGGGACATAGGGCACAGTCCTTGACAAAGGGTGTAGCACCCCCTTGTAGTTCACAGTCCTGCATTCCAGCAGAGGGATGTACAATCAGTCTAAACAAACTGGGAGGGGAAAACAATAACCAAACTCCAGCCACTGCTGGCCAACTTCCATACTTCAGGGAGCCGAGTCGCTTGACCTGCCTCCACCCCATGGGACGCAGAATAGTCCCGCAAGTGCATGTGCAATCAGCACAACGAAGGGGCGCTGTGGATCCGGCCATTCTTATGGCCGTTCACATAGTTATATGTGGCCTATTAAGTGTAATCCCGCAACACAGACACCCAATGCACACACATTAAAAGGGGTACCTCTGGATTTCCGTAGCCATCCGACCTCCTTAGTCCTTCTTTTCCTTCCAAAGTTTTCTGGTGCTATGGAAGTGTTAGACATGGTCAGCAAATATCAGAGCTTTCCTCATAACACTGGCTGCGTATGTGAAGCCCTGGGCAAGCCAGGGGTCACAGGTCACAACACCACCACACCCCACACCCCAGGTAGGCACATCACAGCTAAACTACAAATCCTTGTTGCCTTCCTCCAGAGGCTGATGATTCACACCAGGGGGTGGGCCAGGCGGTTGGCTCCGCCCACCGAGGAGTTCACAGTTCTGGAGGCGGGAGAAACCAGGCAGAAAGCTCAGGGAGGAGCAGGAGTGAGGAGCTAAGTGAAGGAGTAAACAAGTAGAACAGTAGAAAAGTGGTAAAGGAGGAAAGCAAGTGAGGTGACAGTGAAGAGAGAAATCCTGAAGAGTCCAGCTAAGTGCAGGGCAGGTCAGCAAGGTCAGCGACGGCGGTGACTGTCTGGAGGGGGACCGTTTGGAAGTTCCTGGAAGGACCCCGTTGGCTGTGTGCCCGGCGGTCTGGAGCAGTGCTCCGAAGGACAGTCAGCACCAGGGCAGGGGCCTCTCGGACCCCGGCAAGGCTAGGAGTCACCGAAAATTGCCAAATCCGTCAGTGAAGGGGACGTAGATCCCCCAACAACCAAGTCCCGATTGAAGGAAACAGCCCAACCAGAATAGGGGAGACACCGCCACCGCCAGGGCACCAGTTGCCCCAGGGCCAGCGCCTGCGGGCAAAGCGTAGGGCTCCTCCGGCCCAAATTGAAGCCGGGGAGCGGGTAACCGGAGGGAATCCACCGCTACCACAAGTCAACCAAAGGTGCAAGGAAGAGGGACATCACCGTCACCTACCGGGAGTGCAGGTGCAGCCGTCCGTGGGACCGTCCTACCAGCCGTTTGGTTTACCGTAAAACTGTGTCCACGTCTCAGGCTGAGTGAGTACCACAGTGCCGCAAGGCACAGCGCTGCCCCCGCGTCCCTGCGCCCACCAGGCCCTGCACCCCCCAAACCATCACCGGGCCCCGGGATCACCAACCCCTACCCACGGAGGGGCAACACAACACCTGGCTGCTCTGCATCACCATCCCCGGGACCCCCGTATTGAGCAGCGGTGGTGAAATCACCACAACCGTGGGTGGCGTCACGGACAATAATCATCCCCACACCCAACAACCCCCTTTCACTCACGGGCGAGGAGTGCCGCTCGAGAAACCCCCGGGATCCGGCCCACGGCTCGAGCCACCACTGAGCAGCGGCCGCCGGACCCGAGCAGAAGGGGGCGAGTGTAGTGTGCTGACACCCTCCTCCCCGCCCGCGACAACTTGGCGTCACGAACAGGATCTTACCGCTCTGCCGTCTGGTAGAGGTGCGCCTTGTTACCGCCGGAGGCATCCGGCAGAAAAATTTCAGAAGTCGCCATCTTTGGCGCGAAAAGTTCCCGCTCGAGCGTCTTCTCGAGCAGTAGAGGCGCGAAGGCCAAAACCCCGCCCCGAGAGAGGAGGGGCCGGAAAGAGCTAAGGGGGACGCGATGGCGGCCGGCGGCATGTAGTCGCAGCTATAAAAGCAGGGACGCCAGGACCCTGCAAGCATACCATTCCTGGAAGGAAGAGAGAAAGTCACCATGTGGATGCCGTCCCGAAACACCGTGGCCCCCGCGCCGGGAACCGCAGCGTGGGTGGAAATTCGGACCGCGCAGCTCCATCTAAGGCTGCAGGTCAAGATGCAGCTCCTCTTGGAGGAGTGGGAGACCGACATGGCGGACGTTATAGCCACCGTGCGGAGACGCGAGGAGGAAGCGGAGGAAGGGAGGGTGAGTGACCCACGCCCCTATGTCCCGGAGGGACCGGTCGCTGCGGCTGAGGGACCCGGTCCAAGCCCTCTCCCCCCGTTGCCTCCCTCGCCACCCGTCTCGGGGGCCGTGACCCCGCCACTAGGCCCGCTGCCACTGCAACCGGTAGCGATACCCAGCCCGTCCGCCCCAGCGGACCGACCTGTAGCCGGAGCCCGTAGCAAACCGGAGGTGTTGCCATGGAAGGCTCCGAAGATTGTACTAGAGACAGTCCCCGAGCAGTTTCCCGAGCCGGAGCCGATGACCCGCTCCGAGCCGAAGGCCCAGCTGCGGAAAGCCCCTGTGCCCATCCCCCACACCTCGGCTGAGGTACCGCCGGGTTGTTGCTGCAAGGCAGCGCCCAAGGCCAAGACACCGCGGGATACGCCGCCCACCTTCCTGACAGTGGGTAACGTTCTGGATGTCCCGCGGGGCCCGACCCGTGCGCCGGCGCTGGCAGCAGCGCCGTATTGGGATAGGGAGCCGACACCGCTGGGCCTGGAGATCGCGGAGAGGGAGAGAAGGAAAGCCGAGCTGGTGGCCCGAGCCATTCGGGAGAAAGAAAATCTTCGGCAAGCGACCTTCCATGTCCGGGGCCCGTTGTACGAGGGGCAGGTGAGGCGGTTTGATGTCCGCCGGGGCTACGGGTTTATATATGAACCGGGCCTGGAGGCCGAAGTGTTTGTAGCCCGGCGGGATGTGAATGCCCACCTGCCCGAGGAGCATCCTGGCCGTAACCTCATGCCGGGAGACATGGTGCGGTACACCCGACACTGCGGAGAGAGGAGGTGGTTTGCCCTGGATGTGAAGCTCAGGGGCAGCAAAGAGAGCAAGTCGAGCTCTGCACCCCCTCCCTCGGATGAAGCAGCAGAAGGACCGGAGTAGGGCAGCGGATGCCCGTTGCACCGTCCCTGTTGGGACCACCAGTCAGCATGTTTACAAGTTTGTTTGAAAAGTTTTGAAAGAATGATAAGAAAATGATAATTACCGAAGTTTTACCTGATTTGCTTTGTGATTGCAACCGGCTGGAGCCGGCACCGTTGTCCCTGTGGGGACCGTTTAAAGTTTTGCATGGGAACTATCCATGGACAAGCCCGTGAACTTGCAGGGCAACCACAAACGTTAGTGGCTTGTAAATATGTTGTTTACCGTTACCGTTTTCCGCAATGCCGTCTCCGGAGAGGCAGGTTGGAGGGAGGGCCCTGAGCAGAGCAGGCTGGGGCCCAGCCACCAAAAGAAGCGGTGGCTACCCTCTGGAGGGAAGGACAGATCCCGCTCGGGTACCGTGTGCTGGACTGTCGGTCAAGGGGTGCTGCCTGGGCTTTAGGGGCAGCATCAGGGCCAGGTTGCTTGGGTGGGAGAGAGCAGAAACCGTAACCGTAAACCGTTTGCAACGTTAAAAGTAAATGTGCCTCCCGTTAAGGGAAGAGTTATTATTAAAAATGTAAATATGTTATTATTATTATGTTATCTTTTTCAGAAAAATAAAACCGGTGTAGGACGGCAGCCCGCGGACGGTCTGCATTTTGCTAAGGGGGAATGTGACGCCCTGGGCAAGCCAGGGGTCACAGGTCACAACACCACCACACCCCACACCCCAGGTAGGCACATCACAGCTAAACTACAAATCCTTGTTGCCTTCCTCCAGAGGCTGATGATTCACACCAGGGGGTGGGCCAGGCGGTTGGCTCCGCCCACCGAGGAGTTCACAGTTCTGGAGGCGGGAGAAACCAGGCAGAAAGCTCAGGGAGGAGCAGGAGTGAGGAGCTAAGTGAAGGAGTAAACAAGTAGAACAATAGAAAAGTGGTAAAGGAGGAAAGCAAGTGAGGTGACAGTGAAGAGAGAAAGCCTGAAGAGTCCAGCTAAGTGCAGGGCAGGTCAGCAAGGTCAGCGACGGCGGTGACTGTCTGGAGGGGGACCGTTTGGAAGTTCCTGGAAGGACCCCGTTGGCTGTGTGCCCGGCGGTCTGGAGCAGTGTTCCGAAGGACAGTCAGCACCAGGGCAGGGGCCTCTCGGACCCCGGCAAGGCTAGGAGTCGCCGAAAATTGCCAAATCCATCAGTGAAGGGGACGTAGATCCCCCAACAACCAAGTCCCGATTGAAGGCAACAGCCCAACCAGAATAGGGTAGACACCGCCACCGCCAGGGCACCAGTTTCTCCAGGGCCAGCGCCTGCGGGCAAAGCGTAGGGCTCCTCCGGCCCAGATTGAAGCCGGGGAGCGGGTAACCGGAGGGAATCCACCGCTACCACAAGTCAACCAAAGGTGCAAGGAAGAGGGACATCACCGTCACCTACCGGGAGTGCAGGTGCAGCCGTCCGTGGGACCGTCCTACCAGCCGTTTGGTTTACCGTAAAACTGTGTCCACGTCTCAGGCTGAGTGAGTACCACAGTGCCGCAAGGCACAGCGCTGCCCCCGCGTCCCTGCGCCCACCAGGCCCTGCACCCCCCAAACCATCACCGGGCCCCGGGATCACCAACCCCTACCCACGGAGGGGCAACACAACACCTGGCTGCTCCACATCACCATCCCCGAGAAAAACACTGTGGAAAGAAAGCGCAATAGGGTCTTACCCCAGACAATTGGGGAAAATCAAGGAGGGTGGTCTTACTCACCTATAGGGGTTGTGAAAGTCACAACGCCTATAACAGCATATAAAAGTATCCAAGCCACGGCAGCGGACCCAAGAGTAGCAGATAACAGAAAGTAGTAGATAGGGATGTTAAACCGCGCCACTGACTCAGCCGATCCAGGAGATTAATGGATAGGTGTTGCTTTAATTCATTACACAGATCAGGTCAACGCGTTTCGGGAGTCGCAGCTCCCTTCATCAGGACAGTCTGGCAAGCAAAACACATCTGCTGTACAGGGAATACTTCCAGCAATATATACCTTACTAATGACGTCATGGTCCGCCCACTTCTGAAAAAAATCGGCGGGAATCCATGTATAGAAAAAAATGTATATGTGTCATCTCTATAACATTCAGCCTTTCTTATAGTACGTCACTTTGTCCTTGTCATATCTGTCCTGACGACTCAGAAGTTTAAAATAAAATGAATTACAAAGAAAATAAAAACATATGTTTGTGCCAAATCTATATGCGTCTCTCTCTTTTACATATGGTGTCAAAAAAAGTTCATGGGGAACCCATGTAAATGTGCACCTCAAACATCGCAACATTACCTAGAACCTACTTAGGAAAGTATCAATTTAATCAAAGCGGCCGGAATGTGATCGTATAGTCCGCCCGTACCATATGGGAGGTGACCGTCGGAATGTGTTCAAAAAACGGGAATCATTATAAGGAATACTACAGGGAAAAAAATAAATAAAATATATATATAATGAAAAAAGGCGTAGCTAAGAGGATCAATTATCCCATAAATAAAAAATATATATATATATATGTATCTACATTATGTGATATTCACTGGATAAAAAAATATATTTACATATATAAATTGGATTAATAATAATGATAAGAAGAAGGGGATCACAATAATATACCTTAAAGAACGGTGCCATTGTCTGAGAGCCAAAAATATGATTAAGCCTAGGCTCCATGGCGGGAACATAAAGCAAACCAAGGACGCTATAGTGTCTTGTGTGTAAGTGCAGGTTTAAAAACCCTATCCCTATGATTGTTAAATGCCTCGACCAACCCGCTAGTGCGGGTCAAGCTGAGGGAAAGACCCCATCAATGTTTTTTAATCGGGAACCAGCGTTATATCACCATGTAATCTAGATTAATTTTATTCCCGATCTGTGGAATCGTAGAAAAAAATTTTTTTATTTATTATTATTTTCTTGACTATACCCGGTTACTAAGTGTGGGAAAAATATAAACAACTATTTGGTGAAGGTATGGAAATAGTCTAAAGAGACTGAACTATGCCGTGAGGGTGAATACGTACAACATGGGAGGAAAAATCAGGTGCACATGTCAAGATAACCTCTTTCGAGGAATGTGCGCAGACCTCTGCTGAATGAAGGTAAGGAGCTAGTGTGAACTTGAGGTTCAATAAAGTTCAAACCCGTGGGAAAAAATCCAGTGCGCATGTCAAGTCAACCCTCTCTCGAGGAAAATGTCCAGATCTCTGTTCCGTAGAAATATGGAGCTAGTATGAGAGGAGCTATACCGTGCGGGTGAAAAAAGTTCAAAATCGTGGGAACAATTACAGTGAGCATGTCAAGGAGATCTCTCTTGAGAAATCCGTTTCTATGGAGCTATGTGTGGTCTGTAGTGTGTCACAAAAACCTTACAACTGTTATATCTCTAGCTATTATTAAGAATACATATATGTACATATGAAAAAAAGTAATTGTATATAAAAAAATGTATAAAATTATGTTAAAACCTGAGGCTATGACCTGATCAAATTATTACAATAAAATTATTGAAATAATGACTACCTGACAGGATGTAAATCCTCTAAAAATATATTATAACATTAAACATCATAAAATTACATAAAAATACATGAAAAATACATAAAAATTAGATTGGTGAAAAACACATAAGGACTCATAGTCCATGATATTCTCTAATCAGGGAAGATCCATTGCTTGTTAGACGGCGGCCCTGAACTATCCTATCCTTGGGGATATCATTGTCAATTCTCTTACAACACAGGTATATCCATATTAGAGGGACTTTCTTTCGGGAAAAAAATAGTGAACTAATAAAATAGATCCGTTACTTCATTGAGCCCAAATGGTTTTAATGTGTTAAGTTTATAGATCCAATAGGTCTCTTTCCTCTTTAGAGCATCAATACGATTGTGTGAAAGAGGGGTTATCTGTTCGATCGGGGTGATCCTGATCTTTGCTCTCCCATTATGCTCCATAGTGATGTGTCTCGACAGACCATGTAACATGAATCCTATTTTAATGTTGTGTCTGTGCGAGTTTAACCTCTTATGCAGTGCCTGTATTGTTCTCCCAATATATTGTCTATCGCATTCACATTCAATCAAGTATATCACAAAGTCAGACTGACAATTTAAACGTGATTTGATGGAAAACACTTCCCCCCCCGTTTTAGAGCAAAAATTGACTCTTTGGTGTTGAATTGACCTACAGCATAGACAGTTCTTAGAGAAACATTTGAACGATCCCTTGGTATTATCCATGGCTTCCATGGGTTTATTTTCTCTGAGCCGGCTAGGAGCTAACTGGTTTTTTAATGTCGAGGCTCTTCGATAGGTGATCCCAGGCACCTCTGGGATAGCATCCTTCAGAAAGGGGTCATTCCGAAGAATACCCCAGTGTTTACGGATAATACTCTTGATCAAATCCCCATCATTACTGTAAGTCGTCACAAAATTGGACGAAAAATTTATACTCGTGTCCTTCATCCCGTGACTGTTTGAACTTACTAAATCTTTCTGTGTAAGTTTTTTGTTGATCTGGTATGCCTTCTTAATTAATGGTATAGGATAGTCTTTCTCCAAAAACCTTTCTCTCAGGATATTGGCTTGTAGTTCAAAATCCCTATCTAAAGAACAATTCTTTCGGATTCTTTGGAACTGATTCTTTGGGATATTTTGTAACCATTTATTGTAATGGCTGCTAGTAAAATGAATATAGCCATTGCTATCAACTTTTTTGAAGAAAGTTTTCGTATGGATAGCTCCTTCATTGTGTGATATAGTCAAGTCTAGGAAATCAATGCTGTCCTTATTTATAATAGGGGAGAAAATGAGACCCCAATTGTTATTGCATATTTGTCCTAGGAATTCATTCACATTATTTTGTGAATTGTCCCAAATCAGGAACAGGTCGTCGATGTATCTTTTATAGACAATCACATGCTTGAATAATACCGACCCAAAAATGTATAATAACTCAAACATACCCATGAACAGATTTGCGTATGTAGGTGCGACTTTAGACCCCATCGCAGTCCCACAGCATTGGTGGTACAGTGTGTCTCGGAATGTGAAGTAGTTATTACATAGTATAAACCTCATTCCTTCAAGGAGGAAGTTTTTTTGTCCTTCCGGCAGACGTTCATCCACTAATAGAAACTGTCTGAAGCACTCTATTCCCAATCGGTGGGAGATATTAGTATACAGGGCTGAGATATCCAGGGTTACAAAAACAAACGTATCTTTCCACTCAATATTCTTAATTATATTAATAAGCTCTGTGGAGTCACGGAGATAGCTCCTCAAATTGGTGACATGACTTCTCATAATGCGGTCAATATAAGCTGCCAGATTTGCAGTCAACGAATCTATACCTGAAATGATAGGTCTCCCAGGGGGATTCTCCAGATCCTTATGGATCTTCGGTAGGTGATAGTAAAAGGCTAGTTTCGGATCTTTAATGTTGAGAAACTTAGCCTCATCCTTATTTAATATTCCTTCTTTGACCGCTTTATTAATCAAAGTATGGTATTCAATAATAGCTTGATTATAAATGGCCATGTCCACAGTCTCATAATGGAGAGGGTTCGATAGGTTCCTAAGTGCCTCCTGTATATAGGTTACTTTATTTTGTACTACGACCCCACCTCCTTTGTCAGCGCATCTAATCACTAGGTCAGGATTATTTTTTAATGAGAGTAAAGCTCTTCTCTCCTCCATATTTAAATTGGTTCTTATTGAATTCCTATAGCATGAGAGTTTTTTAAATTCTTCCAAAACTAAATCACTGAACGTCTGTAGATGGTGACCCTTGCTGCGTATAGGGTAAAAATTGGATTTTGATTTCAAATCCGTATGATAAAAATTATTATCAGGACTCTCCAGGTCCATATTGGGGCGAGTCTTATGTATCTCAAAATGTCTTGTTAGAGTCAGTTTCCTCACATACTTCTGAAAGTCCAAATACAACTCGAAGTCATTGGCATTAGTGGCAGGACAAAAGGATAAGCCTTTCCTGAGAACTTTAAGCTCCCCTTTGGATAGCGGGTAATCAGATAGATTAAAAATCCCTATATTAGTGTCTCGTGTAGTGGATCTCTTCTCTCTTTTTTGTTTGACCCTAATTCCAGCCCTGGATCCTCTGTAGTGCTTTTTCTCTTTCCTATTCTTGGTGTTAAAAAGTGGGTTATGTGGCTCTGTGACTTTTTGGCCAGGGCTAAAAAAGGAACACAAGTATTACCTTTTTGGGAGTTATCAATGGTGATCGTGTTAATTTTAGGGCTTATATTCGGGGGGGCCCTAGGAGATAGGATAGTCATCGGTTCATTAACATTGGGTATCTCTGGTAGGGGAATGAACTCCTCATGTGTCGATAGTTCAAGGAGATCTATGAAATCCTTGTCAGGTTCATCTAGGGGGATCAAATTATTGAACTCTTTTTCTAAGGCTATATCTCTTTCCTTGCGGATTCTTTCAATCTGAATCCTTAAAGCTTCGAGTTGTCTTTTAGTACTCTCAAAATCTCTCAATTTGCCATCATTTTTAGGAACGTCTGTCAAGATCTCATTGGACGGTTCACTAGGAACCACTTCCTTAGGTGCCATGTTTAAATTTCCCCCTGGAGGTTCAATGGAGACTATTTTGAATTGTGATCCCCTTGCATCAGAATTTATGGGAGTCTGATGAATAGGGGTCGTCTCAGAGTCCAAGGAAATAGGGCCCACCATCTCATTCCTAGATGAGGATGAAGATCCTTTTCTGCTCTTATGGAACTTGCTGTTAAAAAAGCTTTTGCTATTGAAGCTATTAATCCTGAGCCTGCGATTAACAGGTTCTCTGGACGAATCACGAGGGATAGGAACCTGGGATTTTGAGGGAATCATGTCCTGCCTATCTCTCTGTAATTTTTTTGACTTCCTGAAAATCGTATCCTGTTCCATTTGTGTGAGTTTAGTGTTAATATCGGAATTGGCTATTTTATATTCAGGGTGCAATTCAAAATGACTGAGTTCTTTATACAGATCCTCAATTTTAGCAGTGGCCTCATTGGCAATCATAGTCCTTTTCTTATATAAACATTGTAGCATATTCCTCATACAATCATTAAGGATCCCCTCCCATTCCAGTGAAAAAACCGGATCAGAGGGGAAAGGAGAGTCATGTTTAATCCTTAAGCCCCTAGGGCACAACTTCTCTTCCATATAGATGGTCAGAAAACGGGCATCCAACCCAAAGCGGAGTTCTTCTTTCAAAAGATCCTCCAGTCGTACAAACAGTCTTTTCATGCTTAAAGTATCCTCCTCTGAATAGACATTGGGTAGATCCAAATCACAGTCAGTATTGATCAATTCACGGGTACCTACTGTTTGTAGGATTAGTTTTTCCCTAGAGGACAACCGGTTGTTGAAATAATCCATTATATAGTCAAACGACCCTCTGCAGCTATATCCACCAAGGGAGCTGGTCACACCAGATCCGAATCAGTCAGAGAAAAACACTGTGGAAAGAAAGCGCAATAGGGTCTTACCCCAGACAATTGGGGAAAATCAAGGAGGGTGGTCTTACTCACCTATAGGGGTTGTGAAAGTCACAACGCCTATAACAGCATATAAAAGTATCCAAGCCACGGCAGCGGACCCAAGAGTAGCAGATAACAGAAAGTAGTAGATAGGGATGTTAAACCGCGCCACTGACTCAGCCGATCCAGGAGATTAATGGATAGGTGTTGCTTTAATTCATTACACAGATCAGGTCAACGCGTTTCGGGAGTCGCAGCTCCCTTCATCAGGACAGTCTGGCAAGCAAAACACATCTGCTGTACAGGGAATACTTCCAGCAATATATACCTTACTAATGACGTCATGGTCCGCCCACTTCTGAAAAAAATCGGCGGGAATCCATGTATAGAAAAAAATGTATATGTGTCATCTCTATAACATTCAGCCTTTCTTATAGTACGTCACTTTGTCCTTGTCATATCTGTCCTGACGACTCAGAAGTTTAAAATAAAATGAATTACAAAGAAAATAAAAACATATGTTTGTGCCAAATCTATATGCGTCTCTCTCTTTTACATATGGTGTCAAAAAAAGTTCATGGGGAACCCATGTAAATGTGCACCTCAAACATCGCAACATTACCTAGAACCTACTTAGGAAAGTATCAATTTAATCAAAGCGGCCGGAATGTGATCGTATAGTCCGCCCGTACCATATGGGAGGTGACCGTCGGAATGTGTTCAAAAAACGGGAATCATTATAAGGAATACTACAGGGAAAAAAATAAATAAAATATATATATAATGAAAAAAGGCGTAGCTAAGAGGATCAATTATCCCATAAATAAAAAATATATATATATATATGTATCTACATTATGTGATATTCACTGGATAAAAAAATATATTTACATATATAAATTGGATTAATAATAATGATAAGAAGAAGGGGATCACAATAATATACCTTAAAGAACGGTGCCATTGTCTGAGAGCCAAAAATATGATTAAGCCTAGGCTCCATGGCGGGAACATAAAGCAAACCAAGGACGCTATAGTGTCTTGTGTGTAAGTGCAGGTTTAAAAACCCTATCCCTATGATTGTTAAATGCCTCGACCAACCCGCTAGTGCGGGTCAAGCTGAGGGAAAGACCCCATCAATGTTTTTTAATCGGGAACCAGCGTTATATCACCATGTAATCTAGATTAATTTTATTCCCGATCTGTGGAATCGTAGAAAAAAATTTTTTTATTTATTATTATTTTCTTGACTATACCCGGTTACTAAGTGTGGGAAAAATATAAACAACTATTTGGTGAAGGTATGGAAATAGTCTAAAGAGACTGAACTATGCCGTGAGGGTGAATACGTACAACATGGGAGGAAAAATCAGGTGCACATGTCAAGATAACCTCTTTCGAGGAATGTGCGCAGACCTCTGCTGAATGAAGGTAAGGAGCTAGTGTGAACTTGAGGTTCAATAAAGTTCAAACCCGTGGGAAAAAATCCAGTGCGCATGTCAAGTCAACCCTCTCTCGAGGAAAATGTCCAGATCTCTGTTCCGTAGAAATATGGAGCTAGTATGAGAGGAGCTATACCGTGCGGGTGAAAAAAGTTCAAAATCGTGGGAACAATTACAGTGAGCATGTCAAGGAGATCTCTCTTGAGAAATCCGTTTCTATGGAGCTATGTGTGGTCTGTAGTGTGTCACAAAGACCTTACAACTGTTATATCTCTAGCTATTATTAAGAATACATATATGTACATATGAAAAAAAGTAATTGTATATAAAAAAATGTATAAAATTATGTTAAAACCTGAGGCTATGACCTGATCAAATTATTACAATAAAATTATTGAAATAATGACTACCTGACAGGATGTAAATCCTCTAAAAATATATTATAACATTAAACATCATAAAATTACATAAAAATACATGAAAAATACATAAAAATTAGATTGGTGAAAAACACATAAGGACTCATAGTCCATGATATTCTCTAATCAGGGAAGATCCATTGCTTGTTAGACGGCGGCCCTGAACTATCCTATCCTTGGGGATATCATTGTCAATTCTCTTACAACACAGGTATATCCATATTAGAGGGACTTTCTTTCGGGAAAAAAATAGTGAACTAATAAAATAGATCCGTTACTTCATTGAGCCCAAATGGTTTTAATGTGTTAAGTTTATAGATCCAATAGGTCTCTTTCCTCTTTAGAGCATCAATACGATTGTGTGAAAGAGGGGTTATCTGTTCGATCGGGGTGATCCTGATCTTTGCTCTCCCATTATGCTCCATAGTGATGTGTCTCGACAGACCATGTAACATGAATCCTATTTTAATGTTGTGTCTGTGCGAGTTTAACCTCTTATGCAGTGCCTGTATTGTTCTCCCAATATATTGTCTATCGCATTCACATTCAATCAAGTATATCACAAAGTCAGACTGACAATTTAAACGTGATTTGATGGAAAACACTTCCCCCCCCGTTTTAGAGCAAAAATTGACTCTTTGGTGTTGAATTGACCTACAGCATAGACAGTTCTTAGAGAAACATTTGAACGATCCCTTGGTATTATCCATGGCTTCCATGGGTTTATTTTCTCTGAGCCGGCTAGGAGCTAACTGGTTTTTTAATGTCGAGGCTCTTCGATAGGTGATCCCAGGCACCTCTGGGATAGCATCCTTCAGAAACACCTATCGAAGAGCCTCGACATTAAAAAACCAGTTAGCTCCTAGCCGGCTCAGAGAAAATAAACCCATGGAAGCCATGGATAATACCAAGGGATCGTTCAAATGTTTCTCTAAGAACTGTCTATGCTGTAGGTCAATTCAACACCAAAGAGTCAATTTTTGCTCTAAAACGGGGGGGGAAGTGTTTTCCATCAAATCACGTTTAAATTGTCAGTCTGACTTTGTGATATACTTGATTGAATGTGAATGCGATAGACAATATATTGGGAGAACAATACAGGCACTGCATAAGAGGTTAAACTCGCACAGACACAACATTAAAATAGGATTCATGTTACATGGTCTGTCGAGACACATCACTATGGAGCATAATGGGAGAGCAAAGATCAGGATCACCCCGATCGAACAGATAACCCCTCTTTCACACAATCGTATTGATGCTCTAAAGAGGAAAGAGACCTATTGGATCTATAAACTTAACACATTAAAACCATTTGGGCTCAATGAAGTAACGGATCTATTTTATTAGTTCACTATTTTTTTCCCGAAAGAAAGTCCCTCTAATATGGATATACCTGTGTTGTAAGAGAATTGACAATGATATCCCCAAGGATAGGATAGTTCAGGGCCGCCGTCTAACAAGCAATGGATCTTCCCTGATTAGAGAATATCATGGACTATGAGTCCTTATGTGTTTTTCACCAATCTAATTTTTATGTATTTTTCATGTATTTTTATGTAATTTTATGATGTTTAATGTTATAATATATTTTTAGAGGATTTACATCCTGTCAGGTAGTCATTATTTCAATAATTTTATTGTAATAATTTGATCAGGTCATAGCCTCAGGTTTTAACATAATTTTATACATTTTTTTATATACAATTACTTTTTTTCATATGTACATATATGTATTCTTAATAATAGCTAGAGATATAACAGTTGTAAGGTCTTTGTGACACACTACAGACCACACATAGCTCCATAGAAACGGATTTCTCAAGAGAGATCTCCTTGACATGCTCACTGTAATTGTTCCCACGATTTTGAACTTTTTTCACCCGCACGGTATAGCTCCTCTCATACTAGCTCCATATTTCTACGGAACAGAGATCTGGACATTTTCCTCGAGAGAGGGTTGACTTGACATGCGCACTGGATTTTTTCCCACGGGTTTGAACTTTATTGAACCTCAAGTTCACACTAGCTCCTTACCTTCATTCAGCAGAGGTCTGCGCACATTCCTCGAAAGAGGTTATCTTGACATGTGCACCTGATTTTTCCTCCCATGTTGTACGTATTCACCCTCACGGCATAGTTCAGTCTCTTTAGACTATTTCCATACCTTCACCAAATAGTTGTTTATATTTTTCCCACACTTAGTAACCGGGTATAGTCAAGAAAATAATAATAAATAAAAAAAATTTTTTCTACGATTCCACAGATCGGGAATAAAATTAATCTAGATTACATGGTGATATAACGCTGGTTCCCGATTAAAAAACATTGATGGGGTCTTTCCCTCAGCTTGACCCGCACTAGCGGGTTGGTCGAGGCATTTAACAATCATAGGGATAGGGTTTTTAAACCTGCACTTACACACAAGACACTATAGCGTCCTTGGTTTGCTTTATGTTCCCGCCATGGAGCCTAGGCTTAATCATATTTTTGGCTCTCAGACAATGGCACCGTTCTTTAAGGTATATTATTGTGATCCCCTTCTTCTTATCATTATTATTAATCCAATTTATATATGTAAATATATTTTTTTATCCAGTGAATATCACATAATGTAGATACATATATATATATATATTTTTTATTTATGGGATAATTGATCCTCTTAGCTACGCCTTTTTTCATTATATATATATTTTATTTATTTTTTTCCCTGTAGTATTCCTTATAATGATTCCCGTTTTTTGAACACATTCCGACGGTCACCTCCCATATGGTACGGGCGGACTATACGATCACATTCCGGCCACTTTGATTAAATTGATACTTTCCTAAGTAGGTTCTAGGTAATGTTGCGATGTTTGAGGTGCACATTTACATGGGTTCCCCATGAACTTTTTTTGACACCATATGTAAAAGAGAGAGACGCATATAGATTTGGCACAAACATATGTTTTTATTTTCTTTGTAATTCATTTTATTTTAAACTTCTGAGTCGTCAGGACAGATATGACAAGGACAAAGTGACGTACTATAAGAAAGGCTGAATGTTATAGAGATGACACATATACATTTTTTTCTATACATGGATTCCCGCCGATTTTTTTCAGAAGTGGGCGGACCATGACGTCATTAGTAAGGTATATATTGCTGGAAGTATTCCCTGTACAGCAGATGTGTTTTGCTTGCCAGACTGTCCTGATGAAGGGAGCTGCGACTCCCGAAACGCGTTGACCTGATCTGTGTAATGAATTAAAGCAACACCTATCCATTAATCTCCTGGATCGGCTGAGTCAGTGGCGCGGTTTAACATCCCTATCTACTACTTTCTGTTATCTGCTACTCTTGGGTCCGCTGCCGTGGCTTGGATACTTTTATATGCTGTTATAGGCGTTGTGACTTTCACAACCCCTATAGGTGAGTAAGACCACCCTCCTTGATTTTCCCCAATTGTCTGGGGTAAGACCCTATTGCGCTTTCTTTCCACAGTGTTTTTCTCTGACTGATTCGGATCTGGTGTGACCAGCTCCCTTGGTGGATATAGCTGCAGAGGGTCGTTTGACTATATAATGGATTATTTCAACAACCGGTTGTCCTCTAGGGAAAAACTAATCCTACAAACAGTAGGTACCCGTGAATTGATCAATACTGACTGTGATTTGGATCTACCCAATGTCTATTCAGAGGAGGATACTTTAAGCATGAAAAGACTGTTTGTACGACTGGAGGATCTTTTGAAAGAAGAACTCCGCTTTGGGTTGGATGCCCGTTTTCTGACCATCTATATGGAAGAGAAGTTGTGCCCTAGGGGCTTAAGGATTAAACATGACTCTCCTTTCCCCTCTGATCCGGTTTTTTCACTGGAATGGGAGGGGATCCTTAATGATTGTATGAGGAATATGCTACAATGTTTATATAAGAAAAGGACTATGATTGCCAATGAGGCCACTGCTAAAATTGAGGATCTGTATAAAGAACTCAGTCATTTTGAATTGCACCCTGAATATAAAATAGCCAATTCCGATATTAACACTAAACTCACACAAATGGAACAGGATACGATTTTCAGGAAGTCAAAAAAATTACAGAGAGATAGGCAGGACATGATTCCCTCAAAATCCCAGGTTCCTATCCCTCGTGATTCGTCCAGAGAACCTGTTAATCGCAGGCTCAGGATTAATAGCTTCAATAGCAAAAGCTTTTTTAACAGCAAGTTCCATAAGAGCAGAAAAGGATCTTCATCCTCATCTAGGAATGAGATGGTGGGCCCTATTTCCTTGGACTCTGAGACGACCCCTATTCATCAGACTCCCATAAATTCTGATGCAAGGGGATCACAATTCAAAATAGTCTCCATTGAACCTCCAGGGGGAAATTTAAACATGGCACCTAAGGAAGTGGTTCCTAGTGAACCGTCCAATGAGATCTTGACAGACGTTCCTAAAAATGATGGCAAATTGAGAGATTTTGAGAGTACTAAAAGACAACTCGAAGCTTTAAGGATTCAGATTGAAAGAATCCGCAAGGAAAGAGATATAGCCTTAGAAAAAGAGTTCAATAATTTGATCCCCCTAGATGAACCTGACAAGGATTTCATAGATCTCCTTGAACTATCGACACATGAGGAGTTCATTCCCCTACCAGAGATACCCAATGTTAATGAACCGATGACTATCCTATCTCCTAGGGCCCCCCCGAATATAAGCCCTAAAATTAACACGATCACCATTGATAACTCCCAAAAAGGTAATACTTGTGTTCCTTTTTTAGCCCTGGCCAAAAAGTCACAGAGCCACATAACCCACTTTTTAACACCAAGAATAGGAAAGAGAAAAAGCACTACAGAGGATCCAGGGCTGGAATTAGGGTCAAACAAAAAAGAGAGAAGAGATCCACTACACGAGACACTAATATAGGGATTTTTAATCTATCTGATTACCCGCTATCCAAAGGGGAGCTTAAAGTTCTCAGGAAAGGCTTATCCTTTTGTCCTGCCACTAATGCCAATGACTTCGAGTTGTATTTGGACTTTCAGAAGTATGTGAGGAAACTGACTCTAACAAGACATTTTGAGATACATAAGACTCGCCCCAATATGGACCTGGAGAGTCCTGATAATAATTTTTATCATACGGATTTGAAATCAAAATCCAATTTTTACCCTATACGCAGCAAGGGTCACCATCTACAGACGTTCAGTGATTTAGTTTTGGAAGAATTTAAAAAACTCTCATGCTATAGGAATTCAATAAGAACCAATTTAAATATGGAGGAGAGAAGAGCTTTACTCTCATTAAAAAATAATCCTGACCTAGTGATTAGATGCGCTGACAAAGGAGGTGGGGTCGTAGTACAAAATAAAGTAACCTATATACAGGAGGCACTTAGGAACCTATCGAACCCTCTCCATTATGAGACTGTGGACATGGCCATTTATAATCAAGCTATTATTGAATACCATACTTTGATTAATAAAGCGGTCAAAGAAGGAATATTAAATAAGGATGAGGCTAAGTTTCTCAACATTAAAGATCCGAAACTAGCCTTTTACTATCACCTACCGAAGATCCATAAGGATCTGGAGAATCCCCCTGGGAGACCTATCATTTCAGGTATAGATTCGTTGACTGCAAATCTGGCAGCTTATATTGACCGCATTATGAGAAGTCATGTCACCAATTTGAGGAGCTATCTCCGTGACTCCACAGAGCTTATTAATATAATTAAGAATATTGAGTGGAAAGATACGTTTGTTTTTGTAACCCTGGATATCTCAGCCCTGTATACTAATATCTCCCACCGATTGGGAATAGAGTGCTTCAGACAGTTTCTATTAGTGGATGAACGTCTGCCGGAAGGACAAAAAAACTTCCTCCTTGAAGGAATGAGGTTTATACTATGTAATAACTACTTCACATTCCGAGACACACTGTACCACCAATGCTGTGGGACTGCGATGGGGTCTAAAGTCGCACCTACATACGCAAATCTGTTCATGGGTATGTTTGAGTTATTATACATTTTTGGGTCGGTATTATTCAAGCATGTGATTGTCTATAAAAGATACATCGACGACCTGTTCCTGATTTGGGACAATTCACAAAATAATGTGAATGAATTCCTAGGACAAATATGCAATAACAATTGGGGTCTCATTTTCTCCCCTATTATAAATAAGGACAGCATTGATTTCCTAGACTTGACTATATCACACAATGAAGGAGCTATCCATACGAAAACTTTCTTCAAAAAAGTTGATAGCAATGGCTATATTCATTTTACTAGCAGCCATTACAATAAATGGTTACAAAATATCCCAAAGAATCAGTTCCAAAGAATCCGAAAGAATTGTTCTTTAGATAGGGATTTTGAACTACAAGCCAATATCCTGAGAGAAAGGTTTTTGGAGAAAGACTATCCTATACCATTAATTAAGAAGGCATACCAGATCAACAAAAAACTTACACAGAAAGATTTAGTAAGTTCAAACAGTCACGGGATGAAGGACACGAGTATAAATTTTTCGTCCAATTTTGTGACGACTTACAGTAATGATGGGGATTTGATCAAGAGTATTATCCGTAAACACTGGGGTATTCTTCGGAATGACCCCTTTCTGAAGGATGCTATCCCAGAGGTGCCTGGGATCACCTATCGAAGAGCCTCGACATTAAAAAACCAGTTAGCTCCTAGCCGGCTCAGAGAAAATAAACCCATGGAAGCCATGGATAATACCAAGGGATCGTTCAAATGTTTCTCTAAGAACTGTCTATGCTGTAGGTCAATTCAACACCAAAGAGTCAATTTTTGCTCTAAAACGGGGGGGGAAGTGTTTTCCATCAAATCACGTTTAAATTGTCAGTCTGACTTTGTGATATACTTGATTGAATGTGAATGCGATAGACAATATATTGGGAGAACAATACAGGCACTGCATAAGAGGTTAAACTCGCACAGACACAACATTAAAATAGGATTCATGTTACATGGTCTGTCGAGACACATCACTATGGAGCATAATGGGAGAGCAAAGATCAGGATCACCCCGATCGAACAGATAACCCCTCTTTCACACAATCGTATTGATGCTCTAAAGAGGAAAGAGACCTATTGGATCTATAAACTTAACACATTAAAACCATTTGGGCTCAATGAAGTAACGGATCTATTTTATTAGTTCACTATTTTTTTCCCGAAAGAAAGTCCCTCTAATATGGATATACCTGTGTTGTAAGAGAATTGACAATGATATCCCCAAGGATAGGATAGTTCAGGGCCGCCGTCTAACAAGCAATGGATCTTCCCTGATTAGAGAATATCATGGACTATGAGTCCTTATGTGTTTTTCACCAATCTAATTTTTATGTATTTTTCATGTATTTTTATGTAATTTTATGATGTTTAATGTTATAATATATTTTTAGAGGATTTACATCCTGTCAGGTAGTCATTATTTCAATAATTTTATTGTAATAATTTGATCAGGTCATAGCCTCAGGTTTTAACATAATTTTATACATTTTTTTATATACAATTACTTTTTTTCATATGTACATATATGTATTCTTAATAATAGCTAGAGATATAACAGTTGTAAGGTTTTTGTGACACACTACAGACCACACATAGCTCCATAGAAACGGATTTCTCAAGAGAGATCTCCTTGACATGCTCACTGTAATTGTTCCCACGATTTTGAACTTTTTTCACCCGCACGGTATAGCTCCTCTCATACTAGCTCCATATTTCTACGGAACAGAGATCTGGACATTTTCCTCGAGAGAGGGTTGACTTGACATGCGCACTGGATTTTTTCCCACGGGTTTGAACTTTATTGAACCTCAAGTTCACACTAGCTCCTTACCTTCATTCAGCAGAGGTCTGCGCACATTCCTCGAAAGAGGTTATCTTGACATGTGCACCTGATTTTTCCTCCCATGTTGTACGTATTCACCCTCACGGCATAGTTCAGTCTCTTTAGACTATTTCCATACCTTCACCAAATAGTTGTTTATATTTTTCCCACACTTAGTAACCGGGTATAGTCAAGAAAATAATAATAAATAAAAAAAATTTTTTCTACGATTCCACAGATCGGGAATAAAATTAATCTAGATTACATGGTGATATAACGCTGGTTCCCGATTAAAAAACATTGATGGGGTCTTTCCCTCAGCTTGACCCGCACTAGCGGGTTGGTCGAGGCATTTAACAATCATAGGGATAGGGTTTTTAAACCTGCACTTACACACAAGACACTATAGCGTCCTTGGTTTGCTTTATGTTCCCGCCATGGAGCCTAGGCTTAATCATATTTTTGGCTCTCAGACAATGGCACCGTTCTTTAAGGTATATTATTGTGATCCCCTTCTTCTTATCATTATTATTAATCCAATTTATATATGTAAATATATTTTTTTATCCAGTGAATATCACATAATGTAGATACATATATATATATATATTTTTTATTTATGGGATAATTGATCCTCTTAGCTACGCCTTTTTTCATTATATATATATTTTATTTATTTTTTTCCCTGTAGTATTCCTTATAATGATTCCCGTTTTTTGAACACATTCCGACGGTCACCTCCCATATGGTACGGGCGGACTATACGATCACATTCCGGCCGCTTTGATTAAATTGATACTTTCCTAAGTAGGTTCTAGGTAATGTTGCGATGTTTGAGGTGCACATTTACATGGGTTCCCCATGAACTTTTTTTGACACCATATGTAAAAGAGAGAGACGCATATAGATTTGGCACAAACATATGTTTTTATTTTCTTTGTAATTCATTTTATTTTAAACTTCTGAGTCGTCAGGACAGATATGACAAGGACAAAGTGACGTACTATAAGAAAGGCTGAATGTTATAGAGATGACACATATACATTTTTTTCTATACATGGATTCCCGCCGATTTTTTTCAGAAGTGGGCGGACCATGACGTCATTAGTAAGGTATATATTGCTGGAAGTATTCCCTGTACAGCAGATGTGTTTTGCTTGCCAGACTGTCCTGATGAAGGGAGCTGCGACTTCCGAAACGCGTTGACCTGATCTGTGTAATGAATTAAAGCAACACCTATCCATTAATCTCCTGGATCGGCTGAGTCAGTGGCGCGGTTTAACATCCCTATCTACTACTTTCTGTTATCTGCTACTCTTGGGTCCGCTGCCGTGGCTTGGATACTTTTATATGCTGTTATAGGCGTTGTGACTTTCACAACCCCTATAGGTGAGTAAGACCACCCTCCTTGATTTTCCCCAATTGTCTGGGGTAAGACCCTATTGCGCTTTCTTTCCACAGTGTTTTTCTCTGACTGATTCGGATCTGGTGTGACCAGCTCCCTTGGTGGATATAGCTGCAGAGGGTCGTTTGACTATATAATGGATTATTTCAACAACCGGTTGTCCTCTAGGGAAAAACTAATCCTACAAACAGTAGGTACCCGTGAATTGATCAATACTGACTGTGATTTGGATCTACCCAATGTCTATTCAGAGGAGGATACTTTAAGCATGAAAAGACTGTTTGTACGACTGGAGGATCTTTTGAAAGAAGAACTCCGCTTTGGGTTGGATGCCCGTTTTCTGACCATCTATATGGAAGAGAAGTTGTGCCCTAGGGGCTTAAGGATTAAACATGACTCTCCTTTCCCCTCTGATCCGGTTTTTTCACTGGAATGGGAGGGGATCCTTAATGATTGTATGAGGAATATGCTACAATGTTTATATAAGAAAAGGACTATGATTGCCAATGAGGCTGTAACGGGGTGCCAGGGGTGCCTCCGGCCTTGTAGTCGTGGCCCTCGGTATCAGGCTTACCCCTGGTTCCACCGTCACTATGGGGACAGGAGCTAACTTGGTGGGGCAGAGTGTGGTCGTGGTGCAGATGTTGTCCGGCGCACAAACACTCTTCAGGCAGGGTACAATGCGATGAACAAACATTCTTTTATTCTTCACAGTTAAAAGTCCAGACAAAGCAATCCGGTCAGCAATAAATCTGGCAGATGACAATTCCTGTGGAGCTGGGGACACCCTGACCAAACGTCACCTCGGGTGGGGATATGCCCTCCGTACTCTACTTCCTTCGGGCACCCACTATTCAGCCAAGCATACACCGGACCCACACCGGCAGAATAGGCTCTGAGGTTACGTCCACCTCCTTCTCTCCGGTGTCCCCTGCTGTTCTGCTCACACACTCTGCCCGACGTGCACACACTGCTGCCCCGGATGCTACTTCTCACAAAGTCCCGAACAAAGCCATAAAGGTGCTGAGACGCTTTCTTAGCTGGGGGAAGCCTGTCCTTGCGTCCCCTCCAGTGGTGATGTGCCTGACTACTCCACTTCGCCCGGCTCCCACTGCTGGCTACCCACAGTCCGGACCCACACCGGACTGCTTCACACTATGAGGTTCCGCTCGCTCCTTTTCTCACCGGCTTCCCTGATTTCCAGCTCCCTTCTTTCTTTCTTGCTTTCTGCCCACTCAGCTCCACACTCTGCCCCGGCTCTGCTGCTCCGCTCCTGTCCCCGAGACAACTCCTTGTCTTACACACTTCCTTTTTCCTCCTAAGCTGCCAGCTCCTCCCCCTTCCCTGTCACTGTTACCAGGGGAACCACTCACTACACTGGCACCTAGGGAGTACCCTGACTCAGCATACATGCATACAACATAAAACATTTTTATTAATAACATTTCCGGGTTAACTATGCTCCCTTTTGCAGAGGGGTCTGCTCACCCACTGCATACCTCCCCTCTTAAAACCCGAGCCTCCCGGCACGGCTCTTACTTAAAACACACAGAAGCACGTAAAAGTCTGCAATACCGTCCACAATAGGCGCAGCCCCCACACAGAGGGTACCAGTGTGCCCAGTTCTGCCCCTCCG
The DNA here is from genome assembly GCF_048569485.1 of Anomaloglossus baeobatrachus. NCBI lineage: Eukaryota > Metazoa > Chordata > Amphibia > Anura > Aromobatidae > Anomaloglossus > Anomaloglossus baeobatrachus. Next base: position 91,595,744 of record NC_134360.1, on the reverse strand, counting down.
GACGGCCACCAGTGTGCGCAACTCTCCTCCTCTGGACGGCCACTAGTGTGCCCAGCTCTCCTCCTCTGGACGGCCACCAGTGTGCGCAGCTTTCCTCCCCTGGACGGCCACCAGTGTGCGCAGCTTTCCTCCTCTGGACGGCCACCAGTCCCGCGCCCGGCGGTTTCTGCAGCGCTCCCGGTCCTTCTTCCAACTAGCGCCCGGAGGCTCAACAGCGCTCCCGGTCTTAGATGGGCGCCCGGAGGCTTGGCAACAGCGCTCCCGGTCTTAGATGGGGCGACTGCCCGTACAAACACACAGAAGGGAGCTCATCCCGTGAACTTTAAAAAACCTTCTGCCGGCTAAACGGCGCCGGACTTAAACAACAGATCAGCAGTGGTGACTTACTCTGGGGGCCAGGCCCTCTTCCCTTCCTCCGCTTGGGTCTGGATGTATGCCCCTAGGGATTGTCCCGGCTGCTGACGGATCCTCTGTAAGGACGCAGGGACGTAGGATGGCTCCACAGGCGCAGCTGCTGCAGCTCCTCTCGGTGGTGAAGGCGTCGCCGCCCCTGACAATCTTGCTGGTAACGGCGGCGGTGTCAATGCTGAAACTGGGTAGAGTGGAGACGGGTCCTCGTTTCCCGCTCTTAAACAGACTCCACCCCCAGCCTCACGCATCATCTTGACTCCTCCGCTGGGGTACTTCTTCTTCTTCTTCCGTGTCCTGGAGCTGGCGCCTCCCCTCTTTGGGCGGAGTACTCCGGCCTTCTTCTTCGGCACCGGCCAGCCCCAGGCTCTTCTTTTGGCGCCAATTCTGCGCGCGCCTTCTGTGTCTTCACAGACAACGGCCATCTTGCCGCCATCTTGTGCCCGGTCCTTCACCTCAGGCACCGTCTCCTCTTCCCACCATGGGACTGCAAATCTTCGCTGAGAGTCCGGATCAGGGGCCCTCGGCACCACTTGGTCTCCATCTTCTTGGAGCGGGTCCCCTGGCGTACGATCCGGATCCTGCCGACTACGCCACATGTAACGGGGTGCCAGGGGTGCCTCCGGCCTTGTAGTCGTGGCCCTCGGTATCAGGCTTACCCCTGGTTCCACCGTCACTATGGGGACAGGAGCTAACTTGGTGGGGCAGAGTGTGGTCGTGGTGCAGATGTTGTCCGGCGCACAAACACTCTTCAGGCAGGGTACAATGCGATGAACAAACATTCTTTTATTCTTCACAGTTAAAAGTCCAGACAAAGCAATCCGGTCAGCAATAAATCTGGCAGATGACAATTCCTGTGGAGCTGGGGACACCCTGACCAAACGTCACCTCGGGTGGGGATATGCCCTCCGTACTCTACTTCCTTCGGGCACCCACTATTCAGCCAAGCATACACCGGACCCACACCGGCAGAATAGGCTCTGAGGTTACGTCCACCTCCTTCTCTCCGGTGTCCCCTGCTGTTCTGCTCACACACTCTGCCCGACGTGCACACACTGCTGCCCCGGATGCTACTTCTCACAAAGTCCCGAACAAAGCCATAAAGGTGCTGAGACGCTTTCTTAGCTGGGGGAAGCCTGTCCTTGCGTCCCCTCCAGTGGTGATGTGCCTGACTACTCCACTTCGCCCGGCTCCCACTGCTGGCTACCCACAGTCCGGACCCACACCGGACTGCTTCACACTATGAGGTTCCGCTCGCTCCTTTTCTCACCGGCTTCCCTGATTTCCAGCTCCCTTCTTTCTTTCTTGCTTTCTGCCCACTCAGCTCCACACTCTGCCCCGGCTCTGCTGCTCCGCTCCTGTCCCCGAGACAACTCCTTGTCTTACACACTTCCTTTTTCCTCCTAAGCTGCCAGCTCCTCCCCCTTCCCTGTCACTGTTACCAGGGGAACCACTCACTACACTGGCACCTAGGGAGTACCCTGACTCAGCATACATGCATACAACATAAAACATTTTTATTAATAACATTTCCGGGTTAACTATGCTCCCTTTTGCAGAGGGGTCTGCTCACCCACTGCAAGGCCACTGCTAAAATTGAGGATCTGTATAAAGAACTCAGTCATTTTGAATTGCACCCTGAATATAAAATAGCCAATTCCGATATTAACACTAAACTCACACAAATGGAACAGGATACGATTTTCAGGAAGTCAAAAAAATTACAGAGAGATAGGCAGGACATGATTCCCTCAAAATCCCAGGTTCCTATCCCTCGTGATTCGTCCAGAGAACCTGTTAATCGCAGGCTCAGGATTAATAGCTTCAATAGCAAAAGCTTTTTTAACAGCAAGTTCCATAAGAGCAGAAAAGGATCTTCATCCTCATCTAGGAATGAGATGGTGGGCCCTATTTCCTTGGACTCTGAGACGACCCCTATTCATCAGACTCCCATAAATTCTGATGCAAGGGGATCACAATTCAAAATAGTCTCCATTGAACCTCCAGGGGGAAATTTAAACATGGCACCTAAGGAAGTGGTTCCTAGTGAACCGTCCAATGAGATCTTGACAGACGTTCCTAAAAATGATGGCAAATTGAGAGATTTTGAGAGTACTAAAAGACAACTCGAAGCTTTAAGGATTCAGATTGAAAGAATCCGCAAGGAAAGAGATATAGCCTTAGAAAAAGAGTTCAATAATTTGATCCCCCTAGATGAACCTGACAAGGATTTCATAGATCTCCTTGAACTATCGACACATGAGGAGTTCATTCCCCTACCAGAGATACCCAATGTTAATGAACCGATGACTATCCTATCTCCTAGGGCCCCCCCGAATATAAGCCCTAAAATTAACACGATCACCATTGATAACTCCCAAAAAGGTAATACTTGTGTTCCTTTTTTAGCCCTGGCCAAAAAGTCACAGAGCCACATAACCCACTTTTTAACACCAAGAATAGGAAAGAGAAAAAGCACTACAGAGGATCCAGGGCTGGAATTAGGGTCAAACAAAAAAGAGAGAAGAGATCCACTACACGAGACACTAATATAGGGATTTTTAATCTATCTGATTACCCGCTATCCAAAGGGGAGCTTAAAGTTCTCAGGAAAGGCTTATCCTTTTGTCCTGCCACTAATGCCAATGACTTCGAGTTGTATTTGGACTTTCAGAAGTATGTGAGGAAACTGACTCTAACAAGACATTTTGAGATACATAAGACTCGCCCCAATATGGACCTGGAGAGTCCTGATAATAATTTTTATCATACGGATTTGAAATCAAAATCCAATTTTTACCCTATACGCAGCAAGGGTCACCATCTACAGACGTTCAGTGATTTAGTTTTGGAAGAATTTAAAAAACTCTCATGCTATAGGAATTCAATAAGAACCAATTTAAATATGGAGGAGAGAAGAGCTTTACTCTCATTAAAAAATAATCCTGACCTAGTGATTAGATGCGCTGACAAAGGAGGTGGGGTCGTAGTACAAAATAAAGTAACCTATATACAGGAGGCACTTAGGAACCTATCGAACCCTCTCCATTATGAGACTGTGGACATGGCCATTTATAATCAAGCTATTATTGAATACCATACTTTGATTAATAAAGCGGTCAAAGAAGGAATATTAAATAAGGATGAGGCTAAGTTTCTCAACATTAAAGATCCGAAACTAGCCTTTTACTATCACCTACCGAAGATCCATAAGGATCTGGAGAATCCCCCTGGGAGACCTATCATTTCAGGTATAGATTCGTTGACTGCAAATCTGGCAGCTTATATTGACCGCATTATGAGAAGTCATGTCACCAATTTGAGGAGCTATCTCCGTGACTCCACAGAGCTTATTAATATAATTAAGAATATTGATTGGAAAGATACGTTTGTTTTTGTAACCCTGGATATCTCAGCCCTGTATACTAATATCTCCCACCGATTGGGAATAGAGTGCTTCAGACAGTTTCTATTAGTGGATGAACGTCTGCCGGAAGGACAAAAAAACTTCCTCCTTGAAGGAATGAGGTTTATACTATGTAATAACTACTTCACATTCCGAGACACACTGTACCACCAATGCTGTGGGACTGCGATGGGGTCTAAAGTCGCACCTACATACGCAAATCTGTTCATGGGTATGTTTGAGTTATTATACATTTTTGGGTCGGTATTATTCAAGCATGTGATTGTCTATAAAAGATACATCGACGACCTGTTCCTGATTTGGGACAATTCACAAAATAATGTGAATGAATTCCTAGGACAAATATGCAATAACAATTGGGGTCTCATTTTCTCCCCTATTATAAATAAGGACAGCATTGATTTCCTAGACTTGACTATATCACACAATGAAGGAGCTATCCATACGAAAACTTTCTTCAAAAAAGTTGATAGCAATGGCTATATTCATTTTACTAGCAGCCATTACAATAAATGGTTACAAAATATCCCAAAGAATCAGTTCCAAAGAATCCGAAAGAATTGTTCTTTAGATAGGGATTTTGAACTACAAGCCAATATCCTGAGAGAAAGGTTTTTGGAGAAAGACTATCCTATACCATTAATTAAGAAGGCATACCAGATCAACAAAAAACTTACACAGAAAGATTTAGTAAGTTCAAACAGTCACGGGATGAAGGACACGAGTATAAATTTTTCGTCCAATTTTGTGACGACTTACAGTAATGATGGGGATTTGATCAAGAGTATTATCCGTAAACACTGGGGTATTCTTCGGAATGACCCCTTTCTGAAGGATGCTATCCCAGAGGTGCCTGGGATCACCTATCGAAGAGCCTCGACATTAAAAAACCAGTTAGCTCCTAGCCGGCTCAGAGAAAATAAACCCATGGAAGCCATGGATAATACCAAGGGATCGTTCAAATGTTTCTCTAAGAACTGTCTATGCTGTAGGTCAATTCAACACCAAAGAGTCAATTTTTGCTCTAAAACGGGGGGGGAAGTGTTTTCCATCAAATCACGTTTAAATTGTCAGTCTGACTTTGTGATATACTTGATTGAATGTGAATGCGATAGACAATATATTGGGAGAACAATACAGGCACTGCATAAGAGGTTAAACTCGCACAGACACAACATTAAAATAGGATTCATGTTACATGGTCTGTCGAGACACATCACTATGGAGCATAATGGGAGAGCAAAGATCAGGATCACCCCGATCGAACAGATAACCCCTCTTTCACACAATCGTATTGATGCTCTAAAGAGGAAAGAGACCTATTGGATCTATAAACTTAACACATTAAAACCATTTGGGCTCAATGAAGTAACGGATCTATTTTATTAGTTCACTATTTTTTTCCCGAAAGAAAGTCCCTCTAATATGGATATACCTGTGTTGTAAGAGAATTGACAATGATATCCCCAAGGATAGGATAGTTCAGGGCCGCCGTCTAACAAGCAATGGATCTTCCCTGATTAGAGAATATCATGGACTATGAGTCCTTATGTGTTTTTCACCAATCTAATTTTTATGTATTTTTCATGTATTTTTATGTAATTTTATGATGTTTAATGTTATAATATATTTTTAGAGGATTTACATCCTGTCAGGTAGTCATTATTTCAATAATTTTATTGTAATAATTTGATCAGGTCATAGCCTCAGGTTTTAACATAATTTTATACATTTTTTTATATACAATTACTTTTTTTCATATGTACATATATGTATTCTTAATAATAGCTAGAGATATAACAGTTGTAAGGTTTTTGTGACACACTACAGACCACACATAGCTCCATAGAAACGGATTTCTCAAGAGAGATCTCCTTGACATGCTCACTGTAATTGTTCCCACGATTTTGAACTTTTTTCACCCGCACGGTATAGCTCCTCTCATACTAGCTCCATATTTCTACGGAACAGAGATCTGGACATTTTCCTCGAGAGAGGGTTGACTTGACATGCGCACTGGATTTTTTCCCACGGGTTTGAACTTTATTGAACCTCAAGTTCACACTAGCTCCTTACCTTCATTCAGCAGAGGTCTGCGCACATTCCTCGAAAGAGGTTATCTTGACATGTGCACCTGATTTTTCCTCCCATGTTGTACGTATTCACCCTCACGGCATAGTTCAGTCTCTTTAGACTATTTCCATACCTTCACCAAATAGTTGTTTATATTTTTCCCACACTTAGTAACCGGGTATAGTCAAGAAAATAATAATAAATAAAAAAATTTTTTTCTACGATTCCACAGATCGGGAATAAAATTAATCTAGATTACATGGTGATATAACGCTGGTTCCCGATTAAAAAACATTGATGGGGTCTTTCCCTCAGCTTGACCCGCACTAGCGGGTTGGTCGAGGCATTTAACAATCATAGGGATAGGGTTTTTAAACCTGCACTTACACACAAGACACTATAGCGTCCTTGGTTTGCTTTATGTTCCCGCCATGGAGCCTAGGCTTAATCATATTTTTGGCTCTCAGACAATGGCACCGTTCTTTAAGGTATATTATTGTGATCCCCTTCTTCTTATCATTATTATTAATCCAATTTATATATGTAAATATATTTTTTTATCCAGTGAATATCACATAATGTAGATACATATATATATATATATTTTTTATTTATGGGATAATTGATCCTCTTAGCTACGCCTTTTTTCATTATATATATATTTTATTTATTTTTTTCCCTGTAGTATTCCTTATAATGATTCCCGTTTTTTGAACACATTCCGACGGTCACCTCCCATATGGTACGGGCGGACTATACGATCACATTCCGGCCACTTTGATTAAATTGATACTTTCCTAAGTAGGTTCTAGGTAATGTTGCGATGTTTGAGGTGCACATTTACATGGGTTCCCCATGAACTTTTTTTGACACCATATGTAAAAGAGAGAGACGCATATAGATTTGGCACAAACATATGTTTTTATTTTCTTTGTAATTCATTTTATTTTAAACTTCTGAGTCGTCACGACAGATATGACAAGGACAAAGTGACGTACTATAAGAAAGGCTGAATGTTATAGAGATGACACATATACATTTTTTTCTATACATGGATTCCCGCCGATTTTTTTCAGAAGTGGGCGGACCATGACGTCATTAGTAAGGTATATATTGCTGGAAGTATTCCCTGTACAGCAGATGTGTTTTGCTTGCCAGACTGTCCTGATGAAGGGAGCTGCGACTCCCGAAACGCGTTGACCTGATCTGTGTAATGAATTAAAACATCACCATCCCCGGGACCCCCGTATTGAGCAGCGGTGGTGAAATCACCACAACCGTGGGTGGCGTCATGGACAATAATCATCCCCACACCCAACAACCCCCTTTCACTCACGGGCGAGGAGTGCCGCTCGAGAAACCCCCGGGATCCGGCCCACGGCTCGAGCCACCACTGAGCAGCGGCCGCCGGATCGAGCAGAAGGGGGCGAGCGTAGTGTGCTGACACCCTCCTCCCCGCCCACGACACGTACCACTCTTGGGAACTGTCCTCCTTCAGGAACACCCCAAAATGACCCCTGAAAATGGACTGTGCGGCCACAACAGGTGGCTGAACTCCACCACACCACGTTCTACAAATACCAGTGCAGAATTCCAGATTCCACAATGGAGCCCTGTCTTCACAGCTGATCATAATAACCTACTATACCATCCGTGATCAACCACTGAAACCATGCTGTGGGCGACAGTATTGGCTCCTCTTCCATCTGAGTCCTAGCCCAGTGGTCTCCAGTCTATGTGAGCCTGTAGCCCTCCAACTCACAAGTACAAGTTGTTGAACCTGGGTTTGGTATTTTTACCTTCCCAAACTGGGAGGTACAAAATCATCTGCACGCAACGCTGATCGCCACTCTGTCATTCTACCACTTGGTGTTACTCATGATCTCTTTTACTCTGTCTCACAAGATGGTGTCCCATTCACCGCTAGGCTTGCCATACTGAGGTTCTGCCCATAATGAGAAGTGGTCACTTCCAGCTAAACATCCCATTTCACTAGAGTCCTCGCCAGCCCCAGGTTGTCACTCCCCAATGGGGAGACTTCATCTTCCAATGCACCATCCAAGGATGGGCAACGCTTACCATGGACCTCCTTCTCTAGGCATTGCATTCTCTCTGGGAAATTTCGTGCCTTAATGCTGCAGCAACGCCCAGCTTACAATGGGCCAGTCTTCCTTTTTGTACCGTGCCACAGTCTGACATATCAATATCCATTTTTTTACCTTTTGTTTAAAATTGCACTCTGGTCACGGAGTTGCATTTTGCAATGCCTTCCTGTAATGGCTGTACATAGAAGCTACTGTACCGCCCCGCGGCCTCAGCTGCGGCCGCCGAGCCGCTCGGATCCGTGCTCGCATTCTATGGGTGGTGGCTCGAGCCTCTCACGGACCCGGGGGTCACGTCGCTCTGCAAGGGGGGTTGGCGTTACACACGGGGGATGCAGGTATTTGGTTTTTTGATTATTGTTCGTGACGCCACCCACGGGTTGTGGTGATGGTGGACACCACCGCTGCAGTGAGAGTGCGGTGACTCCCGGGAGCAGTGTAGTAGCGCAGCTAGGTGTTGACCCCTCCGTGGGTAGGGGATGTTTGTCCCGGGGCCCGGTCGGGCTGTGGACAGGGGCGCAGGGCGCAGTGTTGCGGTGCAGCGCAGTGCGGTACCTGATGGCACTGTTGTACTCATGATTAAACCACACAGAGCCACTGGTAAACCAAACGGAGGAATGAACGGGAATGGATGGGATTGATAGTCCAAACTATGTAGGATATTAAAAACTGACCTTGATAGTACAATATTACAAAAAGATCTGGATAAGATGTCAGAATGGGCAGATACTTGGCAAATGAGATTTAATGTTGATAAATGTAAAGTAATGCACCTAGGACGGAGTAATCCTATAACTGCGTATACATTAAATGGAAGTAAACTCGGGACTACAGAACAGGAGAAGGACTTGGGTATTCTCATTACAAATAAGCTGAGCAGCAGCACTCAATGTCAAGCAGCAGCTGCAAAAGCAAACAAGATTCTAGGGTGTATAAAAAGAGAGATTAGATCCCGTGATCCCAACGTATTGTTACCCCTCTATAAATCACTTGTAAGGCCACATCTGGAATATGGGATTCAGTTTTGGGCTCCACATTTTAAAAAGGACATTCAGACGTTAGAGTCAGTTCAAAGGCAGGCAACCAGACTATTACAAGGAATGCTAGGCCTCCCATATGATGACAGGTTGAAAAAGTTAGATATGTTTAGCTTAGAAAAAAGACGTCTCAGAGGAGATCTCATTTATATGTATAAATACATGTGTGGTCAATATAAAGGACTGGCACATGACTTATTTCTTCCGAAGACAATACTAAGGACCAGGGGGCACTCACTGCGAGTGGAAGAAAAGCGATTCCGACAGCTAAATAGGAAAGGGTTCTTTACAGTTAGAACAGTCAGACTGTGGAATGCCCTACCACAAGATGTAGTAATGGCAGATACTATAACAGCTTTCAAAAAAGGGCTGGATGATTTCCTCAGTACACACAACATTGTTGGTTATAAATGACTTGGTGACAAAATGTAGAACTGGTGGAGGAAGGTTGAACTAGATGGACCTAGGTCTTTTTTCAACCTTAGTAACTATGTAACTATATGTAACGGGGCCCGCAGCCGGCTGCAGCTTCCTAGTCGGATTGGCAATGTCCGCCTTTCTCCTGCACCTGTGTTTGTAGTGTGACCACTGTGCCTGAGCACTGGTGGTCCGCTCCCCGGCGTGTATGTGTCGTAGGAGCCCCTGTTGCCCGCAGACGTTGGCCCTTGGATCTCTGGCCTCTGGCGGTGGCTCGTATTCGGACGGGTTGGGCTGTTGCCTTCAATCGGGACTTTGGTGGGAATGAACCCCTGAGGTCCAGACCACAATCAGTTAATCTGACTATGGTGGTGGCATATAGCCTAGTCGGGGTCTGAGTACCCTGCCTGGTGCTTTGGTATCCAGTTAGCTCCCCGGTTCGTTTCCGGCGGGCCACTACCCTGTCCCGATCCTGGTCATATTCCCGGTCTCCTGCAGGCGGCCACTGCCGTCTGCCTGCCTGACTGTTGCACTCCACTACTCTCTACTCCACTGTACTGCACTGTACTGTTTGTACTGTCTGTCTACTGTCTTCCTGCCTCAGGCCAGCAGACTCCTTCGAGGGGGCGTGTCTTTCCACCTGACTCCGCCCACCTGGTGTGCCTGTCTAACACTGAGGGAGGCAATCAGGTCTTTGTTGTTGATTGATGGTACCTTTCTAGTGTGGGGGTGTATGTGGTGGGTGTTGTGACCTGTGACCCCTGGGGTCCAGGGTGTCACATTCCCCCTTGGTTTAATGCAGACCGTCCGCGGGCTGCCTGTCCACACCAGTTTTTATTTTTCTGAAAAGATAAATAACAAGTAAAACATTCAAAAGCATTTTTTTCATTTCTTCCCTTGCGGGAGGCACATCACTTGAACCGTTGCAAACGGGAAAACATTTTTAATAGCATCAACAGGAACGGGTTCATCCGCTTTCCCACCCAAGCAACCTGAACCTTGATGCTGCCCCTAAGAAACAGGCAGCACCCCTTTTCCCCAGTCCGGAAACAGGAACCTGGCCCAGGCCACCCAAGCGGGAACGGGTACGGTAATACGCACCCGGCAGTCACTCAGGGGCCCCACGTCCAAGGGGACCCCTGACCCAGAGGATGGTCACCGGTCCTGAAGGTGACTGGACCCCAGCCTGCTCTGCTGCGGGTCCTTCCTCCAACCAGTCTCTCCGGGGACTGGCAATTGCGGGGAGGGGCAGTTGGGGACTATTTACAAACCCAATAGTTTTTGGGTGGCTTGCGAGTTCTCAGCCTTGTCTTTGGGGGGGGGAAGGGGACAACATCAGTCCCAACGGGTACGGGCACTTCAGCAGCCAACGGGCTACCATCAACACTTTAGGTCCCAACGGGGACTGTTCTTTTTGAATCAGGTGAAAGCCTCAGGTGATTAATGCTCATTCATTCAGATATTTACACAATCAATACATCACACCCCTAAATAGCAGTTTCCCTGTACCTAAGCGGGGGCCTACCTAGGTTAGGTCGTGTGGACCTTCTGGGCCCAGTGTCATCAGTGGGAGGTAGTGGGACAGAGGGGATAACTGGCCCCTCTTCCCTGGTGTCAGGTATGGCAGGTAGAGACCTACGGGGGCGTAGTATAGGTGCATCCCTGGGCACTGGTTCGGCTGGCTCGCTAATGTATGTCTCCGTCTCTCTTTCTTCCTCGGGTTGTGGGATCATTATCACGGGAACAATCACCACGCCATTCTGCATATGCCAGTCTGCTGGAAAGTCGCCCATTACGGTATGAATCACCTCCTTCTTCTTTTCCACGCTCGGCACGGAACCCGGAGTCCCATCTACCAGCCTTAGGGGATCTGGGCATCTCTTCAGGTGGTCCCTGGAAATGGTAGCCGTGGTCTTTCCCTGGTCGCGACTGATCAGATAAGTCTTTTCATTTTCCCATCCAGTGGGTTGTACGACATATGGGGTCCTCTCCCACTGGTCATCGAGCTTATGTGTGCTTCTCTTGCGCTTTAGCACCACATCCCCGGGTGCAAAGGGGGTAACCGGAGCCCACCTGTTGAAGCGCTGCTCCTGTTTTTCTTGGCTCTGGCGCAGATTCCTTTCCACATATTCCTGGATCTGTCGATACTGCATCTGTCGCTTGGCGTCCCAGCGGTTAGTGGAGGAGAGGGCTTCGGGTGCTTCTATGTCCATCTCCAGGTCTATGGGCAGCCGCCCTGGTCGGGCCCTCATTAGATATGGTGGCGTGCACTTGGTGGAACTGCAGGGGACGTTATTGTACATATCCACCAGGTCAGGCAACTTCTCAGGACACAGGTTCCTTTCCTCCAGTGGTAGCATTTTGAGGAGGTTCAGGACCAGGTGATTCATTTTCTCACACATCCCATTAGTCTGGGCATGGTATGGCGTAGTCCGGATCTTCTTACACCAATACAAGTGACAGAACTCCTGGAACACCTCCGCTTCAAAGGCCGAGCCCTGGTCTGTGAGCACCCTTTCCGGGTAGCCATGCGGTCGACAGAAGTAGCCTGGAAGGCTCAAGCTGCGGTACGGCCTGTCAGATCTTTAACTGGGACAACCACCATGAACCTGGAGTAATGGTCCACGATGGTCAGGGCATATGTGTTCCCGCTTCGGCTGGGCGTGAGCTTGACGTAGTCCAGGGCAACCAACTCCAATGGCTGGTGGGTGATAATCGGCTGAAGGGGGGCCTACTGGCTGGCCTCATCCCGCCTTCTCAGGGTGCAGGGGCCACATTCTCGACACCAGGCCTCCACAGACTCCCGAATTCCACTCCAGTAGAACCGCTCTCTCAACAACATATCCAGTTTCTTCCAACCGAAGTGTCCTGCACCATCGTGGTAGGCCTTCAGGACCCTGGGTACGCTGGCTTGGGGGACCACCACTTGGCGAACCTTCTCACGGGTCTTTGGATTGATCATTTCCTGGCACAGCTTCCCCTGTTGCAGGTGCAGCCGGTTTCTCTCCTTCCACAACCGTTGGGCTTCTGAGGAGGCCGCGGGATCCATCCAGGAGGAGCCCTGCGTGATCATGGCCTTAACCAGCTGGACTGCAGGTTCCTGATCCTGGGCTTCCTGCCACCCCTGACAGTGGGTCAAGGTTCATCTGCTGTTGGTTAACACAGGGCTTCTCATCTCGGGGCCGATGAAAGGCGGGTAGCTCAATTTCTTCAAGGTCGTCGTTCTCCACCCCGTCATCAGGTAGGTGCGGCATTCGGGACAGCGCATCTGCATTGGTGTTCTTGCGGCCGGCCCTGTACTTGATAGTGAAATCGTAGTTGGACAGTCGAGCCATCCACCGCTGCTCCAGGGAACCCAGCTTGGCCGTCTCTAGATGTGTCAACGGATTGTTGTCCGTGTAGGCAGTAAACTTCGCCGCTGCAAAGTAATGCTTGAACCTTTCAGTTACTGCCCACACAAGAACTCAAGCTTGAAGGAACTGTAATTTTCAGGGTTCCGTTCTGTTGGCCGAAGCTTTCTGCTAGTGTAGGCAGTCACCCTTTCCTTCCCATCCTGCACCTGGGACAGGACTGCGCCCAGGCCCACATTACTGGCGTCGGTGTAGAGGATGAACAGGAGACCGTAGTCCGGGTAGGCCAGGATTTCTTCGCCCATCAGGGCTGACTTCAACTGGTGGAAGGACTCCTCATGTTTCTCACTCCAGACAAACGGGGGGCCGGGGTCTCTCCCATTCTTGGTCTGTCCCACGAGGAGGTTTTGCATGGGCGTGCCCATCTTCGTGTACCCCTTGATGAAATGGTGGTAGTAGCCCACCAGGCCCAGGAACTGCCTGACTTGTCTCACCGTGGTTGGTCGTGGCCAGCCCTGGATGTCAGCAACCTTCTCCGGATCCGGGGCTACGCCTTCGGCACTCACCACATGCCCGAGGTATTGCACTTCGGGTTTCAGCAGATGGCACTTGGACGGCTTCAACTTCATCCCGTACTTGGAGAGTGCTGCGAACACTTCTGCCAGGTGCTCCAGGTGGGCCTCATACGTCTTGGAATACACGAATACACGATCACATCGTCCAGATACAATAGGACAGTTTCGAAGTTGAGATGCCCTAAGAAGCACTCCATGAGCCGTTGGAAGGTCCCCGGGGCATTGCATAACCCGAACGGCATACTGTTGAACTCACAGAGTCCCATGGGGGTAGCAAATGCGGTCTTCTCTCGGTCTTCTGGTGCGACCGCCACCTGCCAGTATCCGCTGGTAAGGACCAACGGTAGAGAAATAATTAGCAGTTTTTAGTGCAGCCAGTGACTCTTCAATGCGAGGGAGAGGGTAGGCATCTTTATGCGTTATCTGATTGATCTTCCGGTAATCCACATACATCCTCATGGTACCGTCTTTCTTCTTTACCAGCACCAACGGAGCTGCCCAGGGACTACAACTATCCCGGATGACCCCTGCCTCCTTCATGTTCCTCAGCATGTCTTTGGCGCATTGATAGTGTGCTGGTGGTATTGGCCTATACCTCTCTTTGATAGATGCATGCGTGCCTGTGGGGATATGATGCTGAACCCCTTTAATCCTCCCAAAATTTAGCGGGTGCTTGCTAAAAACCTGCCCATACTCCTGTACTACCCTGTATACCCTGTCTTTGTGGTGTACCGGGGTAGATTCGGTGCCGACATGTAGCTCTCGGCACCACTCCTGTAGTGGCGGATATGGAGTGTTACTACTCATGTCAGGTGTAGAGGTAGTGGTGGTGGTCTCATGGATGGCTTGGGGGTGAAGGGTAAACAGCTTAGCTATGGTGGCGTAGCGAGGGAGCCTAACTTCTTCCTCCCCGCAATTCAGTACTCTCACAGACGCTCTCCCCTTTTTGACGTCAATCACCCCTTTGGCTACCATTACTATAGGCCAGTGCTCGGAAGGCGAAGGTTCCACCAATGCTGGGTAATCCCGTCCCTGGGGGCCTACTGCTGCCCTACACCAAATCATCATTTTGCTTCTGGGCGGAACCACTAAGGGAGCTGCATCCATCACTCGCATCCATCACTCGCACCCCACTAATCTCTCCACCCGTCAGGCTCACTTGCTGCTGGTGCAGGAGGGCCCGGATCTCACGCTGTAGGGCCCTCTGTCGACCCCCTCCTGCAGTGGCAGACAGTTGCTGCAGCAAGCTCAACACCTCTCCCATACAGTGCTCAATCACATTGGTCCCGAGGACCACTTTTGGGTTACAGTCACTGGACTCATTGTTACAGTTGCTGTTGCACTGGAGACTATGTTCGCATTTCTTGCTACTGCACATGTGCAAGCGCTGGAGACTAAGTCCTATCTTGGAGCCATTGCACATGTGCGGGTGACATCAACGCTGACACAAGGTCACATGTCTCTGACACCTTCTAAGCTGATTGGCCGCTGGTCATGTGCTTGTGACACGTGGTCACATGTCTCTGACACCTATGCCGATTAGTAGCTGGTCATGTGCTTGTGACGCTTTGCTTGGTGATAGGCCAGCGTGACGTCATTGCTGTCATTCTGGCAGCGGATTGGCTCTGGTGTCCTCCATCTTGAATGAGGCACATAGTCTATATAAGACCCTGAAGACCCTGACGCACGCCGCCCGGCGCTCAGCCCTCTTGGTTCATGCATGAGAGTAGACGCTCTGTGCACGTCCCTGTAGGCATCTCTCTGTTTATTCTAGGTGAGTGCTACCGGCAGGGTAGCGTTCTTGTACCTTACAGCTTAGGCTGCGGTCCGTATCCTTACATCTTAGTGGAGCGGACATAGGCAGGTGCCTGAGGCACATGGTCCGTCTGGGCCTTGTGGTTCTACTTGTAGGTGGACGTTGCCGCTAGGGTAACGTTCCTTATACTGCGTCTGGCAGTTGTTCGTATCCTCACACACTAGGGGAGCGAACATAGGTAGGAGCTTTGTGCGGCTTGTGCTGCTGTCCGTCTCTTTTGCACCACTAGTAGAGCGGACCTAGGCAGGTGCCATATCTAATGGTTCGTGTCCTCGCACACTAGTGGAGCAAACGCAGGTAGCAGCTTTGTGCGGCTTACGCTGCTGTCCGTCTCCTGGCACCACTAGAGGAACGGACCTAGGTAGGTGCCATTTCACACTCACTGCTTTTGTCTCTGTGATCATTAACAGAGACTATACCATACACCCTCCGAGTAAGGGAGGAATTGCTTTATTTCCTAACTATATGCCTCTGTGAGTTTAACAGAGGTATTGCACTCTGCAATTGTGCTACTACTATTTACAACGGCACACTTATATACTCTTCCTCACACATTAACCTATCCCTTTTACGTTAATGCTAAATACGGTAGTCGCTGGGACATGTACATGTACATGCCGTGATTGGCTCTAGTGTCACTGAGACGTATCAGTGTCAGTACTGCTTCCGTAGTACAAGATACCCCTTATCCTCTGCCATAGTCTGCAGCAGAGACTTTGCATGGTGGACCCTGACTGTCTGATATCCCTTTGGTTTTTATAATCAGACAGCCCCCGTAACACTCATTCAGCACCACAATCAACCCTTGGCATTTCAGCTGGGTCCATCCCACAATCAGGGTCACTTCCCTGAGTCCCACTTGGGTCATAGGGAGCCCATTGGCCGCAATCGCGGTCATGCTATCATCAGGAGGGACGAGTTCACTATCAGCCCAATATCGTTGGTACAATGAATAAGGCATAGTGGTTACCTGCGATCCAGTGTCCAGCAGGGCCATAGTCGGGACGCCGTCCACCGCCAGGGGGATGATGGGGTGGCCTCCCACAAACGGGTCTCTCCAGTCAGCCGGGCCATGTGGGTCTACTCCTGAGGATTAGCCCTTGGCCTCAGGGGTTGCTCGTTTAACGGACATCGCCTAGAGTAATGGCCAGGCTTGTTGCACCTGTAGCACACGGGTGGCCCATACCGTAGGTCGGTGTTCTTCCTCCGCTGCATCCACGGGACGTCCTCTGGGCTGTCAGTGAGCTGAATCTTTTCCTGGGGCTTGACTCTCGTCAAGAGCTGGAGTGCGGCGAGGATCCGGGTAAGATCTTCATTCATATGTTGGACCTGCGAGGCCAGCGCTTCTATTGTCCCGACGGGCGCAGCAGGGGCCGGTAGAGCCAAGCGAGGGGGTGCCACTGAGACAGGAGCGGTTTCAACCGGCTAAGGGGCTGCGTCAGGAGCGCCACCAGTTGATGTTTGCAGGGCCTTGATGGCCCGCTCTTTTAGTACTGTAATGTCTAAGTCGGCGTGCTCCAGAGTCCATAACCGCAGCTGTTTGCGATCTTCAGCAGACCCCAGTCCCTGTAGAAACTGCTCCACCAACATCTTGTTGTTGTCGGCGTCGCTGATGGTGTCCACCCGCCTCAAGGTCCGGAGGGCCATCTGCAAGCGCAGGGCATAGTCTCTGATACTATCTGCGGGCTGCTGCCGACATTGGTAGAACTGCATCCGCAACTCAGCCTTGGTCCGGGTTTCAAAGGCGGTCTGGAGTTTCTCAAAAATAGTGACTACCGAGGCCCGGTCTGCATCGGTCCAGGTCTCCGTCTCCTGCTCGGCTGCGCTGGTCAGCTGCCAGAGTACCACCGTCGCCCGCTGCCTGCCAGTCATGGCATACAGGTCAAGAATTTAGTTTATCTTCTTCAGGAACACCTGTAAGGCATCAGGCTTCCCATCGTACTGGGGTAGCCAAGTAGCACTGGGCACGTACGGCAGGGAGATCAGCATTACCCAGGCGACCGCTGGATCTACGGCCTCCCCTGCTCTTGCGACCGGAGCGAGGGCTGCCACGTTCCCCTCTTCGTCCGCCGCCGCTCCTGCAGCTGACGCCTCTCCGCCGTCTCCGGTAGGTGCGGACATCTTCTTTCTGTCCCCCCTTGGTTTTTCCCCAGCACTTCTCTGGGGGCGGGGATTCACTTCGCGCCTTCACTGCTCGGGGAAGACGACTCGAGCGGGAAACTTTCGCGCCCAAGATGGCGGATCTTCAGATTTTTCAGCGGGACGCCGCTGACGGGAACCACAAGGCGCACTTCTACCGGTAAGTAGACTGGTTCTATCCTGTTCGTGATGCCAGAAGAGTCGATGTGTACTGCCCCGCGGCCTCGGCTGTGGCCGCCGAGCCGCTCAGATCCGTGCTCGCGTTCTACGGGTGGTGGCTCGAGCCTCTCACGGACCCGGGGGTCACGTTGCTCTGCAAGGGGGGTTGGCGTTACACACGGGGGATGCGGGTATTTGGTTTTGGGATGATTGTTTGTGACGCCACCCACGGGTTTTGGTGATGGTGGACACCACCGCTGCGGTGAAGGTGCGGGGACTCCCGGGAGTGGTGTAGTGGCGCAGCTAGTTGTTGACCCCTCTGTGGGTAGGGGATGTTGGTCCCTGGTCCCGGTCGGGATGTGGACAGGGGCGCAGGGCGCAGTGTTGCAGTGCAGAGCAGTGCGGTGCCTGATGGCACTGTTGTACTCACGATTAAACCTTGCAGAGTCACTGGTAAACCAAACGGAGGAATGAACGGTGCCCGCAGCCGACTGCAGCTTCCTAGTTGGGATTGGCAATGTCCGCCTTTCTCCTTCACCTGTGTTTGTAGTGTGACCACTGTGCCTGGGCACTGGTAGTCCGTTCCCAAGCGTGTATGTCTCGTAGGAGCCCCTGTTGCCCGCAGACGCTGGGCCTTGGATCTCTGGCCTATGGCGGTGGCTCGTATCCGGACGGGTTGGGCTGTTGCCTTCAATTGGGAATTTGGTGGGAATGAACCCCTGAGGTCCAGACCGCAATCAGTTAATCTGACTATGGGGGTGGCATATAGCCTAGTCGGGGTCTGAGTATCCTGCCTGGTGCTCCGGTATCCAGTTAGCTCCCCGGTTCGGTTCCGGCGGGCCACTACCCTGTCCCGGTCCCTTACGGTTCCGCTGGTCGTATTCCCGGTCTCCTGCAGGTGGCCACTGCCGTCTGCCTGCCTGACTGTTGCACTCCACTAATCTCCACTCCACTGTACTGCACTGCACTGTTTGTACTGTCTGTCTACTGTCTTCCTGCCTCAGGCCAGCAGACTCCTCGGGGGGCGTGTCTTTCCACCTGACTCCGCCCACCTGGTGTGCCTGTCTAACACCGAGGGAGGCAATCAGGTCTTTGTGGTTGACTAATGGTACCTTTCTAGTGTGGGGGTGTATGTGGTGAGTGTTCTGACCTGTGACCCCTGGGTCACAGCGTCACACTACACCAGCCATATAGGACAACACAAAAGAAGGGAAGAGGACTGCCTTATTGCTAGGGAAAAAGGGAGAGTAGTGACCCCCTGACAACAACTTGCAGCTCACCCTAACTGTCCTTACCGAATCTATACAGGTTGCACACCTGTTGCTAAGCAGGATACCTGGGGCTTTGACTTGCCCTGGCAAAAGGGCCCTAAGTAAGGAAGGATAGTATGAGCATTAGTCAACACTACTAACACTAAAGGAAGACAAAAGGAAACAATATAGGGGAAACACTAATGCTATTGCCAGAGCCCAGGTAGACAGCAAAAGCCAAACACTTATCTGAGGGATAGGCAGCAACCACAGAAGTCTTTGGAGCAACAGGAGACAACCACTGCATACCACAACAAGGAACAAACTATAAACTGCATGCAATCCACCACAGGGAGAGATTTATAAAGGAAGTCAGATGATAGCAGCTGAGGGGAAAAACTGACAGTTGACAAACCCAAATGAGTTGATCAGTATGCACCAACACTGGAACATGTGAAAGAGACCTGGGATCAGATTTAGGTAGAGACATGCTTGAATCTGATCAAGATCATGCCCAGAAGGATTCCGTTAGTCCTGAAAGATAAAGGTGTATTTACAAAATACTAACAACATAATAAAAGTTAAAATTTAAATTTTTAGGAGCAAAACAGTAAACATGCAGTTACATGACAAAAATCTGAATAACTAATCATATGCTAAATAGTTGAAAGTCAAATTTATGTAGGAGGTAGCCAAGATAATTGTCTGTAAAATGAAAGTAGTCTCTCGTTTGAAGCTGTAGTGGATGGGAAGATATGGACAAAAAACTCATATGCGAAAGAGGCCGGACACAATGATACTACGTATAGTGAGTAAGTAAAGCATCATTTTCAGACCTGGGTGTTCAGCAACAATGAAAATATGTTTTAGGAACAGCTTTATTCCCAAATAAATGTGTCCACATTCATAACAATGACATGCTTATTAATATATCCTAAAGACCCAAGTAATGCGACACCGGCGCCAAGACTTAATACCACATGTAAAAAAAATCTTAAAAGTATTGTGATTCTTTTATTATGATTTTTTAATATCCAAAACAGCGTTTTATTTTGAACATATAGACCAAATAATCCCACTTCCTTCACTAGCCCTTTGTGCTAGGTTTTGGTGTGTGGAAGTCAACTACAAACATATCATTTATTGCCACATAAAGGGAACCTGTCATCAGGATATTACTGATGGGGGCACTATTGGATCATTACTACTGGGGGAACTAATTGGGGAATTGTAACTCAGACGGGGCACTCTGGTAGCATTATTAGAGGGAGCACTCAGGGGCTTTATTACTAAAGGGGCCTTTATTACTTATTGAGGACCTGTCACTTGTTAAAAAAAAAAATTAAGTGAAATCCTTGAGCTCCTCTGATTTTGGATCACAATATCCTTTGAATTATTAAAGTATATATAATTTTACATACTGTCACGCTAGGTATGGGGAAGTACCAAGCAAATGAAAAGGGAAAAGAAACCCTGTGTCTAGGGAAGGGAGAGATAGTGACCCTTGACCCAAGCTACCAGGGCCGCCATCAGGGCATTACTACTGTGCCTGGTGTAGGGGGCCCGGCCAGGCCTGGGGTAAATACTTATCTATATTAAGCCCCCGGCAGGACAGGCCCCTCCTCTTCACCAGGCCCCAGTCCCAGCTGCCCGGCGGTGTCGCTTCACCTCCTTACATGACTAATTTGCATGCGACGGGGCAGCGCATGCAAATTAGCCATGTGCTGTAGTGGAGGCAGGGTGATTGAAGCAGAGCAGGGCGCCGGCGCGTCATCGCTGGGCCTTGCAGCAGTGTGGTGAGGTCATCACTCTGCAACCTCATTACCCTCCTGCAAGCAACAGCGGCAGAGGTGGCGAGGATGCAGCAGCCAGTGGGACAGGTAAGTGCTGTGAGCTGAAGACATTCGCCGGGGGGTGTGAGGTGGTGAGGTGGCCCGCCCGCTCATCTCATCTCAGCCCGGGGGGGCCCGCTTACCTCAGACCGGGGAGGGGGGGGGTGAGGTGGCCCGCCTGCTCATCTCAGACCGGGGGGGGGCCGCTTCTCTCAGACCGGGGGGTGTCAGGTGGTGAGGTGGCCCGCCCGCTGCTCTAAGCCCGGGGAAGGGGCGCTGATCCCAGCCAGGTTCAGCTGATCTCAGACTGGGGGGCCTGCCAACCCCAACCCCTGCCTTACCTCAGCTAGATTCGTGGGAGGGCAATGAATTGCATCACGGGCAGGTGAGTATAATCTGAATCATGTGTTATGTGCTGTCTGTGTAATGTGCTTTCTGTGTCTGTGTAATGTGCTGTCTGTGTAATGTGCTGTCTGTGTTATGTGCTGTCTGTGTAATGTGCTGTCTGTGTAATGTGCTGTCTGTGTAATGTGCTGTCTGTGTAATGTGCTGTCTGTGTAATGTGCTGTCTGTGTAATGTGCTGTCTGTGTAATGTGCTGTCTGTGTAATGTGCTGTCTGTGTAATGTGCTGTCTGTGTAATGTGCTGTCTGTGTCTGTGCTATGTGCTGTCTGTGTTATGTGCTGTCTGTGTTATGTGCTGCCTGTGTCTGTGTTATGTGCTGCCTGTGTCTGTGTTATGTGCTGCCTGTATGTGTCATGTGCTGCCTGTATGTGTCATGTGCTGCCTGTATGTGTTATGTTCTGCCTGCATGTGTTATGTGCTGCCTGCATGTGTTATGTGCTGCCTGTGCCTGTCTTATGTGCTGCCTGTGTCTGTGTTATGTGCTGCCTGTGTCTGTGTTATGTGCTGCCTGTGTCTGTGTTATGTGCTGCCTGTATGTGTTATGTGCTGCCTGTATGTGTTATGTGTTGCCTGTATGTGTTATGTGCTGCCTGTATGTGTTATGTGCTGCCTGCATGTGTTATTTGCTGCCTGTGCCTGTCTTATGTGCTGCCTGTGTCTGTGTTATGTGCTGCCTGTATGTGTTATGTGCTGCCTGTGTCTGTGTTATGTGCTGCCTGTGTCTGTGTTATGTGCTGCCTGTGTCTGTGTTATGTGCTGCCTGTGTCTGTGTTATGTGCTGCCTGTATGTGTTATGTGCTGCCTGTATGTGTTATGTGCTGCCTGTATGTGTTATGTGCTGCCTGTATGTGTTATGTGCTGCCTGTGTCTGTGTTATGTGCTGCCTGTGTCTGTGTTATGTGCTGCCTGTGTCTGTGTTATGTGCTGCCTGTATGTGTTATGTGCTGCCTGTATGTGTTATGTGCTGTCTATATGTGTTATGTGCTGCCTGTATGTGTTATGTGCTGCCTGTATGTGTTATGTGCTGCCTGTATGTGTTATGTGCTGTCTATATGTGTTATGTGCTGCCTGTATGTGTTATGTGCTGCCTGTATGTGTTATGTGCTGCCTGTATGTGTTATGTGCTGCCTGCATGTGTTATTTGCTGCCTGTGCCTGTCTTATGTGCTGCCTGTGTCTGTGTTATGTGCTGCCTGTGTCTGTGTTATGTGCTGCCTGTATGTGTTATGTGCTGCCTGTGTATGTGTTATGTGCTGCCTGTGTATGTGTTATGTGCTGCCTGTGTCTGTGTTATGTGCTGCCTGTGTCTGTGTTATGTGCTGCCTGTATGTGTTATGTGCTGCCTGTATGTGTTATGTGCTGCCTGTGTCTGTGTTATGTGCTGCCTGTGTCTGTGTTATGTGCTGCCTGTGTCTGTGTTATGTGCTGCCTGTGTCTGTGTTATGTGCTGCCTGTATGTGTTATGTGCTGCCTGTATGTGTTATGTGCTGCCTGTATGTGTCATGTGCTGCCTGTATGTGTCATGTGCTGCCTGTATGTGTCATGTGCTGCCTGTATGTGTTATGTGCTGCCTGTGCCTGTCTTATGTGCTGCCTGTGTCTGTGTTATGTGCTGCCTGTGTCTGTGTTATGTGCTGCCTGTATGTGTCATGTGCTGCCTGTATGTGTTATGTGCTGCCTGCATGTGTTATGTGCTGCCTGTGTCTGTGTTATGTGCTGCCTGTGTCTGTGTTATGTGCTGCCTGTATGTGTTATGTGCTGCCTGTATGTGTTATGTGCTGCCTGCATGTGTTATTTGCTGCCTGTGCCTGTCTTATGTGCTGCCTGTGTCTGTGTTATGTGCTGCCTGTATGTGTTATGTGCTGCCTGTATGTGTCATGTGCTGCCTGTGTCTGTGTTATGTGCTGCCTGTGTCTGTGTTATGTGCTGCCTGTGTCTGTGTTATGTGCTGCCTGTATGTGTTATGTGCTGCCTGTATGTGTTATGTGCTGCCTGTGTCTGTGTTATGTGCTGCCTGTCTGTGCTATGTGCTGCCTGTCTGTGCTATGTATAAGATATGTGTGTCCTGTATAGTGTGCAATATGTAGCTGTCTGTCAGTCTATGTATACTACCTGTGTATACTGTCTGTCTATGTATACTATCTGTGTATACTAAAAAACATCAAAAAACTGAGCTGTAACAAATGTTCAATAGACATGCAACATTACAAGCATGTGAATTGCAGCCTCAAGACTAGAAAAAAAAAAAACAAGGAGAAAAATTGTAGGAAAAATACCCTGACTATAAATAAATAAATTGCAAGTGCTTAATAACAGGGTACTTAGTATATACATTTTTGCAAAAAGGTAAGAAGCTGTCTCACCTCGTCACGATGTACCCATCTGAGACAGTCCCTAACCTACTAAAGTTAAAACCATTATACATACCTGACTTGTGTCTATCAAAAACTCCAATGTGAATGGTAAGAAGTGGTCAGCTGGGTCCCAGATTAAATACACAGCCAAGTGGGAAGCAGTTAGTTGTTCAGCCTCAGTATAAGGAGGTCTGCGCCCCCAACTTGCAATAAAGCAAGATAGCAGACAAAAAACACCAAAAAACTGAGCTGTAACAAATATTCAATAAACATGCAACATTACAAGCATGTGAATGGCAGCCTCAAGACTAGAAAAAAACCAAGGAGAAAAATTGTATGAAAAATACCCTGACTATAAATAAATAAATTGCAAGTGCTTAATAACAGGGTACATTTGTTACAGCTCAGTTTTTTGGTGTTTTCTTGTCTGCTATCTTGCTTTAGTGCAAGTTGGGGGCGCAGACCTCCTTATACTGAGGCTGAACAACTAACTGCTTCCCACTTTGCTGTGTATTTAATCTGGGACCCAGCTGACCACTGGTTACCATTCACATTGGAGTTTTGATAGACACAAGTCAGGTATGTATAATGGTTTTAACTTTAGTTGGTTAGGGACTGTCTCAGATGGGTACACCGTGACGAGGTGGGACAGCTTCTTACCTTTTTGCAAAAATGTATATACTAAGTATCCTGTTATTAAGCACTTGCAATTTATTTATTTATAGTCAGGGTATTTTTCATACAATTTTTCTCCTTGTTTTTTTTTTTCCTATCTGTGTATACTGTCTGTCTGTCTATGTATACTATCTGTGTATACTGTGACTGTCTATGTATACTGTCTGTCTGTGTATACTGTCTGTGCATAGTCTGTCTGTGTATACAGTCTGTCTGTGTATACAGTCTGTCTGTGCATACAGTCTGTCTGTGTATACTATCTGTATGTATATACTGTCTGTCTGTGTATTCAGTCTGTCTGTGTATAGTCTGTCTGTATATACAGTCTGTCTGTGTATACAGTCTGTCTGTGTATTCAGTCTGTCTGTGTATACAGTCTGTATACAGTCTGTCTGTCTGTCTGTGTATTCAGTCTGTCTGTGTATTCAGTCTGTCTGTGTATTCAGTCTGTCTGTGCATACAGTCTGTCTGTGCATACAGTCTGTCTGTATATACTGGTGTCTGTGTATATAGTCTGTCTGTCTGTGTAATTTTCTGAGGGAAACAACTTCAGGGGTGCTAACACTTTTGGCCATGACTGTATATATGTGTGTGTGTATATATATATATATATATATATATATATATATATATATATAATTATACTGTACATACATT
This sequence comes from Anomaloglossus baeobatrachus, assembly GCF_048569485.1. Taxonomy (NCBI): domain Eukaryota; kingdom Metazoa; phylum Chordata; class Amphibia; order Anura; family Aromobatidae; genus Anomaloglossus; species Anomaloglossus baeobatrachus. The sequence continues at coordinate 91,571,070 of NC_134360.1, read as the reverse complement.
TATGTCTTTGCAAGAGTGGCAGTGAGACTGTAGGAATTTTGAGTGGTGGAGGTGGAGCGGAGCCCCAAGGGGCCCCTGAAAATTTTGCCAGTGTGAGGCCCTGAAATTCCTAGTGGCGGCCCTGCAAGTTACCACTGGTTCCTGAGGTCCCTCACCACCTTAGCTAGGTTCCGCACCTATGAGCTGAGCCAGATACCTGACCCTAGGTATCCCTAGTGCGGGGCCCTAAATAGGGAATGGGTGAGATGAGCTGTTCATCAATCCCACTAAACACTAAAGAGGACAACAAGGAGGACACACAGGGGAAAAGTGCATGAACTACGTATCCATAGATGATTCTGATAGAGGTTCAGCAACATTTCAGCAGCAATACCACACTTGAGAGCAAGCACCTGCTTGCATCCAGAGTTTGTATGAACTGAATAATATCACCAGCACCAGTTCAGGGAAAATTAGAGTATTTAAATCCAAAGGGAAATAAAGATTAGCAGCTGAGGGGAAAAGGAGCTCTGCTGGGCCTTAATAAAGGGAAAAGCATGAAAACCCAGCAGGGGCGCTTCCTGGTACACTGAATACTGACAGCAGGAAGAATAGAAAGTCAGGGAGCATTTTGATCAGCCAAACACTGTGACCTTCTATTGCTGGACACTACAGTACTGTCTGTCATCTGTGACACACCTGTGACACATACGTGTATCAGTCGTTATTTGTGCTTTGTATAATTATTTTTTTGTAGGTTTTACTATTGAAGGGCTGATTCTAAACAGCATTTGAATTCTACAAAGATCTTTATGCTCGAAAAATCAGGAGCCCATTAGCATATTTTTTTCCCCAAACATTTCTCAAAAGTAAAGATTAAATATAGTGCATTCATCAGCTGTATTTACCAACACAGGTCCGAAAACTAATGCACTTACGGGATAAAGCCCCTTGATAAAGGCGAAAGCAACAAATGTCAAGGGTCCTCATTGTCTTGAGAGTCACAACACTGAAATTAAAAATTAAATTGCAAATTAAAAAAGCAAAAACAGCTTAAAGATATATAATTTACAAAAAAAACTGCAGAAAAAATACAGCTGTATTTACCAACATAGGTCACAAAACTAATGCACTAAAGGATGCAGCAGGCCCCGTCACTGGTGGACACAGACAGGAAAGGGCCCCTGTGCAAAAACAATATATGGGCCCTTTTCAGTCCAATAACTCATCAAAATGCAGAATTCAACCAGCTTTGGAGGTAGAAATGGCCCACTCACCACTTGGGCCCCTGTGCCGCTCCGTGATAAAGGTGGTGGCAGCGCTTGTGTAAAATAATGATGCAACAACTGCTCACAACCTATCAATTCATCAAGCAGGTGGTTGCCTTGCATTAAAATAGCATGTGAATAAGGCCTGTATAGAGCGCCAGTCACACACATGTAGTGTGGGACTTCGCACTAATAAGCCAGGTGTGAATAGAACAGATCAGACTGCCCTGTACAGGTGGGGATGACTGCTGTAGCTAAAGTAAAGGCTTGGGAGATATTAGTGTAATTCTATACATTAATTCTAATCGATTTCTCTTGTCATTTTATCTTCTCCAACTAATATAAATCAAATATCACGCCTAATGTCACCCTACACAAGCACGCCCTACAGAAGTTACACTCTCAACCCATTACAGAGCTTCATTAATCCACTCCATTCTAATGAATGCCAAGTACATATCCTAGGACAACATTCATTACCGTGCCAGGAATAAATACGGAGAACCTGCTCATCTTGTTTGTATGATGGAGTTTGTGACACACTGTACTGAAAATATCAAAACTTGTAACTAATCAACCTATGTACTGAAACCGGGCAGCAGCACATGGTCACAGTCAGGATTGTCATCTGATGATGAAGCACATGATGTGAAACCTGATGTTACTCTGAGACCAGAGCTACATCACCATTTCTCCACCACGTAGATGTTTCCTATTTCTATTCTATATTTTCCTATTTCTTTTTTTGGTTTGCACCAGCTCTATATTGTTCTATTGGTCACTACCTTAATCTGTAAAGATTTGTATAGCGGAGCTGAAAATTCAATATGGAATCCAGTGGTGTAACTAGAGTTTGATGGGCCCCGGTGCAAAGTTCGGACCTGGGCCCCCCCTCTACGTACACCGACGCTTGGGGTATGGGATAATGACGCTGACACTTGGCTCTTTCCCTCAGCACTCAGCTTTCCAATGTTCTGATATCCATCTTGTCCTCGGCACCCAGCTTCCCCATGCTCTGCTATACATCTTTCCCTCAGCACTTAGCTTTCCCACATCAGAGCATGGGAAAGCTGGGTGCTGAGAGATGTATAGCAGAGCATGGGAAAGCTAGGTGCTGAGGGAAAGAGCCCTTTTCCCTCAGCACAAAACGTTCCCACCCCCTGCTTGTATCTTTGTCCCCCTTGTATATACAGTTAGGTCCAGAAATATTTGGACAGTGACACAAGTTTTGTTATTTTAGCTGTTTACAAAAACATGTTCAGAAATACAATTATATATATAATATGGGCTGAAAGTGCACACTCCCAGCTGCAATATGAGAGTTTTCACATCCAAATCGGAGAAAGGGTTTAGGAATCATAGCTCTGTAATGCATAGCCTCCTCTTTTTCAAGGGACCAAAAGTAATTGGACAAGGGACTCTAAGGGCTGCAATTAACTCTGAAGGCGTCTCCCTCGTTAACCTGTAATCAATGAAGTAGTTCAAAGGTCTGGGGTTGATTACAGGTGTGTGGTTTTGCATTTGGAAGTTGTTGCTGTGACCAGACAACATGCGGTCTAAGGAACTCTCAATTGAGGTGAAGCAGAACATCCTGAGGCTGAAAAAAAAGAAAAAATCCATCAGAGAGATAGCAGACATGCTTGGAGTAGCAAAATCAACAGTCGGGTACATTCTGAGAAAAAAGGAATTGACTGGTGAGCTTGGGAACTCAAAAAGGCCTGGGCGTCCATGGATGACAACAGTGGTGGATGATCGCCGCATACTTTCTTTGGTGAAGAAGAACCCGTTCACAACATCAACTGAAGTCCAGAACACTCTCAGTGAAGTAGGTGTATCTGTCTCTAAGTCAACAGTAAAGAGAAGACTCCATGAAAGTAAATACAAAGGGTTCACATCTAGATGCAAACCATTCATCAATTCCAAAAATAGACAGGCCAGAGTTAAATTTGCTGAAAAACACCTCATGAAGCCAGCTCAGTTCTGGAAAAGTATTCTATGGACAGATGAGACAAAGATCAACCTGTACCAGAATGATGGGAAGAAAAAAGTTTGGAGAAGAAAGGGAACGGCACATTATCCAAGGCACACCACATCCTCTGTAAAACATGGTGGAGGCAACGTGATGGCATGGGCATGCATGGCTTTCAATGGCACTGGGTCACTTGTGTTTATTGATGACATAACAGCAGACAAGAGTAGCCGGATGAATTCTGAAGTGTACCGGGATATACTTTCAGCCCAGATTCAGCCAAATGCCGCAAAGTTGATCGGACGGCGCTTCATAGTACAGATGGACAATGACCCCAAGCATACAGCCAAAGCTACCCAGGAGTTCATGAGTGCAAAAAAGTGGAACCTTCTGCAATGGCCAAGTCAATCACCAGATCTTAACCCAATTGAGCATGCATTTCACTTGCTCAAATCCAGACTTAAGACGGAAAGACCCACAAACAAGCAAGACCTGAAGGCTGCGGCTGTAAAGGCCTGGTAAAGCATTAAGAAGGAGGAAACTCAGCGTTTGGTGATGTCCATGGGTTCCAGACTTAAGGCAGTGATTGCCTCCAAAGGATTCGCAACAAAATATTGAAAATAAAAATATTTTGTTTGGGTTTGGTTTATTTGTCCAATTACTTTTGACCTCCTAAAATGTGGAGTGTTTGTAAAGAAATGTGTACAATTCCTACAATTTCTATCAGATATTTTTTTTCAAACCTTCAAATTAAACGTTACAATCTGCACTTGAATTCTGTTGTAGAGGTTTCATTTCAAATCCAATGTGGTGGCATGCAGAGCCCAACTCGCGAAAATTGTGTCACTGTCCAAATATTTCTGGACCTAACTGTAGTTCTCCAAATACAATAATGGCCCCCACATAGCCTTCCATATGGTATAAAAGGTCCCACATAACTCTTCATATATTAGAATGCAGCTCCATAGTCCTCCATGTATTATAATGGATTTCTCATAGTTCTCCATGTATTATAATTCACCCCATAGTTCTCCATATATTATACTGCACCACATAGTCCTCCATGTATTATAATGCATTTCCCCTAGTTCTCCATATATTATAATTCACCCCATAGTACTCCATATATTATACTGCGCCCCATAGTCCTCCATATATTGTAATTCACCCCAGGCCTCCATGTATGATGCAGCTTGGCCCCCATGTATAATGCAACCAGCCCCCCATACTGCATGTATAATGCAGCCAGCCCCCCAGGCCTTCATGTATAATGCAGCCAGCCTCCCAGGCCTTAATGTATAATGCAGCCAGCCCCCCATGTTCCATGCATAATGCAGCCAGCCGCCCATGCTCCATGTATAATGCTGGCAGCCCCCATGCCTTTATGTATAATGCAGCCAGCCCCCCATGCTCCATGTATAATGCAGCCAGCCCCCCATGCTCCATGATTAATGCAAGCCCCCCACGCTCAATGTATAATGCAAGCCCCCCATGCTCCATGTATAATGCAAACTCCCCTCCATGCTCCATGTATAATGCTGGCAGCCCCCCCCCATGCTATATGTATACTGCTGGCAGCCCCCCCATGCTCCATGTATACTGCTGGCAGCCCCCCCCCATGCTCCATGTATACTGCTGGCAGCCCCCCATGCTCCATGTATACTGCTGGCAGCCCCCCCCATGCTCCATGTATACTGCTGGCAGCCCCCCCATGCTCCATGTATACTTCTGGCAGCCCCCCCATGCTCCATGTATACTGCTGGCAGCCCCGCCCATGCTCCATGTATACTGCTGGCAGCCCCCCCATGCTCCATGTATACTTCTGAAAGCCCCAATATGCTCCATGTATAATGCTGGCAGCCCTCCCATGCTCCATGTATACTGCTGGCAGCCCACCATGCTCCATGTATACTGCTGGCAGCCCCCCCATGCTCCATGTATAATGCTGGTGTAAGGGGTAGTCGGACCCCTGGTAGTGATGGAGCGTTTTTTCCTCCCCTGGAGACGCCACAGTAGTATGGTGGCAAATTGTAAATGTTGATGGTAAAATGTTACCTGCCATAAACTGTTTCCCCACTAGGTGCCAGTGTAGAGCTGTGGTTCCCCTGGTAACAGTGGCAGGGAAGAAGGGGCAGGGCAGCCTAGGTGGGGAAGGAAGGTCTCTGAATGCAGAGTCCAGTGTGCAGTGAGTTGTGACTGGAGAAAGACGTCTGAGGTGACGGGGCAGAGTGTGGAAGTGGTGCAGTGGCAGAAGAAGTGGAAGAGTCAAGACTAGTCCCAAAGCCGGTAGTGTGTATTACAGTGCAGTGCAGCTATCAGGGGGATAACAAGTGGCCCCTGCAGGCGAAGGGTAGTGCCCTGACAAAGACGTGAAGGTAAATGGGAACGCCCGTAAAAGACAAGTGAAGTAGTTCCCCGGCAAAGAAGTGGAGAGGTGAGAACTTATCCGGAGCCGGTAGAGTGTGCTAGATCTGCCCTACAGTGAAACAGGGTTCAGAGTACAGCTACTAGGGGGTTAACGTATGTCCCCTGCAGGCGAGGGAAAGTTACCGGGGAAAGAGGAAACCGTCAGCAAGAAGTGTAATCTGTAAACCGAAGTGACTTGATGCTGAAGGGTGTAAAGAAGAGCGGAAGTTGTGATCAATAAAATGTTTCTTGGTTCATCAACTGTCTGTCTGTGGCTCTTTACTGGGAGTGGTGAAGAGGCCTGTGAGCTGAGAGAAAAAGTTGTCACCGAGAAGCAAATTGCCCACACGGAAGGGTCCCTGCCACCTACACTCTGCCCCACAAACAACACCTCCGATTTAACAGTGACGGCCGGGCCGGGGGTCAGCCTGCTGCCCCCTTGGCGAGAGACCGCGACTACAACCCCCGAGGCGCCCCCTGCCCCCGTTACACTGGCAGCCCCCCCATGCTCCATGTATAATGCTGGCAGCCCCCCTGTTACGAGGGGGACCCGGGGAAGCGTGCCAAGATGGGAAATGGACTGCTTCCGCCGGTCAAGGTCCACTGTGCGGTGTAAGGGACCGCCGCTATGGTGGGTGAAGAGTGAGCGGGTTGCTGCTAGCGATCGTCTGGAATGTCACAGACGATCTATGTACACCGATCTGCCCTAACCCGTGAGGGTTGTATGGCACAGATCTCACGGCTCGGTGTACCTGTTGCACGGGGAAGCACAGAGGTGCCCACGCACGTGTGCCAGTGGAAGTCACGAGAATATGGCACGAGGGTAGCACAGAGGTGCCCACGCACGTGTGCTTTCAATAACCAGGTGAGTCCAATGGAGACTTGAGGAGCTCACCTGGGACAGGAACACGGCCTGTTGACGGGGGTACTGCCGGAGCAGCAAGGCAGGAACACGGCCTGCAAACGAGGTACTGCCGGAGCAGCAAGGGCCAAGCCCACAAGAGACAGTAATGCCTGAGCAGTGGCGTGGCAGCATGCTGCCAGACATCCAAACATAGAAGGACGGTTGCGCGCCGCCATGATGGCAGGGGGAGCTTTTAAGGAGGTGCAGCTCCACCCGAGGGCGGGCGCGAGGCGGAGATGACGGACTTGACCCAATCAGGGTCCACGACGTCCCAGCCTGGCCAGTCAGGATTCACCACGTCACCAGCCTTGTCATCAAGCCGTGTGACGTCAGTGAGCGAATCAGGACCCACCATGCATTGCACATGTTCACCCTCCTGCCTCTGGGAAATAGAGGCGGGATCCTCGGTCTCACAATGTGGAGAGATAACGGGAATCTCACTGCTTCCCTGAGCAGTAAACCTCTGCACATTGCGCAGCCTCGCAGACCTTCGGGGCCGCTGAGCAGGAGAGTCTGCGGCAGGCCAGGAATGGGAGACCGCTTCACTCCTTGTAACAGGAGAACCACTAGGTGTCACCCTTCTGCTGCCTCTCTGAGAAGGTATCTCCTGCACACTGCGCAGTCTGGCAGACCTTCGGCGCTGCTGAGCAGGAGTGCTCGTGGCAGGCAAGGAATGGGAGACTGCCTCAGTCCTTGCCTCAGGAGAGCCACGAGATGTAACACCCCCCATGCTCCATGTATACTTCTGGCAGCCCCAATATGCTCCATGTATAATGCTGGCAGCCCTCCCATGCTCCATGTATACTGCTGGCAGCCCCCCCATGCTCCATGTATAATGCTGGCAGCCCCCCCATGCTCCATGTGTAATGCTGGCAGCCCCCCCCATGCACAGAAAGGAGCTGCTTGCTGATCTGCAGAGCGGGCCCCTAAGCTGCCGGGCCCGGTCGCAGTCGCAACCGCTGCGACCATGGTAGTTACGCACCTGATGGGATCTTAACTGTGTGGAGGAAATGGTAACAATGTTCCAATGCACTCACCTGGCCTGCTTGTGAGGGCACAACTCCTGTATGGGCTTCATTGAGAAGGCTGCTGCAGGTCCACACTAGATACAATGAATGGAGGGAGGGAGTGGATGTGTTCAACGCTGCTGGCACTGCAAAAATACTCGAAGGATGTGGTACTTAAGACATATGGTTTATTGAAGTCTACGTGTTTCAAAACCAAGTCATTTTTTTATCAGTACACATCCACACTCTCCCTCTACTCACATTATCATATAGTATATTGGCATAAACCTTTGATGAATTGGGCCCTTAGCCTTGAAAAAAGTGTAATGACCCAGAAGAGGCCACTACAAACATTTATGCATTCTTGGTGGTGGTATAGGGGTCGGCAAGGGACTGTATTGGGGGATGTCTGATCAACATCCTCTATAGTCTGGTCACTATAGTGACCAGAGAGTTGACAGTCGGCAGTTGAGACAGGCCCAACTAGAGGGGAGGGAGCAGAGTACAACGGCTTTTAGGATCGAGTACCTTGCCAGTCTTTTCAGAACCCTGACAACCAATAGCCAACAACAGGAGAAATATAAAGGTACATTCCTGCCTTCTGCAGGAAATCTAAATACAGAATCCAGAAAGGACTGGACACTGGCTAGCGGCACTCAGCGTCTTGCAGGCTATACTAGGTGGCCCAAAAGATTGAGGGCATAATCCTAAAGACTCTAATTCCACTAAACCCATCACAGCAAGGCTCACTCTGAGGTATAGATTTGCCATGTCAGAGTATCAGTCCAGTTGCCATCCAGCTTAAATCTGTATTGAAATCCAGTGCTGCAGGTAAATGTTGAAGGAGCTTTGAATTATTGATCTGTAATCCAGTAAACTGTTTGAGCTGATTAAACCACGTTCTGGTCTGCTTTCTACCTACCTACCTCAAAATCATTTTGATGTACCCTGGGAACAGGTCTGAAACACCAGGAACTGGGTAGGAGCACCATGGAGGTGCACTATTTTAAGTGCCCATCAGCGTAACCATGACGTGATTGTGGGTTGCTGATAGGTTGCTATGACAGCATGGGGTCTGCTGAAGGCTGTCATACTGGTTTTAACAGCGCTTCTTTGAAACCCAGGGTTGGGCTTCAAAGGAGACTTTCACTATATGCAGCAATGCTCTATATAGTGTAACATAGCAGAGGGTGTGTTCCATGAAAATGGTGTAAACCTGGATATCTGCTCTAGCACTTGTAGTGCCACAAGCCTTGTTAAAGCATTTATGGGCCAGGTCTTACGGAGAGCCAGAGAGATGGGCGGGTCTGGCTATCCACATACCTCGGTCCTTGGGAGTGTTTGACATGTGGCTGACAGGCCACATGGTTTAAAATGGGGACAGTCTGTTTGGCACATGGTCTGTGTGTGGAGGTGTGAAACCTCCAGGAATGAACCCATGGGTGGGGGTTTTATATACTGACTGGAGTCAGCGTGCAGAGGTGAGAAGACCTCTTGTGAAAAGTCTGTACTAGGACTTACTGTACTGACATGGAAGTGACATTTTTGGGAACATGTATATTGTGTTCTTGCATTGAACTACCATTTATTTTTCTGTTCTGATGGCATGCTTTATGAGCTGTTAATAAAGCCACCTTGACGTTTTATATAAAGTGCCTTCTGTGTCTACCTCAATGAAACTGAGACACAAGCTGAGTGAGTACCCCCGTTGCAATAGCTTGCACTACTTTATATAGGACAAGCCATCAGATGATCGGCGGTTATAGTCCTCTAAGGGGACTATTAAAAACAATGAAAACTAAAAAAAAATGTTTTAAAAGTGTAAAAACAGTTTAAAAAAAATATAGACAGGCATAAAGTCCCCTAGGAGAACTAGTAAATTCAATTAAAAAAAAATGTAAAAAAAAAAAAAAGGAATTTTAAAAAAAATATTAAAAAATCAAAAATCTAAAAAGTTCAAATCACTGCCTTAAAAATAAAGATAATAACAAAATAAAAATACACATATGTGGTATTGCCATGTTCAGAAACGTCCAAGCTATCAAACTATAAAAATAATTAACAAAACCGGTAAGCAATAAACATAACAAAATTCAAGAATGCCAAAATTATATTTTTGGGTCGCTGCAATACCACAAAAATTGCTGTAACAAGTGATCAAAACATCAAATCTATCCCATAATGGAATCAGTAAAAAACATTGCCTTCTCCATCAAAAAATAACTCATCACACAGGTCCATCTGATCAAAAATATGAAAGCGCTCTGGTCTGTCTGGGAAAATGGTGACACAACCCTCCAAATTTATTTTTGCAAACTTCTGATTTTTTTTCATCACTAAAATAATAAAAACTGGACATATGTGGTATTGCCATAATCATACTGATGAGGAGAATGATATTGTGAGGTCATTCTTACCACAAAATGTACACTGTAAAAACAATTCCCCAAAAACCTTCAGAATTATTTATTTCACAATTTCTCCACATTTGAATTTTTTCCTATTTTACAGTACACCATTTGTTAAAATGAATTGTGTTATTCAAAATACATCTCTTCTTGTAGAAAACAAGCCCTCATATGTCTATGTGCACAAAAAAATATAAAAATTATGGCTCTGGGAACAAGGGAAGGAAAAAACGAAAACACAAAAACGTAAAATTGGCTGCGTTACGAAGGGGTAAAATCCCACTTTCCAGACTATTTAATGCAAAAATGAAAGATATACAATTCATAAATGAAATTGTATGAAACAGTATAAAAAGTACCGGATAGATTACATATACAGTTGAATGAATGCAAATACAGTATGTTCATTCAACTGTATGATATTTTTTTTAAAAAGCCAAGGGGTCAAAATTTAGTATTACTTGTCCACTTATTTATATTTTAACAGATGTGTTGAGGGCATAAAGGGTACATACTTTGCTATATAGGAATTGTCTTAAAAACAGTAGAAGCCAACTTATTTTGTGGTGCTCAAAATGAATATGATACTTAAATTTGCTGATTGACTTTAAAATAAAAAATAAATCTTTATTTTTATATAGTGCTAACATATTCTGCAGCGCTTTACATACATCAGAAACACTATCCCCATTGGGGCTCACAATCTAAATTCCCTATCTGTATGTCTTTGGAGTGTGGGAGGAAACCGGGGAGCCCGGAGGAAACCCACGCAAACATGGGGAGAGCATACAAACTCCTTGCAGATGGTGTCCTTTGTGGGATTTGAACCCAGGACCCCAGCGCTGCAAGGCTGCAGTGCTAACCTCTGAGCCACCATGCCGCCCCGGCTTTAATTTTCAAGGATGTTGTAATTACTTATGACACTCTCATGCCGGCCTGTAGAAAAATTGCGTCTTTATTATTTCATCATCATTATTGCATTGTTGGAGGCTAGTCTGTTACATCATTTATTTAGTTTATTGAGCCTTCAGTATTCTATCATCTACGGGTGATCAATCAAAAAACGCCAACTCAACTCTGATGATGTAATCCTAATTACAGCTGAATCACCTACTTCTATAAATGCTCTCTGTGTAAGATATACAGTTTTAGGATTTCTTAGCTCAGTTTATTTGCAATAGAGATGAGCAAACCTGTTCGATAAAGGTTAATCAATTTAAAATTCAGTACGATCTTAAGCCTGTTCAGTTCGAGGGTTACTTTCCCCAAAAGTTGGCAATGTTCGGTTTTGTTCGATCACTGATCACTTTTTAAAAATTGCTTTTCTAATAACATGTTATGCTTTTGGGTAGCATTGTGGGACTGTATGATGAATGAGAGGATGTGTTTAATGAGTGGAGGGGGTGGGGGCTTGGGAAAAGCCAGACGCGCTCGGAGCCATTTTTTATTCTTAACTTTATTTGTGGATGTTCCTGCAGCCAATCACAGCGCAGCAAACATCGACAAGGGTCAGATACAAGGACTTGGGTCATTGGCTGCCTAAGTCACATGTCTGTCTGCATATAAAATGCAAACACACGGTGTCGGTGACATTTTGTGAATGTTAAACATTAGGGAAGGTGCTGCCACCGGGGCTGCTAGACAGTTATCTTAGCTAGGGGTTCAATGATAGCTACGGTAGTTGAGATAGATAGAAGAGCAATGGTGTAGAATAGGGACATGCAGTGTAGGGAAAGATGTGTGCTACAAATCAGCATTTCATGATAGAAATAGGGATTGCTACTTGTCAGTGCCTGCTATAGAGTTGCCAGTGAAGGATGTAAATAGGAATTGCTACGTATTACTGCCTGCTCCAAATTAGCCAATGAAACACATTTCTAGGTATTGCTACGTATTACTGCCTGCTCCAAATTAAGCAGTGAAACACATTTCTCGGTACTGCTACTAATTACTGACTTCTCCAAATTAGCCAGTGAAACACATTTCTAATTATTGCTATGTATTACTGCCTGCTCCAGTTAGCCAGTGAAATAGATTTATAGGTATTGTTAATTAGTAATGCCTGCTGAAATTTGCTAGTGAAGTAGCTAAAAAGGTCTTGGCATTTTTCATTGCTAAAAATTACGCAGCCAACCATATTTCTAGGTATTATTAGTAGTGCTTGCTGTAAATTTGCTAGTGAACTAGGTAAAAACATCTTGGCAGTTTTCATTGCCTACTCAAAATTACACAATCAATCACATTTCTAGGTATTGCTAGCTAGTACTGCCTGCTGTAAATTTGCTAGTGAACTAGCTAAAAAGGTCTTAGCACTTTTCAGTGTCTCCTCCAAATTACTCAGTGAACCAAATTTCGAGTTATTGGTACTTTTTAGTGCCTTCACAATATTGGCAGCTCAGACATGAAATAAATAATTTATCTTTTGTGTCAGGTGTCGGACATGTGGGGCCGTAGGCTTGCGAAACATCTGTTTGAATGGGGAAGAATACATAAGCCATGAGGGGAAAATCATGACGAGGTTGTGGTGGAACAGTGAATAGGCAGGTTGTTGGAGGTGCATGTGTGGGAAGTTCTGTTAGTCAAAGCTCTTCAGAGCAAATACTGGATCATCCTATCCCAGGTGAAATAACAGCAACTTTTCTTACTAGACAGCCTACTCCACTAGATTTATTTGGCAGCTGCACATCATTTCAACTTCAAAATTAGGCTGATAAACAGCATGTGCTAGAGTGGATGGCAAGCACTGATTCAAGTGGCCTTTCCTCCTCTCCCTACACCTCAACATCACACATAGTTCATTCCTCAGTGGTTCCACCCTAATTACACTTGTTTCCGCTCATATCACAAATCTCAAACTGGCAAACTAACTATGGGGAACCACACATGGGCAAGTCCGCAGAGCTGTTCCCATGGGCATCAGAGGTCCTCTTCAAAGATTCCCAGTCTCAAGAGGAGGAAAGCATCTGCACCGATGCCCAAAATCTTTGTCCTGGACTAAGTACGGTCCGAGCAGGATCCCGACCATCGTCAACTGATGGTAACGCTCAATGGTGGAGGTGATAATGATGAGACTCAGATACCTGAGGCATATGTGATGTCATGTCAGGAAGAGGAGGAGCGAGCCAACATAGTGCCTGATGATGAAGTTGTAGATCCGACTTGGTGTAAACTCAGAGGAACATAGCTGTGTAGCTAAGCAGATGAGGAAAAGGAGGAGGAGGAAGACGAGGAGATTACATTGGGGATTCCCGCATAAACACCTAGGTATGCAACCATGAGAAGCACTGCACCCTCAGCCACAACTTTGGCTGTGGCCAGCAGAGGTTGCGGGTCTGCAGTTCGCAGAAAGGTTTGCCTAACCTGGGCCTTTTTTGAGTCCACAAAGGATGACCCAACATTCGTTATCTGCCAACATTATAAACATCGACTCAGTAGAGGCAAAAATTAAAATAATTTGACTACTACATGCACAACCAACATGCACTAAATTGCAGCCTACTGGACCTACTCAACCCCAAGGTCGCCAAACTATGCGAGTCTGCTGCTTCTTACTCCTCCTGTGTCATCGTCGAAACTATTCTCATACAGGTCTCCGACTCCAGAACCTCCACTTATTTACCCGCTACAGTTGAGGTAAGTGAGAGCTTGTTAGCTGTTACAGAAGAGACCATGCCTGTTGTTTTTGACCCATGTGAGACACCAAGGTCACATCCTGTGTGTTGATTGGACCATACCTCCCTGATGTGCAAAGCCACGATGGGGAAATGGGGAGGGAACAATTGATGCCACTGTCCTGCTGTATGCCTGCATTGTTTTTAAATATCAAAACTCCAAGATGGGTTTCCAAGTTGTATCTTGTCCCTACTGGCAAAGATGTGGGAGGAAGAGGCTTAATACAGTCACTCAACCCACTTTTTATTTTTGAAAATTTAAATGCCAAGCTACATTCTGTATGTTGCATGGACCATATCTCCCTGATGTGCAAAGCCACTATAAGGAAATGGAGGAGTGGGGAATTAATGCCACTGTTCTGTTGTCCTGCTGTCTGCCTCCAATGTTTTTAAATATCAAGACTCCAATATGGGTCTCCAAGTTGTGTCTGTATTTCCACGTTTCTGGAAGAAAGAGGCCTATGCCTCTCACTCATGCATCTCTTTATTTGTAAAATTAAAATGCCTGGCCACATCCTGTGTGTTGCATGGACCATACTTCCCTGCTGTGCAAACACACTATGGGTAAATGGGAAGAAGGGGGGGAAATTAATGCCACTGTTTTGCTGTCTGCCTGTAATGTTTTTAAATATCAAGACTCTAAGATGGGTCTCCAAGTTGTGTTTTGTCTGTACTGGCAGGGGTATGGGAGCACCAGCCTTACACCTGTCTCTCATCCATCTCTATATTTCTTATGTCAATAGTCTAGGAAGCTAAAAGTTATGCCAAAACAGTGAGGTTGCATTGTAAAACATATTTTTGCTGTTTTGGAAGCTTTTTGACCCCCAAGGGTGTTTTCTCTACCTTAGGTTTGGCCACCGATTGAATCCTATGAGGTTTGAAAGGTTCGTTGAACAGCTTGACTAACATTAACAGTACAGTGCACATAGAGTTTGTTCAGTAAGGTTCGGTGAACCGAACTTTGAAAGGTTAACTTATCTCAAATTAGTATATTGACATGCTTCTGTGGCGCCATGGCCTAGCCAGGTTGTCACAGATAACATACAAACACCCCCCACCCCCATTAGACAGGGACACCAGCCACCGAGGAGTTCACAGGCCTGGAGGCGGGAAAGTGTCAGATAAAAGTTGGAGTTTGAAGTGAGAGGAGCAAGCACTTGGGTGTCTGGGTTTGTGGCCCAGGCACTGACAGCCAGGTTGGCAGACGGTGGTGGCTGTCTGCAGGAGTGGTGGAGCAACGCGGAACTGTAGGATCGGGGTCGGGCAACGACCCGCCGGTACCGACTGGGGAGCGAAGTAAAGCCAGCACACACAGGCAGGGCCATCGGACCCCGACCAGGCTTGGAGCCGCCGTCAATAGTCAGATCCGAATGTGACTGGAACCCCAGGGGTTTCACAACAGCAAAAGTCCCAATTGAAGGCAACAGCCCACACTGCAAGGGTATACAGCTACCTCCTAAGGCTAGAGACCCAAGGGCCAGCGCCTGCGGGCAAACGGGCTCCTCCGGTACCCATACACCTGGGAGCGGACTACCGTTGGGAATCCATAGTAGTCAGAAGGAGAACATCAAGGTGCAGGGAAAGACAGCAACCATCACCTGTCCGGGGAGAAACACTGCAGCCTGCTGCGGGACCTGTTCATCCAGCCATTTGGTTTACCGAGGACTTTGCACCTTTCTTGCCGAGTGAGTACACCCGTGCCATTTGGCACTGCGCCGCGCTGTCCCTGCAACCCTGCACCTCGCCAGCCCTGTCTCCCCGTCACAACATCACCGGGCCCCGGGACCACCGACCCCTACCCACGGAGGGGGAAAACAACATCCCAACTGCTCTTTACCATCGCTCCCGGGATCCCCGTCATCAGCAGCGGTGGTGCCTATCTTCACCACGACCCGTGGGTGGCATCACGGACTAAATCCCCCAAACCAACCACCTCTTTCACTCACGGGCGAGGAGCGCCGCTCGAGTCCCCGGATCCGGCCCACCGCTCGAGCCACCGAGCAGCCATCGCAGCAGCACCGGACCCGAGCGTTAGCGAGAACACAGCAGCGGCGGCGTACTTCCCGCCCGCGACAACTTGGTGCTGTGAACAGGATTGAACCCCTCTACTTACCAGTAGAAGTGCGCCTTGTGATCTCCGCCGGCGGCGTCTGGCAAAAAATTTTGAAGCGCCGCCATCTTGGCGCAAAAATCTCCGCTCGAGCGTCTTCTCCGAGCAGGGAAGGCGCGAAAGCGAAGCCCCGCCCCCAACAAACGGAAGTGCTGAAGAGTGCCAAGGGGGCGCGAGAGTGCGTCTGCCTGATGTAGCCGAGGCTATAGAAAGCGGGGACGCCAGGACTCTGCAAGATATCTCATTCCTGGAGGCCGAGCAAGTAGGATGTCCGTCCCGTCCAGCAGGCCACGCCCGGAACAGCGGCCTGGGTGGAGGCTCGGGTGGCCCAATTAAGCCGCAGGCTGCAGACCCGGCTCCAGCTCCTAGTGCAAGAATGGGAGGCTGGAATGGTGGAGGTGGTGATGACCGTGCAGGCTCGTGAGGCGAAAACAGAATCAGAGGAGCGGGTGAGTGACCCACGCCCATGTGCCCCAGAGGGACCGGTCGCTGCGGCCGAGGAGCCCGGTCTGCCGTCGCTCAGCCAGCTGCGTTCCCCGCTGCCCGAATTGGTCGGTGTCACCCCGTCGGCCAGCCAGTTGCTCCTGAACCCGACCACAGATGACATCACCCCCGCCTGCGAAGACCCACCTGCAGGTGCTGCCCGCGAATGACAACTTGCCCGGCCAGTCCCGACCCCGCTCCCCTGGGAGACACCCGCTTCCAAAAGGGAGTCACCCCGCCCGGAGGCGACCGCGCCTGAAGAGGTCCCGGCAGTCCGCCCGACTAGTACAGAGATGGAGGGTGGCCCGCCTTAAGCCCGGAAGGTGACGCTGACTGCTCCCAAACTCCAGGCCTCGGCTGAGGCTGCGGAGGGTTGCCGCTGCAAGGCAGCAAAACAGGCCGCGACAGAGCGGTGCCCCCCTAATCAGAAGGTGCCGGTTGTAGCCCGCATCGGGGGGTACCGGCTGGGCCCAACCACCGCGCTGGAGGAGCCGCCATGTTGGGAGCGGTGGCCAGACCTGATGGGACGACAGGCAGAGGCCCGGGAGAAGGCTGCAGTCCTGGCCCGTACTGTAGAAGCAAAGGACGCTCTCCGGAGGGCCTCCCCTGAAGCTCGGGGCCCGGTCTTTGAAGGTCAAGTATAGCAGTTCCACCCCCGGCAAGGATGGGGGTTTATTTACGAGCCCCGCCTGGGAGTCGAGGCATTCTGGGCCATCCGGAGCGTGACCTTTGTGCGGAAGAGTTGGTCACATATACCTGTCACCTGGGAGAGAGGGGCTGGTTCGCCCTGGATGTCCAGAGAAGGGTGAGCCATGATGACTACGAGCAGCCCCGGTCACCTCCTCCGCCATACAGTCCTGGGGCGGATCCGGAGGAAGCGAGTGGTGATGGTAATCCCCAGTAGTGCCAGCGGCCTGCTGTTGCAAGCAGTTGTCCCCCGTTGGGACCCTCAGCAGTTTGATTGAATGACTTTAATGAACTATGAACCTTCATCTGATTATCTATCTGATTATTCCGGCCGTTGCCGGCAAATTGTCCCCGGAGAGACCCTGTGTGTTTTTACCCTCCCTGCATGAGAGACTACTCATGGACATGGCCGAGAACTGGCAGGCCACCCACGAACTTGTGGGCTTGTAAATAAGTTGAGGGGTGATATTCCGTCGGAGCCGCCTCCGGAGAGTCAGATTGGAGGAAGGGCCCGCAGCAGAGCAGGCTGGGGCCCGGCCACCACCAGGACCGGTGGCCATCCTCCGGGGGTCAGGGGTCCCCCAAGGACGTGGGGTCCCCTGAAGTGACAGCCGGGTGCGCGTCACCGTACCCGTTCCCGCTCGGGCAGCCTCAACCTGGACTGGGGTCAAGGGGTGCTGCCCACTTCTTAGGGGCAGCATCAGGGCTAGGTTGCTTGGGTGGGAGAGCGGAAGACATCCGTCCGTCCGTCAGTTATTATTAAAAATGTTTTATATATGTGCAACGTTTGTGTCCTCACAAGAAATGCTTATGTTTGAAAATGTTTACGTGTTATTTATATTTTTACAGTTTTAAAAAGAAAAATAAAACTGGTAATGGACGGGCAGCCCGCGGACGGTCTGCATTTCACCAAGGGGGAATGTGGCGCCCTGGCCTAGCCAGGTCGTCACAGATAACATACAAACACCCCCCACCCCATTAGACAGGGACACCAGCCAAACAAAAATCCTTGTTGCCTCCCTCCAGTGTCTGATGTCCACAGCAGATGGGGCGGAGCCAAGCGGTTGGCCCCACCCACCGAGGAGTTCACAGGCCTGGAGGCGGGAAAGTGTCAGATAGAAGTTGGAGTTTGAAGTGAGAGGAGCAAGCACTTAGGTGTCTGAGTTTGTGGCCCAGGCACTGACAGCAAGGTTGGCAGACTGTGGTGGCCGTCTGCAGGAATGGTGGAGCAACACGGAACTGTAGGACCGGGGTCGGGCGACGGCCCGCCGGTACCAACCGGGGAGTGAAGTGAAGCCAGCACACACAGGCAGGGCCATCGGACCCCGACCAGGAGCCGCCGTCAATAGTCAGATCCGAATGTGACAGGAACCCCAGGGGTTTCACAACAGCAAAAGTCCCGATTGAAGGCAACAGTCCACACCGCGAGGGTATACAGCTACCGCCTAAGGCTACAGACCCAAGGGCCAGCGCCTGCGGGCAAACGGGCTCCTCCGGTACCCATACACTGGGGAGCGGACTACTGTTGGGAATCCATAGTAGTCAGAAGGAGAACATCAAGGTGCAGGGAAAGACAGCCACCATCACCTGTCCGGGGAGAAAAACTGCAGCCGGCTGCGGGACCCGTCCATCCAGCCGTTTGGTTTACCGAGGACTTTGTACCTTTCTTGCCGAGTGAGTATGTGGCGCCCCAGGACCTGGTCGCCACAACAGTGTTGCCCCCTCAAAAGGGTTAATACTGAGCCTGGAGGTAATTGGGGGAATCATTGGCCAGTAGGTACCACCATCCAACGCAGTTTCTCCCTCAGGCCAGCAGGGGAAGCTCTGAACCTGGAGTTCCAGGGAGCATTCCTCAAGTCTGACCTGAGGGATGAGTTAGTGTTCAGTCTGTGTAGAGAGAGCAGAGAGTGCAGACGCAGAGTTAGTGCTGTCCTGTGGACTGGGGCCTGGAGCTAGAATAGCTTGACCCAGTGAAGCAGGATTTGCAGAGAGGCACAGAAGAGACTCAGACATCGGAGTCTGTGGTTGCCAGGGTGTAAAATCCTTCCCTGGTAGCCAAATCTGGAGGGCAGGAGAGCTGCAAGCCCCCTGGCCCATAAGCAATCTGAAGGTACAGCTGCATCCCAAGGGTTTCGGTGTGGACTCCAGCAGAGAAGCACCCGAGAGGGCCTGCGCAGCCTACCATACAAAAAAAGGGACGAACTATCGGTCCCAGCAGCAAGAGGGCCATTGCTAAATTCAGAGTGCAGGGTCCTGTAGAAGAAAAGAAAGAGCAGGGAGTAGGCCTCACACTCAACTGGCCAAAGAGATCACCCCCAGGCACTTCCAAGCCGGCCGGATCATCTTTACCACCTGTGACGGTCTCCCAGGACGAAACTGTTGCCAAGTAAAAGAGGAGAAGGTAAAGAGACTACTGTTTGTGCCTGTTTCTTTCACTGCCTGTCGGCCCTGCACCATATTATTCACACAACATCACACCATAGACTCTCACGAGCACCAACTGTTGCCCCGGGGCACCGCTCCACCTGTGGGGAGCAGGACCATCCGAGCTGCAATACCACCAGTCCCGGAGGCCTCATACAGCAGCGGTGGCTTAATAGTTGCACACCACAGGTGGCGTCACGAAAGTATAAACTTTAATTACCCCCAAGTCACCAGCCATATTAATTGACCCCACCAGGGCCACGGAGCCGGGCCCCGCCACCACTGATGACCCCCGGACTGGTCCGGTCCGGGACCGGGTGTCCCATAGCCCTAGGGTGGGCGAGTCAAATACACCCGTGCCATCTGTCCCTGCTACCCTGCACCTCGCCAGCCCTGCCTCCCCGTCACAACATCACCGGGCCCCGGGACCACCGACCCCTACCCACGGAGGGGGAAAACAACATCCCAGCTGCTCATTACCATTGCTCCCGGGATCCCCGTCATCAGCAGCGGTGGTGCCTATTTTCACCACGACCCGTGGGTGGCATCACGGACTAAATCCCCCAAACCAACCACCCCTTTCACTCACGGGCGAGGAGCGCCGCTCGAGTCCCCGAGCAGCCATCGCAGCAGCGCCGGACACGAGCGTTAGCGAGAGCGCAGCAGTGGTGGCGTCCTCCCCACCCGCGACACTTCTATATGTTTTTCAAATATGCCTCATTTGTACATTAACAAAGCAGATAGTTTTTTCTACATACGTGGAGAAGTCTCTTTTGCATCTCAAAGGCAATACTTGACTAGCATGATAAGGAAAGCCTATAACCTGTATTTTGGCTGCAGAATAGGAGATCAGGACAAGAGTTGGGCTCCACACATATGTGCATCACATCTTACCCAGTGGTTGTATAGGAAGAGACAATATTTGGTTTTTGCAGGCCTAATAATCTGGAGAGAGCCAACCAATCACACTAACAAATGTTATTTCTGCATGGTGACCCCATCAGGAAAGGAGCCACACCTTATAATACAAAGAACGATCTTGTTAGAGATTTGGATAGGCTCAAGAGTAGGTTCCAGACTACAGCAGTAGAATGTCCTAGCAGGCGATGTTCGGATCTTTTTGTTCCACAACCGTGATAAAGATTTTATCCAACACTTCTTCATAGAGGGAGATCTTGTGGCATGCATCAACATCAACAGTTCAGGCTGCTTTCACACTTGCGTTGCTTTGCATCAGTCACAATCCATCACCTTGAGGAATTACGGTATCCTGCAAAATATTTTGCAGGAATCCGTTTTTTTCCCCCATAGGCTTCTATTAGCGACGGATTGTGACTGATGGCTCTGTGTTGCATCCGCCGTGTGACGGATCAGTCATTTACTGACTGACCATCAGGCAGTAGGAACGCACACTGTAACGTTTTTTGTGTGCGGTGGATAGTTTTTTTACTGTGAGCATGCGCACAGTAAAAAAACATGATCGACTGTAAATTCAGTTCCAGCAGCAGGACCGATCAGCTGATCGTTCACAAAAGGTGGCCGGTGGCTGCTGGGTGATCAGCTGATCGTTCACAAAGGGTGGCCGGTGGCTGCTGGGTGATCAGCTGATCGTTCACAAAAGGTGGCTGCTGGGTGATCAGCTGATCGTTCACAAAAGGTGGCTGCTGGGTGATCAGCTAATCATTCACAAAAGGTGGCTGCTGGGTGATCAGCTGATCGTTCAGAAAAGCCTGCCGGCAGTAAAACAGTAAAAAAAAAAAAAAAAAAAAAAAAAACTGACCTTTTTTTGCAGCATCAGTCACATCAGTTGTGTCACTATCTGCAACGCATAGGTTACATAAGTCACACAACTGATTGTGACGGATGTAAAACAACACAAGTGTGAAAGGAGCCTTAATGGAAACTTTGAAAACAAGTCATAATCCAGAGAAATGGAGGCTCTTCATTACCCTTTAAAAAAAAAACATATGTGGTCGTAACGTTGCTGCTTGTTTTGAAATATTACATGTTTTATCTGCAAACCCGGAAGTTTCTATAATGCAAGTGATAGCCTTGTGGTATGTTGAAAAAACATTTTTAGGTATCAAATACAATATATTTATGCAAACAGACACAACAGGTCCTCTATATAAGGGTTTGCTCACTTGGATGAATGCTTTCCAATGTTTTATCTGATAGTACTCACTCCATTGTTAAACTAAGGGGTATGAGAAAAAAATTTGCTGCATGCTGCGATTGACAGCGTATTTCGGAACACGAGCACCCATACAAGTCTATGGGTACATGTGAAACATCAGACTGCAATCAGACGTCCGATACCGTGTTTCCCTGAAAATAAGCCCTAACATGATTTTACAGGATAAAAAAACAATAAAACACTAGTTATAATCATTGCCGGCATTAGGAGGAGTCAAACTGCACAATTTATCAGGGACCCCAGAAGTTGTATTTGGAGGTTAAGAATCTTTAAGGGCCTTTGATGATTTTTTTTGACAAAGTTTAATCTGGCCTTTCTATTTTTAAGGCTGATTAATGCTTTACACCTTGCAGTGAACCCTCTGTATTTCCTCTCAGGAACCCTGCTCTTTATGGTAGACTTAAGCGGGCTTTACACACTGCGATATCGGTCCCGATATCGCTAGTGTGGGTACCCGCCCCCATCTGTTGCGCGACACGGGCAAATCGCTGCCCGTGCCGCACAACATCGCCCAGACCCGTCACACATACTTACCTGCCCGGCGACGTCGCTGTGACCGGCGAACCACCTCCTTTCTAAGGGGGCGGTCCGTGCGGCATCACAGCGACGTCACTGAGCGGCCACCCAATAGCAGCGGAGGGGCGGAGCTGAGCGGGACGTAACATCCCGCCCATCTCCTTCCTTCCGCATAGCGGCCGGGAGGCAGGTAAGGAGAGCTTCCTCGTTCCTGCGGTGTCACATGGAGCGATGTGTGCTGCCGCAGAAACGAGGAACAACCTCGTTACTGCTGCAGTAACGATTTTTGAGAATGGACCCCCATGTCACTGATGAGCGATTTTGCAAGTTTTTGCAACGATGCAAAATCGCTCATCGGTGTCACACGCAACGGCATCGCTAATGCGGCCGGATGTGCGTCACCAATTCCGTGACCCCAACGAGTTTGCATTAGCGATGTCGTAGCGTGTAAAGCCCCCTTTAGATACTGAATCACCTTCCTTTAGAGTGTTTTTCGCTTGGGTGGATGTGGTGAGGGGCTTTTCTTCACCATGGAGAGAATTCTGTGATCATCCACCACTATTATCTTCCTTGGACATCCAGGCCACTTTGAGTTCCCAAGCTGACCAATGTGCTCATTTTTCCCCAAAATTCACCAAACTCTTGATTTGGCCACTCCTAACATTTTTAATATCTCACTGATGGGTTTTTACTTTTTATTTTCAGATGGACTGTTTCTCTTCCATTGAGAGATCCTTTGACTGCATGTTCTGGGCCCACAACAACAGCTTCCAAATGCAAATGTCACATTTGGAGTCAGCTCCAGACCTTTAACCCGCTTAATTGATTATGGACAAATGAGGGAATAGCCTATGCAGCCCATTAATTTTTTACATAATTGTCCAATTACTTTTGGTCCCTTGAAAAAGAGTCAGCTACATGTCACAGATCTGTAATTTCTCTATCATTACTCCAGTTAGGATGTGAATACACTCAAATTAAAGTTAAGAATATGCACTTAAAAACACATATTGATTATATAACTGTATATTGAATATGTTTTGTTAAACAGGTAAAATATCAAAATTTGTGTCACTGTCCAAATATTTTTTGGACCTAAAGTGTATGTATTTGCAGAATGTAATATGACTATATTTGATTAAATATTGATTTTTGTATTGAAGAATAAATGTTGATTGTTGTTCATGGGAAACAATAAGGCCATGTGCCCACGGGGAAAGGACATTCCGCAGGACATTCCGCAGGAGTTCCCAGAAATTCGCAGCACAACTTTGTCTGAGTTGTGATGCGTTTTTGGTGCGGTGGTTCTGCAGATTTGCTGCGGGCGTTCTGCATTGAGGTTACAGTACCATGGCTTGTGCACTGCATCCTCAATGCAGAACAAGTGCTGGAGTGATCGGTGAGTTCGTACTTACCTGTATCGCATAGCAAATTGGTTTCCATCCGGCTGTCAGACGACCTGAGCTCGGGTGGTCACATGACCGCAGCTTGTGCAGGCCCCGCCCACCTCTTGCAGCCCGCTCCTGGCTCCGTCTTGCTGTTCTACACTGAAGGAAGAGTGTATCGCCCCAGCGCCAGCAGCGGGGCTGCTTCTTGGATCCGGATCCGCGGTGGCTCGAGGGATCTTCGCACCCGGGATGGGCCGCGCGAACACCCGAAATAAAATGGGGGTATTTACAAGGGATTTTGTTATTAGAGTTTGTGACGCCACCCACGGTGCGTAGTAAGGTGTAGTACCACCACTGCTGTGGAGAGCGCCCGGTGGCGATGGTATGGCAGCTAGGTGTTTAACCCCTCCATGGGTAGGGGGAGAATGCCCCGGGGCTTGGTAGTAGTGAGAGGGGAGTGCCGTTGGAGAGGAAAGGGTCACTGCGTACTCACTCAGTCCAATAACGCTGACACCAACAACTTGTAAACCGGAATTCTTAGCACCTGTGTAGCAGGGAGGGAGCACGCTGGGATCCCGTGCCCGATGGTGTTGCTTGTTAGCCTGTGACCTTTTCCTTGGCACTTTCTTTACTGGTTGGCCCCTGTAGTGTGAAACTAGTCGGGTCCCGCTCACCTGTATGGCTAACAGAGTGAGCTTGCTCTCAGGGTTCACACTTGGGATTTTCTGGACTGTGTATTGGAAAAGTCCTATCCCCCTCGTTGCGCTAGTACCCCGATTTTGGAGCGGGTGGAGGACGAATCATGAAGTCTTCGCCCTCTTCGGGTAAATTGCCAGACGCATGAAGCTACTTCCTGGCCTAGAGTCCACGTACCCCGCCGTGCCCTGGCCCCTGCCCAGAGATGGCTTTAGGCCGCCGGCTGCCCTGCTCGGCAGTTCCGTGCTCCTTGACACAATCCCCTGCAACCGGTATTCCAGCTCCTACCAGGCCCAGACCAAGGTCTGCCACCTAGTAACTGAGGAGCCCAGCTCCTAACCTCCTCCAACGACTTGTGACCTCTCCTCTCGAGAGTCACCTCTTGACTGACTACTCCTGACACTCCTGACCCACCCAACCAACCCCCCAAGTGGGCGGCCCTATTCCCTTTAGGCTACCCATTGGTGTGTCTGGTGGGTGTGGTGCAGAGTGTTTCTAGGATTTTGATTAGCTTGTTCTTAGCAACACCAAAGGCCAGGGACCCGTAACCAAGGAGGAGATGGACACCATGCAGAAGGGAAGATTGCACAATGTCCTTTGACGACCTGATAGGCCAGGGCGTCACAAGAGTCTCTGGTGTCTTCAATCAAGGCAGGTAAGTATAGAGATCCGTGCGGAACAATCCGCAGGAATAATTGACATGCAATTAAGTGCGGCTGCGGGAAATCCACAGCATTTTTTCCGCAGCCACAAAAATCGCAGCATTGATACAGAACTCCCCAAATCCTATAGGATAACATGGGGAGTGTCTGTACTTGCGTAAACCTGTGGATTTGTCTGGAAAACCTCAGGTTTTCCACGGCAAAATCCGCAGCTATTTTCTCCCATGGGCACAGGGCCTAAGACATCCCCTGAAAGTAAGCCCTAGCACATCTTTCGGAGCAAAAAATAATATAAGACCCTGTCTTATTTTTAAAGAAACACGATATAAGCAGAGACAGGGAATGGGTAACATGGAGAGATTAAGCTCTCCATCTCCTCACCTGTGCTCCAGTTCTTGCATGCAAGAGAATCAGATCACTGTGAATAACACTTGGCTCACGCTCTCAGGAGATGACACCCAGCTAACACTTGCAGCAGATGACATTCGACTCACACTTGCAGCAGATGACACTCGGCTCACGCTCGCAGCAGATGACGCCCGGCTCATGCTCGCAGCAGATGACACTCAGCTCACGCTCGCAGCAGATGACGCCCGGCTCACGCTTGCAGCAGATGACACCCAACTCACTGTCACAGCAGATGACGCCCGACTCACGCTCTCAGTACATGACTCTCGGCTCACGCTTGCAGGAGATAACGCCTGGCTCACGCTCGCAGCAGATGATTCTTGGCTCATGCTTGCAGCCGATAATGCCCGGCTCGCGCTTGCAGCACATGATGCCCGGCTCACGCTCACAGCACAGATTGAGTCGAGTGGCATTAGCAGATCACATCTGATTTTCTCGCATGAGAGAATCATCAGATTTTATACACTATTGTGGCCCTATCCTATCTGTGCAGGGCAGATATTTATAGTCCTGTTAAGAAGGCTCAACAATTACTTTTATAGAGTAGTTTTATCAGCAGTTGCTGACATTTATTTGATGTTTATAAGCTACTTAGTAATAATCTACATCTGCAAATAGGAACAAGAGTTTAAAACATTTAGGGGTACTTCACACACAGCGAGATCGCTACTGAGATTGCTGCTGAGTCACGGTTTTTGTGACGCAGCAGTGACCTCATTAGCGATCTCGCTGTGTGTGACACTGAGCAGCGATCTGGCCCCTGCTGTGAGATCGCTGCTCGTTACACACAGCCCTGGTTAGTTTTTTTATTGTTGCTCTCCCGCTGATAAGCACACATCGCTGTGTGTGACAGCGAGAGAGCAACAATCCTGAATGTGCAGGGAGCAGGAGCCGGCGTCTGACAGCCTGCGGTAAGCTGTAACCAAGGTAAACATCGAGTAACCAAGGTGGTTACCCGATATTTACCTTCGTTACCAGCGTCTGCAGCTCTCACGCTGCCAGTGCCGGCTCCCTGCTCCCTGCACACGTAGCCGGAGGACACATTGGGTAAATAAGCAAAGGTTTGCTTATTAACCCGATGTGTGCTGTGGCTACGAGTGCAGGGAGCCAGCGCTAAGTGGTGTGCGCTGGTAACTAAGGTAACCATACCCGATGTTTACCTTAGTTACCAATGTCCGCAGCTTCCAGACGCCGGCTCCCTGCAAGCCCAGCGTCGCTTCCACGTCACTGCTGGCTGGGGGCTGGTCACTAGTCGCTCGTGAGATCTGCCTGTTTGACAGCTCACTAGCGACCATGTAGCGACGCAGCAGCAATCCTGACCAGGTCAGATCGCTGCTGGGATCGCTGCTGCGTCGCTAAAGTGTGACGGTACCCTTACAGCAGAGGAGACAATAAAGATATGTAAATTATATGTCTTGACTCTTGTCCATTACATCAGGGGGATTTGAAGAAAGAAACTCAAACATTGCCAGCACACATACTATTATACCCCCCATTGAGGAAAAATAGCAGCCCACATTGTAAAGCTGGGTTCACACATAGCGACAGCGACAACGACGTCGCTGCTACGTCACCATTTTCGGTGACGTAGCAGCGACGTCCCGTCGCTGTGTGTGACATCCAGCAACGACCCGGCCCCTGCTGTGAGGTCGCCGCTCGTTGCTGAATGTCCTGCTTCATTTTTTGCTCGTTGCTCTCCCATTGTGAAGCACACATCGCTGTGTGTGACAGCGAGAGAGCGACGAACTGAAGCGAGCAGGGAGCAGGAGCCAGTGTCTGGCAGCCTGCGGTAAGCTGTAACCAAGGTAAACATCGGGTAAGCAAGAAGCCCTTTCCTTGGTTACCCGATATTTACTTTAGTTACAGCATCCGCCGCTCTCACGCTGCCTGTGCTGCCGGCTCCCTGCTCCCTGCACACAGCCAGAGTACACATCGGGAAATAAGCAAAGGTTTGCTTATTAACCCGATGTGTACTGTGGCTATGAGTGCAGGGAGCCAGCGCTAAGCGGTGTGCGCTTGTAACCAAGGTAAATATCGGGTAACCAGAGAAGCACTTTGGTTGGTTACCCAATATTACCTTAGTTACCAAGCGCAGCATTGCTTCCACAGCGACGCGTGTCGTTATGATCGCTGCTGCGTCTCTGTGTTTGACAGCTAAGCAGCGATCATAACAGCGACTTACAAGGTTGCTGTTGCGTCACAGAAAATGGTAACGTAACAGTGACATCGTTGTCGCTGTCGCTATGAGTGAACCCAGCTTAGGATTCAGCGAATTTTGTTTTATTTCTTCATGATTAGCACCACTCCCATAAACATGTTATCAAAGATTACGTTTTTATTTGCCCATCGGCTTCACATAAAAAAAACACAGGCACACCAATACTCACTATCCCTAGGTACAGTTCTTCTACATTGGTGTTTCTGTCTTTGCTCACAGGCTGCAGTAGTGATGCCAAAACTGCGGCAAGGCTGCCAATTGCTAGGACCAGCGGTTCTAAAGAGATAAGGCCCCATACACATTAGATATTTGTCAACTCCTGCTCCCCAATACAGATTAGCACTAGGCCCGGACTAGCGCTCCTGAGTCTCTACACTGTGTACAGAATTATTAGGCAAGTTTTATTTTAGAGCAGCCACCACAGCCTCCCAGACACTGTTCCGAGAGGTGTACTGTTTTCCCTCCCTGTAGATCTTACATTTTATGAGGGACCACAGGTTCTCTATGGGGTTCAGGTCAGGTGAACAAGGAGGCTATGTCATTATTTTTTAATCTTTTAGATCTTTACTAGACAGCCATGCTGTGGAGTAGTTGGATGCATGTGATGGAGCATTGTCCTGCATGAAAATCATGTTTTTCTTGAACGATACCGACTTCTTCCTGTACCACTGCTTGAAGAAGTTGTCTTCCAGAAATTGGTAGTAGGTCTGGGAGTTGAGCTTCACTCCATCCTCAAACCGAAACGGTCCCACAAGTCCATCTTTGATGATTCCAGCTCATACCAGTACCCCTCCTCCACCTTGCTGGTGTCTGAGTTGGAGGGGAGCTCTCTGCCCTTTACTGATCCTGCCTCTGGCCCATCCATCTGGCCACTCTCATTTCATCAGTCCATAAAACCTTTGAAAAATCAGTCTTAAGATATTTTTTGGCCCAGTCTTGATATTTTATCTTATGTTTCTTGTTCAAAGATAGTCGTTTTTCACCGTCCCTTACCTTGGCCATGTCCCTGAGTATGGCACACCTTGTGCTTTTTGATACTCCAGTAACGTTGCAGCTCTGAAATATGGCCAAACTGATGGCAAATGGCATCTTGGCAGCTTCACGCTTGTTTTTCTTCAATTCATGGGCAGTTATTTTGCGCCTTTTTTGCCCAACACGCTTCTTGCGACCCTGTTGGCTATTTGCCATGAAACGCTTGATTGTTCGGTGATCACGCTTCAAAAGTTTGGCAATTTCAAGACTGCTGCATCCCTCTGCAAGACATCTCACAATTTTGGACTTTTCAGAGCCCGTGAAATCTCTCTTCTGACCCATTTTGCCAAAGGAAAGGAAGTTGCCTAATAATTAAGCACACTTTATATAGGGTGTTGATGTCATTACACCACACCCCTCCTCATTACAGAGATGCACATCACCTGATTTACTTAATTGGTAGTTGGTACAGCTTGGAGTAGGACAACATGTATAAAAATTAGCATGTGATCAAAATACTTATTTGCCTAATAATTCTGCACACAGTGTTTGTAAGAGCCACTGCCAGACAGTCAGATCGTTCTGTCCTCCAGTATCATCTATCACCAGAGAGTTATGGAGACCCCCTAAACATTAGACTGTCAGCCAATGTCACTAAAATCAGTGTGTTTATCTGAATTAGGTCTTGTCAGAAGAACGTTTTTACAAATATCGCCGACTGTCATGGCGGTGTCAGGATCTGTGGAAGCTACAGATTCTAGCACTCTGCCTGCTAAGGCTAGTTTCACACTTGCGTTGGACGGCTTCCGTAGCATTGTGTTGTGTGACGGATGCAATGGATGCGTTGCATATAGTGGCACAACGCAATGCTACGGATCGTACAAAATAACGGAAAAGAGTTATTTATTTATTTTTTTCTTCTTTACAGTACCGGCAGCCGACTATTGTGAACGATCAGCTGATCGCTCTTAATAGCCGGCGGCCGAGCGTTCTCACATGCCGGTGGCGAAGCGCTCAGCTGAGCGCTCTCACATGCCAGTGGCTGGGCGATCAGCTGAGTGCCCTGACATGCCGGTGGCCGAGCGCTCAGCTGAATGCCCTGACATGCCAGCGGCCGAGCGCTCAGCTGAGTGCCCTGACATGCCGGCGGCCGAGCGCTCAGCTGAGTGCCCTGACATGCCGGCCCCCGAGCGCTCAGCTGAGTCCCCTGACATGTCGGCGGCCGAGCGCTCAGCTGAGTGCCCTGACATTACGGCGGCCGAGCGCTCAGCTGAGTGCCCTGACATGCCGGCGGCCGGGCAATCAGCTGAGTGCCCTGACATGCCGGCGGCCGAGCGCTCAGCTAAGTGCCCTGACATGCTGGCGGCCGAGCGCTCAGCTGAGTGCCCTGACATGCCGGCGGCCGAGCGCTCAGCTGAGTGCCCTGACATGCCAGCGGCCGAGCGCTAGCTGAACGTTCGGCCACCGAGAAATAAAAGCACAAGCAGACTCGGACTTTTACCCACTAATTTTGAGTTCATAAGCAGGCTAGCAAGAGTTAATCTCTGCTGGGATGCTTGTTAGTGTCCATTGATCACATGCTGTGTGGGAGTAAGTCAAATTCGCTCCCCTCCTATATATGTTGGCTGGATTAGTCCATTAATGCCAGCTATAGCTTCTCTATACTGGTCTAATGAAGTGTTGTGATCCAGACTTACTGCTGTGAGCCACTGTGGTGTTAACCCTTGTTGTCCTTTTGTTGCTGCTTTCCTCCTCTTGCTTTTCTCCTTAGTCTCTTACTGATTGTTCCTGTGAGTTTGTAGTGTATCTGAGTTTTGGTTTTTCTCTGTCTGTCTTTATCTGTGCTTCCATCACACTCCTGCCCTTTCCTAGCCTGGGAGGACGGGGAGGGAAACAGTTTAGTCCTGGTTGGAAGAATAGACAGTAACGGGACTCTGGAATCTCCCCCAATAGAGGTAATCTGGAGGTTAGGGATAGCCTAGGGTCCCCTAGTGGGAGGGACTTTATAGGAGCCCCCTGTCCCTTGCGCTGTCCTACAGTCACATCGTGACAGGTCTAATGTGTATGGGGACCGGTAGCAAAGACGAGACCACAGGGGTGTGTTATTTATTTTTGCCCATGAATTAATAAACCTGGAATACCCATTTAAAATAAACATCTTGCTGCAGCATATTTTGTAACACTATAACCACGCCATGAAAAATACCGCAAAAAAAATTGTGATACCTGAGGTATCCCATCAACGCATCAGTTTTACCATATAGTGAACATGGTGAATAAAATATCCAAAAAACAATTGTGCAATCGCATTTTTTTAGCAATTATTCCACATTTAGAAATTTTTTTACACTATATAGTAAAACTCACAGCTTCATTTAAAAGTTCAACTCATCCCACAGAAAATAAGCCCTTATATGGCAAGATTGACAGAAAAGTAAAAAAGCTGCGGCTCTTAGAAGAATAGGTGCAAAAAAACAAAACAGAAAAGAATGGAAAATCACCTGGGGGGTGAAATGGTTAACAGATGGGGAGTCTTCAATGTGCTTTCTTTACCAAGGCTTGGTAAAGAAAGCACATTGAAGTCTTCCCATCTGTTAAAGAATCAAAAAAGATATTACAGAAAATGTTTGGAAAAGCCTTCTCTGCATTAAATGCTTCCCCTTGGCTGTTTATTTATTGTATTACTCATCTAGCCGCTGTGTCAGATCTGGATATCTTGTGCGCTTGCATGGATTTTCCTTCTCATCCCACTTGCTTGACCCTCGCTGTCTATACGCCATTGCGCATGCTCAGGAGCCATGGTGACGAGTTCCTTCTCCGATGCATGCGGTAGATGACGTGACAGCAGGGCGGTCCATGAGATGTGTCGGATGTATTTCCACACGTGCCGCTTTGGGATTTCCGGGTTGTGGATACTAGCGGCAGACAATTACACCTTACATTTGGCGGGAGTATACCACAGAACCTCTTCCCTCTGATGAAGATAAGGCTGCTTTCACACTACGTTTTTTTAACATGCGTCCTGAACGTTTTTTTAACGCAAAAACGGATCCAGTGCAAAAGCGTTTTCATTTCAATGCATTTGCAATAGACTCGCGTCAACATGCGTTCACCTGCGTTTGCGTGCGTTATTGTGAGGATCCAGCGACTTGCCGTTTTTTAACATTTTTCAAAATCGCTACTTGTAGCGTTTTTGAGCTGCGTCCAAATACTGCAAATTGCTGGATCCTGCCTATACTGCACACAAACGTATGTGAACGCTGGCATGCTGATAGACAGGATCCTGCTTGCTCTACTGAGCATTCACAGAAACCAGCCTCGGGTGATCAGTCCCTCTCTCCCCCTCCCTCTCTGTCTTTTTCCCCCTCCCTCTCCTTTCTCTCCCCCGCCTGAGAGCGGCAGACACTCGTAACCAAGATAAATATTGGGTAACCAAGCAAAGCGCTTCTCTTAGTTACCCGATGTTTACGTTGGTTACGTGTGCAGGGAGCAGGCAGCCCTGCTCTTAGCAGCTGCGGATGCTTGTAACCATGGTAAATATCGGGTATCCAAGCAAGTTACCCGATGTTTACCTTGGTTACGAGCCTCTGCAGCTGTCAGAAGCCGGCTCCCAGTCTATCACGTTCAGTTCCACTGACTCACGATCACATGACTCCAATGCCCGCCCATAAACTTAAAGTGACAGGATCCTGCAAAAAACACATGCGTTTGCATGTGTTTTTTTGCTGTAAAAGCAGGATTCGCTTTTACAGCAAAAAAACGTTCATGACGCATGTTAAGAAAACGTAGTTTGAAAGCAGCCTAAGAAAATCGCCCCTGCAAAACGCGCATCAAGCTTGCTGAGGTCCTAAATATTTGGGATCAACCGGTGACCACCTGGTGTATACTGTAGCACTGTCTACACTTCTTCTCCTGCCTAGTGGGTATGACAGTCTGTACTGTTGTATGGGCTGGGGGACTCGGATGACATTCAATTGCACTAAAAAATGTATGTGGATATTTTGGTGGTCTGACTGTGTTCACCCGCTCAGGGATCTGCATGTTTTCATTTTGATCTTATAATTAATGCCCATTAGACTGTGATTTGGGATATACAGTACTATCCAGCTGTTTCCTTATGCATTTATGGGTCTTAACACATGTCAATTTTTTGAAACTTTTTGCTGACTTTTTTTATTTGACTATTTTTCACCATGCCTAATAAATTTTGTACATTTTTGTGCTCTATAGTGTAGGTGTGCACACAGTGTGGTTGTGGGCTCGTTCTCATCTTGGCTCCTGTCTTTGGTCACTGGGATCCTTCAGTCTCAGGGTGCCACTTATTGAGTTCAGCCAAGGCTCGCTTTGCACAAATAAGTGTTGTCAATCATAAGGGGAAGTGTTAAGAAAATAGTAAATTGAGGGGGTGTAACAGTGCCCAGAGCCGCTGGCCACACCAATGGTGCACAAAACTGTCCTCATTTTCTCAGCTACTAAAACACTGCCGTCTTTACTGCATGTATGATTTTTATAGGGGATGAGTCACATTTATAACTCTGTAAATATTTTAATCTGCATCTTGGTGGTGACAAACTCCCTTTAAAGGCTTTCCTTTGCTCTGGCAGTTGAGGCGATTCCTGACACTAGCGCAGCTGCTAAAATAGGAGCCTCTAAATTGGCGATCTGCTATTGATGTGTAATATTGATCACGAGGCCTGCATATGGATGACTATCTATTTCATCTTTTTCTCTATCCTTCTCCCTCTGTGTTTCTCTTTCCTTCCTGTTGGCTTCGCAGGAGGAGCCTAAATATTTTGTAGCATCCAGGTATCACTGCATGGTTAGACAGATGTCAGTCTTTCAATGATGTCTATAATAAATTGTCTATACTAGCTTATAGGGAGGTATGTAACTGATTCAAAGATTTTTGTTCCAGTCGGAAAGTTTTGTTTCATTTTTTATGCAAATTTCTTTGCATGTGCCCCCAAAATAACCGAAAACATTATCCTGACAGGTTGTATTTTACACTTTTAATTATGAATTCTTATTACATCATACAATAAATTCATACTCATTAGTTGTGTGCCAGTCATTCCCAGAATGAAGCACCTGAACTAGTTAACCTTATATTAATAGGTGGGACTTGTCCTTTCTCTTCCAGCTTTTTTCCAGATCATTGAAATTCCACTTGTGTTTGCAGAGACAGGGTGGGGAGAAAGAGAGAAGGTCAGAATCTCAACTTCTACAATGAGTGGCATTGTTGGAGATGCCAAGACGACGCCTTAGGGTGAGGCCATAGAAAACCAGGTGAGCGATAAATACTGAGGGACACACTTGCATGCCATTATAGCCTGCTAATCAAAAATCAGCACATAGGGAATAAAGAAATTCACGTGAGAAACCTATAATGTGGTAAGGTCAGGTAATGTCATGATGAGGTTATGTAAGGGAAAGACAGAATTAACTTTTATTGTCCATTTCTTCTTTGTCACAACAAGTAGGCTTGATTGAAATTATTCTGGAAAGTGCGAGTTATAATCTCGAGATAAGTGTCAAGAAGGTATTACGCACTCAGAAGGAGTTTCCAGGAGCTAATAAAACAGGTTGTATTAAACCTTTATTGTCTGAACGGTATTCCCAGTCACTTGTGAATCTTCTCAAATCTCCAGAAATATCTTTGCTGTGCTGGCAGTAGGGTAATAAAACTGTAATATACACGCATTCACACTGTTCAGTGCCGACCCAAGAATAAAATAAAAAATCCACATAATGAAGTGACGACCCATAATGTAGACAACCAGTCCTGGCACACCACAGTACCTCTGCCTCGTCCACCATATGCCCTGACTTATCCCCTAGATCAGTGATGTCACCTGACCTGGCTATCACTAAAAAAAAAATGTTAAACCCCTTAAAGGGAAGCTACGCTCAGAAAACGACCTATTGATTAAGTAAGGTTTTTGTGTTAATTATGTTTTCAATTTTTTTTGTACATAGTTCAATTGGTATTAAAAGTAAAAAATAGAAAACTTTCATTCTTTACATTTTTTTACACTCATACATCTCCTGTTTCAGGAAACAACACATGTACATAGTCACAATGATGAGATCCCAACTTTGTATTTTGTATTTAAGTGTCTCATGAGTGTTTGCAAAGATTAAAGGTAATTGGGGGAGGGGGGGTAAGATGTGGTCATTGCCTATTGTGACTGGTGGATACTGTGTTTTCAATTGTATATAGAGATGTTACTGTTACTTGCCTATTGTAATTCCTCCTTTGCTGATATGAAAACTCCTCCTTCCTTCAAAGGAATAGAAGTATGAGTCTAAAAACTCCCCAGTGGCCAGTGTGAGAATTGCAAGATTATTATTTTTTTTTACTAAAGATTGTGATATGGAAAAATAACAATAACCAAATAGGTCATTTTCTGCTGTTAACATTATTTTAAAGACTTATCCACTTTGGGGCTGTTTGAACAAAGCAATATTTCTATGTGTATCACTTTAATTTGCATTTTACTACTTTTGTTTAAAAAAAATCATCACTTTTTAGCGAAAATTCTTAATAAATATATATATATATATATATATATATATATATATATATATATTGTACCTTTTTTTGTGGCACCATATTGTGGGAGATTTTATATTTTCATCTTTCCATTTATAGAGCTGCATCAGGACTTTGTTATTTTTTCCATTATAGTCTACTGTGTTTATTAATACCATTTATGTATATGTATTATTTTAGGAATTTTTTTTGTAGGCAGGATAAATAAAAACTTCAATTCTTGCGTTGTTTTTCTATACATATATTTTTGCAGTATTAACCATGTGAAATAAAATATATTCCGTTTACAGATTAAATTACATGTTATTTGAAAAACTAGATTTTTGGAGTGTGTTATAACTTTTTTTAAAGAGTCAAAAATCATTATTTTTGCTATACTTATCAGTCTCTCAACGAGACGTAAACATGTGACTTTATCTCCGTCAGCACCATGCATTCAGGTACCTTATAGATGACGTTGTCTCTGAACCAAGTTGTCTCTTTTTTTCATCTTCTCCAGATGCCATGATGTCTTTTCACATACACAGCTCATCTATGCAGACTTCCATCTTCTCCATTCTTGTGCAGCACATCCTGGCGCGATACTCTTAAAATAGCAGAATGGTTATAATTCTCTTATGTAAAAATATCTGCCCTGCTCTGTGCCTCTGAATAAATAATGCACCTCACTGTGTTCTCTTCTCAATATATGATGCACACACTGTCCCTCTAATGGTACAGACTCAGAGACTAGCCCACTTCCACTATGGGGGGTGGCAAAACGCAGCCACCAGGGAGACTCTAAAGGCCCCGTCACACTAAGCAACATCGCTAGCAACATCGCTGGTAACGAACAACTTTTGTGACGTTGCTAGCGATGTTGCGGTGTGTGACATCCAGCAACAACCTGGCCCCTGCTGTGAGGTCGCTGGTTGTTGCTGAATGTCCTGGGCCATTTTTTAGTTGTTGCTGTCCCGCTGTGAAGCACAGATCGCTGTGTGTGACAGCGAGACAGCAACAACTAAATGTGCAGGCAGCAGGAGCGGGCTTCTGCGGAGGCTGGTAACCAATGTAAACATCGGGTAACCAAGAAGCCCTGTCCTTGGTTACCCGATATTTACCTTTGATACCAGCCTCCGCCGCTCTCACTGTCAGTGCTGGCTCCTGCTCTGTGCACATGTAGCTGCAGAACACATCGGGTTAATTAACCCGATGTGTGCTGTAACTAGGAGAGCAAGGAGCCAGCGCTAAGCATTGTGCGCTGCTCCCTGCTCTGTGCACATTTAGCTGCAGCACACATCGGGTAATTAACCCCATGTGTGCTGTACTAGGAGAGCAGGGAGCCAGCGCTCAGTGTGCGCTGCTCCCTGCTCTCTGCACGTGTAGCTGCGTGAGCTGGTAACCAAGGTAAATATCGGGTTGGTTTCCCGATATTTACCTTAGTTACCAAGCACAGCATCTTCCACGCGGCGCTGGGGGCTGGTCACTGGTTGCTGGTGAGCTCACCAGCAACTCGTGTAGCCACGCTCCAGCGATCCCTGCCAGGTCAGGTTGCTGGTGGGATCGCTGGAGCGTCGCAGTGTGACATCTCACCAGCAACCTCCTAGCAACTTACCAGCGATCCCTATCGTTGTTGGGATCGCTGGTAAGTTGCTTAGTGTGACTGGACCTTTAGACTGCCACACCAGGCAACCCAACAGAGCCCCAATGACAGCGGTGCCAGTGTGGCACATGCAACACCGCATCCCCCCAGATACGCATCTGATGTATACATCCATCTTGGATCACTAAATGACATGTTGTTATATCGAAGATGTTATGTAGCCTTGGGATGAAACATTATCCGCAGTGATCAACAGTCACATTTTTAGTATATTGTAATTAGATTTATTATCACATTGCTAACACAGCACTTGGGTTTCAAAAACACCAAGGGTCTCAAAATAACCATTTAAAGGAAATCTGTCACCAGAATGTTTCTATGTAATCTTAGAGAAGCTGCTTGCTGCAGTTTGATAAAATCCCTGTTTCTAGGCTGCAGCTTACCAGTTAGGCTGCTTTCACTCTACGTTTTTTAAGATGCGTCATGAACGTTTTTTTAACGCAAAAACGGATCCAGTGCAAATGCGTTTTCATTTCAATGCATTTGCAATGGACTCGCGTCAACATGCGTTCACATGCGTTTGCGTGCGTTATAGTGAGGATCCAGCGACTTGCAGTATTTTTTTCTTTTTTCAAAAAGGCTACTTGTAGCGTTTTTGAGCTGCGTCCAAATACTGCAAGTCGCTGGATCCTGACTATTCTCCACGCAAACGTATGTGAACGCTGGCATGCTGATAGACAGGATCCTGCTTGCTCTACTGAGCATGCCCAGAAATCAGCCTGGCGTGATCAGTCTCTCTCTCCCCCTCCCTCTCTCCCCCTCCCTCTCTCTCTCTCCCCCACCTGAAGGTGGCGGACGCTCGTAACCAAGGTAAATATCGGGTAACCAAGCAAAGCGCTTTGCTTAGTTTCCCGATGTTTACCTTAGTTACGTGTGCAGGGAGCAGGCAGCCCGGCTCCTAGCAGCTATGGACGCTTGTAACCAAGGTAAATATCGGGTATCCAAGCAAAGCACTTTGCTTAGTTACCCGATGTTTACCTTGGTTACCAGTGTCCGCAGCTGTCAGATGCTGGCTCCCAGTCTATCACATTAAGTTCCCCTCACTCCCGATCACATGACTCCAATGCCTACCCATAAACTTCAAGTGACAGGATCCTGCAAAATAACACATGCATTTGCATGCGTTTTTCTTTGTAAAAACAGGATCCACTTTTACAGCAAAAAAAGTTCATGACGCATGTTAAAAAAACGTAGTGTGAAAGCAGCCTAGGGCTGCTTTCACACTACGTTTTTTTCACATGCGTCCTGAACGTTTTTTTTGCTGCAAAAGCGGATCCAGTACAAATGCGTTTTCATTTCAATGCATTTGCAATGGACTTGCATCAACATGCGTTGACCTGCGTTTGCGTGCAGTTTTGTCAGGATCCAGCGACTTGCAGTTTTTTAACATTGTTTAAAAATGCTACTTGTAGCGTTTTTGAGCTGCGTCCAAATACTGCAAGTCGCTGGATCCTTACTAAACAGCACGCAAACGCATGTGAACGGTGGTGTGCTGATAAACAGGATCCTGTATGGTGTACTGAGCATGCCCAGAAACCACAGAGAGTGAGTTTGTTTCTTTATTTCTCTCTCTCTTTCTCCCTTTCTTTCTATCTCTTTCTCTCTCTCTCTTTTTCTCTCACTCTCGTTCTCTCTCTCACTCTCTTTCTCTCTCTCTTTATCTCTTTCTTTCTGTCTCTCTTCCTCTCTCTCTTTCTTTCTCTCTTCTCTTCCTCTCTCTCTCTTTCTCCTCTTGTTTTCCCCAGGGCCATCTGAATTTCCAGTCTGTCACGTTTAGTTCCACTGACTCCCGATCACATGACTCCAATGCCCGCCCATAAACGTCAAGTCAAGTGGCAGGATCCTGTAAAATAACACATGCATTTGCATGCGTTTTTCTTTAGAAAAACAGGATAAGCTTTTGCAGCAAAAAAAATGTTCATAACACATGTTAAAAAAAACATAGTGTGAAAGCAGCCTTACCTGAATGCTGAGCTCTGTATAACCCTACCCACACCACTGATTAGCATCTTTCTAACAATGCACAGTATAAAAGCTGCCAATCACTAGTGGTGGTGAAGTTATACAGAGAAGGAGAACTAAAAAGAAAGCCATGGAACCCATAGGGTGTAGGGGCGACATGACAGCCCGGAGGGTAGGGAGTTGATGGGGTTAAACAGTGTTGGTTCGTTTAGCAATGAGGAAAAGAAGGTGATTGGTTAGGGGGTGGAGTGTGGTGGAAGGAAAGGAGGGAGCTTTATGGTGTATATAATAGGAGGTGGGAGTCAATTATCTCCTCTTGCATTTCCTGGATGACAGCTTGAACGGGCTGGGGAACCCCCATCATGACATCCAGCATGATGGATCCGGACATCGCAGATCTGCACCTTGGACGGGCTGGGGAACCTCCATCATGATGTCCTGAGGAATCCTCGGATCTGGTCAGCATGGCGGTGCAGGGCGCCCAGGTAGTGCAGTCCTACACCCAGGCTGCCTGGGTGTCTCCTCGGCACCTTCCCCTCCCCCCCCCTCTTTGCTGTAGTGCTGGCAGTTTCAGGACTCGCCGGGGTCTTTTGGGGAAGGTGGGGGTGAGGAGGACAACGTGAGAGCCCCCACTCCCATGGGGACCCTCCGCAGCTGGGTGGGCAGCGGTAGCTTGCAGCGCCCGCTCTGGCTGTCGGGAGGAATCTCCTGCAGGGCCGCGACGGCTGAAAAGGGGGCGTGTCCAGCCCGGGGGCCTACTTCCGGTGTAAGGCCTCAGGCTGGATTTTTTGAGCGATGCGGCCGCTCCCGGCAGGGAGCGCGCCCAGTGGCGGTGGATGGACAAAACCCCCCCCCTCCCTCCGCGAGGGGGCGGAGGACGGCTGCCTACAGGGTCACCTCACCTGTGTGGCTTGGATTATTGGGACCGGAGGACTGGGCGCAGAAGGCGGCGGCGAGGAGGAGACAGGAGGCGCCTGCAGGGTCACCTCACCTGTGTGGCTGGATTATCGGGACCGGAGGACTGGGCGCAGTAGGCGGCGGCGAGGAGGAGACAGGAGGCGCCTGCAGGGTCACCTCACCTGTGTGGCTGGATCATCGGGACCGGAGGACTGGGCGCAGCAGGTGGCGACGAGGAGGAGACAGGAGGCCTGCTGTCTATCCTGGAGCAGGCATTGGGACAAGGGTGCAGCTCTCATCAGTAGCGGCTTCCCCCAGGAGGGGAGCGCCCAGCATTGTGGAGGCGACAATCGGCCTAAACAGGGCATGTGGACACGGTGCTCCTGGCGTCAGGGGGCGAACCCGGCGGGCATTCGGTGCCTGCAGCTTGAGGGACTGTCCCGGGATCAGCGACGGACGACTGGCGAAAAGGACGGTGACGGCTGATCTGAGGGCGTCCTCTGGAGGCAGCCTGGCGCGGTAATCAATTTAAGTTTCAGCCTTTTTGTAGTGGTGGGGGGACAGTCGCTGTAGTGGAGTAGTGTCTGGAGATATGGGTAGCAGCTGGGGGGGTTTGGAGCATGTGGTTAGTTCATAGGTCGGTTGGTTGTTCTGGAGGCCAGGGGCAGAGTTACGGACGGGGTGGTCTCATGGCAGCGGGGCCGTGAGGGTGCAGGTGGCATCAGGTCCGGTGGTTACAGTTGCAGGTTGGGGATGGCGAGGTTCGGCGTTTACCGCAGTTTAGGTCTTGTGAGACTTGGTTAAGGGGGCTGATGATTGCGGCACATGTGAGCGGGTGAGACGGCGCAGTTATTGAAGGTTTGCTGGGGTGTTTCATTATTAATCTTCTGATGCATGGTGGTTCTTATTGGATGAATTATGGTGGGTAAGGTAAAGGGGCGAGGGGTCCCGCGGTACGGTGTGTTCGAGGAGTTTTCAGGGGGTTTTTGTGAGTGATGTGTAGGTGCGGGGCCCCGGTATGGCGCGAGGGTTGCTGTGGATAAGTGAATAAAGGAGAGCGGAAATGTAGGAGAAGGTGAAGTGTTGGTTGCTGTAATGGTTTTGTAGGTTTGCAACCGCATCAATGGTAACATGGGGTTAATTTGTGGCTAGTCAGCATGTTATCCCATTGTGGAGGTTGGTGCTGGGAGGAATGTTGAGTCCAGCGTGACTGAATTGGTGTTAATGTAGGTGCTGGGCAGCTTTGGGCTGCTGTGGGTGAACTCGGTTAATCAGCAATGGTGGGCTGCGGACGGAATAATGGAGTTCTTCGGACAGCCGTGATTACGGGTGGGGACTATGCGAGTTATGGTTTGGACTAGAGGATTGGGTACTTGTGGTGCATAGAATGTAAGTCGGATAGCTTAGGGCCATCTGGTATTATTGGGTGTTTTGCATGGGTGGACTCCTGGCATCTGTGGGCCGGTGGAGTCTATTTAATATTCATATACAATTTAAAAAAAAAAAGGAATGCTTGGCCTGGTGGTAGGTATGGGCATCTGGGTAAGGGTTTGCTTAGGGAGTCGTGGTGCTCCGGTCTCACGGCACGAAGGTATTTGGTTTGAAGGTGCAGTTGTGCGTTACGGGAAAATGGTGGTACGCCCCACGGTGGTCGGCTTTGAGCGGATACTATGGTGTGGCCAAGGTTTTAATTTATCTTGGGGTGTAATATGAGAGCTCAAAGGGGGTTGCGTGTCACAAGGTTTTCCTTGAGATCGAAAGGCCCGGACATGGTGTTTGGTAAAGTTGTGGATCCTGATGCCCATAGTAGCATATGGAGTCAATCGGGCCAGTGGTGTGGCTGCAATTTTCCGGTGGGCATTGTAGTACAGGGAGCTTGTCGTGGTCCAGTTTGCAGAGGCAAGCGGACTATGCATTATGGTTGGAGGTGTTGTTGGGGACCTTGGGATTGAAGGTAATGCTTCAATATCTTCGACTCAGTAAGGGGTACAGGGCGATGGTTGCGGTTGTTTTGTTTTTTGAGGCCGTGTTAATTTTGGGGTGGAGCATGGTTCCGTTAGGCCGTGTGGGCCTCGTTGAAATTAAGTGGGCCTGATTTCGGATGAAGAAGGTCCATTAGTGTGGTAGTTGAGTATGTGGGAAGATTTTGGGATTTTCTGGGGAAGACAGCTCGAGCCTCTGTTGTTGTCAGAGGGTGTGATGGCGGAATAAATCGGTCAGGGGCGACCAGTAGTGATATTTGGCTCTGGGGAAGCTGCAAGGTCAGCTGTAGGGGAAATTTCAAGGCTATGGATTGCAGTCGTTTTACAGCGGGGTTTCACTTTAGCGGTTTCCTGGGAGAACTAGGTTTGGGGTGCGAAGTGACCCAGTAGCATAAGCAGTGTGAGTGTCATCCTGTTGTTGTGTCTCAACCCCAGTGGTGGTTTAATTCAGCTGGAGAATGGAGGAGGAGGACTGACTGTACAGGGTGACTGTACAGTGGTTCTTTGGTCGGTACTGGGGAGGACGATGGTACAGTCGGTACTGCATTTAATTGGTTATAATAAGGCCAGCGGGGCATGGTGTGGATTCCGGTATAGTTTGGGAGCTTGTGGCATGGTGGGCCTGAGTGGCCGTCAGAGGGACCCGGTGGCTCCTGCCACCAAGGATCAGGGGAGTGCGGTGCAGTAAGGTGGACTGGGTACGCTGGATGGTGCATATATGGGATGCTCAGAGTTTAAGTGATAGATGGAAAGGTTTTAATGGTTGGTTTGGCTTGCAAGTTGGGGGAGCAAGCGTTGGGTGTGTGGGGGTCCAGGCCACGCAAGGTGTAACGTGGCCTGTTCTGTGGCGGGGGTAGGTCTGGTCCAGAGGCGGTTTAACGGATAATGTTATTTGATTGGAGAGTCACTTGTAGGATATAGTGGCTCCGGTTACAAGGATCTTGCAGGCATGGGTCCTGCAAGGTGGGGGGTATTGATCCGTAGGTGATTCATACCTCATCTCCGGCCCGGTGTGTGTTGCGGCCAGGGATCATGTTTTGGTGGTGGAAGGTGGTTTCTGGACCGGGCCTACCCAGGGTTACGTATTGTA
The DNA here is from genome assembly GCF_048569485.1 of Anomaloglossus baeobatrachus. Lineage (NCBI taxonomy): Eukaryota > Metazoa > Chordata > Amphibia > Anura > Aromobatidae > Anomaloglossus > Anomaloglossus baeobatrachus. The sequence continues at coordinate 91,528,571 of NC_134360.1, read as the reverse complement.
TTACGTACTGTATTATTATTATTATGGTATTACCTATTGTTAAATGTTGGGGACGCCCGTTGGACGGCGCCCACTTGTGTTAGTCTGTAAACAATAGGCAATAAAGGGCTGCTGTGGCCATTTTTTACCAAGTCGCAAGCAGTGTCCGTGTATTATTGATACCGGGTAAGGGTAATTGGGAATAATATAGGAATCAACGACCGGAAAATACCTCCTGGAAATGTCAAGAAAGCCATGGAACCCATAGGGTGTAGGGGCGACATGACAGCCCGGAGGGTAGGGAGTTGATGGGGTTAAACAGTGTTGGTTCGTTTAGCAATGAGGAAAAGAAGGTGATTGGTTAGGGGGTGGAGTGTGGTGGAAGGAAAGGAGGGAGCTTTATGGTGTATATAATAGGAGGTGGGAGTCCATTACCTCCTCTTGCATTTTCCTGGATGACAGCTTCCCACCCACCCTCCCTTCTATTGTGTATTGTTATTATTGGTGTTTATATGCATGTATAGTTATTCAATTTTTAGAGCCATTACAACAAAAAAAAAAAATGAGAAAAGAAAGGATTGGAGAAAGTGTCGTGTATAAAATAATAATAATAATAAAAAAAAAAAAAAAACGAAACAAAAGAGATTTCTATGTGGATTGTGATGTATATTGTCATTTGGGATTCTTGGAAGTGGGTGAATAAGATGGGGGTAATGTGGGAATATATGTATATGTATATGATGTGTATGATGTATATGTGTATGGTCAGCATAAATAATGGGGATTATGTCCTTTTTCACAGCAGCGGGGGTAGGTCTGGTCCAGAGGAGCTCTAATTGTTACTGGTGTTTGGATGGAGAGCCACTGGGGAAGGTACAGTGGCTCCGGTTACTGGTGACCTGCAGGTACATGACCATTGAGGAAGGATTCTCCAGTCGTGCTGTATGTGTGTTACCCACCAATACCATCTGTAAATAATACACGAACTGCATGTGACTTGGTTTAAAATTGGCCACAGCAGCCTTTATTACCTATTATTTACATACTAACACAAGGGGGCGCCGTCCAACGGGCGACCCCAACAAATAACAATAGGTAACACAGTAACCAATGCAGTAAATATACAACCCTGAGTAGGCCCAGTCCAGGAACCACTTCTCACCCCAGTATCCCTGGCCGCAACACACCGACCCAGAGATGAGGTATTAATCACCTACGGATTAACCCTCCAACTTTGCAGAACCCCGTGCCTGCAACATCCCGGAACCTGGAGCCACCATACCAAGATGGTGTCTCTCTGTCCAGTTACCATTGCCTTCAACCGCCTCTGGACCAGACCTACCCCCCGCTGCTGTGACAAAGAAACAACCCAGACAAAATTCCCCTCGGTATTAAACACAAGGGAGGGTGGGCGGGGATCGTTCCATATCCGGAAGTCAAGAGAGAGGGGGTAAGTCAAAGTCCTTTACTTACACCCCTCAACTGTCCCACCTCTTCCTCCAGGGAACTCCTCCTACCCACCAATCCCTTTTATTCTGCCTTATAAACAAACCATTCCTGTTTCCATTAACCCCATCACTCCTTCCCTTCCCTCTAGTCATGTCGCCCCTCCACCCTATGGGTTCCATGGCTTTCTTGACCATTGAGGAAGGATTCTCCAGTCGTGCTGTATGTGTGTTACCCACCAATACCATCTGTAAATAATACACGAACTGCATGTGACTTGGTTTAAAATTGGCCACAGCAGCCTTTATTACCTATTATTTACATACTAACACAAGGGGGCGCCGTCCAACGGGCGACCCCAACAAATAACAATAGGTAACACAGTAACCAATGCAGTAAATATACAACCCTGAGTAGGCCCAGTCCAGGAACCACTTCTCACCCCAGTATCCCTGGCCGCAACACACCGACCCAGAGATGAGGTATTAATCACCTACGGATTAACCCTCCAACTTTGCAGAACCCCGTGCCTGCAACATCCCGGAACCTGGAGCCACCATACCAAGATGGTGTCTCTCTGTCCAGTTACCATTGCCTTCAACCGCCTCTGGACCAGACCTACCCCCCGCCACAGGACAGGGCACGTGACTCCTTACGTGGCCTGGACCCGCCACACACCAAAAGCTTGTACCACACCTCCACGCAATCCCAGCGTCCACAAACAGCACCAAGAACGTTAAGATGCACCCCCATCGCATCACCAAAACCACCAGTTCAGCGCCACCAACTTTAGGCGCCGCCCCCCAATAAAGGCTCGATTGATACTGCCTACCGCACAAGCCACACGCCATTCCAAACCGGTCACACTATCAAAAACTACCCCACGATTAAGCCCGGGTATGTCTTCCACAATGCAACAAACCAACAATTTTTTTTTTTTTTAAAACATTCATAAATAACTTCTCGAGATACCTAATCGCTGCCTCCCACTCACTGGACCAGTACCATCGACCCGTCCAGACCCCACTGGCAAAATTTGGGCGAGCCTCAGACCGTCGAGGCCCCGAGAACCAACGAATGCCCAAATATCCAAATGAGGCACACCCTCACCACAAAACCCAGAGGTTATAAACCCACAGATAACACCAACCTGTTACGCCAACCCATTCCACTCCCAAAAGACTCAAACGCCCCCATTGGCCTTAACCCGATAACAACTGAGGCCAACGTAACACCGAAACAAGAGGACTCCCACCTCCCAATACTTCTCACCACCCCTTTTCTGAGCCCACCGAGGGGCCTCCGTGGAAGCCCAATCCAGAAGGAAGACGACCCATAGTATTCCGGGCGCCCACCCCCGCCACCTGCAATCCAGTCTGCAGCGCTGCCACAAAATGGTACCTTAACAAACACGACACAATAATGATCCTGGGCGTCCTCACAACATAAATTCCGCACCCGGGACCGCGTATAACAACACCAACCTTCACCACCCGCCTAATCTGATTCGGTGAGCGACAAAGCCGGCGCTCAACCCACTGCACCACCTCGGACACATCCTCCAACATCCAACCTCCGCTCCTAACCGTAGATGGGCTGACCAACCCCACAATCTCAAAGCCTCCCAAAAGGCTAACACAAACCGTTTTGGACAAGGGAAACAAAACCTGCTCGTGCTCAGATGAACATAGCCACCACAAACCACTCACCAAACGCTGCCACAAAACAACGGAGACGGACCCTTGTATCCCGCTGCCTCACACCCGTACGACCAAACCCTTCAAGGCCTGCCGCGCACTAAGATCCTGCGCAAAAACATCTCTCCACATCTAATCCTCAACAAGACAGCCACAGCCGCCACCCTCTGCTCCACTGCTGACGCCGGCCTAGCAGCCTGAAAACCGTTAATCACCACTGCCAATGCCCCCACCAAATACTCCACCGGGCCTTCCTCACACATTGTCCCAAACAACGTTATCCGCGCCACCCACACTTCTGGATATCAGCCCCAAATAACCTCAGTCACTGGGCACCGAGCCGCTCCCCAACACAGCCACACCAGACTCCACAAGCCCTCAGGACACACCGTGCCCACCTCGTCTGTTACGCGGCCTCAACTCCCGAGACCTGCAGAACTGGAAGGAAACAAAGCAGCTGCTATTCCCTTGGCGAACCCCAGTACTGGTTGCGCCACGCATACCATTTTTTTTTTTTTTTTTTAAACGCATACAATTGCGAAACCAACTGTCGCAAGTACGCCACCCTTGGCCCCAGGATTAGCAAACCAACTATTAATCGAATTCTCCACCAACTGATAGTCAGAATGACAGCACACCTTCCTCTTGGAAAAACTGCCAACCTCCCCAACCCGACTACTACCACCGATTGGAAGCGCTACCCCACAATGCCCAACCAGAAAACCAACTGGACCCGCTGCATCCGAGTACCGCAGCTACGTTCCATCAGACACCACCTTACCCAGCCACAATCCGCGGCCACTAAGTCGCCGTAAGAAAAAACCTCCTACACCATCAGATCGTCATTGATCTCCTTCGTGACCACACACAAATGATCCGATGGCTGCACCCTTGGCGCAGCCATCGCCAGCCGTCCAGCAGACACACCCCCCAGCGGCGTAACTCTGCACCCGTGGTTCGACCGCCCCTGCAAAGACTGCACCGCCTGAAACCGCACCGTCTTAGCTGACCTAACTGCCTCTATCGCAGCCCATAGGACCACACCATTACCTTCGAATCCTACCTCTCTGACCATAACATCAAACTTTATCCCCCACAAACTGTATCACTGGCGTTGGACCCTCAGTCTTCGCCTGCGCCAACAGGCCCAAAAGAGTATCCACCACCATCTGCAATGAAACAAACAACCTCAACGAATCATCAACCCGCCAACCCGATGTAAAGAGAATCAACCTATAATGAATAAGAGGTGTAAGCTGGGACACACCACGCACAAACCACTCCACAAAGAAATAACCGCCCCCAACGGAACATAAAATGGGACAAAACCCATTAGCCCCCACCGATCAGCATAATAATAACTCCCCTCCCCACCGCAGCACCAGAACTGCTAGCTAGCAGGGTGGACCAGTAACAACCTAAATGCCGCCTCCAAATCCACCTTTGCCATCAATGCTCCACGGCTCACCGCCTTTACCAAATCCCACCCTCTGTCCAACGACACATAATAAACCGCCGACAATTCTGGAGCCAAGCAGGCATACACCGATGACTCCTCCAGATAAGATACGTTTTGAACAAGCCGAAATATATACATCTATATACAGCTCATTTCCGGCACTACCCACCAACAGAGAAACCCAATCATGACAAGGAGGGCCCCGAATGGCCCACCCATCCTGCCCAAAGCCACGTCCTGACCCCTCTTTCCACTGACAACCACCAGGTGTCCCCTAGCCCAGCACAAACTTCCAATAAGGAGGCAAAGATCCACCAATATAAATAGAAAGACGCAGAATTACTATGTTCCTTACCACAACCCAACACGTATGCTTAAGACAACCGTCCGCGCCAAATCTGCACCACCCATCATTCTATTCCCCCCAAAAAACCCTCATCGACCGTGTCGCCGGGGTTCCACGCCCCGAACAGCCAACTACCCCCCAAAAGGGGGGGGGCTGACTAGGAGCCGCCATCCACTGCAGCCATAAGGATGTGCCCGTATGCTCCTACCGCATACTGGCACGCAACACCTTCCCTTGCTGAAATTACACGGCGTACTGAAGCCAGACTAAACCGCCATATGACCTAAACAAGCCACCCCAAATGGATCCATATAACCGAACCATGCCGAACCAATTACCCAATTCCTTCCCCCGATACCCTTGCCAAAAACGCAAATGCCCGCAGCCACGTTGCAAATGTACGAGGGGTGAGCCTCCACCGGCGCTCCCCTCCCTCTACTTATCCTTCCTGGAATCACTTGGCTTAACCTAATCCAGGTGAAACTGTTCCAGGGGGAGCAGCGAAACTATTGCTACACGTTCCCCCATTCAAATCTTATCCCTCACATCCTCCAGCAAGTGAGCCCCCCCCCAGCGGGCCTTTGAAGCACCCATAACTCTCACACTTGACCACTGTCAGCCCAATGCACCACCTCATCCCCCTCTTCGCTCCTCACCACTCACTCTGTCACAGCCCTTGCCGCCTCTGCCCGAAAATGCTCCCCTGCCGCCTCATGCGCGCTCACTCTGCCTGCCGCACCTGCGCCTACTAACCACCGATCCCGTCCATGCCGCCGGCGGTGCATGCGCACCCTCCACAACCGTATACACTACTGCAGTAAACCCCATACCTTGTCAAAACACAAACCCACTCGGCGCTGCCGTGTCCGCAGCCGCCCCCCCCCACCAACTGCGCCCCAACCCTGCCGAATCCACGGCCGTCTCACCCGACCGCGACCCGGCGTATCCTGGAATAAAAGTCACGCCATCCAGACGTCTGATTCTTCCGTCGCTGCTTCCTCCTCCTCCTCGCTGGAGCCGACCGCCTCTGGCTCATGTAATGCAGACGCCGCCGAAGCGCTGCCACCACCACGGCCGTCCTCCTGGTACGCCGCGTGGGCACCATCCTCCAAGCTCCATCTTCTGTCCCGCGGCGACAACCCCGGAAACCGTCCCGACCCACGGGCTGCCACCGCGGGCCTCATCTTCTGGCCCGACCCCCCCCTGCTGCCTGCAAGGACAGGGGGTACCTGTGGCCCGACCCGCTGCCAGCAGACTCCCATCCAGAGCCGCCAGCCTCCTGCCCACCTGGGCCCAGAAGGCATCCGTCCGCCGGGTCCTCGCCCCCCTGGGGGAGACCGCCGCTGCCGGGATCTGCACGCCTGCTCTGGGTGACCAGGCGGGGACCGCAGGGTCCCCGCCGTCACCCCCACGTACCGACGCCTCCCGGGCATCCGTCGCACCAGGCTCGCCTGCCCTGGTGCCGGACCCCTTGCTGGCTGCAGCCCCCCGGCCACCCCCCCTCCACCCACGGGGGAAGGGGGGTAACGCTGGCCTCCGTCCTCGCCGGGCGCTCTCCTGGCCAGGAGCCGCCGCATCCAGCCCTCCTGGGCCCCATGAAAGCCTCTGTCCGCTGGGCCCTCCCCCTCCTGGGGGAGACCGCCGCGGCCGGGAGCTGCAACCTGATCTGGGTGACCAAGCAGAAACCGCAGGGCCCCTGCCGTCACCCCCACTCACCGACGCCTCCTGGGCACCCGTCGCCCCAGGCCCGCCTGCCCTGGTGCCGGACCCACCACTGGCTGCAGCTCCGCGGCCCCCCCCCACTGTCCGCGAGGGGTAAAGCTGGCCTCTGTCACCGCCGGGCGCTCTCCCCGTCCGGGAGCCGCCGCATCCAGCAATCCAGGCCGCGGCTCGGACCGGAAATAGGCCGCAGACAAGCCACGCCCCCCTCCCGGCTGCCGCGGCCCGGACGGAGATTCCTCCCGCGGCCGGAGCAGCAGCTGAGTACTGCCCTGCCCACGTCCTACCGCGGAGGGTCCCCGAAGGGGCTCTCACATCTCCTCCTCGCTCCCCCCGCACACGGCAAGTACCTGAGATATGAGGGAGGGGGGACGCCGCCCGCAGCTGACAGGGGAGCGAGGGGAAAGTGCCAACGGGTTAACCCCCAGCAGCCAAGGCGTGGGACCGCGCTGCCAGGGGCCCGTGCACTGCCATGATGAATCCGCTGGTCCCGGGTAGCAGCCATCCTGTCGCACGTCCGGATCGTTCCATATCCGGAAGTCTGGTGATGTGAGGGGCTGGGGAACCTCCATTATGACGTCCTTGTACAGATCTTTGTGTCCTTCTAAATACTCCCACTCCTCCATGGAGAAATAGAAGGTGACGTCCTGACACCTTATAGGAACCTCTCCAGTCAGATCGTTCCATATCCGGAAGTCAAGAGAGAGGGGGTAAGTCAAAGTCCTTTACTTACACCCCTCAACTGTCCCACCTCTTCCTCCAGGGAACTCCTCCTACCCACCAATCCCTTTTATTCTGCCTTATAAACAAACCATTCCTGTTTCCATTAACCCCATCACTCCTTCCCTTCCCTCTAGTCATGTCGCCCCTCCACCCTATGGGTTCCATGGCTTTCTAGGTTGTCTGCAGGGAGGAGGTATTGCTCCGTTGGTGATCAATGCCTTATATATGGGTCAGGGTTGTTGCCAAGGATTATATATTAAGGAGTTGATGGTTGCCAGGGAGTCACAGGTGGCTATAGTGCCCCAGGTGATAGGTAATTGAAAGTACGGGTGTTTTTGGTTTGGGTAAGGGTATTACTCCTTTGGTGACTTTTACCTCATTTAAATATGGGACCATTGTTATTGTCAGTGATCCATTTTGGTGAAATGGTAATCGCAGGAGGAGTCACTGGTTGGGGTCATGGTTCTGGATCCAAGTGCAGTGCAAGCACGTGGTTCTGCAAGGCATAGGGGTTTTGATCCGTAGGTGATTAATACCTCTTATCTCTGGGCTAGTTGCAGCCGGGGATGTTGTTGGATTAAAGTCGCTAGCGGGCTTTAAGGTTTTGAGGTCACAGTTACTGTTATGCACATGGGGGATTGATCCATAGGTGATTGATGCCTCATATCTCTGGGCTGGAGGTTGCAGCCGGGGATAATATTGAGTTGGAGGTAAAGAGGAATGTAAGGTTTTGAGACACGGTTGATACTTGATGCTACTTGGGGGGGTTTTAATCCGTAGGTGATTAATGCCCCCATCTCTGGGTCGGTGTCTTGCGGCCAGGGATCGTGTTTCTGACGGTTGTGTGATTTGAAGGGTCACTTGTAGGATATAGTGGCTTTGGTTACAGGGATCTTGCAGGCATGGGGTCCTGCAAGGTTGGGGTATTGATCCGTAGGTGATTAATGCCTCGTATCTCTGGGTCGGTGTGTTGCGGCCAGGGATCGTGTTTTTCTGACGGTTTGTGTGATTGAAGAGTCACTTGCGGAATACAGTGGCTTTGGTTACAGGGATCTTGCAGGCATGGGGTCCTGCAAGGTTGGGGTATTGATCCGTAGGTGATTAATGCCTCGTATCTCTGGGTCGGTGTGCTGCGGCCAGGGATTGTGTTCTGGTGGTGGAGTATGGCTTCAGGACCGGACTTATGGCGGGGGTAGGTCTGGTCCAGAGGCGGTTTAACGGATAATGTTATTTGATTGGAGAGTCACTTGTAGGATATAGTGGCTCCGGTTACAAGGATCTTGCAGGCATGGGTCCTGCAAGGTGGGGGGTATTGATCCGTAGGTGATTCATACCTCATCTCCGGCCCGGTGTGTGTTGCGGCCAGGGATCATGTTTTGGTGGTGGAAGGTGGTTTCTGGACCGGGCCTACCCAGGGTTACGTATTGTATTACGTACTGTATTATTATTATTATGGTATTACCTATTGTTAAATGTTGGGGACGCCCGTTGGACGGCGCCCCCTTGTGTTAGTGTGTAAACAATAGGCAATAAAGGGCTGCTGTGGCCATTTTTTACCAAGTCGCAAGCAGTGTCCGTGTATTATTGATACCGGGTAAGGGTAATTGGGAATAATATAGGAATCAACGACCGGAAAATCCCTCCTGGAAATGTCATGCCTTAGACAGTTAGATCTCTAGTGACAATGTCCTGCTGATATTCAAATTATCTCTTCAGGGAGGAAGAAGAAGAACATTAGTGCCACCTATTGGAGGTAGCAATCCTGGAAGTCAAAGTGACCCTCCAACAAGTCTCGTCGTATGACTTAGGGGCCCTTTGCACACTACGACATCGCAAGCCGATGCTGCGATGCCGAGCGCGATAGTCCCCACCCCCGTTGCAGCTGCGATATCTTGTGATAGCAGCCGAAGCGAATATTATCGCTACGATAGCTTCACATGCACTTACCTGCCCTGCGACGTCGCTCTGGACGGCGACCCGCCTCCTTCCTAAGGGGGCGGGTCGTGTGGCGTCACAGCGACGTCACACGGCAGACGGCCAATAGAAGTGGAGGGGCGAAGATGAGCGGGACATAAACATCCCGCCCACCTCTTTCCTTCCGCATTGCAGACGGGACGCAGGTAGGAGATGTTCCTCGCTCCTGCGACTTACTTCATACACAGCGATGTATGCTGCCGCAGGAACGAGGCACAACATCGTACCGTCGCAGCAGCCAAAATAATGAAAATGACCAACACTACACTGATCATACGATACTGATGCTTTTGCGCTCAGTAATCGTTAAAACAATTTACACACTACCATGTCGAGAGCGACGCCTGAAGTGCGTCACTTTCGATTTGACCCCACCGACATCGCACCTGCGATGTCGTAGTGTGCAAAGGGCCCCTTAGGATTTATGCCAGATCAGAACCTCAATTTGCAGATACATTGTTTAGGGATGGTTGTCCCTCATTAGCGCAAAGTATAAGATCTGATCTGGCTGTTTGAGAGGCTAAGATGTAGTCTAAAGGGAAAGCTATTCACCTTAGACCCACAACACACATCCGTTTTTTTTGTACGTGTGCGGTACGTATTTGCACGTACCGGAGACACGGAGACCCATGTTATTCAATGGTAGATGGCACACACACGTAAAATCACACGGAACGTGTGTCCGTGTAGTAAGTACGTGTGCGCGCTTTTCTACACGGACGACATGTCCGTTTTTGCCCGGCAGTATGCAGGCACGGACCCGCTTTAGTCTATGGGTCCGTGCATGCACACGGAGTATGTCTGTGTTCAGCACGTATCATCCGTGTCCGTTTTTCATCACAAAATCTGCAACACTTGTTTCCAATCTAACAGGTCAATTGAAAGCAAACAACCACACCAGGATCTCATGATGAATGATTAAAATCGTTAATTGGGTAAGAATGCGGGCCTTTAAAAACGGACAGCACACGGACAGCACACGTACGTATTTTATGTCAATACGGACATTCCACACGCACACACGGCTCGCATACGCCATCACACGGATGCCATACGTACCAGAGAAACGCCCCTAAAAAACAGAACACGGACCCGAAAAACGGACCGTAAGACACGTACGTTTTTTTTGCCGAAGTGTGTTTTAGGCCTTACGGACACTGACATACCATTCCAGCATGCCAGTGAGGAGGCTTTTAAGCTGCAATGCTCCTCTAGGAAAAATTCAAATTGTCTCTTCAGGGATAAAGAAGACGAACTCTAGTGCCACCTATTGGAGGTAGCAATCCTAGAATCAAAGTGACTCTCCAACGAGTCTTGTCATGTGACTTAGGATTTATGCCAGATCAGAACCTCAATTTGCAGACACGATGGCTTAAAAGTCTCCTCACTGGCATGCTGGAATGGTGTGTCAGTCTCAGTAAGGAAAATAGCTTTCCCTTTAGACTATAGGGTGCTTTACACGCTGCGACATCGCTAACGATATATTGTCGGGGTCACGTCGTTAGTGACGCACATCCGGCGCCGTTAGCGAGATCGCAGCGTGTGACACCAAGGAGCAACGATCAACAAGCGCAAAAACGGTACTGATATCGCAGCGTGTAAAGTACCCTCTTGTCTTAGCCTCTCATGCAACCCGATTAGATCTCATACTTTGCACTGATGTGACGCCCTGGACTAGCCAGGTAGTCACATACATACCAACACACACCCCCCCCACCCTAGGCAGATACACCAGACAAACCAAAAACCCTTGTTGCCTCCCTCCAGAGTCTGATGTCCATACCAGGTGGGGCGGAGCCAGGCGGTTGGCCCCACCCACCGAGGAGTTCACAGGCCTGGAGGCGGGAAAAGTGACAGTTCAGTCTTGGAGGTGAAAGTGAGAGGAGTGAACACTTGGGGTGTCTGGGTTGGAGCCCAGACACTGACAGCAAGGTTGGCAGACGGTGGTGGCCATCTGCAGGAGTTAGTGGAACTTCGCTGAGCCTTTGGGGACCGGGGTCGGGCGTCGGCCCGCCGGTACCGGATCGGGGAACGGAGTGAAGCTAAGCACACAGGCAGAGCCATCGGACCCCGACCAGGCTTGGAGCCGCCGTCAATAGTCAAATCCGAATGTGACAGGAACCCCCAGGGTTCCTAACAACCAAGTCCCGATTGAAGGCAATCGTCCACCCAGAGAGGATATATAGCCACTGCCACAGGCTAGAGATCCAAGGGCCAGCGCCTGCGGGCAACACAGACTCCTACGGCACCTATACGCTGGGGAGCGGACTACCGGTGGGCAACCACAGGAGTCAAGAACTTTCTAAAAGGTGCAAGGAAAGACAGCCACGATCAGCCGTCCGGGGAGAGCGCAACAACAACACTGCAGCCGGCTGCGGGACCAGTCCATCCAGCCGTTTGGTTTACCAGCGACTCTGTCATTGTCTATCTGAGTGAGTACACCAGAGCCATCCGGCACCGCACTGCCCCTGCACCCTGCACCCCAGCCATCCGGCCTCCCCGTTACACCACTGGGCCCCGGGATCACCAACCCCCCTACCCACGGAGGGGACAACATCTCAGCTGCACCCTACCATCTCTCCCGGGATCCCCGTTACCAGCAGCGGAGGTGCCATCATCACCACATCCCGTGGGTGGCGTCACGAACAATCTCCCTAAACAAACCACCCCTTTTCACTCACGGGTGAGGAGCGCTGCTAGAGTCCCCGGGTCCGGTCCACCGCTCGAGCCACCGAGCAGCAGCAGCAGAAGCCCCGGACCCGAGCGTGGCGAGCGCGCCCCACCGCCCGCGACACTGACAATTGAGGTTCTGATCTGGCATAAATCCAAAGTCATATGTGACGCCTTGGACAAGCCAGGTAGTCACAGACAGAGCCCCGCATTACACCAGTCCCCTAACAAGGTGTCATCAGCCAACCATTTAAACCCTAGTCACCTCCCTCAGTGCTTGTGTCGCGGGCGGAGGGGACGCGCTCGCCACGCTCGGGTCCGGGGCTTCTGCTGCTGCTGCTCAGTGGCTCGAGCGGTGGACCGGACCCGGGGACTCGAGCAGCGCTCCTCACCCGTGAGTGAAAAGGGGATGGTTTAGTTAGAGAGATTGTTCGTGACACCATCCACGGGACGTGGTGATGATGGCACCACCGCTGCTGGTAACGGGGATCCCAGGAGAGATGGTAGGGTGCCGCTGGGATGTTGTCCCCTCCGTGGGTAGGGGGTTGGTGATCCTGGGGCCCGGTGGTGTAACGGGGAGGCTGGATAGCTGGGGTGCAGGGACTGCGCGGCGCGGTGCCGGACGGCACTGGTGTACTCACTCAGACAATGACTGACAAAGTCTCTGGTAAACCAAAACGGCCGGATGGACGGGTCACGCAGCCAGCTGCAGTGTTGATGTTGCGCTCTCCCCGGACGGCTGATGGTGGCTGCCTCTCCTTGCACCTTTTAGAATGTTCTGACTCCTGTGGTTGCCCACCGGTAGTCCGCTCCCCGGCGTATAGGTGCCGTAGGAGCCCGTTTTGCCCGCAGGTGCTGGCCCTTGGATCTCTAGCCGGTGGCGGTGGCTGTATATCCTCTCTGGATGGACTGTTGCCTTCAATCGGGACTTGGTTGTTAGGGAACCCCGGGGGTTCCTGTCACAGTCGGATTTGACTATTGACGGCGGCTCCAAGCCTGGTCAGGGTCCGATGGCCCTGCCTGTGTGCTTAGCTTCACTCTGTTCCCCGGTCCGGTACAGGTGTGCTGACGCCCGACCCCGGTCCTTACGGCTCTGCGGAGTTCCACCAACTCCTGCAGACGGCCACCACCGTCTGCCAACCTTGCTGTCAGTGCCTGGGCTCCTACCCAGACACCTTAAGTGTTCACTCCTCTCACTTTAACCTCTAAAACTGATCTGACACTTTTCCCGCCCCCAGGCCTGTGAAATCCTCGGTGGGTGGGGCCAACCGACTGGCTCCGCCCCACCTGGTGTGGACATCAGGCCCTGGAGGGAGGCAACAAGGGTTTTTGTCTGACTGTTGTAACTGTTTAGGGTGGGGGTGTGTATGTTGGTATGTATGTGACTACCTGGCTAGTCCAGGGCGTCACACTTGATGGGCACAACAGGGGGTGGAGCCAGGCAGTTGGCACGCCCACCGAGGAGTTCAGAGAGCCTGAGGCAGGAAAAAGGAAACAGTAGTAGTAGTAGTAGTAGTTTAGTCTGAGAGTGGAAGAGGTCAGGCCTGTGTGACAGGCCTGTAGCAGACTGACAGGTGCCAGGGTTGGAGCCTGGGCACCTTTGGCTAGGAGGCATACGGAGGCCTCTGCCTGCAGCAGCCGGGAAGACGGCTCGGTGGAACCGTGGTGGACCGGGACAGGGTAGTGGCCCGCCGGTACCGACCTGGAGAACCGACTGGAAACCGGAACACAAAGGGGGGTACTCAGACCCTGAAGCTAGGTCCAGAAGCTACTGGGGATAGCTAATTAACTGATTGTGGCCAGGACTATAGGTCCTTTCCCAGCCAAAGTCCTGACTGAGGACAACAGCCCAACGAGGGGGATAGAAAGCCACCGCCACAGCAGAGAGATCCCACGGGCCAGCGTCTGCGGGCAAAGGGCTCCTCCGACAACTACAAGCCGCGGGGAGCGGACTCCTGTATTGCAAGTTCAGGCAGTCCACCATCACACAAGCAGGTGCAGGAGAAAGGCAGAGACCATCAACTGGGTGGGGGACTAGACCACAGCCGGCTGCGGGCACCGACCACCATCACCTTGGTTTACCAGAGACTTGAGTGTTACAAATCGTGAGTACATTGGTGCCCTCCGGCCGCCCATCTCCCTGCCCATCTCCCATCGCCCTACTCCCCCAACGGGTCCCGGGGCCACCATCCCTACCCACGGAGGGGTTAACAACTTGCTGCGCAACATCTCCCCAGGGTGCCCCGTAAACCGCAGCGGTGGTGTCCACCTTCACCACATCCCGTGGGTGGCATCACGAACTTAACACGGCTCCGGCCATACACCTACGTCCCCTAAACCGCCAGCCCCTTTCAGATCGGAGTGACCACAGGACCCCCGGGTCCGGAAACGCTCAATCTACCCACCAGCGAGCCCGGATCTGGGGCGGTACACATACAGCAAGACTCGTTGGAGGGTCATTTTGACTTCTAGGATTGTACCCCCAATAGGTGGCCCCAGAGTTTGTCTTCTTCCTCCGCGAAGAGACAATTTGAATGTTTCCCAGAGGAGCATTGTGGCTTAAAAGTCTTCTCACTGACATGCTGGAATGGCTTGTACTGCTGATAAAACACTAATTTTTTTTATAAACTACAATGTGAAACCCAGTAAGTGACCACTGATATCAGGGTTTCTGCCCCTAAATCATACTGCTCTCAGATTAAAAAACAAAAACTTGCTGACAGATTCTCTTAAGGCCTCTTTCACACGTCAGAGATTCATATGTGACAGTTTTTATATGTACCAGAATCACGGACATACGCAGACCCATTAAAAATCAATGGGTGCACACATCAGTGATAATTCACGGACTGTGTCTCTGTCGCGGGCGGGGAAGGACGCCGCTGCGCTGCGCTCGCTAACGCTCAGGTCCTGCGCTGCTGCGATGGCTGCTCGGTGGCTCGAGCGGTGGGCCGGATCCGGGGACTCGAACGGCGCTCCTCGCCCGTGAGTGAAAGGGGGTAGTTTGGTTTGGGGATTTGGACCGTGACGCCACCCATGGGTTGTGGTGAGGTTGGACACCACCGCTGCTGGTGACGGGGATCCCGGGAGCGATGGTAGGGAGCAGCCAATGACAGAGTCTCTGGTAAACCAAATGGCTGGATGGACGGGTCCCGCAGCCAGCTGCTGTGGTTTCTCCCGGACAGTTGGTGGTGGCTACCTTTCCCTGCACCTTTGTGTATGTTCGGTCCTGATGGCTTCCCACCGGTAACCCGCTCCCCAGCGTGTATATGTGCCGGAGGAGCCCTTTTGCCCGCAGGCTCTGGCCCTTGGAACTCTAGCTGTGGCGGTAGCTGTATTTCCTTTTGCTGGTCGGACGGTTGCCTTCAATCGGGTCTTGGCAGTTAGGAAACCCCTGGGGTTCCGGTCACTGACTGATTTGACCTCTAATGGCAACTCCAAGCCTGGTCGGGGTCCACAGGTCCTGCCTGTGTGTGCTGGCTTCACTTCGCTCCCCAGTTCGGTACCGGCGGGCCACCGCCCGTCCCCGGTCCTACAGTTATGCGTTGATCTGCTTCTTCTGCAGACGGCCACCACCGTCTGCCAACCTTGCTCTTAGTGCCCGGGCCACACACCCGGACATGGTCAGTTTGCTCCTCTACTCCTTCACTTTCCTAACTCAACTCTCCTCTCTACTCTACTCCACTGCCTTCCTTCTCCCGCCTCCAGGACTGTGAACTCCTCAGTGAGTGGGGCCAACCACCTGGCTCCACCCCACCTGGTGTGGACATCAGCCCCTGGAGGGAGGACAAGAATTTTGTGTCTGGCTGATGTGCCTGTCTCAGGGTGGGGGTGTATGTTGTAGTACCTGTGACGACCTGCCTAGTCCAGGGTGCCACATTCCCCCTTGGTTAAATGCAGACCGTCCGCGGGCTGCCCGTCCATCACCGGTTTTATTTTTCTATTGAACTGTAAAAAATATAAAAACACCAACAGTTTATGCATTTTAAATCTTCCCTTATAGGAGGCAGGTCACTTGAACGTTACAAACCACATAAATTTACATTTTTAATAACAACGGACGGACGGCTTCCGCTCTCCCACCGAAGCAACCTAGCCCTGATGCTGCCCCTAAGAAGTGGGCAGCACCCCTTGACCCCAGTCCAGATCCAGGCTGCCCGAGCGGGAACGGGTATGGTGTCTCGCACCCGGCTGTCACTTCAGGGTGCCCCACGTCCATGGGGGACCCCTGACCCCCGGAGGATGGCCACCGGTCCAGGTGGTGGCCGGGCCCCAGCCTCCTCTACTGCGGGCCCTTCCTCCAATCTGCCTCTCCGGAGGCGGCAATGGTTTCCATCCCACACAACTATTTACAATTGTGGTTCATGGGTGCCCTGCAAGTTCTCAGGCATGTCCATGAAGAGTTCCTCATGCCAACGGTACAAAGGGTCCCTGCGGGGACAACTTGCCGGCAACGGCCGGGTCAATCAGTGTCAATCAGGTTACTTTCTCGGTTGATTCATTCATTTACTTATTTACACACTCAACGTATAACTCCCCTAAATGGTAGTCTCCCTGTACCTAAGCGGGGGTCGGCCTAGGTTGGGGCGTGTTGACCTTCGGGGCCCAATGTTAGTAGTGACAGGCAGTGGGGCGGAGGAAACAACTGGTTCCCCTTCCTGTTTATCGTGTGGGGCAGGCAGATACGTAGGGGGGCTGGGTATAGGTGCATCCCTGGGCACTAGCTCATTGGCGGCGACTTCCATCTCTTTTTCCTCCACAGGTTGTGGGAACAATATCACGGGAAGAATCACTGCACCGTTCTGCATAGGCCAATCTGCCGGGAAATCACCCATCATGGTGTGGATTACCTCTTTTTCCTTCTCCCCAGCCGGTCTGGGGGCTAGAACTTCAGTTGCCACCCTCAGCGGTGGTGGGCACCTCTTCAGGTGGTCCCTGGAAACCATGGCTGAAGTCTTCCCCTGGTCACGACTGATCTGGTAGGCCTTCCCGTTCTCCCATTCAGTGGGTTGTATGACATATGGGGTCTTCTCCCATTGGTCATCCAGCTTGTGGGTTCTTCTCTTTCACTTCAGTACTACATCCCCAGGCTGAAAGGGACCTGCAGGAGCCTTCCTGTTGAAGCACTGTTCTTGCTGTCCCCGACTCCGGCACAAGTTCTTTTCTACGTATTCTTGGACCTGTCGGTACTGCACCCTCCACCGGGCGTCCCAGTCAGCAGTGGAAGGAAGGGCCTCTGGAGCCTCCAGATCCATTTCTAGGTCCACCGGCAACCGGCCTGGTCGGGCTCTCATTAGGTACTCGGGCATGCACTTGGTGGAGCTGCTAGGAATATTATTGTACATGTCTATCAGATCGGGCAGCTTCTCCGGCCATAAGTTCCGCTCTTCCAACGGCAGGGTCTTAAGGAGGTCCAAGACCAGATGGTTCATCTTTTCACACATGCCGTTAGTCTGGGCGTGGCACGGGGTGGTCCGGATCTTTTTACAGCCGTATAATTGGCAGAATTCCTGGAACACTTCTGCTTCGAAAGCTAACCCTGGTCAGTCAGCACCCTCTCCGGGTACCCGTGTGGTCGACAAAAGTAGGCCTGGAAGGCTCTGGCTGCAGTACGCCCAGTCAGATCTTTAACTGGGACAACCACCATGAATCTTGAATAGTGGTCCACGATGGTCAAGGCATAAGTGTACCCACTTCGGCTAGGGGTGAGCTTAACGTGGTCCAGGGCGACCAGCTCCAGCGGCTGATGGGTAATTATTGGGCATAGGTGGGCCTTCTGGCTAGCTTCGTCCCTTCTTCTCAGCGTGCAAGGACCACACTCCCGGCACCAGGCCTCTACCGACTCCCGCATCCCACTCCAATAGAACCGTTCCTCAACAGCATCTCCAGCTTCTTCCACCCAAAGTGCCCGGCACCGTCATGGTATGCTTGCAGAACAGTGGGCACGTTAGCCTGGGGAACCACCAGCTGGCGAACCTTCTCATGGGTCTTCGGGTTGATCAACTCCCGATACAGCTTCCCCTGGTGCAGGTACAGCCGGGCTCGTTCCCTCCACAGCCGTTGGGCCTCGGAGGGGGCAGCCGGGTCTATTCCGGCAGAGCCTTGTTCCACCAGGGTCTTTACCAAGTGGACAGCAGGTGCCTGGTCCTGGGCTTCTTGCCACCCTTGGCTGGGCAGCGGGTCTAAGTTCACTTGTTGTTGCTGGACATGCAACTTCTCGGCTGGCGGAACGCAGGCAACTCGATTTCCTCGAGGTCATCATCATCCGGCCCCTCTCCCAACAGGTGGGGCATCCGGGAGAGTGCGTCTGCGTTAGCGTTTTTACGGCCGGCTCGGTACTTGATGGTGAAGTCATAGTTAGCCAACCTGGCCACCCACCTCTGCTCCAATGCACCCAGCTTAGCTGTATCCAGATGGGTTAGCGGGTTATTGTCAGTATAAGCAGTGAACTTGGCTGCCGCTAGGTAATGGCGGAATCGCTCGGTGATGGCCCAAACCAGTGCTAAGAGCTCAAGCTTGAAAGAGCTGTAGTTCTCAGGGTTCCTTTCCGTAGGTCGGAGTTTCCGGCTAGCATAAGCGATCACCTTCTCCCTTCCGTCCTGGACCTGGTATAAGATTGCTCCTAAGCCTATATTACTGGCATCGGTGTAAAGAATGAACGGGAGACTGTAGTCGGGGTACACCAGGATTTCTTCCCCGGTCAAGGCCGTCTTCAGCTGACGGAAGGACTCTTCATGCTTTTCTTCCCACGCCAACGGGGTTCCAGGGGACCTGCCACCCTTGGTCTGTCCCACGAGAAGATCTTGCATGCGGGCGGCCATCTTCGTGTACCCCTTAATGAAGCGGCGATAATAGCCCACCAGACCGAGGAACTGTCTCACCTCTCTCACCGTGGTCAGCCTCGGCCAGTCCTGAATGGCAGTGATCTTTTCGGGATCTGGGGCGACGCCTTCCACGCCCACCACATGTTCAAGGTACTGCACCCGGGGCTTCAATAGATGGCACTTGGAGGGCTTCAATTTCATCCCGTACTTGGCAAGGGACGCGAACACCTCAGCTAGGTGCTCCAGGTGGGCTTCATACGTCTTTGAGTATACAATTACAACGTCCAGGTACAACAAGACGGTCTCAAAATTCAGATGTCCCAGACAGCATTCCATCAGCCGTTGGAAGGTTGCAGGGGCGTTGCACAGCCCGAAGGGCATGCTGTTAAACTCACAGAGTCCCATGGGTGTAGTAAAGGCAGTCCGCTCACGGTCTTCGGGTGCCACGGCCACCTACCAGTACCCACTGGTGAGGTCCAGGGTAGAGAAGTAGTTAGCGGTTCTCAGCGTGGCCAGTGACTCTTCAATACGGGGCAGAGGATAGGCATCTTTATGCGTTATCTGGTTAATCTTCCGGTAATCCACACACATCCTCATGGTGCCATCCTTTTACTTTACCAGCACAAGCGGGGCGGCCCAGGGACTGCAGCTATCCCGAATAACCCCCGCCTCCTTCATGTTCCTCAACATGTCTTTGGCGCATTGGTAGTGTGCAGGTGGGATAGGTCGGTATCTCTCTTTAATGGGGGGATGCTCGCCGGTGGGGATGTGGTGCTGGACCCCTTTAATCCGCCCAAAATCTAGTGAATGTTTGCTGAAAACCTGCTCGTACTCCTGTACCACCCGGTATACCCCTTCTTTGTGATGTGTGGGGGTAACATCAGTGCCTACATGTAACTCTTGACACCACTCATCTAACCGCTCAGGGGATGTGTAGTGACTGGCAGAAGGTGGTGAGGTCTGGGGAATGGCCTCCTGGATGGCATGGGGGTCTAGGGTAAGCAGCTTGGCAAAGGTAGCATAACGGGGAAGCCTGACCTCCTCCTCCCCACAGTTTAACACCCTTACGGGCACTCTCCCCTTTTTAACGTCTACTACCCCTCGGGCGGCCATTACTGTGGGCCAGTGTTCGGAGGGCATGGGCTCTACCATAGCTGGGTAATCAAGCCCCTGGGGACCTACCGCTGCCCTGCACCAAATCATCATTTCACTCCTGGGAGGCACAATCAAAGGGGCCGCATCCATCACTCTCACTCCCCCAATCTCCCCTCCTGTTGAGTTCACTTTCTGCTGATACATCAAGGCCCGGATCTCACGCTGCACAGCCCTCTGTCGGCCTCCTGCTGCGGTGGCGGCCAGCTGCTGCAGTAGGGTCAGCACCTCACTCATGCAGTGCTCCATCACATTAGTCCCTAGCACTACCTTCGGGTTATGGTCGCTGGGTTCATTCATTATCACAATCATTCCCTGGTGCTGCAGTTCAGCCCGTCCCACGGTCATGGCCACTTGTTTGTATCCCACTTGGGTCAAGGGGAGTCCATCAGCTGTGATCAGTGTCATGCTACCGTCTGGAGGGGCAAGTTCATCATCCCCCCAATACCGCTGATACAGTGTGTATGGTATCGTGGTTACCTGGGATCCAGTGTCCAGGAGTGCCATCAGCGGGATGCCGTCTACTGCCAGAGGGATGATGGGACGGGCTCCAATGTACCGGACCCGTCAGTCTGGGGGGCCACTGGGTTCTACTCCTGAGGATTGGCCCTTGGACCCAGGGGTTGCTCGTTTAACGGACACCGTCGGGAGTAGTGGCCGGGCTTGTTGCACCTGTAACAAATTGGAGGTCCATACCGTGAGTCACTGGCCCTTCTCCGCTGCATCCAGCGGACGTCCTCCGGGCTGTCGGTGAGCTGCATCCTCCCCAGGGGCTTGGATCTCGTCGGAGGCTGGAGTGCGGCGAGGATCTTGGCGAGGTCTCCATCCATGCGACGGACCTGGGCAGCCAGCTCCTCCATCATTCCGCCAGGGGCTGCAGGGGCCGAGGGAGCTGGGAGAGGTGGGGCTACCAAGATGGGAGCCGTCTCAGCTGGCCATGGGGCCGCTTCAGGGACGTCGGACGCTGGGGGCTGCAGAGCTTTTATGGCCTGTTCTTTCAGCACGGCAAAGTCCACGTGTGGACCAGGGTGTTCTAGGGCTCACAGCCGGAGCTGCTTGCGGTCCTTCGGGGATCCCAGCCCCTGCACGAACTGCTCAACTAACATTTTGTTGCTGTCCGCATCATTAATGGTATCCACCCACTTCAACGTACAGAGGGAAGTTTGCAGGCGCAAGGCATAATCTCTAATACTATCTGCAGGCCGCTGTCGACATTGATAAAACTGCATCCGCAGCTCGGCTTCGGTGCGGGTCTCGAAGGCAATCTGAAGCTTCTCAAAGATAGTGGCCATGGAGGACCGGTCCCCCTCGGTCCAGGTCTCCGTCTCCTGCTCAGCCGCGCGGTTAGCTGCCCCAGCACTACCGCTGCACGTTGCTTATCGGTCAGAGGATACAGTTCAAGGACCGGGTTAAGCTTCTTCCGGAAGACCTGTAAAGCATCAGGTTTCCCGTCGTACTGCGGCAGCCAGGTAGCTCCAGGCACATAGGACAAGGAGAACGGCATCACCTGAGCAATGGCGGGGGCCACGGCCTCCCCTGCTCGTGCGACCGGAGCACGGGCTGGCCCATTTCCATCCACGGGTGCCGCTGCGGCTGCGACTGCCGCTCCTCCAGCGGCTCCGTTGTTACCGCCCCCCCCTTGGTCTTTTCTCAGCACCTCCTCTTCAGGGGCGGGGCTTCGGCTTTCGCGCCTCCACTGCTCGAGAAGACGCTCGAGCGGGAAAATCTTTGCGCCCAAGATGGCAGATTCTGAAATTTTTCGGCCGGACACCACCGGCGGGGCACAAGGCGCACTTCTACCAGCCGGCAGAACGGTAAGATCCTGTTCGTGATGCCAAGTTGTCGCGGGCGGGGAAGGACGCCGCTGCTCTGTGCTCGCTAACGCTCGGGTCCGGCGCTGCTGCGATGGCTGCTCGGTGGCTCTAGCGGTGGGCCAGATCCGGGGACTCGAGCGGCGCTCCTCGCCCGTGAGTGAAAGGGGGTAGTTTGGTTTGGGGATTTGGTCCGTGATGCCACCCATGGGTTGTGGTGAGGTTGGACACCACCGCTGCTGGTGACGGGGATCCCGGGAGCGATGGCAGGGAGCAGCTGGGATGTTGTTTCCCCCCTCCGTGGGTAGGGGTTGGTGGTCCCGGGGCCCGTTGAGGTGACAGGGAGGCAGGGTTGGCAAGGTGCCGAGTCGCCTGGACTGCGCAGCGCGGTGCCGGATGGCACGGTTGTTCTCACTCAGCCACAAATGTATGAAAAGTCTCTGGTAAACCAAACGGCTGGATGGACGGGTCCCGCAGCCGGCTGCTGTGGTTTCTCCCGGACAGTTGGTGGTGGCTGCCTTTCCCTGCACCTTTGTGTATGTTCAGTCCCGATGGCTTCCCACCGGTAACCCGCTCCCCAGCGTGTATATGTGCCGGAGGAGCCCTTTTGCCCGCAGGCTCTGGCCCTTGGAACTTTAGCTGTGGCGGTAGCTGTATTTCCTTTTGCTTGTCGGACGGTTGCCTTCAATCGGGTCTTGGCTGTTAGGAAACCACTGGGGTTCCGGTCACTGATGGATTTGACCTCTAATGGCGACTCCAAGCCTGGTCGGGGTCCGCAGGCCCTGCCTGTGTGTGCTGGCTTCACTTAGCTCCCCGGTTCGGTACCGGCGGGCCACCGCCCGTCCCCGGTCCTACGGTTCCGCGTTGATATGCCTCTCCTGCAGACGGCCACCACCGTCTGCCAACCTTGCTCTTAGTGCCCGGGCCACACACCCGGACACGGTCAGTTTGCTCCTCTACTCCTTCACTTTCCTAACTCAACTCTCCTCTCTACTCTACTCCACTCCACTGCCTTCCTTCTCTCGCCTCCAGGACTGTGAACTCCTCAGTGGGTGGGGCCAACCGCCTGGCTCCACCCCACCTGGTGTGGATATCAGCCCCTGGAGGGAGGCAACAAGGATTTTGTGTCTGGCTGATGTGCCTGTCTCAGGGTGGGGGTGTATGTTGTAGTACCGGTGACGACCTGGCTAGTCCAGGGCGCCACATCTCCGTGCAGCGTACATGCGTGTCCGTGTTTCCGCACGGCGACATGTCCATTTTTTTCTGGCATCACTGTTGTCCCACGGACCACACTATGGTTTGATCCATGAAACATGTAACTGCTGCTTCCTGCCCAATACTGTCAAGCATATTCATTTATGCACGGAGCAGCCGACCCGGAAGTAGCTGCAGAGGTGACACAGCAGCTGCTGGACACAGCACCCGGGAGAGACAGCCAGCACCCGGGAGAGACAGCAGGAATGGCGACATGTAAGTTTATCTCCATTTGCTATCATGTATCACAGAGCACGGATTGCATATGGACAACCCATGTGTGCCGTGAATCACGGAACACGGAGGCACATATGCATTTTTTACATGTAAGTGAAAAACATCTGTGTTTTTCACTGAGATGTGAAACAGGCCTTAAAGGGAGGCTCAATGCACCATCCTGCCCATTGATTTTCCATACCCCACCCCTTGCACTTGTGATTGACAGCTCTGTCTTGCCTGAAATTTCTCTACAAACAGGGCTCCCTCCAGGTAAGTCAGCACATAGGAAGATGGATGCATGCAAACCAGTGGGTGGAAGAGTGCACAAACCAAGTATGTGTACCGCCCCGTGGCCTTGGCTGTGACCGCTGAGCCGCTCGGATCCGTGCTCGTTCTGCGGTCGGTGGCTCGAGCCTCTCACGGACCCGGGGGTCACTTCGCTCTACAAGGGAGTATGGCGCTACACGCGGGGGATGCGGGGATTTCGGGTGTCGGGGTGATTGCTCGTGACACCACCCACGGGTCATGGTGATGGTGGACACCACCGCTGCGGTAGAGGTGAGGGACTCCCGGCAGCGGTGTCAGAGCGCAGCTTTGGTGTTAACCCCTCCGTGGGTAGGGTCGGTGTGTCCCGGGGCCCGGTTGTGGGGAGCTGGTGCAGGGCGCAGTGCTGCGGTGCGGCGTGGTGCCGGATGGCACTGTTGTACTCACGATTAAGCCACACAGAGTCACTGGTAAACCAAACGTGGTGGTAGACGGGAGGCCCGCAGCCGGCTGCAGTCCACTAGACGGGTTGGCAGAGTCCACCTTTCTCCTGCACCTAAGTGTAAATGGACCACGGTGCCTAAGCACCGGTGGTCCGCTCCCCGGCGGGTGTGTCGAAGGAGCTACTTTGCCCACAGGCGCTGGCCCTTGGATCTCTGGCCTCTGGCGGTGGCTACTATCCGGTCAGGTTGGGCTGTTGCCTTCAATTGGGACTTTGGTGGGAAAGAACCCCGGGAGGTCCAGATCCTCAATCAGTGAATTTGACTATGGTGGTGGCCTACGGCCTAGTCAGGGTCCGAGTACCCATCCTGGTGCTCCGGTATACTGTTGGCTCCCCGTTTCGGTTCCGGCGGGCTCCAACCCTGTCCCGATCCCTACGGTTCCACTGGTCGTGTTCCCAGTCTCCTGCAGGCGGCCCCTGCCGTCTGCCTGCCTGAATGTTTGGGGGTCCTAGGCGCCAATCCAGGCCCCGCGCAGAACTGCACTTTACTCCACTACCCCTGAACTGCACTCACAGACTCAAATCCTCTCTGCCCTGGGCAGAACTGAAGTCCGTGTGTTTTCCTGCCTCAGGCCAGCAGACTCCTCGGTGGGCGTGTCTTTCTGCCTGACTCCGCCCACCTGGTGTGCCTGTCTAACACTGAGGGAGTCAATCAGGTCTTTGTGGTTGACGGGTGTTACCTGCCTAGTGTAGGGGGGTGTATGTGGTGTAGTGACCTGTGACCTCTGGCGTGTCCAGGGCGTCACATATGCACCAAACACCCTAATAGAAATATTTTATTATACTTCCATCTCTCCAGTATAGAGGCAGCAATCAGAAAAAGGTTTTAAGGTTTTTCCCCCACAATACTATGTGCTTAGTTTTTACTGTCAGCAGGGCATGTAGACTGCTTTTTAAGGTCTATTTAAGATATAACATAGTTAAGTAGCTTTGATCATTTTTTTCTGAATTAACGATGATTTTTGAAGTTTTTTTACGCAGCCAAATCTAACTTTAATGTTTTATTGCACTTTTGAGCTGTTATGTTATTTGCATTTTGTGCACCTTCAACATTCCTGGCATTTTTTCTAAATTTGGCCTCCTCTAGGAATGAAGATTTCCTGGTATTTTTCCAGTCAGTTTCTCTATAGTTCTTGAAAAAAGAAAAAATGCTACTAAGAAAGCACTTCCAAATGTAACAAAAAAATACATGAAACACTGAAAATGTTTAGAAGCATTATTATAAATATGTTTTTAAAGCTTTTAATAACGGTAGACCAAAAAATGTGTATGAAGAAAACCTAAAGCACTGCTGTCACAGAGAAAAAAAGCCTTAGCTATTATAATGCAATAAAAAACTAGCAACTTTGCAATTTACTTTAAATTACGGTAACATTCCATGTGTTTTGAAGACTAGAGGGATTTTGAATATTATTACGGTATTTATTTTTTTGTTGCCTATGTTACTGGCCACTGCTGCAGGCTGTCAGAAGTAGTCGGCCTTTTAGACAAATATCACAGCGCTTACAAGCTCTTTTCTATAGTGCTAGTAGTAAGGCTGCTTTACACGCTACAATTTCATATGCGATCTTGCATGCGATGTGACACGCCCAGGTCGTAGATACGATCTGCAGAGATCGTACATAGGTCGTCTAGGAGCCATCACACGTGCATATTCTACACGATGCCACATCGATCAATATCTCGTTAGATCTAGGAGATCGTGTTTACGATGACACCAGCATATTACTCCCCTTTTCCGGGAATGAAAGAGTCGTAGCTTCGCATATAGTTTACACCCTTGCGTGTGTGAAGTCTCGCCCTACCCACGCACATACGTCCTTTCTTGATTTCTGTTCACCTGATCTTTGCATTTGGACATCTTGACTATAAAAGGCTTCATCTGCGGCAGAGTTGTTGCGCAAACACCGGTGACGCACGTGCGTTCTGTGGTCTTGGTTCCTGTGCTGATTTCATTTTTGTGTTTGCGTATTTTAAGGTAATGTTTTTGTTTTTTTCGTTACGCAGTTGGTAACACCAATCATAGCGGTGGGCGTAAGGCATGGCATGGAAAGACACGCCCGCGTTGCATATCACCTACATAAGAACAATGAGGCTCGTCGTTGGTAGGGTGTCAAACGTTACAATATACCGGTTTCGTTCAACAAGACGAACAATATTTAGAAAATGAACGACGTGTATGCGATCAACGTTTTTGCGAAAAATCTGGGTCGCACGTAGGTGTCACATGCAACTACGTCACTAATGATGCCGGATGTGCATCACTTATGACGTGACCCCGCCGAAACCTCGTAAGCTATATTGTAGCGTGTAAAGCCCGCTGTAGTAACAACTGCAGTTTGTCCTATAAAGCCTAAAAATTTCACGAGATAAAGATGTTTTTTATTCTAGTTTCTTTGGACTTCAAGCCCCTTACAAATTTTGCCTTGATTTTTAGGACTCACCTCTGTCAATGAATCATCTGTCTTAAATCTGTAATGGCCTGTAGAAAACCCTCCTTTTACTTGATGATAGGTGATGGTGAAGCCCACAAGAATTTATGTAAAGGGTATACTCACAATTATTGACCATAGAAAAAACCCTTTAAAAATACATTTTATTATTTCATGGTAAAACAATCCCTAGACATACACACATAAACAGGACAGACAATCCCAAATCTGCCAACATCCAATGGAACCCCTCTGTAAACTTAACAGAAAGGAGCAGGCAAATGAATGGGGTAAGTCAAATTGTCCCCTAATGAACAATCAATTCATGCTGTATCATGATAAATCCAGTATCATGAAGGAGTACCAGAAAAATGATAGTGGTGCAACCAGGGTATGGCCCAAATTCCCTTCAAGGCCCTACCTACCCGCGGAGGTTGGCACCCTAGACCTGGACGCAATGGCGCCCCCGCTCACCGATGACTCACCCTTCTTTCCCTCTACTGATCTCATGTGCAGCTATTCTGGGAGGAGGAGGGAGTGTGGGGAGGTTGCACCAACAGGCTAATCAATAATGAGGACTCAAACACACATATCAATGATACAGTAGATTTTTCATATTTAAACAGTGTTAAAGTGGACCAGATCAAAAAGAAGGATCACTTTCAATATCAAAGTACAATTTCGGATCCTGAGTGCTAAAAAATTCCCCTAGCATCAATCCAGTAATTGTCCAACAGGCCTCCAGTTGGACAAATAGTGAAACACATTAATGCCTATTCGGTATACTGCATACAGCCTCTGTGTATCATAACTAGAGCATACAATAGATGCAATCCCTCAGCTAACAATCAATGCAAACGGAGGCAAAAGCTCTTAAAGGGTCACAAAAATAAGGTCATTTGATCCCAGAGCAGTCCTCTCTAAAAGCTGTTAGGGACCATCCACCAGGTTATATCATAAGTAGGCACTTCACAGAAGGCAATTAACATAAACTTTCATAGAAGGCACATTACTATTGTGTATTTCACAAAAATGCAGTGGGGCACAGCCAGAATCAATCAGGTCCAAGTAACCATATAACAAGTAAATCTGATGTGAACATAGTACTTATCTCATCCTTGAAGCACTATGAATGGTGAAGATACACCTGGGTCCAAGTTGACACCTGTAAGAACTTGGGGCAAGTATACCGAATAGGCATTAATGTGTTTCACTATTTGTCCAACTGGAGGCCTGTTGGACAATTACTGGATTGATGATAGGGGAATTTTTTAGCACTCAGGATCCGAAATTGTACTTTGATATTGAAAGTGATCCTTCTTTTTGATCTGGTCCACTTTAACACTGTTTAAATATGAAAAATCTACTGTATCATTGATATGTGTGTTTGAGTCCTCATTATTGATTAGCCTGTTGGTGCAACCTCCCCACACTCCCTCCTCCTCCCAGAATAGCTGCACATGAGATCAGTAGAGGGAAAGAAGGGTGAGTCATCGGTGAGCGGGGGCGCCATTGCGTCCAGGTCTAGGGTGCCAACCTCCGCGGGTAGGTAGGGCCTTGAAGGGAATTTGGGCCATACCCTGGTTGCACCACTATCATTTTTCTGGTACTCCTTCACGATACTGGATTTATCATGATACAGCATGAATTGATTGTTCATTAGGGGACAATTTGACTTACCCCATTCATTTGCCTGTTCCTTTCTGTTAAGTTTACAGAGGGGTTCCATTGGATGTTGGCAGATTTGGGATTGTCTGTCCTGTTTATGTGTGTATGTCTAGGGATTGTTTTAACATGAAATAATAAAATGTATTTTTAAAGGGTTTTTTCTATGGTCAATAAGTAGGTGATGGTGAAGCCTTCTTTTTCTTTTATAAATATATACATTACCCATGAAAAGTTAGGGATATTTGGCTAAAACATAAAAAAAAATCATGCTACGGTGATATTTTATCCGGAAAGCAGGGCATTTAAATAGGAACATGCAATTGTGATTTCCTCATCCCAAAATAATTTATTGAAACAAAAGCCACCAACAGTGGTGGATATACACCCACCCCCCCCCCCAAAAATGTCAATGTCTCAGTAACTTATCATGTGGCCTTGAGCATCAATTACAGATTGACAACGATGTCTCCTGCTGTTTACAAGTCAAGTTATTGTCTGCTGAGGCATGGCATCCTACTCTTCTTGAAGGATGGCCTTCACATCATTTGGGTTCTGGGGAACAAAGCTACGAGCCTCTACATGGCCACTCAGCAGGTTCCATAGGTTTTCTATGCGATTCAAGTCTGGAGAAAGTGCAGGCCGCTCTATTAGCAGTTCCACAGTCTATCAGCTGATTCCTAATGATGCAACCTCAATGAACTGGAGCGCTGTTGTCCTTGAAGATTAAATTAGGCCTTTGTTGTTCATGTACAGGTACTATGACTGAACTAATGATGTTATTCAAGTAGTAGGGGGTTGTTTCTGTATCACTCACAAAGTGCAGAGCAGTTCTGCATCAATTAGACACACCTGGCCACACTGTAACACCACCACCACCACCACCAAAGGCTTGTCTGGTGACAACAGTGGCTGATGCATAGAGCTTTCCTTGACATCTCCCGCATTGTTGGTGACCATCATTTCTGCTTGGTGTGAGCAACTTATATCAGTGAACAGCACTGAGGCCCACTAGTCCCTCGTCCATGATGCCTGTGCCTGGTGGTGTGGTTAGGTACCTTGCAGGTCATCTAGCATCCACATTATGCTGATGTAAATGGGTTTGAATGATCTGATGTGACAGTTAGGTGCCTGTCACATACATTAAATGTGCCTGGAGCTGTGTGGCATTTATCATCTGGTTTTGAGAGACATTGATCACAATGAAGTGGTCATCAGTGTGGGATATAGCCAAAGTATGTCCACTTCTCTGCCTTTCTGTGACTCTTCCAGTCTCTCTGTATTTCTGTTGCAACCTGTTGATGACACTCTGTGACAAATTAAGCTCAGTGGCCACTTCTGTCTGAGAACATCTTACTTGAAGCCTCACAATGGTGAGGTACTGTTGATCAACTGTTAGGTGTCGTCTTTGTTTTATGTCAATATGTGAATAGCATGATGAGCAGGACTGTTTAAATACAAATTCTAATTGAACCCCGAAATATATTGGCGATTCATGGATCAAACACCTGTTGTTAATTTTGCCGTTAAGCTCCTTGTTAGAAAACAGCAAGTTGTGCAAATAGTACTGAAACATTGGCCAGTTGGACGGGTGCATTCAAAGGTTTAGAGACTGTCACATTAAGAACACCTGAAAAAGTAAGAGGCCCTTTTTTTGTTTATCCTGATATTTTACCAGAAAACCAAATATCCCTATCTTTTAGTGAGTAGTGTAATGGATGCTGCATAAAACTCACAGCATAAAACATCATTAAATATTATTCTGTATTAACCTTTTATATACAGTATTCATACTAGCTGTACTACCAGTCTTCGCCCGGGTTAATAACTGTTGTTAACAAAATAGAATGTATTAACAAAAATGTATTCTGCAGACAAAAACCACAAAACAAATAGATAGAAATGTAATTATTAAAAGGCAAAAACTAAGCTAATAGAAGCATTTCACAACATATATTTCAACACCACAGATATTCCACACAGATTTAACTAAATTGGACAAGTAATGTGCTCTGTCTGTCTCTTTCCCCGTCTGTCTCTTTCCCTGTCTGTCTCTTTCCCCGTCTGTCTCTTTCTTCATCTGTCTCTTTCCCCGTTTATCTGTCTCTTTTTTTGTCTGTCTCTATCTTTCTGTTTCTTTCCCCATCTGTCTCGTTCTAGGTCTGTTTCTTTCCCAGGTCTGTCTCTTTCCCCGTCTGTCTCCCCGTCTCTTTGTCTGTGTCTTTTCCTGTCTGTCTCTCTCCTTGTCTGTCTCTATTTCTCTGTCTCTTTCCCTGTCTGTCTCTATCAAGGTCTGTGTCTTTCCCCATCTATCTTTGTCTGTCTCTCTGGCGTTCTCCTCCTTCCCTGTCTGCCTGTTTCTGTCCCTGTCTGCATGTCTGTCTGTCTCTTTCCCCATCTGTCACTTTCCCCATCTGTCTCTCTCCAGGTCTGTCTCTTTCCAGGTCTGTCTCTGTCTGTCTCTTTCCAGGTCTGTCTCTGTCTGTCTCTTTCACCGTCTCTCTCTGTCTGTCTCTTTCATCGTCTGTCTCTTTCCCTGTCTGTCTCTGTCTGTCTTTTTCCAGGTCTGTCTCTGTCTGTCTCTTTCAACGTCTGTCTCTATCTCTCTGTCTCTTTCACCGTCTGTCTCTCCATCTGTCTCTCTGTCTGTCTCTCTGTCTGTCTCTCTATCCGTCTCCCCACCGACATATTATTACCTCACATATAAGCTTCTTATACTATGGATATCTTTTGTTCCTATAGCAACCAATCACAGCTCCTACTAATAACCTGTAGTTCCAAGCTCCATTTACTTTAATGGAGGCATGTTTTTTGGAGAGTAACTGTAAAGCGCGGGGTTAAATTTTCCTGTCAAAACATAATCTCCGACGTTCCCTGGGTCACATGAGGTGTCTGTGCAAAATTTCGTGATTGTAAATGCGACGGTGCGGATACACTTTTCGTTTCACTTTTTCCCCATAATGTAGATAGGGGCAAAATTGATTGGTAAATTGGAACGCGCGGGGTTAAAATTTCACCTCACAACATAGCCTATGACGCTCTCGGGGTCCAAACGTGTGAGTGTGAAAAATTTTGTGGCTGTAGCTGCGACGGTGCAGATGCCAATCCCGGACATACATACACACATTCAGCTTTATATATTAGACTAGCTGTAGTACCCGGGCGTTGCCCGGGATAGTAATTGTCTCTCTGTCTCTCTCCCAGTCTCTGTCTGTGTATCGCTGTCTGTCTGTCTCGCTGTCTGTCTCTTTCCTTGTCTGTCTGTTTCCATCTCTCTGTATTTGCATAAGTCTATCTGTCTCAATCTGTGTATCTGTCTGTCTCTCTCTGTCTGTCTCTCTCTCTCTGTCTCTCTCTCTCTGTCTCTTTCCTGGTCTGCCTCTTTCCTGGTCTGTCTCTTTCCCGGTCTGTCTCTTTCCCGGTCTGTCTCTTTCCAGGGCTGTCTCTTTCCAGGGCTGTGTCTCTCCAGGGCTGTATCTTTGTCCGGCTGTCTCTTTGCCTGGCCTGTCTCTTTGCCCGGCTGTCTCTTTTCACGTCTGTCTCTTTTCACGTCTGTCTCTCTCCAGGTCTGTCTCTTTCCCGGTCTGTCTCTTTCCCGGTCTGTCTCTTTCCCGGTTTGTCTCTTTGCCCGGCTGTCTCTTTCTATGGCTGTCTCTTTCCCTGTCTGTCTCTTTCCCTGTCTGTCTCTCTGTGTCTCTGTCTCTCTCTATCTGTCTCACCACCGACATCTTTTTACCTCACACATAAGCTTCGTATACAAACAGTTTATTTTGTTCCTATAGCAACCACTGACAGTTGCTATTTATAGCCTGCAGCTCCCAGCTCCATTCAGTTTAATGGCTGCAGGATTTTTGTAGAGTAACTGGAAAGTGTGGGGTTACATTTTCCTGCCCAAACATAGTCTATGATGTTCCCTGAGTCACATAGAGTGTCTGTGCAAAATGTCGTGATTGTACATGCGACGGTGCGGATTCCTTTAGCGGACATACATACACACATACACTGAGCTTTATATATTAAATTTAGCATATAGGTTAAAGGGAACCTGTCATCAGAAATTTGGCTTTCAACCTAAAAGTTTCCCCCTTTGCAGCTCATGGGCTGCATTCCAGTAAGGTTTCTATACTTTTTGTGCCCCCTTTTAAACCAAAATAAATACTTTATAAAACTGTACCTTTCGGTTTGAAAATCTTGTAAATCGTCCACGGGGGCAGGCCGTGTGGCGTCCATTGCTGTATCTTACGCCGTCCCCCATGCTCCAAATCATCCCTCATAACGCCGCCCACTGCGCCCGAGGTCCCGTGCACGCCGGGACACCTG
This sequence comes from Anomaloglossus baeobatrachus, assembly GCF_048569485.1. Classification (NCBI taxonomy): domain Eukaryota; kingdom Metazoa; phylum Chordata; class Amphibia; order Anura; family Aromobatidae; genus Anomaloglossus; species Anomaloglossus baeobatrachus. The sequence goes on along the minus strand of NC_134360.1, from coordinate 91,496,115 downwards.
GTGACGTGGTCGCACGCACGAGAGTATGGGCGGCGCTGTGATTGCATCGCTAGTGCGCGCCCATACTCTCGTGGGCGCGCTCTCCCCTCTGTACGTCGCTCAGATCCTCCGCTTCTCCTGTAGTGGCCTGCTCCGCTCCTCCCATCTATTTCCTGCTGCAGGGTACGATGGGAAGGAGGTGACATCGGGCCGGCGCAGAACGCTGGAGGCAGTGGGGAAAGGGAGGGCACGAGAGTATGGGCGCGCACTTGCGATGCAATCACAGCACCGCCCATACTCTCGTGCCTGCGACCACATCACTAGGTGTCCCGGCGTGCACGGGACCTCGGGCGCAGTGGGCGGCATCCTGAGGGATGATTTGGAGCATGGGGGACGGCGTAAGATACAGCAACGGACGCCACACGGCCCGCCCCCATGGATAATTTACAAGATTTTCAAACCGAAAGATACAGTTTTATAAAGTATTTATTTTGGTGTAAAAGGGGGCACAAAAAGTATAGAAACCTTGCTAGAATACAGCCCACGAGCTGCAGAGGGGGGAACTTTTAGGTTGAAAGCCAAATTTCTGAAGACAGGTTCCCTTTAAATCAAACAGAAAATTATATGAATAATTAGGTCCATATTGAATTATTTATACTAAAAGGAGTCATCCCAAAACAGACTTGTTCCTATAACTAGATCTCCATATATTTATATATATGCTAATAATAAGCAAGAAAAACCAAATATATCGGTTTTCTAATAAATATGCTTTTATTTCATGCAATCATTTATTTCATCATATAATATCAAAGGGATGCAAAAAGGTAAGCAAGGCAAGATACAAAGTTGTGCACATGTTAAAACTGCAAACTGCAGGGGGGTGTGTCTGAAAAACTAGCGTCTGAAAAAACATAGAACATCAAATGGTCACAACCATTCACCATAGATAACATATACATACTCATGACAATAAATGAGCATACTGGTCACATGTAAAAACGGTAACAGCCATGACAATTTAAACAATCACGGGAACAGTTGTATACCATCAATAATCATCAATAATCTCCCTAGATGGCATATAATTGCTCATAACATTATATGAGCATGCTAGTCACATGTGAGATGGCAACCTTAACAGTATAAACACTCAAAGATATCCCATATATAAATCCAAATGGCACATTAATGGTTACATCTGTTGATTTTAAATGGTTGCTAGAAAAAACACATGGCAAAAGGAGTATATGTAAACAGATCGCCAAATAGCAAGGTCTGTCTCACAAGAAAAATTCCAAGGCCACCTGGGAAAAGGTGCTGGTTAAATAACCTACCCAAGTGTGACCACAGACACCGTGCAGACACACCACCCTGCACCTCGACGCGTTTCGCTATCGCTTCATCGGGAGGTGCAGGAGTGATGTGTGAGGCTGCTTTTTATCCCAGGCAAGTAAAACTTACCGTCCTATGGCGGCGCGCTCCGGTGATCAGATGTCCCAGCTCCACTGCGACCGGCGTCCGGAAACACAGTGCGCGCATGCGCGCACACTCTGAACCTGATAGGACGCCAGGCACAGGGGAGGAGAGGAGATCAGACCATCGTGCGCGCACAGGACAGAGGCCAGAACCGCCATTTGTAAAAAGGTATATACAGAGGGCAAACATGTAAATGCGATTACAGGATAAAGAACCATTATATTTCGCTGTATTCTTTTCACAAGCATAAAATACTCTTGAAAAATTCTCAATTCAGGCCGGTATCTCTTCTCTAAAGTGGTTGTTATGTTTTTCCATACGTCCAGGCAAAAAGCAGCCATATCTAAAAAAATATATATATTAAAACCAAATATTAAAACATGTGGTGAACAGCAGGCAGCCAAAGATCCAACATTTCAACCCAGGACAGAACCGTGAGCACACTGAAATATTAGGTTAAAAATGGTTTGTAGCTGATGACATCATTTAGACCTTTCGGTTTTACAGTATCTAAGATTGTTATCCAGCGGGCTTCCTTTTGATGTAATAAATTCTTCATGTCACCTCCTCTAGCCCCAAAGTGAATCCTCTCTATACCCCTAAATTTAAGTAGACGCCAATTGCAATTATGCTTGTCTTTAAAATGTTTCGGAATATTTTTTAACAGACACATTTCTTCAGGTTTATTGATCTTTACAGCATTTTTTATATCCCGGATATGCTCCAGAATACGTACCCGGAATTCACGGGTAGTCAAACCAACATAGATTAGTCCACAGGGACAAACGGCCCAGTAAACCAACCAGGAGGTTCGACAATTGATGAAATGTACAATTTTGTATGTATTTTCATGAGACGAATCCCAGAATTCCTCCACACGGTCAATTTGGGGGCAGGCTCCACAATCGCCACATGACCGTGAGCCCCACCTTGGACCCTTATTAGTGCCAAAAGGATTCCTCTCTACTTTAGGGGTATAGTGACTCCTCACAATCTGATCTTTTAGGGTTTTAGCCCTTTTAGGTGTTATTGCTGGACGGGAGGTTAGGATGCTGGCTAGATCATTGTCAGTTAAAAGTACTGACCAATGTCTATTAACAATCTCCGACATTTCCCTCCATTGTGCATGATAAGGGGTGATGAATCGGGCAACTCCCCCATTATCATCTTTCTTCCCCTGTCTTAATAAGACATCACGTGGAGTCTCCTTAGCCCTATCATAACCAGACTGGATGGTCTGTTCCTGGTAGTGGCGAGCCCTAAACCGCCTCTTAAGATCTAAAGATTGCCGTTCGAACAAGGAATCGCTGGAACACACCCGGCGGGCCCGCAGAAATTGACCCGTGGGGATTGATTTAATTACCTGTTTCGGATGTGATGACTTCGCGCTCAGAATCGAATTGACCGCCGTATCCTTTCTAAATATATCAGTGCACAAGAGTCCATCCGACCCTTTAGATACCCGCACATCCAAGTAGTCAATCTTCTCACTGCTATAGACATAAGTGAGATGAATGTTGTTATTGTTGTCGTTGAGTCGTTGCATAAAGATGTCCAGCTGATTGATCTCCCCCTGCCAAATCAAAAAAATATCGTCGATGAAACGCAGCCACATATGAACTGCGCCCACCTCAAACTCAGGAAAAATAATGGACCGCTCCCAATAACCAAGAAAAAGGTTTGCGTATGAGGGCGCACAAGACGCCCCCATCGCAACTCCTCTCTCTTGGAGATAGAAGCGGCCCTTAAATAAAAAGAAATTATGAAAAAGAATAAATCTTAATAAGAGCAGGAGAAGATCAATGAGCTGGACATCCAAATTCGTAGTTCTTAAAAAGAAATCAACAGCCCTAATACCATCATTATGGGCTATGGATGTATATAACGACTCAACATCCGCGGTTACCATGACTACATCAGTTTCAAAGATGATACCTTCCAAACGATTCAAAAATTCTGTTGAATCCTGAATATATGAGGGAAGGGTATTGACTAATGGCTTCAAATAGTAATCAAGGAATCTACAGGCAGGTTCACACAAGCTGTTATTCCCAGAGACTATTGGTCTTCCCGGAGGGCATTCTAGACTCTTATGCACTTTTGGCAAAAAGTAGATAGTAGGGATGACTGGATATTCAATTATTAAACCCTCAAAGACATTTTTTGGTATAATGTTCTTTATGAAAGCCAAGTGAAGAAGGTCATACAATTCACCCTGATATTTCCCAAGGGGACTACCCTCCAATTTAGTATAGCAAGCAGTATCATTCAGTTGCCTGAATGCTTCTGCTTCATATTTAGCTTTTGACCAAAGGACCACATTTCCCCCCTTGTCAGCCTGCTTCACCACTAGATCATCCATGTTTTTAATTTCTCTTAGTGCCACACGTTGTCTATGGTTAAGGTTATCATGTGTACGCCTGCGAGGCAGACGTCGAAACTCCTGTGTGACCAATTTAGTAAATAAATCAATTGCAGGACAGGCTGACAAGGGAGGAAATGCAGCAGACTTTTTTTTAATGAATGAAGGGAAGATAGCCATACCAGGATCCTCCTGTTCCGCCAGTAGCGACTCTAAGGTCTTCACTGCCTCAATCTCATCTACAGATAAATCTGAGTATGCACTCATCTCTTTTTTAGAAAAATATTTTTTATATAACAATTTACGGCTAAATAGATTTAAATCCTTGATGGCAGTGAAGACATCAAAATCCGCCACTGGCGAAAAGGAGAGTCCCAATTGTAAAACCTCCATTTGATCAGTAGTAAGGTAATCAATCTCACCGATGTAGAATTGACTACTGATCAAATGGAGGTTTTACAATTGGGACTCTCCTTTTCGCCAGTGGCGGATTTTGATGTCTTCACTGCCATCAAGGATTTAAATCTATTTAGCCGTAAATTGTTATATAAAAAATATTTTTCTAAAAAAGAGATGAGTGCATACTCAGATTTATCTGTAGATGAGATTGAGGCAGTGAAGACCTTAGAGTCGCTACTGGCGGAACAGGAGGATCCTGGTATGGCTATCTTCCCTTCATTCATTAAAAAAAAGTCTGCTGCATTTCCTCCCTTGTCAGCCTGTCCTGCAATTGATTTATTTACTAAATTGGTCACACAGGAGTTTCGACGTCTGCCTCGCAGGCGTACACATGATAACCTTAACCATAGACAACGTGTGGCACTAAGAGAAATTAAAAACATGGATGATCTAGTGGTGAAGCAGGCTGACAAGGGGGGAAATGTGGTCCTTTGGTCAAAAGCTAAATATGAAGCAGAAGCATTCAGGCAACTGAATGATACTGCTTGCTATACTAAATTGGAGGGTAGTCCCCTTGGGAAATATCAGGGTGAATTGTATGACCTTCTTCACTTGGCTTTCATAAAGAACATTATACCAAAAAATGTCTTTGAGGGTTTAATAATTGAATATCCAGTCATCCCTACTATCTACTTTTTGCCAAAAGTGCATAAGAGTCTAGAATGCCCTCCGGGAAGACCAATAGTCTCTGGGAATAACAGCTTGTGTGAACCTGCCTGTAGATTCCTTGATTACTATTTGAAGCCATTAGTCAATACCCTTCCCTCATATATTCAGGATTCAACAGAATTTTTGAATCGTTTGGAAGGTATCATCTTTGAAACTGATGTAGTCATGGTAACCGCGGATGTTGAGTCGTTATATACATCCATAGCCCATAATGATGGTATTAGGGCTGTTGATTTCTTTTTAAGAACTACGAATTTGGATGTCCAGCTCATTGATCTTCTCCTGCTCTTATTAAGATTTATTCTTTTTCATAATTTCTTTTTATTTAAGGGCCGCTTCTATCTCCAAGAGAGAGGAGTTGCGATGGGGGCGTCTTGTGCGCCCTCATACGCAAACCTTTTTCTTGGTTATTGGGAGCGGTCCATTATTTTTCCTGAGTTTGAGGTGGGCGCAGTTCATATGTGGCTGCGTTTCATCGACGATATTTTTTTGATTTGGCAGGGGGAGATCAATCAGCTGGACATCTTTATGCAACGACTCAACGACAACAATAACAACATTCATCTCACTTATGTCTATAGCAGTGAGAAGATTGACTACTTGGATGTGCGGGTATCTAAAGGGTCGGATGGACTCTTGTGCACTGATATATTTAGAAAGGATACGGCGGTCAATTCGATTCTGAGCGCGAAGTCATCACATCCGAAACAGGTAATTAAATCAATCCCCACGGGTCAATTTCTGCGGGCCCGCCGGGTGTGTTCCAGCGATTCCTTGTTCGAACGGCAATCTTTAGATCTTAAGAGGCGGTTTAGGGCTCGCCACTACCAGGAACAGACCATCCAGTCTGGTTATGATAGGGCTAAGGAGACTCCACGTGATGTCTTATTAAGACAGGGGAAGAAAGATGATAATGGGGGAGTTGCCCGATTCATCACCCCTTATCATGCACAATGGAGGGAAATGTCGGAGATTGTTAATAGACATTGGTCAGTACTTTTAACTGACAATGATCTAGCCAGCATCCTAACCTCCCGTCCAGCAATAACACCTAAAAGGGCTAAAACCCTAAAAGATCAGATTGTGAGGAGTCACTATACCCCTAAAGTAGAGAGGAATCCTTTTGGCACTAATAAGGGTCCAAGGTGGGGCTCACGGTCATGTGGCGATTGTGGAGCCTGCCCCCAAATTGACCGTGTGGAGGAATTCTGGGATTCGTCTCATGAAAATACATACAAAATTGTACATTTCATCAATTGTCGAACCTCCTGGTTGGTTTACTGGGCCGTTTGTCCCTGTAGACTAATCTATGTTGGTTTGACTACCCGTGAATTCCGGGTACGTATTCTGGAGCATATCCGGGATATAAAAAATGCTGTAAAGATCAATAAACCTGAAGAAATGTGTCTGTTAAAAAATATTCCGAAACATTTTAAAGACAAGCATAATTGCAATTGGCGTCTACTTAAATTTAGGGGTATAGAGAGGATTCACTTTGGGGCTAGAGGAGGTGACATGAAGAATTTATTACATCAAAAGGAAGCCCGCTGGATAACAATCTTAGATACTGTAAAACCGAAAGGTCTAAATGATGTCATCAGCTACAAACCATTTTTAACCTAATATTTCAGTGTGCTCACGGTTCTGTCCTGGGTTGAAATGTTGGATCTTTGGCTGCCTGCTGTTCACCACATGTTTTAATATTTGGTTTTAATATATATATTTTTTTAGATATGGCTGCTTTTTGCCTGGACGTATGGAAAAACATAACAACCACTTTAGAGAAGAGATACCGGCCTGAATTGAGAATTTTTCAAGAGTATTTTATGCTTGTGAAAAGAATACAGCGAAATATAATGGTTCTTTATCCTGTAATCGCATTTACATGTTTGCCCTCTGTATATACCTTTTTACAAATGGCGGTTCTGGCCTCTGTCCTGTGCGCGCACGATGGTCTGATCTCCTCTCCTCCCCTGTGCCTGGCGTCCTATCAGGTTCAGAGTGTGCGCGCATGCGCGCACTGTGTTTCCGGACGCCGGTCGCAGTGGAGCTGGGACATCTGATCACCGGAGCGCGCCGCCATAGGACGGTAAGTTTTACTTGCCTGGGATAAAAAGCAGCCTCACACATCACTCCTGCACCTCCCGATGAAGCGATAGCGAAACGCGTCGAGCTGCAGGGTGGTGTGTCTGCACGGTGTCTGTGGTCACACTTGGGTAGGTTATTTAACCAGCATCTTTTCCCAGGTGGCCTTGGAATTTTTCTTGTGAGACAGACCTTGCTATTTGGCGATCTGTTTACATATACTCCTTTTGCCATGTGTTTTTTCTAGCAACCATTTAAAATCAACAGATGTAACCATTAATGTGCCATTTGGATTTATATATGGGATATCTTTGAGTGTTTATACTGTTAAGGTTGCCATCTCACATGTGACTAGCATGCTCATATAATGTTATGAGCAATTATATGCCATCTAGGGAGATTATTGATGATTATTGATGGTATACAACTGTTCTCCGTGATTGTTTAAATTGTCATGGCTGTTACCGTTTTTACATGTGACCAGTATGCTCATTTATTGTCATGAGTATGTATATGTTATCTATGGTGAATGGTTGTGACCATTTGATGTTCTATGTTTTTTCAGACGCTAGTTTTTCAGACACACCCCCCTGCAGTTTGCAGTTTTAACATGTGCACAACTTTGTATCTTGCCTTGCTTACCTTTTTGCATCCCTTTGATATTATATGATGAAATAAATGATTGCATGAAATAAAAGCATATTTATTAGAAAACCGATATATTTGTTTTTTCTTGCTTATTATTAGCATATATATAAATATATGGAGATCTAGTTATAGGAACAAATCCCTTTAAATCAAAGCCTGCAAATGATCTCTTCCAGGTCTGCAATCCACACTTTCATTTAAGGAGAAACTATGATCAAAACTAAAGTTTCCCATGTTCTGTGCTATGGAAGTCCCCCCATGTGTCAATCTTATTTGTTCTTTTTTTTTTACTGCTTTTATCACTAAATATCCCAAACTAAGCTTTGGTGACAGCCTTTATCCACTAATCAGGTGGGATTTTCAATGATAGATGTGTTTCTACTGGGCTTCCATCTTCTAAACCACATTCAGGTTTATATTAATCTAATGCCTGGGGGGTGGCCAATGTGGCGCCCCTGACCTTGTCAGGCACCACTGAGTACTGCACCCATGCTGGGGACAGTACAATACAGGTAATCCAGAAGGCTGACCGAGGTGTGACTACACAGGCGCATAGTGATCAGGTCTCACACATGTACCTTTGAGAGGACCCCTGGGGATCCCAGGAGGGGGCAAAGCCTTCACCTCCACTGGAATAGTGGAGGGGGTAAAACACCTCCATCTCCACTCAAGGGGTGTGGTGGAGAGCCTGGTTGCTAGGTGGCGTAGGCAGGCACAAGGGGAAAAGAGAAGGAGGAGTAAACAGTCTGAAGCAGAGGGTGGAGGAGTGAGGAGCATGGAAGTGGAGCTCAGACAGGAGCAGAAGTGCAGGTCCCTCAAGTGAGCCGGTTTAGTGCAGAGTCCAGGGAGCTCAGAGAAGAGCAGACCCCTGGGGCTGTTGCAGTCTAACAGCGCCCGCGCAGTGGCTACCGACGGGGGAGAACGGTCACCTAGGAGTGCTACCCGAAATCCATCTTCAGCTAAAGAGAGAGCACGGAGTGGGAAGTAAGGAGACTGCTAGGGAGTACCAGGCCCAAACGGGCGGCAGATCCCGGAGCGGGGATAGATCCACCTTTCCTTGCTAAACCTGCCGGTGTGGGGCCCTCAAAGCCCACACAACAACACCCAAAAGCCGCAGCCACGTAGCCACAGTTAGGGCCCATAGTTCACAGGAGGCAAGTAGCTGGAGTGATCTGGTCCAGGCGACAAGCAAACGGCAACCGAAGGGGAGAGAGGCTTCAGCAACTTCCCTGGGTGACCCCCATAGGGACTAAAAGTCGGGGTTACCCCAAACCACCAAGGGCTAAGGAAGGCGAGTCGGTAGTCACCATCAACAGTCAGCCTGAAGGATACCTGGTTCCAGCCTGGTTCATCCCAGCTACGCCCGGGTTACTCACTCTGCCACCTTCTGTGAGTAAAACCCCTGAAAGACATTCTGCTTGTGTGGAGTTATTCTGCGCCTTGTGGTTCTACACATCTACACAGGGCCCTGGGGCTTGCCTCACTCTCAGGAGGCTACTACACCCGACTGCACCCACCATCAGCCCCAGGCATCCCTTAATCTGCAGTGGCGGTCCCCACTGACCGCAATTCTGAGAGTGGCGTCACGACAAATAGAAGATTTCCTACCAGTGACAGGATCCAGCTGAGTGGAGTCCCTGAAGGTAATGCACCGACACAACACCTGTGGGGCTTCACATCTGGCGTCACGAACAGGATAAGGACTAGACCTGTTCAGACAGGTGACCATGTGCCTGGGCGGTCCGCTTGAAAAATTGGAAGCGCCGCCATATTGCCACCATGAAAAGCGCGCTGAAAAACAACAGCAGCCCGCGCTGGGAGAAGTTACCGCCCACGAAGAGGTGTGGCTACCCAGAGATCCCCTGCAGAGTTCTGACCTCGCTTGTGAAGAGAGCGGAAGCGTTCAGAGACGTCGGGACAGAAAGGGAGCCAGAAGTCTGCTGTTAGAGGGAAAAGACGCAGAGGAAATGGCGTCTGAACACAGAGACCCAGAGCCAGGCTCCGCTGCCTGGTGGTGTCGGGAGCTTGCCGAGTTCTGCGATCAACTGGAGGCCAGGGTCGGAAGGCAGATCAGAGAGGGACGTGCGGAGTTCCTGGGAATGACCGCGGCGGTTCAGGCCTATGAAGAGAGAGCCGCGCGCCGAGTGCCAGACCGGGCGGTGACGACTCAGACCCCGATGCCGCCAATGATGGGTGAGTCCAGTGTAACCCCTGCCAGCGCGAGTGCCCCGACCCCTGCTGCCACGCCCGCGGTCCCTGAGGAGGCGCCCGGCGCGGCGACGCTGAGCCAGGCCGCAGCCACGCCAGGTGCGGCCCGCCAAGCCCAGGCCGCCGCAGCGATGCCCTGCTCGGCCCACCAAGACCCGGTCCCTGCAGTAACGCCAAGTCCGGCCCGCAAAGAACCGGCTGCCACCGCGACCCTCATCCGCGCCGCAGGTGTGACGCTGACCCAGGCCGCCGCCATGCTAGGCCCGGCCCGCCGAGACCCCACCGCAGCAGCAACGCTCGTCCGCGCCGCCAGTGAGGTGCTGAACCAGGCCGCAGCCACGCCAGGTGCGGCCCGCCAAGCTCCGATCGCTGCAGCGACGCCCAGCCCAGCCTGCAAAGATCCCATCGCAGCTGCGACGCCGATCCAAGCCACGACAGCGACGCTGACCCAGGCCGCCGCCATGCAGGGCGCGGCCCGCCAAGACCAGGCCGCCGCCATGCAGGGCGCGGCCCGCCAAGACCAGGCCGCCGCCATGCAGGGCGCGGCCCGCCAAGACCAGGCCGCCGCCATGTCAGGCGCGGCCCGCCAAGACAAGATTGTATCACCATTTACCCCGGCCTGCAAGGCCAGAGCAGACATCGCTCCCCAGTCCAAGGAAGTCCCTGCTAGGAAGTCCCTGATAGGAGAGGACCCCGCATACTGGAAGCTGAAGGCTGACCTAGAGGCTCAATTCCCACAAGAGTTGGTGGACCAGTATTTGCTTCCTCCGCACACCCCCAAGAGGATTCCGGCAACCCCTGCAGCAACCACGCCAAAGAGTCCCCCGCCTGGGCCTGCTGATGAAAGTCCATCCCCAGCACTGCCACCAAAGGAGTGCTCAGAAGAACTAAGGGGGAGGGGAGGCCAGGAAGCTGAGGAGCTGACTCAGGAGCCACCAGCAGTGGATCCATGCCCAGAGCCGGAGATGTTGCCATATTCCCGCTGGGATGAGGAAGACCTAACACCGTCTGCTGAAGAAGATCTACCCAAAAGCCTCACCTGGGAGCTTGTAAGCTGTACCTCGCAGAATCCAGTCCGCAAGACACGGCGCCGTAGCAGAACCCAGTCTTTCCCTGCACCGCAGTCTCCAGAGCAGAGAGATGAAATAACGGCCAGAGACCTAGAGGAGAAACGGTTTCTGAGGAGAGCCAAAGCCCAGGTCAGAGGACCCCTTTGTCGAGGAGTAGTAGAAGATTTCAGCCTAAAATCAGGATACGGCTTTATAGTTGCACCTGGTATGAAGGTCGGCATCTTTGTCAATAGAAGAGACGTGAGAGCCCATTTGCCCAGAGGACATCCTGGAAGAAACCTAAGAATGGGAGACACAGTGCAATTTACAATGCATCAAGGAGAAAGAGGCTGGTATGCACTCGATGTAACACCATGTCCTAAAGAAAAAGAAACAGACAGAGATAGAGAAAGAACAGACAAAGAACCCACTGATGAGACTACCACAGACGAAGAAAGAGGTCAAGAAAGCAACAGGTGCCGCAGCCCTACAGGCCCAAGCCCTGGTGAGGAGGAATCTGCATAAAGTAAGAAGTACAACAAGTTCCTGTTTTGACCAGTTTGAAAGTTTGCAACGTTACTGTTTAAGAGATGTGCCCACATAAACTAATGTGAGAAATGAACCTTAAGGCTATGAACTGGCTATAGCCACAAACTCTCGCAGTGTAAATAGTTACACCAGAGGCACCACCACCAGAGTCAGCCTGTTTAGGGGCTTGGCTCGTCTGCAACCAGGGAGCACGTCCATTATGGGGCCTTGGCTCACCTGCAACCAGAGAGCATGCCTGTTTATGGGGCCTGGCTCTCCACCACAAAGAGGGTACCTGGTCGGCACCAACTGTGGAGGCTGCCTCTACATCCTGCCAGAAGTGGCTGAAGGCGCGGCCAACGAGAGAGGGTTTAGGGTGGGTTAACGGACTTATGGGTGGAGGGTGGTGATGTATGGTACCTGGTGGTTTTAAAAATGTTTTACCATGTTTTAATGTTTTATGCATTTTAAAATGTTGTCTTGCAGCCTGAGGACGTGCTGGTGATAACTAAGGGGGAATGTGGCGCCCCTGACCTGGTCAGGCACCACTGAGTACTGCACCCATGCTGGGGACAGTACAATACAGGTAATCCAGAAGGCTGACCACCGAGGTGTGACTACACAGGCGCATAGTGATCAGGTCTCACACATGTACCTTTGAGAGGACCCCTGGGGATCCCAGGAGGGGGCAAAGCCTTCACCTCCACTGGAATAGTGGAGGGGGTAAAACGCCTCCATCTCCACTCAAGGGGTGTGGTGGAGAGCCTGGTTGCTAGGTGGCGTAGGCAGGCACAAGGGGAAAAGAGAAGGAGGAGTAAACAGTCTGAAGCAGAGGGTGGAGGAGTGAGGAGCATGGAAGTGGAGCTCAGACAGGAGCAGAAGTGCAGGTCCCTCAAGTGAGCCGGTTTAGTGCAGAGTCCAGGGAGCTCAGAGAAGAGCAGACCCCTGGGGCTGTTGCAGTTTAACAGCGCCCGCGCAGTGGCTACCGACGGGGGAGAACGGTCACCTAGGAGTGCTACCCGAAATCCATCTTCAGCTAAAGAGAGAGCACGGAGTGGGAAGTAAGGAGACTGCTAGGGAGTACCAGGCCCAAACGGGCGGCAGATCCCGGAGCGGGGATAGATCCACCTTTCCTTGCTAAACCTGCCGGTGTGGGGCCCTCAAAGCCCACACCACAACACCCAAAAGCCGCAGCCACGTAGCCACAGTTAGGGCCCATAGTTCACAGGAGGCAAGTAGCTGGAGTGATCTGGTCCAGGCGACAAGCAAACGGCAACCGAAGGGGAGAGAGGCTTCAGCAACTTCCCTGGGTGACCCCCATAGGGACTAAAAGTCGGGGTTACCCCAAACCACCAAGGGCTAAGGAAGGCGAGTCGGTAGTCACCATCAACAGTCAGCCTGAAGGATACCTGGTTCCAGCCTGGTTCATCCCAGCTACGCCCGGGTTACTCACTCTGCCACCTTCTGTGAGTAAAACCCCTGAAAGACATTCTGCTTGTGTGGAGTTATTCTGCGCCTTGTGGTTCTACACATCTACACAGGGCCCTGGGGCTTGCCTCACTCTCAGGAGGCTACTACACCCGACTGCACCCACCATCAGCCCCAGGCATCCCTTAATCTGCAGTGGCGGTCCCCACTGACCGCAATTCTGAGAGTGGCGTCACGACAAATAGAAGATTTCCTACCAGTGACAGGATCCAGCTGAGTGGAGTCCCTGAAGGTAATGCACCGACACAACACCTGTGGGGCTTCACACCATCACGAGGCATGGGACTTTCCCGGTCACTAGGACAACCACCTGGGGGGCGGGCACCACTTGGGGTAGAAGTAGGAGCAACCTGGACACTAAGCCAGTCTAGTTGGGACTACAGTTCTGGCGACACAACACTACTTTCTTCTTCTTTTCTTTCACAGGGCCTGAGGCTTGAAGCGTAAAGCTCAGCCCGGGTTCCTCACTCCTGGAGGGGCATCTTTTAGAAAGGACACTTTCCAAGTACCTCCCGGTTATCTAAAGACAGTGAGCAAAACACCTGGAACCGCAGCAGCTGACTGCCTTTTGATTGCCGGTGCCGTCGCCCTGCGCTTCGGCATCAACGGCCACCACTACTTCCCTCATCATCCTCCCCAGGGCCCGCTCCACCTGTGAGGAGTAGAACCATCTTTGCTGCTACAACCATTCGCCCCGGACAACAATGACAGCAGCGAGGGCTAATTCCCTGGCCGCGTACCGCAGGTGGCGTCATAAGACAATCATCCCCTTCACCCTCCCCACTACTACCCTCATCCTCTCCGTCCCCATCATCTCCAATACCCCTTTTATTGTACACCTCGGGGCCATGAAGCCGGGCAGGGCCACCCGAGACATCCCCCTGACTCTTCACCGGCCCGGCGGCGACTAATGTTTAACCCGTTGCCCTGCGGGTGCTACAACTGGAAGGTTGAAAGTCTGTTTACATAGCTGATTTTTTTAAATCTATTTTATTAAAATAGTGTCAAAACATAAATGCTCCCATCCCTGCACCCTGCACCTCATAGTCTATCACACACTTGACGTCTTTTATGCATAATGTACTCACTTTCCTTCAGTCCAACCTTACATTTGCTTCTGATCTTCAAGTTTAGATTTCATCTTGCGTTTTATTTCTCTATGCTCTGCTATCAATTCCACTTGGCCAACCTAAGCCAGTACCATCTCTGAGTAATACAGTGCCTTGCGAAAGTATTCGGCCCCCTTGAATTTTTCAACCTTTTCCCACATTTCAGGCTTCAAACAAAGATAAAAATGTTAATGTTATAGTCAAGAATGAACAACAAGTGGGACATAATTGTGAAGTTGAATGAAATTTATTGCTTATTTTAAACTTTTGTAAAAAATAAATAACTGAAAAGTGGGGTGTGCAATATTATTCATCCCCTTTACTTTCTGTGCAGCAAATTCACTCCAGAAATTCATTGAGGATCTCTGAATGATCCAATGTTGTCCTAAATGACTGGTGATGATAAATATAAGCCACCTGTGTGTAATCAAGTCTCCGTATAAATGCACCGGCTCTGTGATAGTCTCAGTGTTTAAAGCACAGAGAGCATCATGAAGACCAAAGAACACAACAGGCAGGTCCATGATACTGTTATGGAGAAGTTTAAAGCCGGATTTGGTTACAAAAAGATCTCCAAAACTTTAAACATCCCAAGGAGAACTGTGTAAGCGATCATATTGAAATGGAAGTAGTATCATACCACTGCAAATCTACCGAGACTCGGCCGTCCATCCAAACTTTCATCTCAAACAAGGAGAAGACTGATCGGAGATGCAGCCAAGAGGCCCATGATCACTGTGGATGAACTGCAGAGATCTACAGCTGAGGTGGGAGAGAGTCCATAGGACAACAATCAGTCGTACACTGCACAAATCTGGCCTTTATGGAAGAGTGGCAAGGAGAAAGCCACTTCTCAAAGATATCCATAAAAAGTGTAGTTTAAAGTTTGCCACAAGCCACCTGGAAGACACACCAAACATGTGTAGGAAGGTGCTCTGGTCAGATGAAACCAAAATTGAACTATTTGGGCACAATGCCAAACGATGTTTGGCATAAAAGCAACACAGCTCATCACCCTGAACTCACCATCCCCACTGTCAAACATGTTGGTGGCAGCATCTTGGTTTGGGCCTGCTTTTCTTCAGCAGGGACAGGGAAGATGGTTAAAATTGATGGGAAGATGGATGGAGCCAAATACAGGACCATTCTTGAAGAAAACCTATTGGAGTCTGCAAAAGACCTGAGACTGGAACGGAGATTTGTCTTCCAACAAGACAATGATCCCAAACATAAAGCAAAATATACAATGGAATGGTTCACAAATAAACGTATCCAGGTGTTAGAATGGCCAAGTCAAAGTCCAGACCTGAATCCAATCGAGAATCTGTGGAAAGATCTGAAAACTGCTTTTCACAAACGCTCTCCATCCAACCTGACTGAGCTCGAGCTGTTTGCAAAGGAAGAATGGGCAAGAATTTCAGTCTCTCAATGTGCAAAACGGATAGACACATACCCCAAGCAACTTGTGCAGTAATCACAGCAAACGTTGGCGCTACAAAGTATTAACTTAAAGGGAACGAATAATATTGCATGCCCCAATTTTCTGTTATTTTTTTTAAAAAGTTTAAAATAAACAATAAATGTCATTCAACTTCACAATTGTGTCCCACTTGTTGTTGATTCTTCACCATAATATTAAAATTTGTATCTTAATGTTTGAAGCCTGAAATGTGGGAAAAGGATGAAAAATCAAAGGGGACGAATACTTTCGCAAGGCACTGTAAGGAGAGAGCGGCTGGTTATATAACAAGTACAAATATTTTTACATCTTAGCTCCAATCATATTATGTGTAAAGCCAGTGGTGAATGATATGACAGCTGATTAGTAATTTATGTAAAAAAATATAAACTAGTGAGTATGGAAAACAAAACTTTATTATTAGTGATGAGCGAGTACTAAAAAGCTCGGGTGCTCGAGGCTCGGGCCGAGCACCCCAAGATACTCGTGTACTCGGCCCGAGCACCGAGCCCAATGTTATCATATGGGAGACCCGAGTATTTTTGTGAAATGACCCCCGGCAGCATGTAGAAACCCTAAAAATGTCACAAAAGTCTCAGAAGAGTGCTCAAATGACATGGCAACAGCATGGGGAAGACCCCTTGAAGCATTTATCACTCAAAAGTCACAGCTGTGAACAATTTTGTCCGCGTTTTACGCCATTTTTACGGACTCACCAGAAAACCTTCAAAAATGACACCAAAATGAATTTTCATGGCGGAAATGTTAAGGGCACATACCCAATAGTGAGATAGAGCTAATGTATGTTACTTTTTGAGATTAATACATGAAAGATTTTACGTAAAACATTGTGTGGCACTCCGATGTCCCTGAGAAGAGACGTACATAAAGGCCTCTGAGTCTAATGTGCCCAATTTGAGGAAGTGAGTCTTTGTAGTATTTTCCTTTGCCAGGGCAGTCCAAAATTGTGAGGTTCACCAATGCCCCTGCATACAGACGTGCATGAGGGCCTGTAAACCTGAAGTGCCCATTGTAAGGAAGTGGGTCTATTGTAGTATAGCCCTTAGGCAGGGCAGCCAAAAATTGGGAGGCTCCACGTTGTCCCTGGATAGAGACGTGCATGATGGCCTGTAAACCTGAAGTGCCCATTGTAAGGAAGTGGGTCTATTGTAGTATAGCCCTTTGGCAGGGCAGCCAAAAATTGGGAGGCTCCACATTGTCCCTGGATAGAGATGTGCATGATGGCCTGTAAACCTGAAGTGCCCATTGTAAGGAAGTGGGTCTATTGTAGTATAGCCCTTAGGCAGGGCAACCAAAAATTGGGAGGCTCCACGTTGTCCCTGGATAGAGACGTGCATGAGGGCCTGTAAACCTGAAGTGCCCATTGTAAGGAAGTGGGTCTATTGTAGTATAGCCCTTAGGCAGGGCAGCCAAAAATTGGGAGGCTCCACGTTGTCCCTCGATAGAGACGTGCATGAGGGCCTGTAGACCTGAAGTGCCTATTGTAAGGAAGTGGGTCTATTGTAGTATAGCCCTTTGGCAGGGCAGCCAAAAATTGGGAGGCTCCACGTTGTACATGGATAGAGACCTGTTAGGTTCTTAGTGCCTCCGTGCTTGCATTTAAAAACCGCACGTGTGTGCCTGTTGGTGGCAGCTTTCCGCTGCACTTGTGTGCGTTTTGCAAAAACTTGGATATAACGCACAAGTCTAGTGAATACACATCAGCACAACATTGCAAAATGCGCAAGGGCGTTGTCAACGAACAACGAAGTGGACGTGATGGTGGTGCAGGCAGAGACCGAGGTCGTGTGCAAGCTCTAATTTCGCCACAACAAAGGGCCACATCTACTCGCTCGCACGTCCTGTCCCAAATTCTTGGGGACCGCAGCAGTACACCGCTCTTGAACCAAGACCAGTGTCAACAGGTTGTTAGTTGGATAGCGGATAATGCTTCCAGTCAGATTGGCACCACCACAAACACTCTGTCTTCCACACGGTCAAGTGTCAGTAGCCGTGATACTGCACCGCACATTTCAGAACCTGATCCTCCTTCCTACCACCAGGCCGAGTACACGTCCACGGACATTACTGATCCCACACTTGGACACTCGGAAGAGCTGTTCGTTCACGTTTCCATTCACACATTTTGGCCTCTCGCCAGCTCCTGTTGAAGTGGGCCATGACGAGATTGTATGTACAGATGCCCAAATATTTGAGCAGCCACGTTCTCACGAAGTTGGCAACGTGTCTCAACAAGGGTTGGACGATGATGAGACACAATTGTCAGGAAGTCAGGAGGAGCAGGGTGCGGAAGAGGAAGACGACGTGGTGGATGATCCAGTAACTGACCCAACCTGGCAGGAGGATATGCAGAGCGAGGACAGCAGTGCACAGGGGGAGGGAGGCGTAGCATCCCAACAGGCAGTAAGAAGCAGGGTGGTGGCCCCAGGCAGACGCCAGGCAACTGTTCTCCGGAACAACACGACACAAGGTGGCTGTACAAATGTTAGGTCTTCCCGAGTCTGGCAGTTTTTTAAGTTGGCTCCAGATGATTCTAAAAAGGCCATTTGCAACACCTGCCGTGCCAGCATCAGCAGGGGTACCAAAACTAGCAGCCTGACCACCACCAGCATGATCAGGCACATGTCAGCCAAGCACCCGACTTTGTGGGATGTACAACAGAGTCGAGGAGCAGTGCTTGCTGATGTCACTGCTACGTCTTCGCTTGTTGTGCATGCGAGCCAATCCCCTGTCCATGCTGCCCGTGAACAAGCCTCCTCCGGCCCTGCACCTGCAGTTGCCCACGCAGAAATAACACCATCATCAAGCACGTCCTTGTCCCAGCGCAGCGTTCAGTTATCCATTCAGCAAACCTTTGAACGCAGGCGCAAATACACTGCCAACACCCCACATGCCACAGTTCTAAATGCTAACATTTCGCGACTGCTTGCTCTGGAAATGTTGCCTTTTAGGCTGGTTGAGACAGAAGCATTCCGCGACTTGATGGTGGCAGCTGTCCCACGTTACTCGGTCCCCAGCCGCCACTATTTCTCCCGATGTGCCGTCCCCGCATTGCATAACCACGTGTCACAAAACATCACACGTGCCCTGAACAACGCTGTTTCAGCCAAAGTCCACCTAACCACAGACACGTGGACAAGTGCATGTGGGCAAGGCCGCTACATCTCGTTGACGTCACACTGGGTTAATATTGTGGAAACTGGGACCCAGTCTGAGTGAGGGACGGAACACGTCCTTCACACACCAAGTTTTGCAGGCCCTACCTCAGTCAGGGTTTCACCCACACTCTACAGCTCCGGAATGTCATGCTCCTCAGCCTCCTCCTCCTCCTGCGCATCCTCATCCACTTTACCTTCCACACCAGTCCCAAGCTGGAAGTGTCGCGGGCGGAGGAGGGGACGCTGCGCTCTCCCACTGCTCGGGTCCGGCTGCCGCTGCTCTACGGCTGCTGCTGCTCGGTGGCTCGAGCGATGGCCGGATCCCGGGGACTCGAGCGGCGCTCATCGCCCGTGAGTGAAAAGGGGTCGTTTGGGTTTTGTGGATATTGTCCGTGACGCCACCCACGGTTGTGGTGATTGTGTGGACACCACCGCTGCTCTGGACGGGGATCCCGGGAGCCTGTGACAGGGAGCAGCTTTGTTGTTATTTCTCCCCTCCGTGGGTAGGGGGGTTGGTTGTCCCGGGGCCCGGTGATGGGGTAGAGATGGATGACAGGCGGGTTGCGGGGCCTGATGAGGTGCAGGGTCGCAGGGGCAGCGCTGTGCCGCACGGCACGGAGGTACTCACTCAGCCCAATGATGATGACACAGTTCACGGTAAAACAAGTGGCTGGATGGACGGGTCCCTCGGACGGCTGCGGTTGTTCCTCCCTGCAGGTTAGTGATGACTGTCTCTCCCTGAACCTAAGTTCAGTGTTGGTAGTGATGGTTTCCCACCGGTAACCCGCTCCCCAACCTGGATATGGGCCGGAGGAGCCCCTTTTGCCCACAGGCGCTGGCCCTGGGAGACGGTTGCCCTTGGCGGTGGCGGTGTCTCCCCTTCACGGTTGGACGGTTGCCTTCTATCGGGACTTGGCTGTTTGGAAACCCTGAGGTCCCCTTCACTAACGGATTTGGCAAATTCACGGCGACACCAAGCCTTGCCGGGATCTGAAAGGCCCCTGCCAATGGTGCTGGCTTCTCTTTGTATACTGGTCCGGTACGGCCGGGTCACCACCCGTCCACGGTCCTTACGGCAGACTCCAATCGGCCTCCACTGCAGACGGTCACCACATCCTGCCAACCTTGCTGTCCTGTCCGGGCCACACACCCGGACCAACTTCAGGCTCTTTGCTGTCACTTTTCTCCTCTCTACTACTTTCCTCCTTCCACTTCCTTAGCTTAACTCTCACTGCCTGTGTTTTCCCTCCTCCTTGGTGGGTGGAGACCAACCGCCTGGCTCCACCCCCTGGTGTGGACAACAGCCCCTGGGGAAGGCAACAAGGATTTTGTGTTTTGACTATGATATGCCTGCAGGGAGTGTGGGGTGTGTAAGTGTTGTGCTCTGTGGCCCCTGGCTTGTCCAGGGCGACACAGAAGCACTGCAGCACTGCCTCGGCGAAGCGGCAACAGGCTGTGCTGAAGCTAATCTGCATAGGTGACAAACCCCACAATGCAGAAGAGGTGTGGACAGCTCTGAAACAGCAGGCAGATCACTGGCTCACACCTATGAACCTAAAGCCAGGAAAGGTTGTGTGTGACAATGGCCGGAACCTGGTGGCGGCTTTGAGGCGAGGCCAGCTGACACATGTTCCATGCGTGGCCCATGTGCTCAACCTCGTGGTTCAGCGGTTTCTAAAGTCATACCCAGAGCTGTCTGATCTGCTGGTAAACGTTCGCCGCCTGTCTGCACATTTTCGAAAGTCACCTACTGCTTCAGCAGGCCTTGCTGGCTTTCAGCGCCATTTGCATCTTCCGGCTCACAGACTGGTGTGTGATGTCCCCACGCGTTGGAATTCAACTCTGCACATGTTGGTCAGGATATGTGAGCAGAAGAGGGCAGTTGTTGAGTACCTGCATCACCTAAGCCGTCGGGAAATGGGTCAAACTCCACACATAACACCTGAGGAGTGGAGATGGATGTCCGACCTATGTACCATCCGCCAAAACTTTGAGGACTCCACCAAGGTGGTGAGCGGCGATGACGACATTATTAGCGTCACCATACCGCTTCTCTGCCTTCTAAAATGGTCTCTGCTCAAAAAACAACCATGATGCATTGCAGGCGGAGCGCGATGAGTTTGAGCAAGAAACAGTACTGGGTGTGGGTGATAACACACAGCCCAGCCTCGTCTCATCACAACGTGCAGTGGAGGACTATGACGAGGAGGAGGATGAAGACATGGAGCAACTCTCTGGCCAAATTGAGGATATGACATGCAGTCATATCCTCGGTTCAGCGTGGCTGGCCAGAGGACAGGGTAGATGATGAGGAGGAGGAGGAGGAGGAGGAGGAGGACAGCATGTTCAGTCATCGTGTTGGTCAGGATACTGAAGTGATGGCTGTTAAGAGTCTGGCACACATGGCTGACTTTATGGTAAGCTGCCTGTCTCGTGACCCTCGCGTTAAGAACATCTTGGCCGACAATCATTACTGGTTGGTAACACTGTTAGGCCCACGCTAAAAGGAGAACTTTATGTCTCTTATTCCCGAGGCAGAGAGGTCAGGCAAAATGCAGCAGTTCCAGAAGGCCATAGTCGAGGAAGTAGGCAAAGCATTCCCCTCACAAAACGCTAGCGGCATAGGTCAGGAATCAGTGGACAACCAAGGCGTACAGCCGGGAGGGGCACAAGTCCAATCCGCCAGAGGTAGGGGAACAGTCTTTAAGATGTGGGACAGTTTTCTCAGCCCCTCACATACCACAGCCCCTGAGGTGCGGGGTAGAGCCACAAGAAATCCTAAGTTTGCCCAGATGCTCAAGGAGTACCTTGCAGATCAAACAACTGTACTCCGACATTCCTCTGTGCCTTACAATTAATGGGTATCCAAGCTGGACACGTGGCATGAATTGGGTCTCTACGCCTTGGAAGTCCTGGCCTGCCCTGCCGCTAGCGTTTTGTCAGAGCGTGTTTTTAGTGCCTCAGGTGGAATCATTACAGATAAACGCACCCGCCTGTCAACTGTAAATGCTGACAGGCTGACTCTGATCAAGATGAACAAGGGTTGGATTGGGCCAGACTTCACCACACCACCAGCAAATGAGAGCGGAATTTAAAGTTTGTAACGGGAATTTGCCATGTACCTCCACTCTCCCATGGTAACACACTTCTGGACTTTGGCTAATCGCTGGACTGCTCCTCCTTCTCCTCATGCGCCATCATGATGACCGTTACAATAGTTAGGCCGTTGTTTCAGGTATACCCCCAGTGGTAAATTTTTTCGCCCATTCTTTCAGAATGGGCATTACAACGACAGGAGACCCGCTCCTTTGCAATGGGAACGATGTTTTGAGGCCCTCATGCACATCTCTATCCAGGGACAATATGGAGCCTGACGTTGCCACCGACAGGCACACACGTGCGGTTTCAAAAATGCAAGCACGGACGCAATAAGAACCTAACAGGTTTTTAGGAGCGACAATTACTGAGAAGTCTGACACTATCAGCCACTGCTGACTGACGTGTATTATACACTACACTTGTGCGTTATATAATAGTTTGTGAAAAACGCACACAAGTGCACCTGTACGCTGCCACCGACAGGCACACTCGTACGGTTTTTAAATGCAAGCACGGACGCAATAAGAACCTAACAGGTTTTTAGGAGCGACAATTACTGAGAAGTCTGACACTATCAGACACTGCTGACTGACATGTATTATTCACTAGACTTGTGCTTTATATAATAGTTTGTGCAAAACGTGCACCTGTACGCTGCCACCGACGGGCACACACGTGCGGTTTTTAAATGCAAGCACGGACGCAATAAGAACCTAACAGGTTTTTAGGAGCGACAATTACTGAGAAGTCTGACACTATCTGGACTGTTTTAGACTGTGTACACCAGCCCCAGATATGATGAAGGCTGGTATACGGTCACCACTAGGAATGGCTATATACCCTGCCTGCCTGCCTGCCTGCCTGTATACTGCTACAATAGTCCTTACAAGAACTCTTCTGGTCACTAGCCTGTATTCCGACCTGGCTATACCCTGCCTGTATATAGCAACAATAGTCCTGAGAAGGACTCTGCTACTGTACTCCGACCTGGCTATTCCCTGCCTGCCTGTATACAACTTATTGTATGTCCTGAGAAGGACTTCTGGTCACACTGTTTGCAGTCCTGCTCCGGAACTATCTATAAAGGGCCGCAAACCTTTCCCTGAAGCAGCAACACTCTCCCTGCACTGACTGTCTGGATGGCTGTGAGCAGAGCACAGCGTGCCCGCCGGTATAAAGGCTCGGTCACGCTGTGCGGGCCGGCCAATCACTGCAATTCCACAACTAACAGGGCTGTGGCATTGCAGTGGTCTGCCAGCCAATCCCTGCATGAGGGCTGGCTCTCAAAAGAGCGCCAACATGCAGGGATGAAGACCACGAGTACAGCACGCGTATCGCGAAATTACTCGGTACCCGCCGAGTAGCCCGAGTATAGTGATACTCGTGCGAGTACCGAGTAGTAACAAGCATGCTCGCTCATCACTATTTATTATCTGTGTAGAAATAAAAAAAAAGTTCTGACTGTTAAAAAATGTGAAGGCAAAAGCAAATTCATTTGGCCATCTGAAAATATACCGTACCCAAGATTCTGACCGTGAAAAGATAAAATTACAATGGACTGCATACACATCCACCTCCCCCCCCCCCTTCTGAGGGTATGTTCAGAAATGTAAAATGATCTCATTCAACCCCGGGGGATTTTCTGATTTTGCACTTTTGTTTTTTCCTCCCCTTCCTCCAAGAGCCATGACCGGTTTTTTTTTTCATCAATATAGCCATATGAGGGCTTGTTTTGGGGCAAGACAAGTTGTACTTTTGAATTACACCATTCATGTTACCATATAGTGTACTGGAAAACTGGGAAAAATTCCAAGTGCAGTGAAATTGCAAAAAAAAGAGTAATTTCCCAATATTTTTTTTTTTTTTTATCTACTATGTTAAAGAGATAGTGGAAAAACCACAGAACGGGGACCCCCATTTGTTCCATACCATGGGGACCCACTCACCGGAGACAGGAACAGGGGAAGAAGGTACCAGAGAACCAAACTGGCACTGGGATGAAGGGGAACTGGAGGCGAAACCAGCTGGCCTCGGTCAACCAGTTAACATCTACCAGCAGTGAGTAAACCAGTTGCACTGAACACCTGTGTGGACTACCTTATTCCGACGCCCACTGTACCATACACCCTCTGGGGCAAAACCCTACTTGCGGATCGTCTACCATTCTAGCTGCAAATACCCCCAGCCCCAGTAGAGACATTCTGCAGCGGCGGCTCCCTACACTTAGCCGGAATACCGCAAGTGGCATCACATGTGAACATTATCTTTATACTCCCATGTAAATATCCCCATTACAAATATGGCCCAGGGCAAGGAACTGGGTAACGGCCACCATCGTGACTTCCCAAAAACCTGTAATACCCGGAACCGAGTACCCCATATCCCTGGGTGCTACAAGATCTCCTCTGACAAGTCTTTTTTCTAAGCTGAATAAGCCCAACTGTTTCAACCTAAACAAAAAAAAAACCTCTTCAACCTCTCATCATATGGGAGGCCTTCCATTCCTTGTAGTAGTCTAGTTGCCCGCCTTTGAACTGACTCTAACTTCTGAATGTCATTTTTTAAATGTGGAGCCCAAAACTGGTTCCCATATTCCAGATGTGGCCTTACAAGTGATTTATAGAGGGGTAACAATACATTGGGATCCCGGAGTCTAATATCCCTTTTTATACACCCTAAAATCTTGTTTGCTTTAGCAGCTGCTGCTTGACATTGAGTGCTGCTGCTCAGCTTATTTGTAATCAGAATACCCAAGTCCTTCTCCTGTTCTGTAGTCCCGAGTTTACTTCAATTTAATGTATACGCAGCTATAGGATTACTCCATCCTAGGTGCATTACTTTACATTTATCAACATTAAATCTTATTTGCCAAGTATCTGCCTATTTTGACATCTTATCCAGATCTTTTTGTAATATTGTACTATCAAGGTCAGTTTTTAATAGCCTACATAGTTTGGTGTCATCAGCAAAGACTGACACTTTACTATCAATCCCATCCACAAGGTCATTAATAAAGAGATTAAAAAGAATCGGTCCTAGCACAGATCCCTGTGGCACCCCGCTGCTGACTATAGCCCATTTAGAGAATGTGCCATTTATGACTACTCTTTGTTTCCTATCTTTTAGCCAATTCCTTACCCAGTTGCATATTGTGTCCCCTAGTCCTTGCTTCTGGAGCTTTAGTATAAGGCTATTATGTGGTACAGTATCAAATGCCTTTGCAAAGTCCAAATAAATCACATCAGCTGCATTACCAATATCCAGATTTGCACTTACCCCCTCATAGAACCCCAACAGGTTGGTTAGACACGATTTATCTTTCATGAATCCATGCTGTTTGTCAGTTATTATATCATTTTCTGCAATATATTTTTGCATGTCATCCCTTAAAATGCCCTCACAAACTGTGTACACTACTGATGTCAGACTTACTGGCCGGTAGCTGCCTGGATCCACCCTCTTACCTTTCTTAAATATCAGTACTACGTCAGTTCAATACAATTATATTTTCCTGCAATCATTTTTTCATTGGTTGAAGCAGTTTTAATAAATCTTTATTAAAGGGAACCTGTCATCAGAAATTTCGCCCAAAAGCTAAAAGATTCCCCCTCTGCAGCTCCTGGGCTGCATTCTAGGAAGGTCCCTGTTATTATTGTGCCCCATGTGAGACCAAAATAAAGCCTTTATAAAGTTCTACCTTTTTGTATGCAGCTTCTGTAAATCTGTCACGGGGGCGGGCTCTCTGCCGTCCGTTATTCTGCCTCCTGGTCCTGTATGCCGCCCCCATCGCTCCTTTCCATATCTGATGCACCGCCCACTGCTCCAGCCATCCCCGCGCATGCCCAGTGCCAGTCTCACAGGACTGAGCAGTGTGACCGCTGGTGACGTGTGCGCAGGCAAGTGATTATGGACGGGACTGTGACTGTTATCAGCAAGTACCCGGCCATAATCTCGTGAGCGCGCAAACCTCTCCAGCATTCACACTGAGCTCAGTGTAGATGCTAGACTGTATGGGCTGCTTCCAGGGATGACGTCCCTTTGTCATGTGATAGGGGCGTGTTCGAAATACTATCACATGACAAAGGGACGTCATCCCTGGAAGCAGCCCATACAGTCTAGCATCTACACTGAGCTCAGTGTGAATGCTGGAGAGGTTTGCGCGCTCAAGAGATTATGGCCGGGTACTTGCTGATAACAGTCACAGTCCCGTCCATAATCACTTGCCTGCGCACACGTCACCAGCGGTCACACTGCTCAGTCCTGTGAGACTGGCACTGGGCATGCGCGGGGATGGCTGGAGCAGTGGGCGGTGCATCAGATATGGAAAGGAGCGATGGGGGCGGCATACAGGACCAGGAGGCAGAATAACGGATGGCAGAGAGCCCGCCCCCGTGACAGATTTACAGAAGCTGCATACAAAAAGGTAGAACTTTATAAAGGCTTTATTTTGGTCTCACATGGGGCACAATAATAACAGGGACCTTCCTAGAATGCAGCCCAGGAGCTGCAGAGGGGGAATCTTTTAGCTTTTGGGCGAAATTTCTGATGACAGGTTCCCTTTAACAATTTGTTTTGCTATATCAGAAGGAAAAAATGATAGCATCTCATAGAATATTACTAAACTCCATCCAAAAATTCTCTCTCTTCGCACAAGGGTGAAGTAGAATAGTAGAAAGTTAAACAATCAATTCGATGTAATAGAAAATGTTTCGGATTCTGTGGTAATCTCAAAATCACACTTCTCATATAGCATGATGAGAGAACAGGAACCTCCTATTAAAAGCAGCAGACATGTATTTGAAAGGTTTTGGCCCTCATCAGTACAAAGCAGGAAAACTAGCTGACTGAGAGACATGGGTAGAGTTTCTCCTTGGGAAAAGCACCACGTTTGCATAAGGATACTTATAAGCCATGCAATGTTCTTCTGAGAATGAAAAGTAAGTTTGTCACTTCTAAAATGCTAACTAAACTATTTATGAATGTATTATTATTATTATTATTATTATTATTTATTATAGCGCCATCAATTCCATGGCGCTTTACATGTGAAAGGGGTATACATAATAGGGACAAGTACAATAATCATAAACAATACAAGGCACAGACTGGTACAGGAGGATAATGTATGTAGGTGAAATAAAAACCATGACATTTCCAGGAGGGATTTTCCGGTCGTTGATTCCTATATTATTCCCAATTACCCTTACCCGGTATCAATAATACACGGACACTGCTTGCGACTTGGTAAAAAATGGCCACAGCAGCCCTTTATTGCCTATTGTTTACACACTAACACAAGGGGGCGCCGTCCAACGGGCGTCCCCAACATTTAACAATAGGTAATACCATAATAATAATAATACAGTACGTAATACAATACGTAACCCTGGGTAGGCCCGGTCCAGAAACCACCTTCCACCACCAAAACATGATCCCTGGCCGCAACACACACCGGGCCGGAGATGAGGTATGAATCAACCTACGGATCAATACCCCCCACCTTGCAGGACCCATGCCTGCAAGATCCTTGTAACCGGAGCCACTATATCCTACAAGTGACTCTCCAATCAAATAACATTATCCGTTAAACCGCCTCTGGACCAGACCTACCCCCGCCATAAGTCCGGTCCAGAAGCCATACTCCACCACCAGAACACAATCCCTGGCCGCAACACACCGACCCAGAGATACGAGGCATTAATCACCTACGGATCAATACCCCAACCTTGCAGGACCCCATGCCTGCAAGATCCCTGTAACCAAAGCCACTGTATTCCGCAAGTGACTCTTCAATCACACAAACCGTCAGAAAACACGATCCCTGGCCGCAACACACCGAACTAGAGATACGAGGCATTAATCACCTACGGATCAATACCCCAACCTTGCAGGACCCCATGCCTGCAAGATCCCTGTAACCAAAGCCACTGTATTCCGCAAGTGACTCTTCAATCACACAAACCGTCAGAAAAACCTGATCCCTGGCCGCAACACACCGACCCAGAGATACGAGGCATTAATCACCTATGGATCAATGCCCCAACCTTGCAGGACCCCATGCCTGCAAGATCCCTGTAACCAAAGCCACTATATCCTACAAGTGACCCTTCAATCACACAACCGTCAGAAACACGATCCCTGGCCGCAACACACCGACCCAGAGATGGGGGCATTAATCACCTACGGATTAAAACCCCCCCAAGTAGCATCAAGTATCAACCATGTCTCAAAACCTTACATTCCTCTTTACCTCCAACTCAATATTATCCCCGGCTGCAACCTCCAGCCCAGAGATATGAGGCATCAATCACCTACGGATCAATCCCCCATGTGCATAACAGTAACTGTGACCTCAAAAACCTTAAAGCCCGTTAGCGACTTTAATCCAACAACATCCCCGGCTGCAACTAGCCCAGAGATAAGAGGTATTAATCACCTACGGATCAAAACCCCTATGCCTTGCAGAACCACGTGCCTGCACTGCACTTGGATCCAGAACCATGACCCCAACCAGTGACTCCTCCTGCGATTACCATTTCACCAAAATGGATCACTGACCATAACAATGGTCCCATATTTAAATGAGGTAAAAGTCACCAAAGGAGTAATACCCTTACCCAAGCCAAAAACTCCCGTACTTTCAATTACCTATCACCTGGGGCACTATAGCCACCTGTGACTCCCTGGCAACCATCAACTCCTTAATATATAATCCTTGGCAACAACCCTGACCCATATATAAGGCATTGATCACCAACGGAGCAATACCTCCTCCCTGCAGACAACCTTGTACCTGCAGGTCACCAGTAACCGGAGCCACTGTACCTTCCCCAGTGGCTCTCCATCCAAACACCTGTAACAATTAGAGCTCCTCTGGACCAGACCTACCCCCGCTGCTGTGACAAAGGACATAATCCCCATTATTTATGCTGACCATACACATATACATCATACACATCATATACATATACATATACATATATTCCCACATTACCCCCATCTTATTCACCCACTTACAAGAATCCCAAATGACAATATACATCACAATCCACATAGAAATCTCTTTTGTTTCGTTTTTGTTTTTTTTTATTATTATTTTATACACGACACTTCCTCCAATCCTTTCTTTTCTCATTTTTTTTTTTTGTTGTAATGGCTCTAAAAATTGACCCTAACTATACATGCATATAAACACACCAATAATAACAATACACAATAGAAGGGAGGGTGGGTGGGAAGCTGTCATCCAGGAAATGCAAGAGGAGGTAATGGACTCCCACCTCCTATTATATACATCATAAAGCTCCCTCCTTTCCTTCCACCACACTCCACCCCCTAACCAATCACCTTCTTTTCCTCATTGTTAAACGAACCAACACTGTTTAACCCCATCAACTCCCTACCCTCCGGGCTGTCATGTCGCCCCTACACCCTATGGGTTCCATGGCTTTCTTGACATTTCCAGGAGGGATTTTCCGGTCGTTGATTCCTATATTATTCCCAATTACCCTTACCCGGTATCAATAATACACGGACACTGCTTGCGACTTGGTAAAAAATGGCCACAGCAGCCCTTTATTGCCTATTGTTTACACACTAACACAAGGGGGCGCCGTCCAACGGGCGTCCCCAACATTTAACAATAGGTAATACCATAATAATAATAATGCAGTACGTAATACAATACGTAACCCTGGGTAGGCCCGGTCCAGAAACCACCCTTCCACCACCAAAACATGATCCCTGGCCGCAACACACACCGGGCCGGAGATGAGGTATGAATCACCTACGGATCAATACCCCCCACCTTGCAGGACCCATGCCTGCAAGATCCTTGTAACCGGAGCCACTATATCCTACAAGTGACTCTCCAATCAAATAACATTATCCGTTAAACCGCCTCTGGACCAGACCTACCACCGCCACAGAACAGGCCACGTGACACCTTGCGTGGCCTGGACCCCCACACACCCAACGCTTGCTCCCCCAACTTGCAAGCCAAACCAACCATTAAAACCTTTCCATCTATCACTTAAACTCTGAGCATCCCATATATGCACCATCCAGCGCACCCAGTCCACCTTACTGCACCGCACTCCCCTGATCCTTGGTGGCAGGAGCCACCGGGTCCCTCTGACGGCCACTCAGGCCCACCATGCCACAAGCTCCCAAACTATACCGGAATCCACACCATGCCCCGCTGGCCTTATTATAACCAATTAAATGCAGTACCGACTGTACCATCGTCCTCCCCAGTACCGACCAAAGAACCACTGTACAGTCACCCTGTACAGTCAGTCCTCCTCCTGTCTCCAGCTGAATTAAACCACCACTGGGGTTGAGATACAACAACAGGATGACACTCACACTGCTTATGCTACTGGGTCACTTCGCACCCCAAACCTAGTTCTCCCAGGAAACCGCTAAAGTGAAACCCCGCTGTAAAACGACTGCAATCCATAGCCTTGAAATTTCCCCTACAGCTGACCTTGCAGCTTCCCCAGAGCCAAATATCACTACTGGTCTCCCCTGACCGATTTATTCCGCCATCACACCCTCTGACAACAACAGAGGCTCGAGCTGTCTTCCCCAGAAAATCCCAAAATCTTCCCACATACTCAACTACCACACTAATGGACCTTCTTCATCCGAAATCAGGCCCACTTAATTTCAACGAGGTCCACACGGCCTAACGGAACCATGCTGCACCCCAAAATTAACACGGCCTCAAAAAAACAAAACAACCGCAACCATCGCCCTGTACCCCTTACTGAGGCGAAGATATTGAAGCATTACCTTCGATCCCAAGGTCCCCAACAACACCTCCAACCATAATGCATAGTCCGCTTGCCTCTGCAAACTGGACCACGACAAGCTCCCTGTACTACAATGCCCACCGGAAAATTGCAGCCACACCACTGGCCCGATTGACTGCATATGCAACTATGGGCATCAGGAGACACAACTTTACCAAACACCATGTCCGGGCCTTTCGATCTCAAGGAAAACCTTGTGACATGCAACCCCCTTTGAGCTCTCATATTACACCCCAAGATAAATTAAAACCTTGGCCACACCATAGTATCCGCTCAAAGCCGACCACCGTGGGGCGTACCACCATTTTCCCGTAACGCACAACTGCACCTTCAAACCAAATGCCTTCGTGCCGTGAGACCGGAGCACCACGACTCCCTAAGCAAACCCTACCCAGATGCCCATACCTACCACCGGGCCAAGCATTCCTTTTTTTTTTTTTTTTTAAATTGTATATGAATATTAAATAGACTCCACCAGCCCACAGATGCCAGGAGTCCACCCATGCAAAACACCCAATAATACCAGATGGCCCTAAGCTATCCGACTTACACTCTATGCACCACAAGTACCCAATCCTCTAGTCCAAACCATAACTCGCATAGTCCCCACCCGTAATCACGGCTGTCCGAAGAACTCCATTATTCCATCCGCAGCCCACCATTGCTGATTAACCGAGTTCACCCACAGCAGCCCAAAGCTGCCCAGCACCTACATTGACACCAATCAGTCACGCTGGACTCAACATTCC
Source organism: Anomaloglossus baeobatrachus (assembly GCF_048569485.1). Taxonomy (NCBI): domain Eukaryota; kingdom Metazoa; phylum Chordata; class Amphibia; order Anura; family Aromobatidae; genus Anomaloglossus; species Anomaloglossus baeobatrachus. The sequence continues at coordinate 91,464,750 of NC_134360.1, read as the reverse complement.
TCCCAGCACCAACCTCCACAATGGGATAACATGCTGACTAGCCACAAATTAACCCCATGTTACCATTGATGCGGTTGCAAACCTACAAACCCATTACAGCAACCAACACTTCACCTTCTCCTACATTTCCGCTCTCCTTTGTTCACTTATCCACAGCAACCCTCGCGCCATACCGGGGCCCCGCACCTACACATCACTCACAAAAACCCCCTGAAAACTCCTCGAACACACCGTACCGCGGGACCCCTCGCCCCTTTACCTTACCCACCATAATTCATCCAATAAGAACCACCATGCATCAGAAGATTAATAATGAAACACCCCAGCAAACCTTCAATAACTACGCCGTCTCACCCGCTCACATGTGCCGCAATCATCAGCCCCCTTAACCAAGTCTCACAAGACCTAAACTGCGGTAAACGCCGAACCTCGCCATCCCCAACCTGCAACTGTAACCACCGGACCTGACGCCACCTGCACCCTCACGGCCCCGCTGCCATGAGACCACCCCGTCCGTAACTCTGCCCCTGGCCTCCAGAACAACCAACCGACCTATGAACTAACCACATGCTCCAAACCCCCCGAGCTGCTACCCATATCTCCAGACACTACTCCACTACAGCGACTGTCCCCCCACCACTACAAAAAGGCTGAAACTTAAATTGATTACCGCGCCAGGCTGCCTCCAGAGGACGCCCTCAGATCAGCCGTCACCGTCCTTTTCGCCAGTCGTCCGTCGCTGATCCCGGGACAGTCCCCCAAGCTGCAGGCACCTAATGCCCGCCGGGTTCGCCCCCTGACGCCAGGAGCACCGTGTCCACATGCCCTGTTTGGGCCGATTGTCGCCTCCACAATGCTGGGCGCTCCCCTCCTGGGGGAAGCCGCTACTGATGAGAGCTGCACCCTTGTCCCAATGCCTGCTCCAGGATAGACAGCAGGCCTCCTGTCTCCTCCTCGTCGCCACCTGCTGCGCCCAGTCCTCCGGTCCCGATGATCCAGCCACACAGGTGAGGTGACCCTGCAGGCGCCTACTGTCTCCTCCTCGCCGCCGCCTACTGCGCCCAGTCCTCCGGTCCCGATAATCCAGCCACACAGGTGAGGTGACCCTGCAGGCGCCTCCTGTCTCCTCCTCGCCGCCGCCTTCTGCGCCCAGTCCTCCGGTCCCAATAATCCAAGCCACACAGGTGAGGTGACCCCGTAGGCAGCCGTCCTCCGCCCCCCCGCGGAGGGAGGGGGGGGGGGTGTTGTCCATCCACCGCCGCTGGGCGCGCTCCCTGCCGGGAGCGGCCGCATCGCTCAAAAAATCCAGCCTGAGGCCTCACACCGGAAGTAGGCCCCCGGGCTGGACACGCCCCCTTTTCGGCCGTCGCGGCCCTGCAGGAGATTCCTCCAGACAGCCAGAGCGGGCGCTGCAAGCTACCGCTGCCCACCCAGCTGCGGAGGGTCCCCACGGGAGTGGGGGCTCTCACGTTGTCCTCCTCACCCCCACCTTCCCCAAAAGACCCCGGCGAGTCCTGAAACTGCCAGCACTACAGCAAAGAGGGAGGGGGGGGAGGGGAAGGTGCCGAGGAGACACCCAGGCAGCCTGGGTGTAGGACTGCACTACCTGGGCGCCCTGCACCGCCATGCTGACCAGATCCGAGGATTCCTCAGGACATCATGATGGAGGTTCCCCAGCCCGTCCAAGCTGCAGATCTGCGATGTCCGGATCCATCATGCTGGATGTCATGATGGAGGTTCCCCAGCCCGTCCAAGCTGTCATCCAGGAAATGCAAGAGGAGGTAATGGACTCCCACCTCCTATTATATACACCATAAAGCTCCCTCCTTTCCTTCCACCACACTCCACCCCCTAACCAATCACCTTCTTTTCCTCATTGTTAAACGAACCAACACTGTTTAACCCCATCAACTCCCTACCCTCCGGGCTGTCATGTCGCCCCTACACCCTATGGGTTCCATGGCTTTCTTGCATGTAGCCATGCATGCGCCATACAATACTATTTGAATATTTATTTTTCCTGAGGAACATTTCACGGAATACAAGTTTTCGTATACCGACTTGGCACTCACCACAAGGTGAACCTTTACCCTTTAAAGGGAAACGGTCACCAAGTTTTTGCAAACCCATCTGAGAGCAGCATAATGTATAGACAGAGACCCTGATTCCAGCGATGTGTCACTTACTGAGCTGTTTGCTAGCAGTTATACAGAGCTTGTGAATATGCTGGTCTTCCTGGCAACACGCCAAGTAGTTCTCTAGTGATAATCTACTGCTGATTAAACAGTGATTTTTATCAAAATTACACTGAGCAACTCAATAAGTGACACATCACTGGAATCAGGATTTCTTCCCCTACTTAATGCTGCTCTCAGATTAGGTATTAAATACCTGGTAACATATTTCCTTTAAAACCTTTGCCAAAGGCCTCTCACTTTTCAAATAGTTCTCTTGCTTTAATAATAATAATAATAATAATAATCTTTATTTCTATAGCGCCAACATATTCCGCAGCGCTTTACAATTTAGGAGGATCATATACAAACAAGTAACAGTTATAAAAAATACAATCATTAAAGCAACAAAGACAACCCTGCTCGTGAGAGCTTATATCTACAATGAGGTGGGGGAGACAAGTTATAGGTACTTATTTACAATGACAGTCCAGCCAACGCAAAGAAAGAAATGGGGGACAGATAAAGGCTGCCTGAACCGGTCAGCCAATCTTCCAGTTGCTTTTGGGTGCAGTGTAGCTTGACGGAGAGTTATGTTGTGAAAAGTCAAGGAGAGGGGGGATATTTGGACTTAATTCAATTAGGGAGTGTGATAGGCCACCCTAAAAAGATGTGTTTTAGGGAGCGTCTGAAGCTGAGTAAGTTGTGGCTTGTCCTGGTTTCTTGGGGCAGATTATTTCAGAGGATTGGTGCAGCTCGGGAGAAGTTGTGGATCCGGGAGTGGGAGGTTTGGATTAGTGGGGATGTTAGTCGAAAGTCGTTTACATAGCGTAGAGAATGGGTAGTATAGACAGAGATTAAGGTGGAGATGTAGGGGGATGTCGCACTGTAGAGAGCTTTATGGATGAGAACAAGCAATTTTTTGTTTTTGTAGTTTCCATGTTGAAAAAGGGGCGGATTCTAAAGATGTTCTTGAGGTGCAGGTGACAGGAGCAGGCAAGAGGTCGTATATGGGAGGTGAAGGAGAGATCAATGTCAAGCATATCCCCCAGACAGCAAGCCTGTGACCTAAGAGTTATTGTGGTGACACACACAGAGAGGGAGATGTTGGGTGTAGGGAGGTTAGAAGATGGAGGACATAGAAGAAACTCAGTTATAGAAATGTTAAGTATCAGATAGAGAGCAGACATGATGTTCGAAACTGCGGCCAAACAGTCACTAGTGTTCTGTAGTACAGCAGGGGTGAGGTCAGGGGATGAGGTGTATAGTTGTGTGTCTTCAGCGTAAGGCTATGTGCGCACGTTGCGTAAAAACATGCAGTTACGCTGCGCTTTGTAGCGCAGCGTAACTGCATGCGTCCTGCGTCCCCTGCACAGTCTATGGAGATTGTGCAGGGGCCGTGCGCACGTGGCGTCTAAGAGCGCAGCGCTTCGGCTACTGCCGAAGCGCTGCGCAAAAAGAAGTGACATGTCACTTCTTTCCTGCGCTTTGCCGGCAGCTCCTGCTCTGTCTATGGCAGGAGCTGTAGGCAGAGCGCATGGAATCGGCGCTCACTACGGACATTTCTGCAGCGATCTAAAGCGCACATGTGCTCTTCAGATCGCTGCAGAAATATCTGCAGGGCTAGTACGCAACGTGCGCACATAGCCTTAAGATGGTGTTTGAAGCCAAATTTGCTGATGGTCTGTCCAATTGGAGCAGTGTAGAGGGAGAAAAATAGAGGGCGAAGGATTGAACCTTGAGGGACCCTAACAGTGAGAGGAAGAGGAGCAGATGTGAAGCCAGCAAATGATACACTGAACAAGCGGCCAGACAGATAGGAAGAGAACCAGGAGAGAGCGGCCTGAGATATAGGAGGAGGAGAACCAGGAGAGCACAGTGTCCTTAAGGCCATTTGACTGGAGCGTATAGGGAAGGAGATGGTCGTCAACAATGTTGAAAGCTGCAGAAAGGTCAAGAAGAATAAGAAGAGAGTGGTCACCATTACGTTTTGCTGTAAGAAGGTCATTGGTTACTTTGACAAGGGCAGTTTCTGTTAAGTGAAGGTGGTGGAAGCCAGATTGTAAAGGATCTAGAAGAGAGTGAGTGGAGAGGTAGCGGATGAGGCGGGAATAGACCAGATGCTCCAAGAGTTGGAGATGCAGGGGAGATTGGAGACAGGTCTGTAGTTGCTTGTGCAGGATGGGTCGTGATTTGCAGTGATGAAGGGCCATCCGCTTCCAATCTGACATGGATAGAACCCACATGTGAGATTCGGATACCTAAACAAACCCTTATGCTTCAAATAGAATTTCCACATTCACGTGATTCTTTCATTCTATTTAGTGATGGGCAGATCCGAACTCTAAAATTCTGGATCCAGGCAATTTCAAAAGTATCCGGGTGCTGGTGACTCCGGCATATGATCCAGTCCAGCAACTTGGGAAACTAATAAAAAAGGAAAAATAAAGAAAATAAGAATCAGGCAAGCGCATTATACCTACAGAGTCTCTAGTACAGCTGTAACTGCTCACATGGCCACTCACTCTTCTCCCGGGGCCATTCATTATTGCTCATCCATATTCACTGCTTCCCCCGCCTACCAGCAGTCCTGCATCTGTGATTAGTTGCAGCCAGACACGCCCTCAGCCTATGTGGCAGTGTCTGACTGCTTGCTCTTACACACCCTTTCTGGGGGTCCATATCGTGATGTAAACCTAAATAAATAAATAAAAAAAAATTGTCTTAGGGTCCTCCCATATTATGATACCCAGCACAGATAATGTATATGGCTAAAGGCTGCAGCCCTCAGCTGTGCACTTATCGTGGCTGTTTATCAAAATAAGAGGAACCACAGGCGACTTTTTTTAATTATTTAAACAAATAATTAAAAAAAAACAGTGTGTGGTCCCCCCAATTTTGATACTCAGCCATGATAAAGCCTACAGCTGGGGGCTCGTATCCTTAAGCTAGTGAGACCCATGGTTATTGGGACCCCCAGCCTAAAAATAGCAGTGTGCAGCTGTGGCGCCCTGGACAAGCCAGGTCGTCACAGAACAACACCTACACACCCCACACTCCCGGTCAGGCACACCGAAGTCAGACACAAACCCTTGTTGCCTTCCTCCAGGGGCTGATGTTCACACCAGGGGGGTGGGCCAGGCGGTTGGCCCCGCCCACCGAGGAGTTCACAGTCCTGGAGGTGGGAAAAGAGGGGGTTTAGTTTAGTTTTGGAGGTGAAAGTGGAAGGAGGAAAGTGGCAGTTAAGCAGCCTGAAGTTGGTCCGGGTGTGTGGCCAGGACAGATCAGCAAGGTTGGCAGACGGTGGTGATCATCTGCAGGAGTGGCCTATTGGAGCTAACTGTAAGGACCGTGGACGGGCGGTGGCCCGGCGGTACCGGACCGGTACGCAAAGAGAAACCAGCACCATCCGGCAGGGGCTTACGGACCCCGGCAAGGCTGGGAGTCGCCGTGAATTTGCCAAATCCGTTAGCGAAGGGAACCTCCTGGGTTTCCCAGCAGCCAAGTCCCGTCAGAAGGCAACAGTCCAACCGAGAGAGGGAAACACAGTCACCGCCAAGGCTAAAGTTCCCAGGGCCAGAGCCTGCGGGCAAAAGGGGCTCCTTCAGCACCCATCCAAGCTGGGGAGCGGGTTACCGGTGGGAACCCATTGGAACCGTTACACTACATAGGTGCCGGGAAAGGCAGTCACCATCAACCTGCCGGGAGGAGAAACACCGCAGCCGTCTGTGGCACCCGTCCATCCAGCCGTGTGTTTTGCCGAGAACTGTGTCCTCATCATTGGCTGAGTGAGTACCACCATGCCGTGCGGCACAGCGCTGCCCCGCGACCCTGCACCTCGCCAGGCCCCGTAACCCGCCTGCCATCCATCCCTACCCCATCACCGGGCCCCGGGACAACCAACCCCCTACCCACGGAGGGGAGAACTAACATCCAGGCTGCTCCCTGTCATCGCTCCCGGGATCCCCGTCCAGAGCAGCGGTGGTGTCACCAATATCACCACAACCGTGGGTGGCTTCACGGACAATAACCAAATCCCCACCATCCAATCCCCACCCTTTTCACTCACGGGCGAGGAGCACCGCTCGAGTCCCCGGGATCCGGCCCACTGCTCGAGCCACCACCGAGCAGCAGCAGCCGCAGCAGCCGCGGCTGGACCCGAGCAGTGGGAGAGTGCAGCGTCCCCTCCTCCGCCCGCGACACAGCCACCCAGGATTGTCACATCCATTACTCGTCTTTTCCCGATTGCCCTGGTGTGTGTGGTAATCGGGGTAATAAGGGGTTAATAACAGCCCACAGCTGCCACTAAGTCCTAGATTAGTAATGGGAGGTGTCTATGAGACCCCCCCATTACTATTCTGTAAGTGAAAAGAAATAAACGTAAACACCCAAAAAATCCTTTATTTGAAATACAATACAAAAAAACACACTCTTTCTCCAATTAATTAACCCCCAAAACACCCAGGTCTGACTTAATCCCCACAGGAGCAGTTACTGAAACACGGTAAATATAGCACGCTTGCTCCAATAACCCTATCCGTTCTACCACCATATTAAAGTGCTGGATTATGGCCTTGATAGACTTATATGGGGACTGGCGTCCTGCCAGATATCCGAGATCAATTCCGGGCTGGACCCATTTTTTTCAATCCGGTTAGACCTGTCAATCCCGGTTATTTGGGCATATATCAAAAATATTCTCACCTCAGAAAAAATAGAAAAGGGTTGGAAGCATTATTAAGGACAATAATCAAAATGTCAATCAAATCCGTGTATTAATTACTGCCATAGACTGCACAAAATCTATGCTGTCCATTGAATCCGTACTTTGGACAGGAGCTTTGCTCTCCTGTTTCCTGAGCTGCACGCTTCTCATCGGGCAATAGGTCGGTGTTTCAGAACCCAGATCACCATCGATCTGGATGTAATTAAAGTGCCTGCTAAATATGAGGAAACATGCAGAATATTTCGTTACTCTACAAGCAGCTCAAACAATATTATATATTATATATTTTCTACAATATAGTCTAAAATAATAGAAATACCAGAACCTCTATATACTATATATGGAAAGATTCTAATGTAGCACAAAAATAACTATTTCCTACTTTATCGCACACTAATGTGATCTAATGTGATTGGTGTCGCGTTAAACGTTACAGATTGTAGCCTTCAGCCCTCAATGAACAGATGGGACATACAGCAACTGTTATCTTCATCTTCACAATTTGGAAGATACAAGAAAGAAATGGCACAGAAAATCCAAAGCGGTCACACAGTACAATATTAGCAAACTTTAACAGTTCACACAGCGCGTTTTGCTGTCTCCTCAGTACAGTCCCTCCACAGTCTGCAGCTGTTGTATACGCCAACAAGACATGTTCTTCTTTCCAGTAAAATTATTGGTGTATTTAATCTGTAAATACTGAACTAATCTGGGTCCTTAAATACTCTCCCAATTTTCTGAAAAAATTTGATTAATTTGTGATTTTTAATTCATCCCAGAACTTTGTGTTTCTAATCCAATTTTTTTTCCATACAGTTGAGATATACTGCACAAAAATGACTACTTATGATGTTTATACGATTGGATCCTGTTGACTTCTACAATAAGAAAAAACAGTATACATCTGAATACTGGGTTTTTTCTATAAGATAGAAAAGTACAGCCTTTTATTCCAATATATCCCCAGCGGTTCCCCCAGATCCCCAGAGAATTTCAGCTACGAGGTGCCATGTTGAACTTCCAGTGATTAGTATGAGAGAGTATGAACGCAATAACACCAAATTTACCACATCTGGTCCCCATTCACTCCCGAAACTGTTATTAAAGAGTCACATGACACTGAGGAAGAAAAATGACTAATTGAGCACAATTTGGCTATTTTCACTTAAGGGTGTACTCACTTTTGTTGGCAGCGGTTTAGACATTAATGGCTGTGCGGTGTTATAGGGCACACCAAATTTACACTGTTATACAAGCTGTACACTGACTCTTTACATTGTATCAAGGTGTCATATCTACAGTGTTGTCCCATGAAAAGATATAATAAAATATTTATAAAAATGTAAGGAGTGTACTCACATTTGAGATATACTGTAGTGTATACCCAAACCCAACTACTCTGGTTTGATGGATGACTGGCCAATCTTCAGTTCTTTTATGATAAGCCGTAGTTCTAAATCCAGGAAGATCTAACTAAGGTTTGGAGCTCTTTACCAATAATCTTGGTGCAAATGTTTTCAGTATGAGTTCCATGATTTCCGGGATTTGGGCAGTAGCTAAGCATTTGTCTTCTTTGGGCTTTTGGGTTGGGGAAAACCTTTCCACTATTGACACTCAACTGTTGAGGTTGAATTACAGTGCACAGACATGGCTAAAATGGGAACTATTATTTTTCTAATTTTTCTAATTTTATAGCCCACTGGTAGCTCAAAGCATTATCATTATGTCACATCTTGCATGCAAATAAAAAATAATTTTATGAGATCATTTGTTATGGCCGAGGGAAGACAATGGTGACGGGAACCACAAAAAATTCCAAACAAGGTGCTCATCAATCTGTTTTCTTAACAAAAGAAGAAAAATGTAAAGTATGGACATCACACCCCGTCATAGTATTACCCTCACTATTGCTCATTTTCTATTATAACATTGCTGATATCATTACTTATGTTTGCATGTCTAAAAATAACACATATAGTAAAATAAACTATCATGACAACCTCACCCTCCTTTCCTGGATGTCTCATTTCAAGGTAATGGGAGGTTGAGACAAGAGCATTTTTCTCCCAGCTCTGTGATAGAGTACTTGATGTTCTATATCAGGTAAGGTGTGATTCAGTTACATAGTGTCATTATTAATACAGTTAAAACAAGATAAATGACCATCAAATTCTACAAAAGGATAGGAAAGGACAAAGGTCAAGAGTATATGTACAACCACAATGCATGATCCAGTCTGCCCCAAAAGAGCTCAACTCTTGTTCTTAATTGTCCAGTGGACCAAACAGTCAGAAAATAACTTTACACACTTATGTAAGCATTTATGTTATTTTACATTTAGGAGGCATGCAAAAGGTTTTTGAGAGAATCAATTGTTCTCACTATGACCCCACTTAGACTATACCAGAAATTAATCATTTTTATGGTAAAGATGGCGTGTCTCCTCTGAAGATTGAACTTTTCATTCTTCAGGTGGAGAGAGTGCCCCTTTGTCTTTTCAGAGGGATTTACATGACACATCTTTTGATCCTACTTTTTGCACATATGTTTGTACAGGTTAAAGGGAACCTGTCAGGGCCCATATGCGTTCTAACCTACAAGCAGGGTGATGTGGGAATGGCTGCGGGAATGGTAAGCACGCACACGCAGGATCTCAAGAAGCTGACGTTGACGTCGCTCATGTAAATCCATGGTATCACGCCCACAGGAGCACGAAACCACGGAAAGCATGCAAACGCCCATGGGGCGATACGACGCCCAGGGGACTAGACCCTCTGATCATTTACATAGGGAACACATAAGTAATAAAACTTTTTTTTTAGACATTCATATTACACAATGTAACAACACAAGGATGGGTAGAAAGGGGTTACTAGGCCACACATTACCCTGATTGTAGGTTAGAACGCATATGGGACCAAACAGGTTCCATTTAATTATGTCCCCCATAGACATCTCTTCTTAAAACTAAATATATATAAATCTTTTAAACTTTCCTGATAAATAGGGTTGTCCATGACTCTTATTAGATGAGTAATTAAAACAGACCCATTGGTCTATAGTGGTGTCTAAAGCCTGTTTTACACGGGACGACTGATTGTGCGATTTCACAATCGATCATACCCGCCCCCGTCGTTTTTGCGTCACGGGCAAATCGATGCCCGTGGCGCACAAACTTGTTTAACCCCCGTCACACGTACTTACCTTCTGGACGACCTTGCTGTGGGCGACGAACGTCCACTTCCTGAAGTGGGAGGGACGTTCGGCGTCACAACGACGTCACACAGCGGCCAGCCAATAGAAGCGGAGGGGCGGAGATGAGCGTGACGTAAACATCCTGCCCACCTCCTTCCTTCCGCATAGCCGACGGGTGCCGCGGGACGGCGGTAAGCTGCTGTTCATTGTTCCCGAGGTGTCACACGGAGCGGCATGTGCTACCCCGGGAACGATGAGCAACCGGCACCATTTTAATTAAACGAGATTATGAAACCGAGCGACGAGTACACGACTCCCGATTTGTGAGCGATACTGCGTTGCTCAGAGGTGTCACACAGCCCGACGTCGCAAGCGATGCCGGATGTGCGGCACAAAAACCGTGACCCCGACGATCTATCGCACGATAGATCGTCTCGTGTAAAGCACCCTTAACAGGTTATGTGGAAGGTTCAAGAGATGAAAAAAATACTCATTCCTATACAGACCCAAGGACAGGTACACCCCACAGCAATTATCACTGTTGAAAGGAGAAGCAGTAGAGGAGTTATTTGAGCAAAAAATATATTAATTATTTAAACAGTCATTAAAAGCTAAATATGAAAATTGGTAGTGCAAAAGTAAGGTGACAATTCAGGTTCCTATAGCTCACAGAATACACTGGAACCTGAAGAGGGTGTCATCAGTATTAATGGAGATACATGTGAGTAAGTATTAAGTAAGTAAAGTATGATAATTATAGGTATGTGCCATCAAATAGACATAAAACACCACTAAAATTAAGGTAGGACCGCAGGCACAAAGGCACCTCATAACCTCAATGTATGTTTCGCGGGATCTAAACCCGCTTCTTCATGGAGGAATGTAGTTCCCTTTCTCCCTGCCAGGACCTCAAAAAGGACCTGTTGACTGGTCATGTGACTGGAAAGATGACGTATGCCACAGCGTGGGCGCATGCGACCTAGTGCTTCCCATGGTGATGGTGGCATAGATGGTGTGCACATACTTGACACCTGCTGCAAACCCACAGGGTGACATCACATCATTGAGCACACGTCCGATGAAGGAAGGGGGATGCGTCACAAAACTGGCAAACAGAAAAAGAAAATATCCAGCATCCCACAAATCATATTATTATATACAAATACAATAAATACGTTATGCACAGAATTGAATGGTGACAAGACAGACCACATATAATATGTCATATATAACTTCCATTGGTCCGTATTCATGCATAGCTCCACGTAATATGGCTAGACGTCATAGGTAGAGAGGTATAAGAGGTATAAGCTGTATAGGCATGCAGGTGGGAATTAAGAAGAGGTCCAAGGGATCAGAGATACTGTGTTTCCCCAAAAATTAGACACTGTCTTATATTATTTTTTACCCCAAAAAATTCGCTAAGGCTTATTTTCGGGGTAGGGCTTATTCTCAGGAAACCACGGTTGGGGATATGTTTACCCCCCAAAATAAGCAGACACCCTTCCCAGGTGAATCATACTTATCAGACACCGGACGTCTGCGTTGCACCCAGGTCCTCCTACGATCTTCGGTGGGCGCTTCCAGCAGGTAAGATCCACGTGGTCCTCCCCTGCTTCTGGCCTACACTCACATATAGCAGATCACATACACACACTCACCACATCTGGTGATACCAATTGCTTCTGGACGGCAGGGGAACCTGGGATGCAGTGCAATGAAGAGCGAGGGCCTGGGGTGGAACATGTCAATGCGTTCGACCACAGGTCTTCCATGCATTCCACCACAGGTCCTCGCGCTCCACTGCACTGCGTCCCAGGTTCCCCTGCCAGCCAGAATGAATTGGTATCGCAGGATGTGGTGAGTGTGTGTATGCAATCTGATGTGTGTGGGTGTGCGATCTGATGTGTGTGGGTGTGCAATTTAATGTGTGTGGGTGTGCGATCTGATGTGTGTGGGTGTGCATTCTGATGTGTGGGTGTGAGATCTGATTTGTTTGTGTCTGCAATCTGATGTATGTGTAATCTGATGTGTGTGGGTGTGCAATCTGATGTGCGTGGGTGTCCGATCTGATATGTGTGGGTGTGTGATCTGATGTGTGTGGGTGTGCGATCTGATGCGTGTGGGTGTGCAATATGATGTATGTGTAATCTGATGTATGTGGGTGTGCAATCTGATGTGTATGGGTGTGCAATCTGATGTGTGTGGGTGTGCAATCTGATGTGTGTGGGTGTGCAATCTGATGTGTGTGGGTGTGCGATCTGATGTGTGTGCGTATGCGAACTGATGTGTATGGGTGTGCAATCTGATGTGTGGGGATGTGCATTCTGATGTGTGTGCGTGTGCGAACTGATGTGTGTGGGTGTGTGATCTGATGTGTGTGTGTGTGTGCGATCTGATGTGTATGGGTGTGCAATCTGATGTGAGTGGGTGTGCAATCTGATGTGTGTGGGTGTGCGATCTGATGTGTGTGGGTGCGCGATCTGATGTGTATGGGTGTGTGATCTGATGTAAGTGGGTGTGCGATCTGATGTGTGTGTGAACTGATGTGTGTGGGTTTCCAATTTGATGTGTGTGGGTGTGCGATCTGATGTGTGGGGGTGTGCGATCTGATGTGTGTGGGTGTGTGATCTGATGTGTGTGGTTGTGAAATCTGAAGTGTGTGGGTGTGTGTTCCACTGCAGCTCTTTGATGCGTTTCACTGCAGGTCCTCCCATTCGGCATCTAGTGAGGCGGGCTCTTATGTATTCTTTCTTCTCTCTTTTGGGCGGTGTCTGCTTTCTGTAATGAAGTGTGTGAACCGAAAGTTTCCTCCAGAGCGGGTCAGAGCCTGCTGAAAGGACAGAACCAGAAGTGTGCACGGTGAGTATTTGCTCTTATTGCAAATCATTGCTCGTAAACCAAGTTACAAATTTTTAAAAAGCTTTGCTTGTCTTTCAAAACACTCTCAAAGGAAGTTACTCTTAATCCAAGGTTCCACTGTAATTAAAAAAAATATGAATAAAAACATCATATAAAGGAAGCAAAACTTGGGATTCATTCAAACTCTGGCTTTTAGTGATTGTTTAAATAATAAAGATACTTTTGGACAAGTGACTCCACTACTGCTTCTCCTATCATCATATTCCAGATGAGGTTGCGCTAAAGGCCCCGCCACACATAGAGATAAATCTTTGGCAGATCTGTTGTTGCAGTAAAATCATGGACATATTGTTCCATTTGTACACAGCCACAAACCTGGCACTGATTGTGTACCGCCCGGGGCTCGGCCGGCTGCCGAGCCGCTCGGATCCGTGCTCGTCAGTGGGAGGCTCGAGCTCCTCACGGACCCGGGGGTCACGTCGCTCTGAAAGGGAGTTGCTGGCGCTATGTGAGGGGTGGTGTTCGGTGGTGAGATCCACGGCCGGGGCCGCGGTTGTTTGGGGATTAAGTTTGTGACGCCACCCAGGGGTTGTGGTGAATGGATGGACACCACCGCTTCCGTTGACTAGGCTCCCGGGGACGGTGTTGCGCAGCTTGGTGTTGGCCCCCTCCGTGGGTAGGAGGATGATGGTCCCGGGGGCCCGAGGGAGGTGCTGAGGTGGGCGAATGGATGATGCTGCTAGCGTGTCGGTGCGGTGCGGCGCGGTTACATTATTACAAAGACGCTGGCCCGTGGGGTCTCGATGCCTGGGCGGTGGCTTTCTTCCCCTATCGTTGGGCTGTTGTCTTCAGTCGGGTCTTAGGTGGGAAAGGGCCTAATGTCCAGTCCTCAATCAGTTGATTCGACTCAGTCCAGTTGCTTCTGGCCTCGTACTGGTCTGAGTACCCCTCCTGGTGCTCTGGTTTCCAATCGGTTCCCCGGTTCGGTACCGGCGGGCCTCTATCCGGTCCCGGTCCCTTACGATTCCACCGGCTGTGATCCCAGCTCCTGCAGGCGGCCACCACCGTCTGTCTCCTTGCCAGAGGTGACTGGGCTCCAACCCAGACACCTGGTGTTAGACTATGGCAGACCTGGACACAGGTCTGCACTTGAACTCCACTCCACTTCACTCTCAAGACTCATCTAACTCCGCTCCCCACCGGGAACTCACTGTTTTTCCTGCCTCAGGGCCTGTGAACTCCTCGATGTGCGTCGCCAACCGCCTGGCTCTGCCCCCTGGTGTGAACATCAAACCCTGAGGGAGGTGACAAGGGTTTTGTAGGTTGGCTGCTGTCACCTTATTAAGGGGGGGAGGTGTTGGTGTAAGGGCCTACCTGTGACTACTTGGCTAGTCCAGGGCGTCACAATTGTCCATAATTTCACTGCAACCACAGATCTGCTGCAGATTTATCTCTGTGTGTGACAGGGCCTTTACACTTTGTAGAATTGTAGTACTACGTCTATGTATCACAAATCAATGCCTCTTTTATCAGGAGGGCTCATGTGCTGCTGTAGTCACAGCAATAATGGTGCTATAACAATCATTGCAAGTAAACAGCACAGAGCTTGATAAGAGAGGCATTGCTGAAATCTGTGCTTTAACCCCTACAGCATGCTATCTTCAGATTACATAGCAGAAATTTGCGGACAGAGTCCCTTTAAGAACTATTGAATGCAGTCCATTTGAGTTTAGGCTTTGTTCATATGATTTTATTTACCTTTGCATGGTCCATATATAATGTTAGCCAACTGAGTATATTCGATGATTCAGTGGATATAAAATGTCTACAGATCCCTGGTAAAATGTTAGGTTTGTGTCATATAAAAAAATCATACCAAGAAGAATTATTTCAGAACTTCTTCTACCTTTAACCTGTTCAACCCTCGGCGATTTTCAATTTTTCATTTTCGTTTAGGCCATGCGCGCACGTGTGCGTTGTGCATGCGTTTACGCAGCGCTTTGCACTGCAGCGTAAATGCATGCGTTCTGCGTACCCAGCAAAGTCTATGTAACTTGTGCAAATTTCATGCGCACGTTGCGTTTTAGAACGCAACGATTTGCATGCTGAAATTTGTGGCTGAATCGCTGTGTTCTAAAAAGCAACATGTCACTTCTTTTGTGCGTTTTGGATGCTTTTCCCACTCTGTGTATGGCAGAGCAAGCATCCAGAACGTATGAATTCTGCATCCATTCCGCATTCAAAATACTACCAAAACGCAGCTTTTTGGTAGCATTTTGAAATGCAAATGTCGCGGGCGGGGAGGAGGGTGTCAGCACACCGCGCTCACCCCTTCTGCTCGGGTCCGGCAGCTGCTCAGTGGTGGCTCGAGCGGTGGGCCGGATCCCGGGGTTTCTCGAGCGACACTCCTCGCCCGTGAGTGAAAGGGGGTGTTTGTTGGGTGAAGGGATTGTTATAGTTCGTGACGCCACCCACGGTTGTGGTGATTGTGTAAGGGGTGGACGGACCCCTTACAAGGAGGCGCAGTTTCCCCCCCGAAGATACCCCACGCTGGGGTAGATAAAGCTGTTAATGTTAATGATTAATTGTGTTTTACTGCATTTGTACAGTGTAGATGGGTTACCCCTAGTGGCCGGGTGGGACGGCTGTCCCCATAGAAACAGTGCAGGAGAAAGGAGGAGCCGGCAGCAGAAGGGGGAGGGAGAGAAAGTGTTGTAAGGAAGAAAGTGTGAGTTTGAGGCAGTCGAGTCCGGGACAGGGGAGAAAGAGCAACGGGGGCAGAGTGTGGGAGCCAAGCCGACAGCTAGCGAAGGAAAAGGAAAGAGAAAGTGTCCTCTATGGTGAAACAGAGTTGGGTGGGTCAAGTCTGTGGTAGCCGGAGTGGGAGCTCAGGTGAAGTGGAGTAGCCGGGCACATCCCCCCTCAGAGAGGAGACGACAAGAAAAGCTTTTCCCGGCAGGAAGTGTGACTGCGTATTACAAGATCCGTGCAGTGAGTCTGTTGTAACACTCTGTGCAATAAACATGTCGTTTGGTTCACCTGCTCTCCGCCTGCAAAGTCTTCCTGCGACTGACAGCGTGCTCTCTTCCACCACACTCTGCCCCACAGAACAATCCCCTGTCCCAATAGTGACGGCGGAGCCGGGGGTTAGCCTGGCATACAAAGGGGCCACGACTACACCCCCCGAGGCACCCCCGGCACCCCGTTACATGTGGCGTAGTCGGCAGGATCCGGACTATCTGCAGGGGGTCCCGATCCCTGAATGTGAAGACCAAGTGGTGCCTAAGGCGTTGGACCAGGCACAAGACGGCGGTAAGATGGCCGCCGTCTTCACGAATACAGCGAGCGCGCGAAGAATTGGCGCCAAGCGAAGAACCCTGAATTGGCCGGCGAAGAAAAAGAAGTACAGAGTATGCCGTCCAAAGAGGGGAGGTGCTGGCCCCAAGATGCTGCTGAAGACATGTGAAGGGGGCGGCGTTACAGAGAAAAAAAGGTGTTGCCTGTGCTGGGTCGACTTGATGTGCGAGACTGGGGGTGGAGTGTATGCAGGAGCGGGAAAAGAAGGCCCGCCTCCACCTTCCCCAGCATCTCCACTGTCCCCGGCGCCATTACAGGAAAAGCTGCAAGAGATGCCAACTCAGCAACTGACTAGGAGCGAGATGGAGACTCAGACAAAGCAGCGAGCTGCAGCGGGCGCGCTGGTGGCAACCAGCCTGAGAAGAGGACGCCCGAGGCAGAGTGTGGCTGAGGAGGCACTTACCATTAAGCTACCGGCTGTGCCAGGAGGTCCGGAGCGGCCCGCAAAAGTAACGTGGGTCACTTCATGGGATGCCGTGACCGGTGAAACATCCACTGAAGTCCGGGCCACCTACAAGACACAACTACAGCCGGGAAGCGAAACCCTGGGAACACCCCTCCAGAGTCCGGAGGTGGTTGCGCCAGTCAAGGTAGGACCTCCAGCCCCCACAGAAGTTCCGGCCCCGGGAGAGCAACATGCCCCGGAGTTTGAGGAAGATGAGTGGGGATTTTTCTGGGAGCCGGTAAAGCCGGCGCCCCTGACCCGACGACAGTCCCCGCCGCCTGAAACAGATCCGATGCAAGAAAGGTTACTAGCCGAGACCATGGCCCAGGAGATGATGGCCGGTCCCCTTAGTGAAGAGTCTGATGCCGGACTGTGCAAGGACTCCCTCCGTGATGGAGACTTTATGTCTGTTGTTTTCACCTACAAAGACCGGGAGTGCTGTGAGAGCCTCCGGGCAGAAGGCCAGCAAAGACCGGGAGTGCCTGTTGGAGGCCTCCGGGCAAGCTGCCTACAAAGACCGGGAGCTCCCTTGGAGGGACTCCGGGCGCAGAACTCGTGCGCTCAGTGGTTGTTCTTTTCTCATGAAGGTTTTAAAGTTTGATAAAAAGATTGCCTTGCTAGTTAAGATTCTGTTTTTCAGATGCGAGCCTTGCCGGGAGGCTAAGGAAAAAGAGGGGAGGAATGTAAGGGGTGGACGGACCCCTTACAAGGAGGCGCAGTTTCCCCCCCTGAAGATACCCCACGCTGGGGTAGATAAAGCTGTTAATGTTAATGATTAATTGTGTTTTACTGCATTTGTACAGTGTAGATGGGTTTCCCCTAGTGGCCGGGTGGGACGGCTGTCCCCATAGAAACAGTGCAGGAGAAAGGAGGAGCCGGCAGCAGAAGGGGGAGGGAGAGAAAGTGTTGTAAGGAAGAAAGTGTGAGTTTGAGGCAGTCGAGTCCGGGACAGGGGAGAAAGAGCAACGGGGGCAGAGTGTGGGAGCCAAGCCGACAGCTAGCGAAGGAAAAGGAAAGAGAAAGTGTCCTCTATGGTGAAACAGAGTTGGGTGGGTCAAGTCTGTGGTAGCCGGAGTGGGAGCTCAGGTGAAGTGGAGTAGCCGGGCACATCCCCCCTCAGAGAGGAGACGACAAGAAAAGCTTTTCCCGGCAGGAAGTGTGACTGCGTATTACAAGATCCGTGCAGTGAGTCTGTTGTAACACTCTGTGCAATAAACATGTCGTTTGGTTCACCTGCTCTCCGCCTGCAAAGTCTTCCTGCGACTGACAGCGTGCTCTCTTCCACCACACTCTGCCCCACAGAACAATCCCCTGTCCCAATAGTGACGGCGGAGCCGGGGGTTAGCCTGGCATACAAAGGGGCCACGACTACACCCCCCGAGGCACCCCCGGCACCCCGTTACAATTGCACCACCGCTGCTCAGTGTGGGGGTCCCGGGGATGGTGATGCGGAGCAGCCAGGTGTTGTGTTGCCCCTCCGTGGGTAGGGGTTGGTGATCCCGGGGCCCGGTGATGAGATGTAAAGTGTAGGGCCTGGAGGGCGCAGGGACGCGGGGGCAGCGCTGTGCCTTGCGGCACTGTGGTACTCACTCAGCCTGACACACGGACACAGTTTGTACGGTAAACCAACGGCTGGTAGGACGGTCCCACAGACGGCTGCACCTGAACTCCCGGTAGGTGACGGTGATGTCTCTCTTCCTTGCACCTGTGTTGACTGATGGTAGCGGTGGATTCCCTCCGGTTACCCGCTCCCCGGCTGCAATCTGGGCCGGAGGAGCTCTACACTTTGCCCGCAGGCGCTGGCTCTGAGAAACTTGTGCCGTGGCGGTGGCGGTGTCTCTCCAATACGGGTTGGGCTGTTGCCTTCAATCGGGACTTGGTTGTTGGGGGATCTGCGTCCCCGTCACTGACGGATTTGGCAAATCTGGCGACTCCTAGCCTTGCCGGGGTCTGAGAGGCCCCTGCCCTGGTGCTGACTGTCCTTCGGAACACTGCTCCAGACCACCGGGCACACAGCCAACGGGGTCCTTCCAGGAACTTCCAAACGGTCCCCCTCCAGACAGTCACCGCCGTTGCTGACCTTGCTGTTCTGGCCCTCACAAAGCTGGACCCTTCAGGCTCTCTTTCTCTTCTGTCACTTTACTTGCTTTTCCTTCTTTACTACTGTCACTTTCACTTAACTCCTCACACTTGCCCTGCCTGGGCTTCACTTCACTCCTTCCACTTCCTCCTCCCTGACAGAACTCCTCACTCAAGCTCTCCCTGAGCTCTTCTCACTTGCCCTGCCTGGGCTATCTGCCTGGTTACTTCCTGCCTCCAGAGCTGTGAGCTCCTTGGTGGGCGGAGCCAACCGCCTGGCCCACCCCCTGGTGTGCATCATCAGACTCCTGGAGGAAGGCAACAAGGATTTGTGGTTAGCTGTGATGTGCCTACCTGGAGTGTGGGGTGTGGTGGTGTTGTGACCTGTGTCCCCTGGCTTGCCCAGGGCGACACATTCCCCCTTAGCAAAATGCAGACCGTCCGCGGGCTGCCGTCCTACACCGGTTTTATTTTTCTGTAAAAAGGGGATAACAGGGTTAAGCAAACATAAATAACATTTTTAATCAAAACTCTTCCCAAGACGGGAGGCACATTTACTTAAACGTTGCAACGGTATACGGTCACGGTTTCCGCTCTCTCCCACCCAAGCAACCTGGCCCTGATGCTGCCCCTAAAGCCCAGGCAGCACCCCTTGACCCACAGTCCAGCACAAGTCACCCGAGCGGGATCTGTCCTTCCCCTCCAGAGGGTGGCCACCGGTTCCTTTGGTGGCTGGGCCCTGGCCTGCTCTGCTCAGGGCCCTCCCTCCAACCTGCCTCTCTGGAGGCGGCATTGCGGAAACGGTAACGGTACCCAACATTTTTACAAGCCACTTAACGTTTGTGGTGCCCTGCAAGTTCACGGGCTTGTCCATGGATAGTTCCCATGCAAATTAAACTTTAAACGGTCCCCACGGGGACAACGGTGCCGGCTCCTGCCGGTTGCAAATCAACACAGCAAATCAGGTGAAAAACTCGGTATAATCATTTTCTTCTTATCATTCTTTTGCAAACTTTCAAACAACAACACTCTTACATTTGCGGACCCCTTTCATTCATAGAACGGTCTCCCTGTACCTAAGTGGGGGTCTACCTAGGTTGGAACGGGTGGACCTTCGGGGCCCGGTGTCAGTGGTGCTAGACAGTGGGGTAGAGGGAACAATCGGTTCCTCCTCCCTGCTATAGTGTGGAGCAGGCGGAGGTGCAGGGGGGCTGGGTACAGGTTCATCCCTGGGCACCGGCACTGGTTCTGGCTCAAGGTTGACCGCTTCCACTACTTCTTCATCCACGGGTTGTGGGAACAGTATCACTGGAAGAATCACCGCGCCATCCTGTGTAGGCCAGTCTGCTGGGAAGTCACCCATTACAGTGTGGATTACCTCTGCTGCCTTCTCCACTGGTGGAGGAACCGGTACTTCAGCCTCTGCCTTCAGCGCTGGGGGGCATTTTTTTAGATGGTCCCGGGAAACTGTGGCTAGGGTGTCCCCTTGGTCACGACTGATCTGGTAAGTCTTCCCGTCTCCCCATTCTGTGGGTTGTATGACATAAGGGACTTGCTCCCACTGTCATAGCCACTTGTTTATACCCCACCTGGGTCAATGGAAGTCCATTAGCGGCAATCAAATTTATACTATCGTCTGGAGGCGCCAGCTCGTCTGTGGCCCAATACTGCCGATACAACGTGTACGGTATGGTAGTTACCTGTGATTCAGTGTCCAAGAGAGCCATCACTGGTATGCCGTCCACAGCCACGGGGATGATAGGGCGGGCCCCGACATATCGGTCTCGCCAGTCCGGGGGGCCACGGTGTTCTACTCCTGAGGATTGGCCCGGGGCCCCAGGGGTTGCTCGTTTAACGGGCACTGTCGGTAATAATGGCCCGGCTTACGGCACTTGTAGCAGATTGGGGGTCTGCTCCGCGGGTTGTTAGCGCTTCTCCGCTGCATCCAGGGAACATCTTCGGGACTGTCAGCAAGCTGTATCTGCGCTGGAGGCTGAGATCTGGTCATAGGTTGTAGCGCAGCAAGGATCTTTGCAAGGTCTCCGTCCAGGCGACGGACCTGGGCTGCCAGTTCTTCCACTGTGCTGCTCGAGGCTGCAGGTATTAAGGATGTTGGTTTGGCTGGGGCCGCCACCACGGGAGCTGTCTCAACGGGCCACGGGACGGGTTCCAGGACTTCAGCAGCCGGGGGCTGTAGTGCCTTGATAGCCCGCTCCTTTAACACAGCAAAGTCCACATCAGGGTGTTCCAGAGCCCACAGCCGGAGTTGTTTACGATCCTCAGGGGACCTCATCCCCTGCGCAAATTGCTCCACTAACATCTTGTTGCTATCCGCCTCATTAATAGAGCTCACCCGCTTCAGCGTGCGGAGGGCGGTCTGCAGACGTAGAGCATAGTCCCGAACGCTATCTCCAGCTCGTTGCCGGCACTGGTAAAACTGCATCCTCAGCTCAGCTTCAGTCCGGGTCTCGAAGGCAGTCTGTAGCTTCTCGAAGATGGTGGCTACAGAGAGCCGGTCCCCCTCGGCCCAGGTCTCCGCTTCCTGCTCCGCCGCACCGGTTAACTGGCCTAGCACTATCGCTGCTCGTTGCTTATCAGTCAGGGGGTACAGCTCTAGCAACGGGTTAAGCTTTTTCCGGAAGGCCTGTAGGGCATCCGGTTTCCCGTCATACCGCGGTAGCCAGGCAGCTCCGGGCGCATAGGGCAAGGAAAACGGCATGACCTGAGCAAGCGCGGGGGCCGCGGCACCTCCCGCCGGTACGACCGGGACCTGGGCAGGCCCATTCCCATCCGCGGGTGCCGCTGCGACCACCGCTCCTCCAGCGGCTCCGTCGGGCGCAGACATCTTGTTTCCGTCCCTCTTAGCTCTTTCCGGCCCCTCCTCTCTCAGGGCGGAGTTTTGGCCTTCGCGCTTCTACTGCTCGAGAAGACGCTCGAGCGGGAACTTTTCGCGCCAAAGATGGCGGCTTCTGAAATTTTTCTGCCGGATGCCTCCGGCGGTAACAAGGCGCACCTCTACCTGACGGCAGAGCGGTAAGATCCTGTTCGTGACGCCAAGTTGTCGCGGGCGGGGAGGAGGGTGTCAGCACACCGCGCTCACCCCTTCTGCTCGGGTCCGGCAGCTGCTCAGTGGTGGCTCGAGCGGTGGGCCGGATCCCGGGGTTTCTCGAGCGACACTCCTCGCCCGTGAGTGAAAGCTGGTGTTTGTTGGGTGAAGGGATTGTTATAGTTCGTGACGCCACCCACGGTTGTGGTGATTGCACCACCGCTGCTCAGTGTGGGGGTCCCGGGGATGGTGATGCGGAGCAGCCAGGTGTTGTGTTGCCCCTCCGTGGGTAGGGGTTGGTGATCCCGGGGCCCGGTGATGAGATGTAAAGTGTAGGGCCTGGAGGGCGCAGGGACGCGGGGGCAGCGCTGTGCCTTGCGGCACTGTGGTACTCACTCAGCCTGACACACGGACACAGTTTGTACGGTAAACCAACGGCTGGTAGGACGGTCCCACAGACGGCTGCACCTGAACTCCGGGTAGGTGACGGTGATGTCTCTCTTCCTTGCACCTGTGTTGACTGATGGTAGCGGTGGATTCCCTCCGGTTACCCACTCCCCGGCTGCAATCTGGGCCGGAGGAGCTCTACACTTTGCCCGCAGGCTCTGGCTCTGAGAAACTTGTGCCGTGGCGGTGGCGGTGTCTCTCCAATACGGGTTGGGCTGTTGCCTTCAATCGGGACTTGGTTGTTGGGGGATCTGCGTCCCCGTCACTGACGGATTTGGCAAATCTGGCGACTCCTAGCCTTGCCGGGGTCCGAGAGGCCCCTGCCCTGGTGCTGACTGTCCTTCGGAACACTGCTCCAGACCACCGGGCACACAGCCAACGGGGTCCTTCCAGGAACTTCCAAACGGTCCCCCTCCAGACAGTCACTGCCGTTGCTGACCTTGCTGTTCTGGCCCTCACAAAGCTGGACCCTTCAGGCTCTCTTTCTCTTCTGTCACTTTACTTGCTTTTCCTTCTTTACTACTTTCACTTTCACTTAACTCCTCACACTTGCCCTGCCTGGGCTTCACTTCACTCCTTCCACTTCCTCCTCCCTGACAGAACTCCTCACTCAGGCTCTCCCTGAGCTCTTCTCACTTGCCCTGCCTGGGCTATCTGCCTGGTTACTTCCTGCCTCCAGAGCTGTGAGCTCCTTGGTGGGCGGAGCCAACCGCCTGGCCCACCCCCTGGTGTGCATCATCAGACTCCTGGAGGAAGGCAACAAGGATTTGTGGTTAGCTGTGATGTGCCTACCTGGAGTGTGGGGTGTGGTGGTGTTGTGACCTGTGTCCCCTGGCTTGCCCAGGGCGACACACAAATGCAGTGACAAAATGTTGCGGAATATTTGTCACGGCAGAACGCAACATCTGCACACACCCTAATTCCTCCCCTTTTCTCAAGGGGCATAGCTTTTTTAATGTTTTCATCAATATAGCCATATGAGGGCTTGTCTTTTTGTGGGATGAGTTGTTTCTTTGAACTTCACCATTTATTCTGCCCCATATTGTACTGGAAAATGGGAAAAAATTCCAAGTGCAGTGAAATTGCAAAAAAAAAAGTGTAACTGCACAATTGCTGGGGGGTTTTTATTTACCGTATTCCCAATACAATGGAACCTTGCTTAACGAGAACAATCCGTTCTGGGACTGTGCTTGTTAACCAAGTTACTCGTTCAGCAGAGCAAGATTTCCCATAGGAAATCATTGCAATGCTGACAATACGTTCCACAACTAGTTAAATGTCCCGTCCTGGTCTCCTATTCTGTCATTCCACACACGTACAAACACACACAAACATACACAAACACACACAAATACGCACAAACACACAAGCACGCACGCAAACGCACATATTATATGCTCACCTTACCTTCCGTTCCATCGCCGGTCTCCTGGGACTTGCTGTTCTCCGGTGCGGGCCGTGTATAGGGTTACCATAACGACGAGGGAGGAACTTCCTGCCAGAGCGCTGACGTGAAAGGCAGAGCCGCTTGCCTCTGATTGGCCAGCGCGCTGCCTTTGAGTAGCGGTGACAGGAACCAGGAAGTTCCTGCTTCGTCGCTATGGATGCAGATGCCTGAAGTGGAGCGGAGCGGAGCAGAGTGGCGCGGCGCACTACAGGACCCAGGAGACCGGCGATGAAACGGAAGGTACAGACATTATATGCTCACCTTACCTTCCGTTCCACCGCCGGCCTCATGGTACTTGTAGTTCGCTGCGAGCACGTTGCGATGTACCCGGGAGATACAAGAACCATGAGGCCGGCGGTGGAACGGAAGGTAAGGTGAGCATAATACTGTATGTGTGTGCGTGCGTGTGTGTTTGTGTGTGTTCTTAGTGATTGCTTATTTCTTAAACTGATGTTTTTAATTATACCATTTTTGCATAGTTGCGATGTTTTGCTTTCCTGCTTTTTCTTTTTAATGCAATGTTGTGGTGACAAAAAACACTAAAATTTGGGATTTTTTTTCTCGCTTCTCTGTAGTGTACTGATCAGATTGATTGATTTTATATTTTGATAGATCGGGTATTTCTGAACTCAGTGTGTATTTTTTTATTGTTATGATTGTTCTTTCTGCAATGAGGCAAAAGAGGGGTGATTTGAACTTTTAGTTTTATGGGCTTTTATATGTTTTTTAAAACTCTTTTTTTATTGGTTTTACTAGTCCCCTTAGGGGACATTATGAGTGCACAGTCCGATCTTTTCTGCTGATCAGAGCGGCATTCACAGGAAGGGAGTCATGGCAGTGACAAAGGTCATCATCTGACCCTGCGCTGCCAAGCCAACACATTGGCTCCCCGTGATTGCGTCACGGGGCCGCTAATGGCGGCTGGGAACGGTGCAATCCCAGCAAGATCACATTAGATCATGCTGTCAGAGTTTGACAGTGTGATCTAAGGGTTTAACTCCGATCCACCTGCGCTTGTTAGCCTTACATATCTGCTAATCAGATCAGCAGACGTGTGGTGATTAGCAAGCAGTAACGGGACATACACAACTAAGGATGTACTGGTACGCCTTGATTGTGAAGGGGTTAATGTCATCTATAATTTTTACAAATCCCATGAGAAAGAAACATAAATTATTTTGAGAGGGAAATAAGAATAATTAATCTAAAATAATGTGATTCCATAAGTGTGAACACCTCTTAGAATTGGGGATGTTGTTGTGTTCAGAACGAGCCAATCACATTTAAATCCATGTTAGGCTGCTTTCACACCTCCGGTTTTTGCTATGCGGCACAATCCGGCACTTTGCAGGAAAATCGCAACCGGTTTTTTTTGCTGCCGGTTGCGATTTTCCTGCACAGACTTTAATTAGTGCCGCATTGTGCCGCATGGCCTTGCGTTCCGTCCGTTTTTTGCCGCATGCGGCAGATTTAGTCGATGCGGCGGCCGGATGGAACATTGCCTGGCACGTTTTTTCGGCCGATGCGGCGTATTTTTCAATGCATGTCTATGGCGGCCGGATGCAGTGCGATGCAGCAATAACCGCATCCGGCCGCCGCATGCGTTTTTTGCCACTGCGCATGCTCAGTAGCATGCCGCAAGCGGCAAAAACCGGACTGGCCGCAAAGGAAAAAATTATGCAAAGGATGCGGTGTTTTCACCGCATCCGTTGCATAGCTTGCACAGCCGGATTGAGCCGCAGAGCTCAAGCCGGATGTGTGAAAGTAGCCTTAAATAGTAGTCAGTAGACAGCTGCCATTTTTTAAAGTGATTCTAATCACTTTCTTTAGCAGTTTATAACACATCAATGGATCTCACTGTTTAAATATTTCAGTCAGGAGAAAGGAGCAAAACAATTTTCATATGATTAGATATGCCATGAAAAACTAAGAGAATTGTCATCAAGAAACGGATTAAATTTGACACGTCAGTAAGATTACCTAGAAATGGACGTCCCTCAAAAATTGATGAAAGGTAAGATTTGTCCAGGAGGCTGCCAATAGGCCTATGGCACCATTAAAGGAGCTGCATGAATATCTCACAAGTACTGGGTTGTTTACTGCATGTGACAACAATCTCCCATATTCCTCATATGTCTGGCCAGTGGGGTAGGGTAGCAAAGAAAAACATCGAAGCTCTACTATGTTTTGCCAACACTTGTATTAAGTCTATCAAAAGCATGTTGGAAAACATGTTATGATCTGTTGAAACTAAGGTTAAATCTTTTGGCAAAGATTCCAAAATGCATGTTTTACTCAAAGCCAACAATGCACATCACCAAAAGCACAGCATACCAACAAAGAAGCATAGTGGAGGCAGCAATATGCTTTGGGGCTATTTTTCAGCAGCTTGCCTTTCTAGAAATCCCGTGCCCTCTGTGCTTGTTTTTTCTGCAGCAAACACTAACCTGCGGTGCGTCTCTCCAGACCGCAGCATGTCAATTGTTTGCAGCGGATTTCCATGCATCCTCCGTAGGGTGAACACAAGAGAGAGACCGCAGCGCACTGAACCCTGATCGTGGGTACGAGCAGCTGCGGTCTCCTGTGTTTTCCTGTGGAGGAGACTTGCGGACCCGCAGGTCAGGACCTGCTGCGTCCAAGACACAGTGAGTCCTGATCATGGGCACATACCCTTAAGGGGGCTTTACACGCTACGACATCACTAATGTGAAGTCGTTGGGGTCACGGAATTGGTGACGCACATCCGGCCGCATTAGCGATGCCGTTGCGTGTGACACCTATGAGTGATTTTGCATCGTCGCAAAAACGTGCAAAATCGCTCATCGGTGACATGGGGGGTCCATTCTCAAATATCGTTACTGCAGCAGTAACGAAGTTGTTCCTCGTTCCTGCGGCAGCACACATCGCTCCGTGTGACGCCGCAGGAACGAGGAAGCTCTCCTTACCTGCCTCCCGGCCGCTGTGCGGAAGGAAGGAGGTGGGCGGGATATTATGTCCCGCTCATCTCCGCCCCTTCTATTGGGCGGCGGTTCAGTGACGCAGCTGTGACGTCGCTGTGACGCTGAACGAACCGCCCCCTTAGAAAGGAGGCGGTTCGCCGTTCACAGCGACATCGCCGGGCCGGTAAGTACGTGTGACGGGTCTGGGCGATGTTGTGTGGCACGGGCAGCGATTTGCCCGTGTCGCACAACAGATGGGGGTGGGTACCCACGCTAGCGATATCGGTATCGGCTTAGAAAAACTCTGCCCTTCTTTAGTTAAATACTAAAGGGAAACTTTGTTTAGCATGATTTTGCCTTGATTAATTTTAGTTAGCTGTAGAATTGTTTAATAAATAGCCTGCGATTACCTAGAAATGTGTTGGTTTACATTATTTATAAAATACAGTATATCACAAAAGTGAGTACACCCCCATATTTTTGTAAATATTTTATGCATTTTCTCCACCATGGAGAGGCCAGTTCTGAGTAGAACCTGTCTTGTTAAACTGCTGTATGGTCTTGGCCATCGTGCTACAGCTCAGTTTTCAGATTGTCAGAGAATTTTGTGCCATGCTGAACTTCCAGTGACCACTGTGAGAGAGTATGTGAGCGATAACACCAATTTAACACACCTGCCCCCCATTCACACCTGAGATCTTGTAACACTAATGAGTCGTATGACACCAGGGACGGAAAATGGCTAATTGGGCACAATTTGGCTATTTTCACTTAGAGATGTACTCATTTTGTTGCCAGCAGTTTTGACATTATTGACTGTGTGTGGAGTTATTTAGAGGGCACCAAATTTACACTGTTATACAAGCTGTACACTGACTACATTGTATCACAGTGTCAGATCTTCAGTGTTGTCCCATGTAAAGATATAATAAAATAGTTACAAAAATGTGAAGGGTGTACTCACTTTTGTGATATATTGTATTTGGGTATTCACCTTTTGTGAAACAAAGTTTTCTTGCTGTCTGTGAACTACAATGCTTTATGTTAGTGTTGTCTGATGCTTTCACTTTTGTCGTATCGCAGTGCAGATTCTCATTTGGCATTCATACATTCTCTTTGTATTATCATATGCGGTTAATTATAAGTTTTTCTTAATTTTATAGCTTTGCCGAGTTTCAAGGCTGAGATTTCTTTGAGGTTGGTCAGACATTCCCTGAGTAATGTTTTTGCAGAATCCCAAAACAGGGATGGGTTGTCTGAATAATCTTTGTTATCTCTAGAATCATTCTAGGAACCAGCTATTTAGAGGAGATTGCAAATATTAATTAATAGTCAAGTATGATAGTCACCACAGGTAGCTCTTCCCTCCTAGATATTTACATAATGATTAAGGATGACTGCACTGTGATCTGATATTATTAGATCTGCTTATGTCATCTTCTCAACTCATAGGCCATCATTAGGGCCATAGACATAATTTATTCTAATTTTATTAAATGAGCCTTCTTCCGATCTTGGCTGTCACTGTCATGGTTATTGTATATTTTTTTAAATTAGCACTCCAGCTTTGTTTCCCTGAAATTGTTCAAATGGCCAGTCCTATTTGAATTTCGCAAATCATCGTATTCATGAGCACCAAAAACGGCCCCATTAGTGTACAGCTTGTACTCTCAAACTCCATAAAGGCTAAGCCAGTCATGGCGAACCTTTTACAGGCCGAGTGCCCAAACTGTAGCCCTAAACCCAATTTTTTTTCCTAAGTGCCAACCAATCCTATTATATAAAGAATTGATTTTAATCTTACCTTTGCCGTCTTCTCTTCAGCAGGGGGCATCACGCTCATGCATGCTTACCACACATTGGAGCTGAGCCCCTGACCTTTCCAGACACAGCAGTTGGATTGATCTTTCTGGAAAAAAATTGCAGCATATTAGACAGAGATTTTAGCATGGAATGCAATCAGATGTCACCCTGTAATCCACATCTACATTTCAAAGTCTGAACATCTTGAAATCCCATAAAGACGTTTGAGTGGCTCCCCTCCCCATCATTGTGTAGTTCTGTCCCCCTTCCTCGGCCACTTCCTGGTAAACATGTCCCCCATCCTGATATATATTTCCTACATTCTGGTATATTTGTCCCCATCACGGCCCCATCCTGGTAAATGTCTTCCATCCTGGTAAATGTTACCCATTCTGGCATGTTCCCCCATGCTGGTAAATGTACCCCATCCTGACATATTGCCCATCCTTGTAAATGTTCCCCCATCCCGGCATGTACCCTATTCCTGGTAAATGTTCCCAATCCTGGTTAATTTACCCCATCCAGGTAAATGTACCCCTTCCTGGTAAATGTACCCTATCGTGGCATGTTTCCTCCACCCTGGCATGTATGTTTCCTCCATCCTGGCATGTATGTTTCCTCCATCCTGGCATGTATGTTTCCCCCATCCTGGCATGTATGTTTCCTCCATCCTGGCATGCATGTTTCCCCCCCATCCTGGCATGCATGCATGTTCCCCCCCCATGCTGGCATGTGCGTTCCCCCACCCCACGCTGCCATGTGCATTCCCCCACCCCACGCTGCCATGTGCGTTCCCCCACCCCCACCCCACGCTGCCATGCACGTTCCCCCTCTCCCACCCCACGCTGCCATGTGCGTTCCCCATCTCCCACCCCACGCTGCCATGTGCGTTCCCCCTCTCCCACCCCACGCTGGCATGTGCATTCCCCCTCTCCCACCCCACGCTGGCATGTGCGTTCCCACTCTTCCACCCCACGCTGCCATGTGCGTTCCCCCCACCCCACGCTGCCATGTGCGTTCCCACTCTCCCACCCCACGCTGCCATGTGCGTTCCCCCACCCCACGCTGCCATGTGCATTCCCCCACCCCACGCTGCCATGTGCATTTCCCCCACCCCACGCTGCCATGTGCGTTCCCCCACCCCCACCCCACGCTGCCATGTGCGTTCCCCCTCTCCCACCCCACGCTGCCATGTGCATTCCCCCTCTCCCACCCCACGCTGCCATGTGCGTTCCCCCTCTCCCACCCCACGCTGGCATGTGCATTCCCCCTCTCCCACCCCACGCTGGCATGTGCGTTCCCACTCTCCCACCCCACGCTGCCATGTGCGTTCCCCCACCCCACGCTGCCATGTGCGTTCCCCCTCTCCCACCCAACGCTGCCATGTGCGTTCCCCCACCCCACGCTGCCATGTGCATTCCCCCACCCCACGCTGCCATGTGCATTCCCCCACCCCACGCTGCCATGTGCGTTCCCCCACCCCCACCCCACGCTGCCATGTGCGTTCCCCTTCTCCCACCCCACGCTGCCATGTGCGTTCCCCCTCTCCCACCCCACGCTGCCATGTGCGTTCCCCCTCTCCCACCCCACGCTGCCATGTGCGTTCCCACTCTCCCACCCCACGCTGCCATGTGCGTTCCCCCACCCCATGCTGGCGCTGCCGCACACGAGTTATTAAAAAAAAAAAAAAGCAACACACAACTTACCTTCCTGCACCCGCTCCACCGCTGCACGCTGCTCAGTTCCCACGTGGCCAGCAGACGACGCTGGCGCCGCTCTCTGACGCTCCTCCGTCTCCTAGGCAACACACCTGCAGCCTGGGGGAGGAGGAGTGTCAGAGCGGAGGAGAAATGTCTCCTCCGCTCCAACACAGATTTGATCTGCCGGCGCGACTGCACTAGCAGACCAAAACTGCAGGATCAGGCGACAGCACGCGTGCCAACAGAATGGGCTCAACGTGCCCCTG
Source organism: Anomaloglossus baeobatrachus (assembly GCF_048569485.1). Lineage (NCBI taxonomy): Eukaryota > Metazoa > Chordata > Amphibia > Anura > Aromobatidae > Anomaloglossus > Anomaloglossus baeobatrachus. Next base: position 91,434,264 of record NC_134360.1, on the reverse strand, counting down.
GTGGCACGCGTGCCATAGGTTCGCCATCACTGGGCTAAGCTGTTTGTGTGTGTAGGTTCTCTACAGTTGCGGCTTCTTAGGGGATGGAGGTGAGGATTCTGCTCCTGCAATGGCAGAGGTCTTGGATCATAAGCAGTGATAAGTGAACCCATGGGTATTCAGATTTGCCAAACAAGCACGGACTAAAAAAATTGGGTTTGGCAGCCGAACTTGACTACAAACAATGAACCACATACAAGTCAATTGAGATGAGAAGTTCTGGGCTGTAAAATGGCCGTAGTCCTGCAGTCCGACAGTCCGGCACCCGTGGGAACCCGGGTGTGACCTCCAGTGATCTGAACAATGTCAACTGCTCCCAGCTGGGTCCACCTCGGCTGTCAATGATTCCCAGAGCCTTCAGAGAGTAGACATGCTTTCTGTCTCTACAGCCTCTGAATGTAGCAGAGCTGAGGATCGTCGTGGGACTTTGTATGGATTACATATGATCTACAAGGGTGTTTTGGAGGTTAATAAAGGGGTAAGGCCTTGTTCACACATCGCGTTTTTACCCGCTTTTCTTTCCAGTTTTGCTGCAGAAATTTCTTGAGAAAATGGTTCTAATCTTTCTGTAGACATTGCCCAGCAAAACCTATGGGAAAAAAAATGGCTGTGCGCACATTGTGTTTTTTTCTAAAGAACATTCTTTCTGCAGAATTTCTAGAGAAAAAGAATGTGCATGTCACTTCTTTTCTTCAGGTACCTGTGTTTTTTGCCATAGATAATGGTAAAGAAATGCAGGGACCAACCTACGGGAAAAACGCGCCAAAATCGCACCAAAAACATATCAACCGCATGTGGTTTTCGGTGCATTTTTTGATGGCAAGTGCGCTAATCTTTCAGACTCTCAAGAAATTTCTTGAGAAAATTCCTTTTTCTAGTGCGCACAGGGCCTAAAAGAGGGTGTTTTTGGTGTTTGTGTTTTATTTGTTTTCACTTACAAGATGAGTAATGGGGGGTGTCTCATATACGCTTCCCATTAGTAATCCAGGGCTTTATGGCAGCTGTAATTTTTGACAAAGCACAGCTGTCATTAACCCCTTATATTACCCCTATTCCCACCAAACCAGGGCAATCGGGATAAGCTGGGTAAAGCGCAATGATTGACACATCTAATGTGATGTGCCAATTCTGCACAGCTTTGCGCTGCTATTTTTAGGCTGGGGGGCAATATCCATGGCTCTGTCCATCTTGATAATACCAGCCCCCACTTGTTTGCTTTACTCTGGCTGGTTATGAAAAATAGGTGGATCCTATGCCTTTTTTAAAAAATTATTTATTTAAATTAAAAAAAAAAAAATGCTATATGTTCCACTCTGTTTTGATATCCAGCCATGGTAAAGCTCACAGTTGGGGGCTGCAGCCTGTAGTTGTTGTTTTAGCCTGCTGACTATCAAAATGGGGCAGGAACACACATCATTTTATTTGTTTACAGTGGTATCTCGCTTAACGAGTAACCCACTTAACGAGAATTTCACTTAACAAGCAAAGCTTTCTGTAAATTTGTAACCCGCTTTACGAGAAAGCTTTGCTGTACGAGCGAATGACTCGCCCACCCCAGGGCTATGGGACACCCGGTGCCGGGCCGGACTAGTCCGGGGGTCGTCAGTGGTGGTAGGGCCCGACTCCGTGGCCCTGGTGGGTGTCAATTAAATATGGCTGGTGACTTGGGGGTGAATAAAGTTTATGGTTGTCGTGACGACACCTGTGGTTTGCGGCTATTAAGCCGCCGCTGCTGTATGGGGTCTCCGGGGCTGATGGAATGGCAGCTTGGATGGTCCTGCTCCCCACAGGTGGAGCGGTACCCCGGGGCAACAGTTGGTGCTCGTGAGAGTCTATGGTGTGATGTTGTGCGAATAATACGGTGCAGGGCCGACAGGCAGTGAAAGAAACAGGCACAAACAGTAGTCTCTTTACCTTCTCCTCTTTTACTTGGCAACAGTTTAGTCCAGGGAGACCGTCACAGGTGGTAAAGATGATCCGGCCGGCCTGGAAGTGCCTGGGGGTGATCTCTTTGGCCAGTTGAGTATGAGGCCTACTCCCTGCTCTTTCTTTTCTTCTACAGGACCCTGCACTCTGAATTTAGCAATGGCCCTCTTGCTGCTGGGACCGGTGGTTCATCCCTTTTTCTGTGTGGTAGGCTGCGCAGGCCCTCTCGGGTGCTTCTCTGCTGGAGTCCACACCAGGCCCTTCGAATGCAGCTGCACCTTTAGATTGCTGATGGGCCAGGGGGCTTGCAGCTCTCCTGCCCTCCGGATTCGGCCACCAGGGAAGGATTTTATACCCTGGCAACCACAGACTCCGATGTCTGAGTCTCTTCTGTGCCTCTCTGCAAATCTTGCTTCACTGGGCCAAGCTATTCCAGCTCTAGGCCCCAGTTCCACAGGACAGCACACTCTGTGTCTGCACTCTCTGCTCTCCCTACACAGACTGAACACTAACTCCTCCCTCAGGTCAGACTTGAGGAATGCTCCCTGGAACTCCAGGTTCAGAGCTCGCCCTGCTGGCCTGAGGGAGAAACTGCATTGGATGTTGAACTTACTGGCCAATGATTCCCCCAATTACCTCCAGGCTCAGCATTAACCCTTTGGAGGGGCAATGCTGTTGTGGCGACCAGGTCCTGGGGCGCCACATGAAATCCTCACCTCACACACTTCCGGTTCCGTCCACCCACCGCACTCTGACCCGCACTTGCAGTCCACACAAACACACACATGTTCCCACAAACACACACAAACATACATGCACTCACACACATACAGTATTTTGCTCACCTTACCTTCCGTTCCACCGCCGGCCTCATGGTTCTTGTAGTTCCTGGGTAGATTGCGGCGAACTACAAGTACCATGAGGCCGGCGGTGGAACAGAAGGTAAGGTGAGCATATAATATCTGTACCTTCCATTTCATCGGCGGCCTCCTGGGTCCTGTAGAGCGCTGTGCCGCTCCGCTCCACTCCAGGAATTGGCATCCATAGCAACGAAGCATGAACTTCCTGGTTTCTGTCACCGCTTGTCAAAGGCAGCGCGCTGGCCAATCAGAGGCAAGCGGCTCTGCCTTTGACGTTAGCGCTCTTGCAGGAAGTTCCGCCCTCGTCGTTATGGTTACCTGATACACGGCCCGCACCAGAGAACAGCAAATCCCAGGAGACCGGCGATGGAACGGAAGGTAAGGTGAGCATATAATATGTCCATGTGCGTGCGTGCTTGTGTGTTTGTGTGTGTTTGTGTGTGTTTGTGTATGTTTGTGTGTGTTTGTACATGTGTGGAATGACAGAATAGGAGACCAGGACGAGACATTTAACTAGTTGTGTTTGTGTGTGTTTGCACATGTTTGTGTGCGTTTGTGCATGTGTAGAATGATAGAATAGGGGACCAGGATGGGACATTTAACACATTGTGGAATGAATTGTCAGCATTGCAATGATTTCCTATGGGAAATCTTGCTCTGCTGAACGAGTAACTTGATTAACAAGCACAGTCCCAAAACGGATTGTTCTCGTTAAGCAAGGTACCACTGTATTTATTTTTACACTACCATACAGCAACATGACTGTAACCAATTATAGATGCAGACACAGGGTGGGGGGCGTGTATAGCAGTCTGCAACCAATCACAGACCCTGGCACAGAGGGAGGACAGAGGAAGCAGTGAATATTGATGAACCTTAATTCGCAAACCAGTAAAAATGTCTGACTGCAGTGTGATTCCCCGGGAAACACGGTATGTATAACTATCCTGCTCTTACTACCATTTAACTTCCATTTGCAGCCCACATATTTTTCTTTTTTTTTACAGTAACTTCCCTGGCCAATCACAGCCATGCCAATACTTGACATGGCTGTGATGGGGCCAGCAGTGCGCATACCGGAAAAGCTTGCTGATTGGCTGCTCTGCAACCTTTCAACAAGCTTTACTCAGGTGACAAACCCGAACAAGAACCAGATATATAGTAAAAAGTCTGCATTCAGGGTTCAGCATTGGTCACGAGCTGACCGGTATGGACATCAAAATTTACAGTTCAGGTTTGCTCATCCCTAATCACAAGGCAGAGGTAGAGGTCTGTGTCTGTTAGTGGCTCCTGTCATGAAGTTTGAAAGTTGCTTCAATTCCAGTTCCTTCAGTCCATTACATCCTCTGTTGAGTAATAGGTATCAAAAGACCCAGCTTTTAAACTGTTAAAACTTGCTGGATAAAGTAAATGCAAAACAAGCTTGTTTTTGGTAAATGCTGAGCATGTTGAGATAAGTGTTTTCTTTGGCATCTTACCTTCAAAGGTAGCAATGTAGAACTTCCAAGTTCAGTTCCATTGTTGCACTTTTAGAAGGTACTCAAGATGGTGGTTTTGTCTGCAAAGTATTTCAAATTGACTATCCTTTGTGTATCTGATCCCAGCCAGTGAATGATGGTTAGGTCTATCAACTTTTCAGCCCAAGGCAGCCAAAGTGAAAGGGTATAGAGTTAGGCACTTCCAGTATCCATATGCTGTTGTGATGGGGCCTGCTTTCAAGGTGGAGTCCTTTTCATTTGAAGTTTGCTTTTCTTCCTCTACAATAGTCGAAATGTTCTTCTGAAGATGATGATTTAGCGCTTGAACCCTGGCTGTGCTTTTGACTTATACTGTGGTCTCCCATAACTTCTTTTGGCTTTTGCTTGGAATTAGTTGTTTTCATAATTTTTTCTCATCTTCATACCATGCAGTTTTGGTTGGGTTTTTGTGTTCTCCAGTACCTTTACCATGAAACTTTAAATGTCAGCAATGGAGAAAAATTGGAGGGACAAAAAAGTGCAAAATAGGGTGTTATACAGACAACAGGCATATACAAAGGCTTCTCACCTGGTGGTGTTGTGAGAAAGAAAGCCATGGACCCCATAGGGGGGAGGGGCGACATGACCAGAGGGAAGGAAGGGAGTGAGGGGGTTAATAAAGTTGAAATAGGGCATTATGGGAGGATATAAGGGGATTGGTGGAAGAGGGTCCCTATAGGGGAGGGGGGGGAGTATATAAGTAATGGGGACGGGTCTTACCTCCCCTTTTTTGACTCTGGACGGCGACAGATTGGAGACCCAGGACCAGGACCAAGGAACCAGCATGGCGGACCTCCAGGAGCTGAATAGGCTGATCAGAGCGGCGATGGCGGTGCACGGGGCCCAGGCAGTGCAGTCCCACGTCAGGGCTGCCTGGGTTTCCCCGTCGGCACCTGCCCCTCGCTCCCCCTCTAGCCACGGGCGGCGTTCGAGGCCCCCGCTCAGGTACTCTCCGGGCGCAGGGGGGCGAGGAGGCCCAGCGAGAGCCCCCCTCGGGACCCTCCGCGGCGGGGCGGGCGGCAGCAGCTCCCAGCGTCTGCCCCGGCCGCCGGGAGGAATCTCCGTCGAGGCCGCGGCGGCCGAGAAAGGGGCGTGGCCAGCCCGGGGCCTTCTTCCGATGTCAGGCCTCGGGCTGGAGTGCAGAGCCCAGCGGCGTCTCCCGGCCGGGAGCGAGCCTGGCGATGGAATGAGGCCAGCGGTGGCCTGGATGGAGGCGGGCCCGGCCTGGGGCCTACTTCCGGTCCCAGGCCTCGGGCTAGATTTGGCAGGCCAGCGGCAGCCCGGGATCCGGGCCGTGCCCGGCATGGATCGGAGGCACGGAGAGGGGGCGTGTCCGGCCTGGGGCCTGCGCTGGATGCCAGGCCCCCGGCGGTGGGGCACGTCCCGGTGGCTGCTCCTACACAGGTGCGGGCCCAGCAGATGATAGAGGCCAGCTGTACCCCCCGAGGACGGTGGGGGGGCCGGGCGCAGGCAGCCAGCAGGGGGACCGGTGTGGGCAGGCGCCACCCGGATACCTGCGAGGCTGCGGAGAGAAGGAGGGACGGCGGGAGCCCTGCTGCGACTGCCAGGTCCCTCAGGTCAGCAGCACTGGGTCCGTCGGCCGCAGTCTCCCTCGGGCGGGGGAGGACCCAGCGGGAGGTCCCTGTCGGAGGCCCTGGAGGGCAGGAAACGACGGTGTGGAGCCCACCAAGCCCGGGGAGCGGCTCCTCCAGGAAGAGGACGCGGTCGGCGGTGGCCCAGAGGACAGGACGGTCTTGTGGGCTGACAGAAAGCGGACAGAAAGCAGAGGACGCCCTCTGCCAGTGCCCACGCGGGGGCCCAGGAGGGCGGCCGTGGTGGAGGGGACGCATCGGCTGCGTCCTCCAGAGCTGGGACAGTGGAGGACGACTACAGCGAGGAAGACGACAGAGCTCTCAGGTCGGGGGACGAACCAGAGGAGCAGATGGCAGAGGACGTCACAGTACCGATTTCCATCTCTGCGTCGCGGTCGGGTGAGCTAGCCGTGGATTCGGCATTGCTTGCGGCGCGGGGTGCTGGTGTTGGGGAGGTGGCTGCGGGCACGGCAGCGCCAGAGGGGTCAGCTCTGCTTAGTCAGTTGCTGGGGTTTTTGCAGGGTTTAGCGCGAGCGCCGGCGGCCTGGACGGGGTCAGCGGCGGATGGCGCAGCAGCGGCCAACAGCGAGAAGGCGCCGGTGGGGGCGGGTGCAGTTAGCGGAGTCCGTGGGCGACAAAACGGAGTCCGTGGGCGACAAAACGGGAGAAAAGGAGAAGGAAAAGGAGGATGAGGTGGTGCGGCTGGATGACAGGGCGAAGAGCGAGGTGTATGTGTGCTTTGAGGGACCGCTAGGGGCGCACCTCAAAAAAGAGGTGAGGGAAAAAATTTGGAAAGGGGAGTATGTGGAGATATTTTCCCTACTACCCCTGGAGAAATTTAACCTAGACAAGGTGAAGCCGAGCGATTCCAAGAAGGAAAAGGAGGAGGAAGAAAAACGCCGTTATAGGCTCATTCCTCGTTCCTTTTCCAATTGGTTGCAGGCGTTCGCAATTTTGGCCAGCGTGATAGGGGAAAAGGAGCCGGAGCATTGCTCGGCTCTGTTTGGCTATATGGATGCAATCGGGGAGGCGTATCGCACGTATGGGGGCTTGGCATGGCTGCGGTATGATGAGCAGTTTAGGCAGCGGAAGGCGTTGCGGCCCGGCATGCGGTGGGACCATAAGGACATTTCCTTATGGATGCGTTTAATGGCGGCCCCGAGCCAGCCCTTTCGTGGGGGCGCCGGGGGAATGGGAGCCGGGCCCTCGGGTATCCAGAAAAAGGGATTGTGCTGGCAATTTAACGAAGGCCAGTGCAAATTTGGTGCAGCGTGTAGGTTCAAGCATGAGTGCTCCGACTGCGGGGGGGGACATAGTTTGTCCAAATGTTTTAAGAAAGGGAGAGGCAAGGCCGGGGACGGGTCTGGTAAAAGGGAGGACGCCGGTGAAAATAGAGGCGATGGCGCCGTTTTTAAGTAGGTATCCGGACGGGGCAGCGGCGTCGCTTTTGCGGTTTGTTTTTTTGTACGGTTTTCAGATTCCGTCGGCGGTTGAGGCATTACATCCGGTTTGTCGTAACTTACGGTCGGCAAGGGACCACCCTATGGTTGTGGGTGAGAAGTTGGGTAAAGAGGTTGAGCTGGGCAGGATGGGGCAGTGCAGTAATTTGGTGGTGTCCCCGCTGGGGGTGGTGCCAAAGAAGGAGCCGAATAAATTTCGGCTCATTCATCATCTTTCATTTCTGGAGGGGTCGTCTGTGAATGACGGCATTGCGCCGGAATTGTCGACGGTGTACTACGTCTCGCTCGACAAAGCGCTGGACTTGGTACGGGCGGCAGGACGCGGTGCATTGATGGCAAAGGCTGATATAGAATCGGCGTTTCGTTTGTTGCCGGTGCATCCGGAGAGTCAGCACCTTCTGGGTTGCTGGTGGAACGGGAAGTTTTATGTTGATCGTTGTTTGCCCATGGGCTGTTCGATTTCTTGTTCATATTTTGAGGCTTTTAGCTCCTTTGTTGAGTGGGTGGTGCGGGACGTGTCCGGCTTGTCATCCATTCTTCATTTTTTGGATGATTTTCTGTGTGTTGGTCCGGCGGGTTCCATGGTTTGCGCTGGTTTGTTGTTCGCCTTGCAGAGAGTGGCGGATCGTTTCGGGATCCCTTTGGCGCAGGGAAAAACGGAGGGGCCGGCGCCGGTTATGCGGTTCCTGGGGATTGAAATCGACTCGCTGGCCATGGAATGTAGGTTGCCAGAGGATTGTGGATTTGCGGAGTGCGGTTGCAGCAATGCTGGCAGCAAAAAAAGTGCGGCTTAAGGTGGTACAGTCTTTGCTTGGAAAGCTGAATTTTGCATGCAGGATTATGCCGATGGGGCGTGTTTTTGCCAGGAGGATGGCGACAGCTACGGCAGGCGTACGGTCCTCGGCGCATTTTGTGCGGGTCACGCGGGAGATCAAGGAAGATTTGTTGGTTTGGGACGTCTTCTTGCGGCATTTTAACGGCCGCACTTTGTGGTTGAAGAAGGTGGTGCCCAATGATGCTCTAGAACTGTATATGGATGCGGCCGGGGCGGCGGGTTTCGGCGCCATTTTTCAGGGTCATTGGTGTGTTGGAAGGGGGCCCGAAGATTGGCGACTGGGTGGCCTGGTAAAAAATCTGGCCCTGCTCGAGTTGTTTCCAATCGTGGTGGCGGTGGAGTTGTGGGGGTCGCAATTTTCGGGACGTAAAGTGTGCTTTCATTGCGATAATCAGGCAGTTGTACATGCAATAAACAGCTTGTCAGCGAAATCTGGACCGGTAGTGGCGTATCTGCGGCATTTGGTGCTCAAGTGTTTGCTGTGGAATATTCATGTGGTTGCAAAACATGTGCCGGGGGTTGATAACGGGGTGGCTGACGCTTTATCTCGTTTTGAGTTCCACAGGTTTCGGGAGTTACTGCCGGGGGCAGACGAGATCGGAGTGGTGTGCCCAGAGGAATTGTGGAGCCTGGTGAGGCAGTGATTGCGGGTTTGATTAGGAATTCGGTGACCGAGGTGACTTGGTGCCGTTATGCTAAAGTGTGGGTTGAGTGGCAGGCAGTGCTGGGTGAGATGTTTGGTGACGGGCGAGTGGATTATTTATTGGCGCTCTTGGCATTGGTGAGTGAGGATTTTAGGGCTGGGAGGTCAGCGTCGGCTGTGGCGCTTAGGGTGGCGGCCGTTGCCTTTTGGTTAAAGGTTAGGGGTGAGCAGGACTTCCGAGTAAGGCAGGCATTGAAAGGTTTTCGGATAGGGGTGAAGGTGCGGGACACTAGGCGGCCCATTTCGTTGGACTTGTTACGGCGTTTGGTGGATGGTTTGCAGGGAATTTGTGTCTCAGCGTATGAGACGGTGTTGTTTGAAACTCCTTTTGTGTTAGCTTTTTTCGGGGCTTTTCGGATAGGAGAATTGGTGAGCCCGTCAAGGGTTAGTGGGGGTGGTTTGCTATTCGAGGATGTGTCGGTAGTGGGACAGAGAGTGGAGTGTCGGTTTCGGCGGTCCAAGACGGACCAGATGGGTCGAGGCAGGTTAGTAGTGTTGTATGCGGTGCGAGGGGATGGCTTGTGCCCGGTGCAGGTGGTGAGTAAGTTTTGTGGTCTGCGGGGCGGTCTTCCGGGCCCGCTGCTATGTCACGAGGACGGGGCTTGGTAGTCTCGTTACCAGTTTGTGGCAGTGCTGAGGAGTTGCCTGCACTGGGCGGGTGAGCGCCCAGAGGATTACGGGTCCCATTCGTTCAGGATTGGGCCGGCTACCGAGGCTTCTCATTGGGGCCTTGGAGATGACATGGTGAGACGGATTGGTCGGTGGGAGTCCTCTCGTTTTCGTGGTTATGTGCGCCCACAGTTATTATCTCGTTGAGGGCTCTGGTTAGAGTTTTGTTTGTTCTGCCGTTGGGTTTTTGTTGTTCTTTGTTGCAATCTGGAATGCTGGTGTTGTTTGTTAAAATTGTTTCCTTTATTGTAGGAGTGTGTCTGATCTGGATCCTGGGGCACTTGTTCGTTTTCTGGGGGGCCCGTCGGGCCGACGCTCGCCCGAACGGTCGGCAGTTGGGTGTGGACAGATCGCTGGCATCGGTCAAGTGGATTGGAGTGCGTGGCATGGAATGGAGCAGGGTCATGCCGGAATTTGAATATTATTGCAGGATGGACAGACCTCCGAACGTGTTGGTTTTACACGTGGTGGGGAATGACCTGGGTTCACGGGCATCCCGCGATCTGATTAGGGACATTAAGATCGACCTATTGCGTTTATGGGCAAGGTATCCGGGCTTGATTGTGGTGTGGTCGGATATTGTGGCCAGATTATGGTGGAGGGGGGCTCGGTCGGTTGAGAAGATTAATCGCGCCCGGGCACAAGTAAACAGGGTGGTTGCGCGTTTCGTGCGGAGAAACGGCGGTGTGGTGGTGAGGCATGTGGACCTGGAATTGCCGAAGTGGCAGTTTCGGAGGAGTGATGGGGTTCATCTTAATGACATTGGTTCTGATTTATGGGCCCTGGGTTTGCGGGATGGTGTGGAGCAAGCCTTGGGAGTGTGGCGGGTCCAGGCCACGTAAGGTGTCACGTGTCCTGTCCTGTGGCGGGGGTAGGTCTGGTCCAGAAGCGGTTGTAAGGGATTGATAGCTGGACCGAGAGGCACTGTCTGGGTATGGTGTCTCCGGGTTCCGGTAAATTGCAGGCACGGGGTTCTGCAAAGTTTGGGGGTATTAATCCGTGGGGTGATTAATACCTCATCTCTGGGGCGGAGTGTTGCGGCCATGGATATTGGCGTAGGAATTGGTTTCTGGATTGGGCCTACATAAGGTTTTCATGTTTTGTTTATTATGTGTTACCTATTATTGTGTGTTTGGGGTCGCCCGTTGGACGGCGCCCCCTTGTGTTAGTATGTTAATAATAGGTAATAAAGGCTGCTGTGGCCAATTTGTTTAACCAAGTCGCATGCAGTCGGTGTGTTATTTTTAGGTTAAGTTGGGTATACTAACCATCACGACCGGAGAATCCTTCCTCAGTGGTCAAGCACAAAGGCTTAGAGATACAGGGTTTAACTGCTGCAGGTCTGTAGATTGATAGTCCGAACTTTGAAATGTAAAATGTGGAGAAGTGGATATGCTGCACTGCTGGTGTCTCAACAGATAGAGCTGTCAGAAAACTCTTGCAATCGTGGGGTAGATATTTTTTTTTCTTAACACATTTCGAAAAGTACTCACTTTATCATGAGTACCACTCTGCTTATAGGCTTATAAGCAAGTCAAAGAACAGCAAAGCAAAATTGGTACTATGCAAATGTGGTCACAATTAAAATGTAACTTTTAATATCCAAGTTAAAATTACCTAAATACCACACAACATAAATGGTTGTAAAACCAACCAAAAAATGGAGTTAATGTTAGGCTCCTCTTATTACCCAGTTTAGGACACTATACATCCGGTAGGAGTCACCCCACCGAAGTAACAGTAGTTGAGACAAGAATATGAAACTGTCTCATATGTAATGTATACAATTAGTAATCCACAGCAATAGATGACCATAACACAGGTCTCACTGTGATAAATGAAGCAAAAAACGGTTGTCCAGTAGTAGGGGGGGGCACCAAACAGCCTCACAATACCCCTTAGCTGGCAACAATCTGACCTGATACTTTCTTAGACCTCCCAACGCGTTTCTTAATTTAGCTTAATCCTCATAGGACTGTGGTCAAGAAATTACAGCTTCATTTGGGAAGCGGACATCCAGCATACTGTGTCCGGGCTGGCATAAAGCTATAAGCTTTATAAGCAAGTGTTGGAGGGCACCGAAACAATAACACAATAGATTGACATACTGTGCACACTCTAAAAGCATACAGAGCACCAACGTAAAATATCTGTAGACAACGTGTTAAAGAAGCTCTCCCATGAACTTTTTTTCCCTAAACCTGTGTAAATGTTAGAGCTGTATATTGTCAGTGTGTAACTATACTCACTGATTGCTGCCTTTTTCAGTATCAAATGCCATTCTTCTCCTTTTCTGAGTCACATGATGGCGACTGGATCACACTGTACTCTACCTCTTTTACATTGTAAGTGTTTCACACTTGTCCCGGATCCAGGCTATGCTCCCCTCTCCCTATTCCACTGGACTCTGTTGTTCTCTATGTTGGACTTTGCAGGTGACCCGGCATGCTCTCAAATGATTGTCTGCCTCAGCCTCTATAATGCTCATCAAGACACTCCACTGTGTCTGGATATTAAGACTATTAGTGTACTGCCCTGGGGGCTCGGCTGCCTGCCGAGCCGCTCGGATCCGGGCTCGGGTCGTCGGTGGCCCGAGCGCCTCCGGACCGGGGGTCACGTCGCTCCGAAAAGGGGGGTGATCTTGCTGGCGCTACAGGTAGGGGTGGTGTGGTGGACGGTTCACGGCCGAAGCCGTGGTATTGGTAAAGTTCGTGACGCCACCCACGGGTCGTAGTGATTGTAGACACCACCGCTGCGGTGAAGGTATGGGGGCTCCCGGGAGCGGTGTAATGGCGCATCTAGGTGTTGACCCCTCCGTGGGTAGGGGATGTTGGTCCCGGGGCCCGGTTGACGAAGCCCGGGGTGCAGAGCGGAGTGTTGCGGTGCGGTGCCTGATGGCACTGTTGTACGTGACCACACAAAGAGTCACTGGTAAACCAAGTTCGGTGATGATCGGTGCCCGCAGCCGACTGCGTGTTCTCCTAGTAAGGTTGGTAATGTCCGCCTTTCTCCTGCACCTGTGTGTAGTGACTTTTGACTTCTATGCCTAAGTAGTCCACTCCCCGACTTGTGTATGTCGGAGGAGCCCGTTTGCCCGCAGACCCTGGCACTTATCCGTACTGGTTGGGCTGTTGCCTTCAATCGGGACTTAAGTGGGAAAGGACCCTGAGGTCCAGACCGCAGTCAGTTAATTTAACTAAGATCCAGGGGCTTCTGGACTAGTTCAGGGTCTGAGTACCCTGCCTGGTGCTCCGGTATCCAGTTGGCTCCCCGGTTCGGTTCCGGCGGGCCACTACCGTGTCCCGGTCCCTTACGGTTCCACCGGTCATCTTCCCGGTCTCCTGCAGGTGCCCACTACCATCCGCCTCCTGGCCGAAAAGGGTACCTAGGCTCCTACCCAGGCCCCTGACAATTCCTAGTTTTTCTCCTCCACTCCCCCTCTGTCAACTATCAACCCTATTCTGTTTTGTGTTCCCGCCCCAGGCCATCCGAACTCCTCGGTGGGCATGGCCAACCGCCTGACTCCGCCCCACCGGGTGTGAACGTCAGGACCTGGGAGGGGCGACTCAGGGTTTCAATGTGTGGCTGCTATTACCTTATTAGGTGGGGTGTGGTGTGTGGGACTACCTGTGACCCCTGGCTAGTCCAGGGCTTCACATTCCCCCTTGGTTTAATGCAGACCGTCCGCGGGCTGCCCGACCAACACCGGTTTATTTTTCTTTGTAACTGGAAAAGAAAACTGGAAACATGTACAAGCATACTAAACTTTTTACATTTGTTTGAAACTTCCCTTACGGGAGGCTTTTGCTTAAACGTTACAGTAAAAGTTTTAATAACAACGGGTCCATGTCCTTCCGCTTTCCCACCCAAGCAACCTGTACCTTGATGCTGCCCCTAAGAAACGGGCAGCACCCCTTTTCCCCAATCCGGAAACAGGAACTGATCCAGGCTACCCAAGTGGGAACGGGTACGGTACTTCGCACCCGGCAGTCACTCAGAGGCCCCACGTCCAGGGGACCACTGACCCGGAGGATGATCACCGGTTCCGGTGGTGACCAGACCCCAGCCTGCTCCGCTGCGGGTCCTCCCTCCAACCAGCCTCTCCGGAGACAAGCAGTAGCGGGAAGGGCAATAAGGGCACTATTTCCAAGCCCAAAAGTTTTTGGGTGGCTTGCTAGTTCTCAGCCATGTTCATGATTGCTCATGTGGGACAAACGGGGCAACAAAGTTCCCAACGGGGACTGTACTTGTGGAAAATCAGCTAAGGTCTCGGTTAATTGGCATTCATTCATTCATCTATTTACACAAACAACATGTTGCACCCCTAAATGGCAGTTTCCCTGTACCTAAGCGGGGGCCTACCTAGGCGTGCGGACCATCTGGGCCCAGTCGTGTCAGAGAGGGGGAGCGGGGGAGAGGGGACAACCAGTCCCTCTTCCCGTGTGTCAGGTATGGCGGGTAGAGACCTGCGGGGGCGGGGTGTAGATGCATCCCTGGGCGCTTGCTCGGGTGACTCGCTGGCGGGCGTCTCCGTCTCCACTTCTTCCGCTGGTTGCGGGAACATTATCACGGGAACAATCACCGCGCCATTCTGCGTAGGCCAGTCCGCTGGAAAATCACCCATCACAGTATGGATCACCTCCTTCTTCTTCATTTCCCCGCTGGGCATGGGAACGGGGGCCTCTTCTGCCAGCCTCAGGGGATCCGGGCATCTCTTCAGGTGGTCCCTGGAAACAGTAGCCGTGGTTTTCCCCTGGTCGCGGCTGATCAGGTAGGTTTTCTCGTTCTCCCATCCAGTAGGTTGTATGACATATGGGGTCCTTTCCCATTGATCGTCGAGCTTGTGTGTTCTTCGTTTCCGTTTCAACACCACATCCCCAGGTTCAAAGGGGGCAGCAGGAGCTCGCTTGTTGAAGCGCTGTTCTTGCCTCTCCCGGTTCTGGCGCAGATTCCGTTCCACATACTCTTGGATCCGCCGGTACTGCGCCTGACGCTTAATGTCCCAGTTGCTTGTGGCAAAAAGGGTTTCAGGTACCTCGATGTCCATTTCTAGATCCTCCGGCAACCACCCCGGCTGGGCCCTCATCAGATACGCCGGTGCACACTTGGTGGAACCGCAGGGGATGTTATTGTACATGTCCACTAGGTCAGGCAGCTTCTCCAGCCACAGGTTCCGCTCTTCCAGGGGCAGTGTCTTGAGGAGATTCAGGACCAGATGGTTCATTTTCTCACACATCCCGTTGGTTTGGGCATGGTAGGGGGTGGTTCGAATCTTCTTGCACCCATACAGGTGGCAGAACTCCTGGAACACTTCCGCCTCAAACGCCAGACCCTGATCCGTGAGCACCTTCTCCGGGTAGCCATGGGGCCGGCAGAAGTAGGCCTGGAAGGCTTTGGCGGCACTGTGGCCGGTTAGATCTTTTACAGGGACGACCACCATGAATCTGGAATAGTGGTCCACGATGGTCAGGGCATAGGTGTACCCGCTTCAGCTGGGCGTAAGCTTAACGTGGTCTAAGGCGACCAACTCCAACGGCTGATGGGTGACGATTGGCTGTAGCGGGGCCTTCTGGCTGGCTTCATCCCGTCTTCTCAATGTACAGGGACCGCACTCTCGGCACCAAGCCTCCACAGACTCTCGCTTCCCGCTCCAATAGAACTGCTCTCTCAGCAGCATCTCTAGCTTTTTCCAGCCAAAGTGTCCAGCGCCATCATGATAAGCCCGGAGGACCTTGGGCATACAAGCCTGGGGCACTACCAACTGGGGGACTTTCTCGTGGGTCTTCGGGTTGATTAGCTCCCGGTACAGCTTCTTTTGATACAGACACAGACGATCTCTCTCTTTCCGCAGCCGCTGGGCTTCAGAGGGGGCCGCAGGGTCCATCCTGCACAAGCCTTGGGCCAGCATGGTCTTGACCAGCCGGACTGCAGGTTCCTGGTCCTTAGCTTCTCGCCACCCTTGACTGGGCAGCAGGTTGAGGCTCACCTGTTGTTGAGCAATACAGGGCTTCTCCTCCCGCGGCCGACGGAACGCGGGTAGCTCTATTTCTTCCAGGCAGTCTTCCTCCGCCCCCTCGTCGGGCATATGGGGCATTCTAGACAGGGCGTCTGCATTGATGTTTTTGCACCCGGCTCAATATTTGATAGTGAAATCTTAGTTGGACAGCCGAGCCATCCATCTCTGCTCGAGGGCACCCAGCTTGGCTGTGTCCAGGTGTGTTAATGGGTTGTTGTCCGTGTAGGCGGTGAACTTTGCCGCCGCGAGATAGTGTCTGAACCTTTCGGTTATTGCCCACACAAGGGCCAAGAACTCGAGTTTGAAGGAGCTGTAGTTCTCGGGGTTTCTTTCCGTTGGCCTGAGCTTTCGGCTAGCATAGGTGATCACCTGGGCGAGGTTCTCACTCATGTGCTGTACTTTTTCGGCCAGCTCGTCTCTCGCCCCGGCGGGCGCAGCAGGGGCTGGCAGGGCCAGGAGCGGGGGCGCCGCCGAGATGGGAGCAGATTCGGCTGGCCAAGGGGCCGCGTCAAGGGTGCCAACGTCAAGGGGTTGCAGGGTCTTTATGGCCCGTTCCTTCAGTACTGTAAAAGTCCAGATCAGGGTGCTCCAGGGCCCACAACTGCAGCTGCTTGCTATCTTCGGCGGACCCCAGTCCCCGCAGAAACTGTTCCACTAACATCTTATTGCTGTCGGCCTCGTTGATGGTATCCACCCGCTTCAGGGTTCGGAGGGTTCTCTGCAGGCACAGGGCATAGTCTCTGATACTGTCTGCGGGTCGCTGCCAACATTGGTAGAACTGCATCCGTAGCTCGGCTTCGGTGCGGGTCTCAAAGGAGGTCTGGAGCTTTTCAAAGATGGTGGTCACTGAGGCCTGGTCCACATCGGCCCAGGTCTCCGTCTCCTGCTCGGCCGCGCCGGTCAGCTCCCCCAGCACTACCACCGCACGCTGTCTGCCAGTCATGGCATACAGATCGAGAACCGAACATATCTTTTTCCGGAATGCCTGTAACGTATCAGGCTTCCCATCGTACTGGGGTAACCAGGCAGCGCCGGGCACGTAGGGCAGGGAGATCGGCATTACCTGGGCGACCGCTGGACTCGCGGCCTCCTCCGCTCATGCGACCGGAGCGGGGGCTATCGCATTTCCGCCGTCAGGCGCCGCCGCTCCAGCGACCGGCGCCCCACCATCGTCCGCACTTGGTGCTGACATCTGCCCGCTGTTCCTTCTTGGTCTTTTCGGGGCACTCCGCTTGCTTTCTGCAGCACCACTCTGTTCCCAGGTGGCGGGGCTTCACTTTCACGCCCTTTCTCTCGGGGAAGATGGTGAAGGCAGGAATTTTTCGCGCCCAAGATGGCGGATCTTCAGATTTTTCAGCGGGACGCTGCTGACTGGGACTTCAAGGCACACTTCCACTGGTAAGTGGACTGGTTTGATCCTGTTCATGACGCCAGAAGAGTCGATGTGTACCGCCCTGGGGGCTCGGCTGCGTGCCGAGCCGATCGGATCCGGGCTCGGGTTGTCGGTGGCTCGAGCACCTCCGGACCGGGGGTCACGTCGCTCCGAAAAGGGGGGTGATCTTGCTGGCGCTACGGGTAGGGGTGAGGTGGTGGACGGTTCACGGCCCAAGCCGCGGTATTGGTAAAGTTCGTGATGCCACCCACGGGTCGTGGTGATTGTAGACACCACCGCTGCGGTGAAGGTATAGGGGCTACCGGGAGCGGTGTAATAGCGCAGCTAGGTGTTGACCCCTCCGTGGGTAGGGGATGTTGGTCCCGGGGCCTGGTTGGCGAGGGCCGGGGTGCAGGGCGGAGTGTTGCGATGCGGTGCAGTGCCTGATGGCACTGTTGTACTCACGATTATAACTACACAAAGAGTCACTGGTAAACCAAGTTCGGTGATGATCGGTGCCCGCAGCCGACTGCCTGTTCTCCTAGTAAGGTTGGTAATGTCCGCCTTTCTCCTGCACCTGTGTGTAGTAACTTTTGACTCCTATGCCTAAGCAACGGTAGTCCACTCCCCGACTTGTGTACGCCGGAGGAGCCCGTTTGCCCGCAGACGCTGGCCCTTTGGATCTCTGGCCCTTGGCGGTGGCACTTATTCTTACTGGTTGGCCTGTTGCCTTCAATCGGGACTTAGGTGGGAAAGGACCCTGAGGTCCAGACCGCAATCAGTTAATTTGACTAAGATCCAGTGGCTTCTGGACTAGTTCGGGGTCTGAGTACCCTGCCTGGTGCTCCGGTATCCAGTTGGCTCCCCGGTTCGGTTCCGGCAGGCCACTACCCTGTCCCGATCCCTTATGGTTCCACCAGTCATCTTCTCAGTCTCCTGCAGGCGGCCACTACCGTCTGCCTCCTGGCCGAAAAGGGTACCTAGGCTCCTACCCAGGCCCCTGACAATTCCTAGTTTTTCTTCTCCACTCCTCCTCTGTCAACTGTCAACACTATTCTGTTTTGTGTTCCCGCCCCAGGCCATCCGAATTCCTTGGTGGGTGTGGCCAGCCACCTGACTCCACCCCACCGGGTGTGAACGTCAGGACCTGGGAGGGGCAACTCAGGGTTTCAATGTGTGGCTGCTATTACCTTATTAAGGTGGGGTGTGGTGTGTGGGACTACCTGTGACCCCTGGCTAGTCCAGGGCGTCACATTAGTGTTTCGGAGTCCTGTCTGTCTGCAGCTTCCTTTACCTCTGGTACCTTCTTCCCAGTCTCCACTCTGCCTGTGGCTTCCAGGACCTCTGTTACCTGTTTCCTGCGTGCCTCATCTGCCTGTTACACTGATGCCTGTGGCCCATGTGCCCACCTGGACCTAGGTCTTAGAGGATCCACCTCACTAGGCGAGCCTAAATAGTAAAACTATAGACCTTCATTCTGATGCTCCATATGCTTATGTGGCGCCCCTGACCTGGTCAGGCACCACTGAGTACTGCACCCATGCTGGGGACAGTACAATACAGGTAATCCAGAAGGCTGACTGGGGTGTGGAACACAGGCGCATAGTGATCAGGTCTCACACATGTACCCATGAGAGGACCCCTGGGGATCCCAGGAGGGGGCAAGCCTTCACCTTCACTGGAATAGTGGAGGGGGTAGAGCCTCCATCTCCTCTCAAGGGGTGTGGTGGAGAGTCTGGTTGCTAGGTGGCGTAGGCAAGAACAGGAGAGGAGGAGCAGTGAGTCAGTTAGAGCAGAGAACTCCATAGGGCTCAGTGAGGAGCAGACCTGTGGGGCTGTTGCTGTCTAACAGCGCCCGCGCAGTGGCTACAGACGGGGGAGAACGGTCAACTAGGAGTGCTGCCTGAAAGCCAGCTTCAGCTAGAGAGTGCACGGAGTGGGAAGTAAGGAGACTGCTAGAGAGCACCAGGCCCAACCGGGCGGCAGATCCCGAAGCGAAGATAGATCCAGCTTTCTTCTGCTAAACCTGCCGGTGTGGGGCTCTTAAAGCCCACACCACAACACTACAAAAGCCGCAGCCACGTAACCGCAGTGAGGGCCCATAGGTCATAGGAGGCAAGAGGCTGGAGTGGCCTGGTCCGGGGAACAAGCAAACGGCAAACAAGAAGGGGAGAGAGGCTTGGAGCATCTTCCCTGGGTGACCCCCATAGGGACTCAAAGTCGGGGTCACCCCAAACCACCAAGGGCTAAGGAAGGCGAGTCAGTAGTCACCCTCATAAAGTCAGCCTGAAGGACACCTGGTTCCCATCTGGTTCATCCCAGCTACGCCCGGGTTACTCACCCTGCCATCAAATGTGAGTAAAAACCCTGAAAGACATCCTGCCTGTGTGGTCATTCTGCGACTTGTGGTACTACAAACCTACACAGGGCCCTAGGGCTTGCCTCACTCTCAGGAGGCTACTACATCTAACTGCACACACCATCAGCCCCAGGCGACCCTCAATCTGCAGTGGCGGTCCCTACTGGCCGCAATACTGAGAGTGGCGTCACGATCAAAACAGAAGATTTCCTACCAGTGACGGAGATCCAGCAACGTGGAGTCCCTGAAGGTAACGCACCGACACCGACACCACACCTGCGGGGCTTCACATCTGGCGTCACGAACAGGATAAGGACTAGACCTGTTCAGACAGGTGACCATGTGCCTAGGCGGTCCGCTTGAAAAATTGGAAGCGCCGCCATATTGCCACCATGAAAAGCGCGCTGAAAAACAACAGCAGCCCGCGCTGGAAGAAGTTACCGCCCACGAAGAGGTGTGGCTACCCAGAGATCCCCTGCAGAGTTCTGACCTTGCCAGCTATGAGAGTGGAAGCGTCGAGAAACGGCGGAACAGAAAGGGAGCCACAAGCCTGCTGCTGGGAGAGAAGCTGCTGAAAGAGGCAGAACAGAAGCTGGACAGCTTGCTACAGGAGGCAGCGACGAGGCCACCGCTGGGAGATCGTGCGGAAGACGGCGCAGAAGGAATGGCGTCTGACAGCAGGAACCCAGAACCAGGCTCCGCTGCCTGGTGGTATCGGGAGCTGGCCCAGTTCTGTGATCGACTGGAGACCCGGGTCATAGAGCAGGTCAGAGAAGAGTACGCGGAGTTCCTGGGGATGGCTGCGGCGGTGCGGACCTACGAGGAGGGAGCCGCGCGACGCATGTCAGACCGAGCGGCGACGACGCAGACCCCGATGCTGCCACCGGTGGGTGAGTCAAGTGATGCCCCGGCCAGCGCGAGTGCCCCGACCCCTGCAGCCACGCCCGCGGTCCCCGAAGAGGCGCCCGGCGCGGCGATGCTGGACCAGGCCGCAGCCACGCTAGAAGCAGCCCGCCAAGCCCAGGCCGCTGCAGCGATGCCCCGCCTGTCCCGCAGGGCTCCGACCACCACGGCAGTGCTCATCCGTGCTGCAGGTGTGACGCTGACCCAGGCTGCCACCCTGCTGAACCCAGCCCGCCAAGACTCCAACGCAGCAGCGACGCTCGTCCGCGCCGCAGGTGATATGCTGAACCAGGCCGCAGCCCCGTCGGGTGCGGCCCGCCAAGCTCCGATCACCGCAGCGATGCCCTGCCCGGCCCGCACAGACCAGGCCGCCGCAGCGATGCCCTGCCCGGCCCACACAGATCAGGCCGCCGCAGCGATGCCCTGCCCGGCCCGCACAGATCAGGCCGCCGCAGCGATGCCCTGCCCGGCCCGCACAGACCAGGCCGCCGCAGCGATGCCCTGCCCGGCCCGCCAAGACCAAGCCGCCGCCATACAGGGCGCGGCCCGCCAAGATAAAAGAGACATACCATTTACCCCGGCCTGCAAGGCCAGAGCTGATACCGCTCCCCAATCCACGGAGGTCTCTGATAGGAAGCCCACGCTGGAGGAAGAATACTGGAAGCTGAAGGCTGACCTAGAGGCCCAGTTCCCACAGGAGATGGTGGATCGGTATCTGCTCCCTCCGCATACCCCCAAGGAGATTCCGGCAACCCCTGCAGCCGCGCCAGAGAGTCCACCGCCCAGACCAGCTGAAGAGAGCCCATCCCCAGCACTGCCACAACCAGAGTGCAGTGAAGAACTAAGGGGGAGAGGAGGCCAGGAAGCAGAAGGGCTAACTCCGACGCCAGCCGCAGCAGACCCCTACCCAGAGCCGGAGATGCTGCCCTATTCCCGCTGGGAGGAGGAAGACTTGACACCGTCAGCAGACGAAGATCAGCCCAAAGACCTCACCTGGGAGCCTGCAGGCATGAACCCAGCCCGCAAGACACGGCGCAGCAGATCAAAGCGTCCTCCGACACCACAGTCCCCAGAACAGAAAGAGGTTACAGCCAGAGATCTGGAGGAGAAAAGGTGCCTAAGAAGGTCCAAAGCCCAGGCTAGAGGACCCCTTTACAGAGGAATAGTAGAGGACTTCAACCTGAAAAGCGGATACGGCTTCATTGTAGTGAAAGGAATAAAAGAGGGCATATTTGTTAACAGGAGAGATGTTCAAGCCCACCTGCCCAGAGGACATTCAGGCAGAAATTTGAAAATTGGAGAAGCAGTACAGTTCACTCTGCATGAAGGTGAAAGGGGATTGTATGCGCTCGATGTAGCACCATGTCCAAGACAAGAAAGACAAGAAAGACAAGAAAGACAAGAAAGACAAGAAAGACAAGAAAGACAAGAAAGACAAGAAAGACAAGACAGAGATAAAGAAACAGATACAGAAAAGGAATCAGATGCAGACCAAGAAAGGAAAGACACAGAACCTACAGATGAGGCAACCACAGATGAAGAAAGAGACAAAGAGCAAGAAAGTCACAGGTGCCAGTGCCCAACGTGCCCTCGCCCTAGTGAAAAAGAGGAGTAAAGTAAAGGAAAGTAAGAAGTTACTGTTTTGACCAGTTTTGAAAAGTTTGAAAAGTTTTGTTTGCAACGTTTAAGAAATGCGCCCACAAAAACTATTGTGAGAAATAAACTTTAAGGCTATGAACTTGCTATAGCTACAAACTCTCGCAGTGTAAATAGTTACACCAGTGGCACCACCACCAGGGCCAGCCTGTTTAGGGGCTTGGCTCGTCTGCAACCAGGGGGGCCCGTCCGTAGAAAAGGGCCTTGGCTCACCTGCGACCAGAGAGCACGCCTGTTTATGGGGCCTTGGCTCACCACCACAAAGAGGGTACCTGGTCAGCACCAACTGTGGAGGCCGCCTCTGCATCCTGCCAGAAGAGGCTGACGGCGCGGATCCACCAGGCCAGGTATACCCTGAAACCACCAGCCCATGAAAGCCGCCTCTACATCCTGCCAGAAGTGGCTGAAGTCGCGGCCAACGGGAGAGGAAGATTGGAGGAAAGGTCTGGGGAAACGGATGGCCCAGACCTGGTTACCAACAGGACCGGTGACCTGCCTCCTGAGAGGGTTTTGGGTGGGTTAACGGACTTGTGGGTGGAGGGTGGTGATGTCTGATACCTGGTGCTTTTAAAAATGTTTTACATGTTTTAATGTTTTATGCATTTTAAAATGTTGTCTTGCAGCCCGAGGACGTGCTGGTGATAACTAAGGGGGAATGTGGCGCCCCTGACCTGGTCAGGCACCACTGAGTACTGCACCCATGCTGGGGACAGTACAATACAGGTAATCCAGAAGGCTGACTGGGGTGTGGAACACAGGCGCATAGTGATCAGGTCTCACACATGTACCCATGAGAGGACCCCTGGGGATCCCAGGAGGGGGCAAGCCTTCACCTTCACTGGAATAGTGGAGGGGGTAGAGCCTCCATCTCCTCTCAAGGGGTGTGGTGGAGAGTCTGGTTGCTAGGTGGCGTAGGCAAGAACAGGAGAGGAGGAGCAGTGAGTCAGTTAGAGCAGAGAACTCCATAGGGCTCAGTGAGGAGCAGACCTGTGGGGCTGTTGCTGTCTAACAGCGCCCGCGCAGTGGCTACAGACGGGGGAGAACGGTCAACTAGGAGTGCTGCCTGAAAGCCAGCTTCAGCTAGAGAGTGCACGGAGTGGGAAGTAAGGAGACTGCTAGAGAGCACCAGGCCCAACCGGGCGGCAGATCCCGAAGCGAAGATAGATCCAGCTTTCTTCTGCTAAACCTGCCGGTGTGGGGCTCTTAAAGCCCACACCACAACACTACAAAAGCCGCAGCCACGTAACCGCAGTGAGGGCCCATAGGTCATAGGAGGCAAGAGGCTGGAGTGGCCTGGTCCGGGGAACAAGCAAACGGCAAACAAGAAGGGGAGAGAGGCTTGGAGCATCTTCCCTGGGTGACCCCCATAGGGACTCAAAGTCGGGGTCACCCCAAACCACCAAGGGCTAAGGAAGGCGAGTCAGTAGTCACCCTCATAAAGTCAGCCTGAAGGACACCTGGTTCCCATCTGGTTCATCCCAGCTACGCCCGGGTTACTCACCCTGCCATCAAATGTGAGTAAAAACCCTGAAAGACATCCTGCCTGTGTGGTCATTCTGCGACTTGTGGTACTACAAACCTACACAGGGCCCTAGGGCTTGCCTCACTCTCAGGAGGCTACTACATCTAACTGCACACACCATCAGCCCCAGGCGACCCTCAATCTGCAGTGGCGGTCCCTACTGGCCGCAATACTGAGAGTGGCGTCACGATCAAAACAGAAGATTTCCTACCAGTGACGGAGATCCAGCAACGTGGAGTCCCTGAAGGTAACGCACCGACACCGACACCACACCTGCGGGGCTTCACATCTACATAGTATAGCCACGTCTGGGTCACACAGAGAGTAGTGTGATCTAGAGAGTCTTAGAAGAGGAGTCCAGTAATGCTGGATACTGGAGAAAAAGGAGACCAAGTACTATATTAATACATGGACACTAAACTACATGAACATTTACACAGTTGTAGGGAAAAAAAAGTGTGGAACAGTTGAGCGGTGAGGTGAGTTTATTTTTTTTTTACATCCTACATTTATTATGTTCTTTGATCTCAAAAAACCAAGTAGCTGCAAATGGAATTTGTGTGTAAAATCCAAATGATTTTCAGAATTCAGATCCAATCATCTCATTTCTGAGCTAAAATCTCAGTTTTCCATTTTATGATTACTTGGGCCAGTTGCTTGATGGCTGATGCTGTGTGAGGCCCCTTTCACATGTCAGTGATTCTGGTACGTTTGTGCTTTTTTTTAAACGTACCAGAATCACAGAAGGGCAATGAGCCCCATAGGGGTGAATGGACCCCATGACGATCGGGAGGGTGCAAGGTTAGGAAAGGGTTAATGGGGTTTGCATGGGATGGGGGATATGTGGGAGTACAGGATTGGTAGAAGGGAGCTGTAAGGGGATTGGGGGGGAGCAAGGATGGGGTGGGGTGTTGTGAGAGGTATAAGAGAGGGGGGGTGTACTGATCACCTCCCCTTTCGTCGCTTGATCTCTGTGTCCCACCCGCCCGCCCTGATATATAATTTTTATGTATATGTTTATAAAAAAAAAAAAAAAAAAAAGGAATAAAGGTGAATACAAGGTTGAGTTGCTAATCTATTGTTGTCACAGCGGGGTGATAGGTCCGTCTGAGAGGTTGGGAGTACCGACAGTCGGTTGTTTGGTACGAAGTCGCTCAAGGGGAGTGGCTTCGGAGTGGATGGGAACTTGTGGGCGGAGGTCCCGCAGGTTCTGGGTAGGGGTAATTAACGATGGAACGTTGTTACCCCTCACCTTGGGCCGGGTGATCACGGCCGAGGTGGTCCTCTGGGCCGGTTTGGAGGTTACGGCCGGGGGGTTAGGAATGATGGTTTGCCTCTCGGACGGATCTATCGGTGTTTCTGGTTATACGGGTATATATGTATAAGGTTAAGTTGAACAATTGAGTGGCATGTTGGGCCACGAGTTTTGGTATACATATATACGGTAAAATAAAACTGTGGCCATTCCTGCAATAAAGTCGTGGTTCTCGTCTTTATTTAGGGAGATATAGTACGGGGAGGTGTTTCTGCAGGATAACCTGCTTACCCCTTATAGATGCGTCATGACATACGCAGACCCATTATAATGAATGGGTCTGCTCACACGTCAGTGATTTTTCACTGCACGTGTCTCCGTGCGGCGTACCCGCTTGTGCGTGATTGCCGCACGGAGACATGTCCATTTTTTTCTGGCATCACTGATGTTCCACGGACCACGCAGTGGTGTGGTCCGTGAAACACGTGCCAGAAAAAAACGTGCATTTAAAATAATAAACATTTTAACTCACCCGGCGTCCAGCGATGTCCTCTGCAGCCCGTGCAGCCTGCTGCTTCTAAGCCGGCTGATTACTGTCGCGCATCTTAATGATGCACGACACAGCCGACCCGGAAGCAGCTGCTGCAGGGGTCACCGCCGGCCGGATGCTGCACCGCGGGAGGATTCAGCACCACGGACAGCGGGAGCGGGCACTGGTGAGTTGATTTCTAAGTGCAATTACGGGCCACAGAGAACGGAGCCCGGATTGCACTTAGACAATCCACGTGTGCCGTGAATCACGGCACACGCAGTGACATGTGCGTGTTTTACACGCCAGTGAAAAACGTCACTGATTTTCACTGACGTGTGAAACGGGCCTTAGTGAATAGTAATGGAGTATCATCAGAAATCAATGTCTATGCAAGTGGTCATAATAAAGTCTTGGAAGAGGAACGTAGATCCACAAGATCACTTTTTAATTTGGCTACATTTTGAGTTTTCTAGGATATTGTATTTGTATTTTCATGGTATGGCCCAGACAAGAGCTCTTTTGGGACAGGAGTCATCATCAGAAATCAATGTCTATGCAAGTGGTCATAATAAAGTCTTGGAAGAGGAACGTAGATCCACAAGATCACTTTTTAAAATCTCAGTTTTCCATTTTATGATTACTTGGGCCAGTTGCTTGATGGCTGATGCTGTGTTAGTGAATAGTAATGGAGCATCATCAGAAATCAATGTCTATGCAAGTGGTCATAATAAAGTCTTGGAAGAGGAACGTAGATCCACAAGATCACTTTTTAATTTGGCTACATTTTGAGTTTTCTAGGATATTGTATTTGTATTTTCATGGTATGGCCCAGACTAGAGCTCTTTTGGGACAGGAGTCATACAGCGAACACCACCTTTGCACAATCTGGGGAGAAATTAGGTGATCGTGGGATCCATGCCCTGAGCAAATTGTCATGGTCAGACCTGAAGTGAGTAGCACTGAACTCATTGAATGTCACTTTTAGATTTGGTTAGGCTGAACCAGAGAGGGTCTGGTGTCTAAGAGATTTACAATCTTCACCTTAAAATGCAGTTCACAGGCGTATAAAATTTGTGCAAGGAATTCTCAGCTCATATTCTTACATCTTCATTAAAAAGTTCAATCACCTTTCAAACTAAAGAGCAAGAATTGGTAGAAAGAAATGTGATCATAAAAATCCATTGTCAGGCCTGACAAATTTGATTCATCGCTTGAAGGCTACTTTCACACATCCGGCTGTAGCAGTGCGGCACAATCCGGCGCTCTGCTAAAAAAACAAAACCGTTTTTTTTTCCGCCGGTTTCGTTTTTTCCAGCATTGACTTGCATTGGCGCCGCATTGTGCCGCATGGGCTTGCGTTCCGTCCGTTTTTTTCCGCATGTGGCAGATTTAGCCGATGCGGCGGCCGGATGGAACGTTCCATGGCACGTTTTCTGCTCTGGCAAAAAAACCCGCATCGCGCCGCATCCGGCCGCTGCGGCGCATTTTTCAATGCATGCCTATGGATGCCGGATGCGGCAAAAAACGCATCCGGCCACCGCATGCGGTTTCTTCCACTGCGCATGCTGAGTAGTGTGCCGCAACCGGGAAAAAACGGACGGGCCGCATGTAAAAACTTATGCAAAGGATGCGGTGTTTTCGCCGCATCCGTTGCATAGGTTTTACTGCCGGATTGAGCCGCAGTGCTCAAACCGGATGTGTGAAAGTAGCCGAAGAGGGGTGAGGGCAGGATGTGACCCAGAGCTAGAAATCCATCTAGGTTAAATCCAAGATAGCAGACAACAAATACTTTCACAAAGCAACAAGATTTTAACAAGATTGTTGATCAGACTGGGTGTGGCGGTTCTAAGGAGGCTACGGCTACATAATTAAAGGTGATAAGCCACTGGATAAGCACTTACAATTTGACATGAGTTATTTTGTGGGGTTTTCTTTTACAAAACCTCATAATTTTGTAAATCAGAACAGAATCAGTCAGAAAGATAACTAATGCAAATACATTAAACCCTTGACCAGCTGAGGGAGGATTCTCCGGTCGTGATGTCTGTGTTACCAAACCCCTTATACTCTAAAAATAAACACACGGACTGCATGCGACTTGGTTCAAAATGGCCACAGCAGCCTTTTATTGCCTATTGTTTACAAACTAACACCTTAGGGACGCCGTCCAACGGGCGACCCCCAAACAACAACATAAAGGTAACAATAGACAATAACATTTACAAATCCCCCCGGGGCAGGCCCAGTCCATAACTACTACTCCCCCTGTCCCCGGCCGCAACACACCGACCCAGAGACGAGGTGCCAATCACCCACGGATTGACACTCCACACCTTGGCAGAACCCCGTGCCTGCCACATTCCGGAACCGAGAGCCACCATGCCGAGACAATGACTCCCGGTCCAGCCACCACTCACTTCCAAACCTCTGGACCAGACCTACCCCCCCGCTGCTGTGACAAATATCATCCCAACTACCCAAATCACATCCCCCAAAGAACAACATAAAGGGAGGGTGGGTGGGGATCGATCGGCGTCCGGAAGCAGGAAAGGAGGTAACCTTTTCCTCCTTCCCAAACTAACCCTTTCCCTACTCCTCCTCTTCCTCCCAGGCTAGGTCCATCCCCCCTAAAGCCATATTAGGCATACCTACACTGTCCTTATTAACCCCATCACTCCCTACCTCCCCCTTGGTCATGTCGCCCCTCCCCCCAGGGGGATCCGTGGCTTTCTTGACCAGCTGAGGGAGGATTTTCCGGTCGTGATGTCTGTGTTACCAAACCCCTTATACTCTAAAAATAAACACACGGACTGCATGCGACTTGGTTCAAAATGGCCACAGCAGCCTTTTATTGCCTATTGTTTACAAACTAACACCTTAGGGACGCCGTCCAACGGGCGACCCCCAAACAACAACATAAAGGTAACAATAGACAATAACATTTACAAGACCCCCCGGGGCAGGCCCAGTCCATAACTACTACTCCCCCTGTCCCCGGCCGCAACACACCGACCCAGAGACGAGGTGCCAATCACCCACGGATTGACACCCCACACCTTGGCAGAACCCCATGCCTGCCACATCCCGGAACCGAGAGCCACCATACCGAGACAATGACTCCCGGTCCAGCCACCACTCACTTCCAAACCTCTGGACCAGACCTACCCCCCCGCCACAGGACAGGCCACGTGACACCTTACGTGGCCTGGATCCGCCACACACCAAAAGCACGCTCCACGCCATCCTGCAGACTCAACGCCCATAAATCTGCACCAATGTCATTGAGGTGGACACCATCACCCCTCCGAAACTGCCAAGTAGCTGGCTCCAACTCCCTGTGCCTCACCACCAACCCACCGTTCCTGGTCATGAACCGAGCAACCACCCGATTCACCTGGGCCCTGGCCTTATTGACCTTGTCTACCGACCGGGCCCCCCTCCACGCCAACCTAGTCACTATGTCGGACCACATGACAATCAAACCAGGGTACTCCTTCCATAACCGCAATAAATCAAGCTTTATAGCACGGATAAGATCTCGCGACGCCCGGGCACCCAGATCATTACCCCCCACATGTAACACCAGCACATCCGGAGGCCGCTCGACTTTACAATGGAAACGGAATTCCGGGACCACCCTGGACCATTCCATACCCCGAACACCAATCCACCGAACCGTTGCTTGAGCGCGATCCAAACCCAGCTGCCGACCATTCTGGCGAACCTCAGCCCGACGGGCCCCCCAAAACACGAATGAATGCCCCAAGATCCAGATCAGGCACTTCCCTACAACAAAGTAAAAGAAACAGAAAAATCAAAACCAATAACATCACAGCCACCAAAGCAGCTAGAAACAGCCTCTTCACAAACCACCCGCACGTGAACGAAATTACCATGCTGCTACAACAACTGCGGTCTCACATACCGCCGAAAACAGGAAGATTCCCATCTACCAATACGCTTCCCCACCTCGTCGTCAAGCCCCCAACAAGCAGCTTCCGTAGCCACCCCAATCCGAAAGGAATGCGACCCGAACTCGTCCGGGCGCTCCCCTGCGTTCCGTAAACTTCGCCGCAGAACCGCCAAAAACTGAAACCTTGATAAAAAACACCCATTCATGTGCCGCAAAAACGGGCCCGGTAAGCCCCCCCTCATGGCCACAAACCTCTTAACTAAACGCACTGGGCACAATTCTTCCCCTAGAATCGCATATAACACCACCCACCTACCACGGCCCAACTGGTCCGTCTTTGACCGACGAATCCGGCACTCCACCTGACCACCGCCCACTCGCACATCCTCGAGCATCAAACCGCCACCTGTCACCTTGGACGGGCTCACCAACTCCCCAATCCGGAACGCCCCATAAAAAGCAAGACCGAAAGCCGTTGTAAACAAAACCGTCTCGTATGCCGACTCACAAATACCACTCAGGCCACCCACCATCCGTCGCAACAAACCAAACGAAATAGGACGCCTCCTGTCCCTCACCCGTACACCGCGGCGAAAACCCCGTAACACCTGTCGAACCCGAAAATCCTGCGAAACATCGCGCTCCCCTCTCATTTTTAACCAAAACGCCACTGTCGCCACCCGATGTGCCACTGGCGACGCCGATCGTCCGGCCGCAAAATCCGTGCACACCAATGACAATAAAGCCACCAAGTAATCTACGCTCACCCCGTCAAACAACCGACCCACCAACTTCTCCCATTCAGCCCACACTTTTTCGTAGCGGCACCAAGTCACCTCGGTCACCGACCACCGAATCAACTCTGAGATCACCGCCTCACCAGATTCCACAAGTCCTCCGGACACTCCACTCCGACCTCGTCCGCCCAAGGCAGTAGCGCCCGAAACCTGTCGAACTGAAAACGAGACAAAGCGTCAGCTACCTCATTGTCAACTCCTGGAACGTGCTTTGCCACCACCTGCACATTCAGCTGCAAACATCTCAACACTAAATGCCGCAAATACACCACTACCGGCTCCGACTTAGCAGACAAGTTGTTGATAGCATACACCACCGCCTGGTTATCGCAATGAAAGCACACCTTCCTCCCCGCAAAATGCGACCCCCATAGCTCCACTGCCACTACAATGGGGAATAGCTCCAGCAGCGCCAGATTCCTGACCAAACCGCTCTCCCGCCACGCCTGCGGCCACTGCCCCATACACCAGTGACCCCGAAACACGGCCCCAAAACCGGCCGACCCGGCCGCATCCGTGAACAGCTCTAGCGCCCCGTTAGATGCCACCTTCTCCAGCACCAGCGCCCTGCCATTAAAATGCTGCAAAAATTGGTCCCACACCGACAAATCGTCCCTGATCACCCTCGTGATCCGTACAAAATGCGCCGGCGACCGCACACCTGCCGTCGCCGTTGCCAAGCACCTCGCAAATACTCTCCCCATCGGCACGATCCTGCAAGCGAAATTCAATTTACCAAGCAAGGACTGCACCGCCTTAAGCCGCACCTTCTTTGCCGCTTTCACCTCCGCCACCGCGGCCCTCAAATCACGAACCTTCCCTTCCGGCAACCTGCATTCCATAGCAATGGAATCAATCTCAATACCCAGAAAACGCATCACCGGCGCCGGGCCTTCCGTCTTTTCAGGCGCTAAAGGAATACCAAAACTGCCCGCGACTTTCTGCAACGCGAATAGCAGCCCCGCACAAACCATGGAGCCCGCCGGCCCAACACAAAAGAAATCGTCTAAATAATGAATAATGGACGTAAGCCCGGACACATCCCGGACCACCCACTCTACAAACAAACTAAACGCCTCAAAATACGAACACGAAATTGAACAGCCCATTGGCAAACAACGATCAACAGAATAACTGCCATCCCACCAGCAACCTAACAAATGCTGGCTGTCCGGATGAACCGGTAACAACCGAAACGCCGCCTCCACATCCGCTTTCGACATCAACGCACCCGGACCCGCCGCCCTGACCAGATCCAATGCCTTATCGAACGACACATAATATACCGCCGACAGCTCCGCCGCAATGCCATCATTCACCGATAGCCCCTCCGGGTAAGACAAATGATGGATGAGCCGAAATTTGTTCTGTTCTTTCTTCGGTACCACCCCCAGCGATGAAACCACCAAATTTAAACGCGGTTGGGCGTCATAAGGACCTCCCATCCTGCCCAAAGCCACCTCCTTTTCCAGCTTCTCATCCACCACTTCCGGATGCTCCCTAGCAGAACGCAAATTACGGTATGGCGGGACCGATGCATTAACAACCGACGGGATATGAAAGTCGTTAGAAAAACCAAAACATAACAACGCCGCCGACTCACTATCCGGATATCTATTTAAAAAGGGGGCCATCGCTTCTACCTTCACCGGCGTCGTCCCTCTTACCAGCCCCGTCACCAGCCTTTCCTTTCCCCTTTTTAAAACACTTGGACAGGCTACGTCCTCCCCCACATCCCGAGCATTCATGCTTAAAGCGGCATGCCGCTCCAAACCTGCACTGCCCTTCATTATATTGCCAGCAGACACCTTTCTTCTGACTCGCCGTGGACCCTGCCCCAGGACCCCGGCACCCCCCCGAAAGGGCTGAGTCGGCGCCGACATCAGCCGCATCCATAAGGAAATATCCTTATGGTCCCATCGCATACTTGGCCGCAGCGCCTTCCGCTGCCTGAATTGCTCATTGTAACGCAGCCACGCCAACCCGCCGTAAACCCGATAAGCTCCCCTATCGCATCCATGTACCCGAACAAGGCCGAACAATGCTCCGGCTCCTTCTCCCCCACCACGCTGGCCAAAATCGCAAACGCCTGTAGCCAGTTTGTAAAAGTCCGAGGAATAAGCCTATAACGGCGTTTTTCTTCCTCGTCCTTCTCCTTTTTGGAGTCGCTCGGCTTCACCCTATCCAGATTAAATTTCTCCAGAGGGAGCAGAGAAAATATCTCCACGTATTCCCCTTTCCAAATTTTTTCCCGCACCTCCTTCTTTAAATGGGCCCCCAGCGGGCCCTCAAAACAAACGTAAACCTCACTTCTGGCCCTATCATCCAAGCGCACCACTTCGTCCTCTTTCTCCTTTTCTTTCTCTTTTGCCCCCCGACCCCACTCTCCCCTTCACCCCCCCTCCCCCCTTCTCCGCGCCCGCTCCATCTCCCTCCTCCACCAACGCGTCCCCACGAACTGCCGGTCCCACCCACGCCTCCGCCGGTGCCTGCGCTCCCTTCCCCGCTGCCCCTGAAGCCGCCGCCAGCCCCTGCAACAGTTCCAACAATTGGCTCCATACTGCAGATCCGCCGGGCGCTGCCGTAGCCGCAGCCGCCGCCCCTCCCCCGAAAAACCCCGCCAGCGCAGCCCCTGCCGACTCCACGGTCGTCTCACCCGACCGCAGCTCGGCGTCCCCCGAGACCGCCGCCTCGCCGTCCTCCGTCTGTCGTCCATCCGACTCCTCTGAAGCGAAGTCCTCTTCCTCCTCCTCGCCGCCGACCTCATCTTCCATCCGACATCCGGGGGGCGCCGCCGCAGCACCCCCCCACCACGGCTGCCAGATCGGGCCGCTGCGTGGGCAGAGTCCTCCCCGCTCCGTCTCTTGCCCCGGGGCGACAACGCAGGAGACCGTCCTGTTCCCCGCGCCGGCACCCCAGGCCTCGACCTCTTGCGCCCACGCCCACCCCCTTGCCGACTGCCAGGGGACTCTGGACGCGGACGGACAGACGCCCGGCCCTGGATCCCGGCCGTCGCCGCCTCTGGCCCTCCTGGGCCACCGCAGGCCTCCATCCGCCGAGTCCTCCCGCTCCCACGGGAGACTGCCACGTCCGGGGGCTGCACAGCGGATCTGAGTGACCTGGCGGTCGCCGCAGGGCTCACGCCGTCACTCCTTCCCTCAGCCGCACCAAGGGCAGGCACCGCAGACTCCCCCCTGGTACAGTTCCTACCGCCACCTGCAGCCCCACGGTCCCCCCGCCGACTGCAGGGGGATCTGCTGGCCTCTCTCCCGCGACGAGCGCGCTCCCGACCTAGAGCCGCTGCAGTCTCAGTAACTCCAGCCCGGAGGCTGGGACCGGAAGTAGGCCCCGTGCTGGCCACTCCCACATCCCGACCGCCGCGGCTGGAACGAAGATTCCTCCCGCCGGCTTCTGCAGCAGCCAGACGCCGCTGCTGCTCTGCAGTCTGTGGAGGTGTCGCGGGCGGAGGAGGGGACGACGCGCTCTCCCACTGCTGCTCGGGTCCGGCTGCCGCGGCTGCTGCGGCCTGCTGCTGCTCGGTGGCTCGAGCGATGGGCCGGATCCCGGGGACTCTAGCAGCGCTCTTCGCCCGTGAGTGAAAGGGGGTTTTGGGTATAGGGATTGGTTATTGTCCGTGACGCCACCCACGGTTGTGGTGATTTGTTGACACCATCGCTGCTCTGTATGGGGATCCCGGGAAGGATGGTATGGAGCAGCCAGTTGTTGTGTTGCCCCTCCGTGGGTAGGGGTTGGTGATCCCGGGGCCCAGTGATGAGGTGGGTAATGCAGGGCTTGGTGGGGTGCAGGGACGCGGGGGCAGCGCTGTGCCTTGCGGCACTGTGGTACTCACTCAGCCTGAGACGTTGACACAGTTTTTCGGTAAACCACACGGCTGGAAAGACGGTTCCCACGGACGGCTGCACTTGCTCTCCCAGTAGGTGACGGTGATGTCCCTTTGTCCTGCACCTAATGTTTCTGTGTTGGTAGCGATGGGTTCCCACCGGTAACCCGCTCCCCGGCTTGGATATGGGCCGGAGGAGCCCTACTTTGCCCGCAGGCGCTGGCCCTGAGAAACTGGTGCCCTGGCGGTGGCGGTGTCTCTCTGTAACGGTCGGACTGTTGCCTTCAATCGGGACTTGGTTGTTTGGAGACAGACGTCCCCTTCACTGACGGATTTGGCAAATTTACGGCGACTCCTAGCCTTGCCGGGGTCCGAGAGGCCCCTGCCCTGGTGCTGACTGTTCTTTGTATACTGCTCCAGACCGCCGGGCCACTACCCGTCCGCGGTCCTTCCAGCAACCTCCGAGCAGTCCCCCTCCAGACTGTCACCGCCGTTGCTGACCTTGCTGACTCTGTCCTGCACACAGCCGGACCAACTTCAGGCTTTTCTACTCTCACTTTTACTGTTTTCTTCTTTGCTCCACTACTACTTCACTTTCACTTCACTTAGCTCCTCTACCACTTCACTGTTTACTCCTTCACCTCCCTGACTTCACTCAAGCTCTCCCTGAGCTAAACTGCCTGGTTCTTCCCGCCTCCAGGGCTGTGTACTCCTCGGTGGGCGGAGCCAACCGCCTGGCCCACCCCCTGGTGTGAACATCAGCCCCTGGAGGAAGGCAACAAGGATTTTGGGTTAGCTGTATGTGCCTAACTGGGGTGTAGGGTGTGGTGGTGTGATGACCTGTGACCCCTGGCTTGCCCAGGGCGTCACATTCCCCATTAGCAAAATGCAGACCGTCCGCGGCCTGCCCGTCCAACACCGGTTTTATTTTCTGTAAATATATAAAAGTAAAACGGTAACATATATACATTTTTATCACTTCTTCCCATAACGGGAGGCACTTTACTTAAACGTTGCAAAACAGTTCACGGTTACGGTTTCCGCTCTCTCCCACCCAAGCAACCTGGCCCTCATGCTGCCCCTAAAACCCAGGCAGCACCCCTTGTCCCCAAGTCCAGCACATGTTACCCGAGCGGGATCTGTCCTTCCCCTCCAGAGGGTAGCCACTGGTTCCTGTGGTGGCTGGGCCCCAGCCTGCTCTGCTGAGGGCCCTCCCTCCAACCTGCCTCTCCGGAGGCGGCAATGCGGAAACGGTAACGGTAAACAACTTATTTACAAGCCACTAACGTTTGTGGTTGCCCTGCAAGTTCACGGGCTTGTCCATGGAAAGTTCTCTATGCAAAACAACTTTCAAATGGTGCCGGCAACGGCCGGTTCAATCACGATTAAATCAGATTATTTTTCGGTTCCATTTCACTTATCATTTCTTTTTCAAACTTTTTCAAACATACACACACTGACTTCCTGATCCCCTCTTTAAAGGACGGTCTCCCTGTACCTAAGTGGGGGTCTACCTAGGTTGGAACGGGTGGACCTCCGGGGTTCGGTGTCAGTAGGACTGGGCAGTGGGGTAGAGGGAACAACTGGTTCCTCCTCCCGGCTATCATGTGGGGCAGGCGGAGGCATAGGGGAGCTGTGCTCAGGTTCATCCCTGGGCACTGGCACTGGTTCTGGCTCACGGTTGACCGCTTCCACCACATCTTCATCCACAGGTTGTGGGAACAGTATCACTGGAAGAATCACCGCGCCGTTCTGTGTAGGCCAGTCTGCTGGGAAGTCACCCATCACAGTGTGGATCACCTCTTCTGCCTTCTCCGCTGCTGGAGGAACTGGTACTTCAGCCATCGCCCTCAATGCTGGTGGGCACCTTTTCAGATGGTCCCGGGAAACTGTGGCCAAAGTGCCTCCTTGGTCACAACTAATTTGGTAAGCCTTCCCATCTTCCCATCCGGTGGGCTGTATGACGTACGGGTTTTGTTCCCATTGGTCATCCAGCTTGTGGGTTTTCCTCTTCCGCTTCAGGACGACATCTCCGGGCTGAAAAGGGCCAGCAGACACCTTTTGATTAAAGCGCTGCTCCTGCAGTTCCCGACTCCGACTCAAGTTCTTCTCGACATATTCTTGAATCTGCCGGTATTGTGCTCTCCGCCGAGTTTCCCATTCAGCTGTTGAAGGGAGTGCTTCCGGGGCCTCCAACCCCATCTCCAGGTCCACCGGCAGGCGGCCGGGGCGAGCCCTCATCAGGTATGCTGGGGTGCACTTTGTGGAACTGGACGGGATATTGTTGTACATATCGACCAGGTCGGGTAGCATTTCCGGCCACAGGTTCCGCTCTTCCAGCGGTAACGTCTTGAGGAGTCCCAGGACCAAGTGGTTCATCTTCTCACACATGCCGTTGGTCTGGGCATGGTAAGGAGTGGTCCGGATCTTCTTACAGCCGTACAACTGGCAGAACTCGTGGAACACCTCTGCTTCAAAAGCCGGGCCTTGGTCAGTAAGCACCTTTTCGGGATATCCATGCGGTCGACAGAAATAAGCCTGGAACGCTCGAGCGGCTGTTCGACCAGTTAGGTCCTTGACGGGGACAACCACCATGAATCTTGAATAGTGGTCTACGATGGTCAACGTGTAAGCGTACCCACTTCGGCTGGGGGTGAGCTTGACATGGTCTAAGGCGACCAGTTCCAGCGGCTGATGTGTGATGATCGGGTGTAGGGGTGCCCTCTGGCTGGTCTCGTCCTTCCTCCTCAGCGTGCAAGGACCACACTCCCGGCACCAGGCTTCTACCGACTCCCGCATCCCACTCCAGTAGAACCGCTCTCTCAACAGCATCTCCAGCTTTTTCCACCCGAAGTGCCCGGCACCATCATGGTATGCCCGCAAAACAGTAGCTACATTAGCTTGAGGAATAACCAACTGGCAGATTTTCTCATGAGTCTTCGGGTTGATCAGCTCACGGTACAGCTTCCCTTGATGTAGGTACAGCCGTTTCCGTTCTTTCCACAAGCGCTGGGCTTCAGCTGGGGCGGCAGGGTCCATTCCAACAGCACCTTGTTCCACCAGGGTCTTGACGAGGCGGACAGCCGGCGCCTGGTTTTGAGCCTCCTGCCACTCTTGACTGGGCCGTGGGTCCAAGTCCACCCGTTGTTGGTGTACCTGTACTTTCTCACTTGATGGCTGGTGAAATGCAGGCAACTCGATCTCCTCGAGGTCGTCATCCTCGCACCCTTCCTCCGACAAATGGGGCATTCGGGAGTGTGCATCAGCATTGATGTTGACACGACCAGCACGGTACTTGATGGTGAAGTCATAGTTGGCTAGCCGGGCCACCCACCGCTGCTCCAACGCGCCCAACTTGACCGTGTCCAGGTGAGTCAACGGATTGTTGTCCGTGAAAGCGGTGAATTTTGCTGCAGCCAGGTAGTGGCGGAACCTCTCTGTGATAGCCCATACCAATGCCAGGAGCTCGAGCTTGAAGGAGCTGTAGTTCTCAGGGTTCCTTTCAGTTGGCCGGAGCTTCCGGCTAGCATAAGCAATCACTTTCTCCTTCCCATCCTGGACCTGGGACAGGACTGCTCTTAGTCCCACATTGCTGGCGTCAGTGTAGAGGATGAACGGACAGCCATAGTCAGGATACGCTAGGACCTCTTCTCCGGTCAAGGCCGCTTTTAGTTGGCAGAAGGATTCCTCATGCTTTTCTTCCCACACCAGTGGGGCTCCGATAGGCCTACCACCTTTAGTCTGTCCCACGAGGAGATCTTGCATGGGGGCAGCCATCTTCGTGTACCCTTTGATAAAGCGCCGGTAGTACCCCACCAGACCCAGAAACTGCCTTACTTCCCTCACGGTGGCTGGTCTCGGCCAGCCCTGGATGGCAGTGATCTTCTCAGGGTCGGGGGCGACACCTTCTGCACTTACCACGTGCCCCAGGTACTGCACTCTGGGTTTCAGCAGGTGACACTTAGAGGGCTTCAGCTTCATCCCATATATGGCAAGGGACGCGAACACCTCGGCCAGGTGCTCCAGATGGGCTTCATACGTCTGGGAGTAAACAATCACATCATCCAAGTACAATAGGACGGTCTCGAAGTTTAGATGTCCCAGACAGCACTCCATCAGCCGTTGGAAGGTTCCTGGGGCATTGCACAGCCCGAACGGCATACTATTGAATTCACAGAGCCCCATCGGGGTGGTGAAGGCGGTTTTCTCCCGGTCTTCTGGGGCCACTTGCCAGTACCCACTGGTGAGGTCAAGGGTAGAGAAGTAATTTGCAGTTCTCAGTGCGGCCAAAGACTCTTCAATACGGGGCAGTGGGTAGGCATCTTTATGGGTTATCTGATTAATCTTCCGGTAGTCCACACACATCCGCATGGTACCATCCTTCTTCTTGACCAGTACCAACGGAGCGGCCCAGGGACTACAGCTGTCCCGAATAACCCCTGCCTCCTTCATATTCCTCAACATATCTTTGGCACACTGGTAATGTGCAGGGGGAATAGGCCTGTACCTCTCTTTGATAGGGGGGTGTTCCCCGGTGGGGATATGGTGTTGGACCCCCTTGATCTGCCCAAAGTCTAGTGGATGTTTGCTGAAAACCTGTTCATACTCCAGCACCACCCTGTATACCCCGGCTTTGTGATGTGTAGGGGTGTCATCAGTGCCCACGTGTAGCTGTTGGTGCCACTCATGTACCTCCCCTTGAGGCGGGGAAGTGCTGGTAGTAGGTGGGGAGACTGAGGGACTGGCTTTGTGGATGGTGTGGGGATCCAGGGTGAGTAGATTGGCAATGGTGGCATACCGGGGAAGCCTGACTTCTTCCTCCCCACAGTTCAGCACCCTCACGGGCACTCTCCCCTTCTTCACGTCTACCACCCCTCGGGCGGCCATTACAGTGGGCCAGTGCTCGGAGGGTATGGGCTCCATCATGGCAGGGTAGTCACACCCCTGAGGCCCGACTGCTGCCCTACACCAAATCATCATCTCACTCCTAGGGGGCACAAGCAACGGAGCCACATCCATCACCCTCTCTCCACCAATCTTTCCTCCTGTTGAGTTTACATGCTGGCGGTACATCAGGGCTCGGATCTCACGCTGCACAGCTCTCTGTCAGCTCCCCGCCGCCGTGGCGGCCAGCTGCTGCAGTAGGGCCAACACATCACCCATACAGTGCTCCATCACATTGGTTCCTAGCACTATCTTCGGGTTATGATCACTGGGTTCATTCATGATCACAATCATACCCTGGTGTTGCAGTTCAGCTTGCCCTACTGTCATAGCCACCTGTTTATACCCCACTTGGGTCAATGGGAGTCCATTGGCAGCAATTAGCGTTATACTAGTATCTGGGGGTGCCAACTCGTCTATCCCCCAATAACGCTGGTACAATGTATATGGTATGGTGGTTACCTGGGATCCAGTGTCCAAGAGAGCCATCACCGGTATGCCGTCCACAACCACGGGGATGATGGGTCGGGCCCCGATATACCGGTCCCGCCAGTCCGAGGGGCCACGGGGTTCTACTCCTGAGGATTGGCCCGGGGCCCCGGGGGTTGCTCGTTTAACGGGCACTCTCGGATGTAATGCTCAGGCTTACGGCACTTGTAGCAGGTTGCTATTACTTCTCCGCTGCATCCAAGGGACATCTTCAGGGCTGTCGGCAAGCTGTATCTGTGCTGAAGGCTGAGATCTGGTCAAAGGTTGGAGTGCAGCAAGAATCTTGGCGAGGTCTCCGTCCATGCGACGGACCTGGGCTGCCAGTTCCTCCATAGTGCTGCTTGAGGCTGCAGGTGTTAGAGAGGTTGGTAGGGCAGGGGCCACCACCACGGGGGCTGTCTCAATGGGCCACGGGGTTGGCTCCAGGACTTCTGAGGCTGGGGGCTGTAGTGCTTTAATGGCCCGTTCCTTTAACACAGCAAAGTCC
This sequence comes from Anomaloglossus baeobatrachus, assembly GCF_048569485.1. NCBI lineage: Eukaryota > Metazoa > Chordata > Amphibia > Anura > Aromobatidae > Anomaloglossus > Anomaloglossus baeobatrachus. The sequence goes on along the minus strand of NC_134360.1, from coordinate 91,394,577 downwards.
ACATCAGGGTGTTCCAGGGCCCACAGCCGGAGTTGTTTGCGATCCTCAGGGGATCTCATCCCCTGCGCAAATTGCTCTACTAACATCTTGTTGCTATCCGCCTCATTGATAGGATTCACCCGCTTTAGCATGCGGAGGGCGGTTTGCAGACGTAAAGCATAGTCCCGAATGCTATCCACAGCCCGTTGCCGGCACTGGTAAAACTGCATCCTCAGCTCAGCTTCAGTCCGGGTCTCAAAGGCAGTCTGTAGCTTCTCAAAGATGATGGCTACAGAGAGCCGGTTCCCCTCGGCCCAGGTCTCCGCCTCCTGCTCAGCCGCACCGGTTAACTGGCCTAGCACTATCGCTGCACGTTGCTTATCGGTCAGGGGGTACAGCTCTAGCAACGGGTTAAGCTTTTTCCGGGAGGCCTGTAAGGCATCCGGTTTCCCGTCATACTGCGGTAGCCAGGCAGCTCCGGGCGCATAGGGCAAGGAGAATGGCATCACCTGAGCGAGCGCGGGGGCCGCGGCACCTCCCGCCAGCGCGGCCTGGACCTGGGCAGGCCCATTCCCATCCGCGGGTGCCACTGCGGCTGCGACCACCGCTCCTCCAGCGGCTCCGTCGGGCGCAGACATCTTGTTTCCGTCCCCCTTAGCTTCTTTCCGGCCACTCCTCTATTGGGGCGGAGTTTTGGCCTTCGCGCCTCTGCTACTCGAGAAGACGCTCGAGCGGGAACTTTTCGCGCCAAAGATGGCGACTTCTGAAATTTTTCAGCCGGATACCTCCGGCGGTTACAAGGCGCACCTCTACCCAACGGCAGAGTGGTAAGATCCTGTTCGTGACGCCAAGTTGTCGCCGGCGGAGGAGGGGACGTCGCGCTCTCCCACTGCTGCTCGGGTCCGGCTGCCGCGGCCGCGGCTGCTGCGACCTGCTGCTGCTCGGTGGCTCGAGCGATGGGCCGGATCCCGGGGACTCTAGCGGCGCTCCTCGCCCGTGAGTGAAAGGGGGTTTTGGGTATAGGGATTGGTTATTGTCCGTGACGCCACCCACGGTTGTGGTGATTTGTTGACACCACCGCTGCTCTGTATGGGGATCCCGGGAAGGATGGTATGGAGCAGCCAGTTGTTGTGTTGCCCCTCCGTGGGTAGGGGTTGGTGATCCCGGGGCCCAGTGATGAGGTGGGTGATGCAGGGCTTGGTGGGGTGCAGGGACGCGGGGGCAGCGCTGTTCCTTGCGGCACTGTGGTACTCACTCAGCCTGAGACGTTGACACAGTTTTTCGGTAAACCACACGGCTGGAAAGACGGTTCCCACGGACGGCTGCACTTGCTCTCCCAGTAGGTGACGGTGATGTCCCTTTGTCCTGCACCTAATGTTTCTGTGTTGGTAGCGATGGGTTCCCACCGGTAACCCGCTCCCCGGCTTGGATATGGGCCGGAGGAGCCCTACTTTGCCCGCAGGCGCTGGCCCTGAGAAACTGGTGCCCTGGCGGTGGCGGTGTCTCTCTGTAACGGTCGGACTGTTGCCTTCAATCGGGACTTGGTTGTTTGGAGACAGACGTCCCCTTCACTGACGGATTTGGCAAATTTACGGCGACTCCTAGCCTTGCCGGGGTCCGAGAGGCCCCTGCCCTGGTGCTGACTGTTCTTTGTATACTGCTCCAGACCGCCGGGCCACTACCCGTCCGCGGTCCTTCCAGCAACCTCCGAGCAGTCCCCCTCCAGACTGTCACCGCCGTTGCTGACCTTGCTGACTCTGTCCTGCACACAGCCGGACCAACTTCAGGCTTTTCTACTCTCACTTTTACTGTTTTCTTCTTTGCTCCACTACTACTTCACTTTCACTTCACTTAGCTCCTCTACCACTTCACTGTTTACTCCTTCACCTCCCTGACTTCACTCAAGCTCTCCCTGAGCTAAACTGCCTGGTTCTTCCCGCCTCCAGGGCTGTGTACTCCTCGGTGGGCGGAGCCAACCGCCTGGCCCACCCCCTGGTGTGAACATCAGCCCCTGGAGGAAGGCAACAAGGATTTTGGGTTAGCTGTATGTGCCTAACTGGGGTGTAGGGTGTGGTGGTGTGATGACCTGTGACCCCTGGCTTGCCCAGGGCATCACAGAGGGTCCCTGGAGGGGCTCTTGCATCTCCTCCTCGCCCCCCCCCCTCGCCCGGGGAATACCTGCGGGGGGGCCGCAACTGGCGCCCGCCGCCGCTGGGGGGACGAGGGGCAAGCGCCGACGGGTTAACCCCAGCAGCCCTGATGTGGGTCTGCACTGCCAGGGGCCCGTGCGCTGCTACGGCTGCCTGTATCATCCGCTGCAGTTCCTGGAGGTCCGCCATGGGGAGTCCACGTGTGGATCGATCGGCGTCCGGAAGCAGGAAAGGAGGCAACCTTTTCCTCCTTCCCAAACTAACCCTTTCCCTACTCATCCTCTTCCTCCCAGGCTAGGACCAACCCCCCTAAAGCCATATTAGGCATACCTACACTGTCCCTATTAAGCCCATCACTCCCTACCTCCCCCTTGGTCATGTCGCCCCTCCCCCCAGGGGGATCCGTGGCTTTCTTAAGATGTGGTAGCGCTTTTGCTCATCACTATGTAAACCTAGCAACTCTGGCACACAGCAACACTGGACATAGTAAATAATAATGTAGGTCCAAAGGACTTGATCCAATTGTCCCTTCATCTGGAAAAAGGCACATAATTGGATGCTTGAAGAGCAGCTCTCTGATCAAACCTCATCATTAAATCGCTTTGCAACTTGGTTTCTCCATTTTCTACCCTGTGACATTCCCACTCTCATCATGGGGGACTTTAGCATCTCCCTTGATAATCTGTTCTCCCCATCTGCCACTCATCTTTTATCTCTGACCTTCTCTCTAGACCTCTCATAGCTTATTAATGCTCCTACACATGAAGATGGCCATACACTGGACCTGATCTTTCTCTGGCTCTGCTCAGTGAATGATTTTACTAACTCCCCTCTCCCACTCTACCTACTAGAACCTTCTTTCCTTTTCTATCACTCTACTCAAGACGTTCCTTCATAACACACATATAATCTATTTTCCATCAATGCCCAGCAATTTCTGAAACATTTGCAGTCATAATTGGCCCCTAATATCTTCCCTCTTGTGTCCTGAAACATTATACGTTATTGTCTTGATACAGTATAATAAGATTTTGAAACCTTCTACACATAGGACACCATGGCACACGAATGTATGTGTAAAAAGTATTTTGCGCCAGAAGACTTTATCCAATAAGAGTTTTGTTTAAAACATATATATATATAACAAACTGAGGTTACCTGGATCCAGCGGTGGATGCAGCGGTGGCCGCGGGTAACCTCAGTGACAGCTCAGCTGATCACGCGGCTGTCTTCAGTTGCTGCGTGGAGGTGACAGGAGCGGCGGTGTATTCTGCAGCTCCTGTCACCTCCATGCAGCAGAGCTGGAAGCTACGCTGGAGGTCCGTGGATTACGCCGGACATGGAGGGCTTTTTCGGGCTTATTAAAGTGGTGAACCAGGGTATATGTTTGTGTTTTTTATTTCTAATAAAGGATTGTTCGGGTGTGTGTGTTTATTTACTGTCACTTACAGATTAATCATGGAAGGTTTCTCGGGGAGACGCCTGACATGATTAATCTAGGATTTAGTGGCAACTATGGGCTGCCAATAACTCCTTATTACCCCGATTTGCCAACGCACCAGGGCAAATCGGGAAGAGCCGGGTACAGTCCCAGAACTGTTGCATATAATGTATGCGGCAATTCTGGGCGGCTGTTGGCTGATATTGTTAGGCTGGGGGGCTCCCCATAACATGGAGCTCCCCATCCTAAGAATAACAGCCTTCAGCCGTATGGCTTTATCTGGCTGGTTTTAAAATTGGGGGGGACCGCACGCCGTTTTTTTTAATTATTTAATTATTTATTTCACTGCACAGTATAGACACGCCCACCGGCTGCTGTGATTGGGTGCAGTGTGACACCTGTCACTCAGCGTGGGGGGCATGTCTCACTGCAACCAATCATAGGCGCCGGTGGGCAGGGAAAGCAGGGAATACGAGATTGTTTAATGGGCGGCCGGCTTTTTCAAAATAGTAAAAGCCGCCGGAGCAGTGTGAATGCCGTGCAGCGCCGCGCCGGGGATCGGGGATCGGGGATCAGTGAGTATGAGAGAGGGTGTAAGAGGGATAGATTGACATGGACAGAGAGAGAGGGACAGAGATAGTGACCGACTTACAGAGATTAGTGAATGACAGACATTGTGAGGCGCTTCAGAACGCAGCTTTTCAGCTGCGCTCTGAAGCGGACCTTTTTTAAGCTGCGGTGCAGAGCGCACACCTGCGCACATAGCCACAGACATCAAAATGGTATGAGGGATGTCACACGTTTCAATTGACTAGGTTCATGCAACAAAACGTTCAATTCTAGACAAAGATACGATGTGTTTGCGATCAACGGTTTTGCGTTCAATCCTGACCGCACTTAGGTGTCACACGCAAATACCTCACAAACGATGCCGGATGTGCGTCACTTACAACTTGACCCCAACGACGGATTGTGAGATATATTGAAGCGTATAAAGCGGGCTTAAGGAGTTAAACAGAAGGAATAAGAGTTACTGCCAAGAAGGGACTGTCGTCCATGTGAGCTCTTCCACAGGAATCTCTTTAAACCTTGGCTTGTGTACATATAAGGTTAAAGACATTCTCTATCTTTTGGCACAAAGTTGGAAGCAAATAAGGAGCCAGTCCAAACCTTGAAAACAGCCCTATATCATTATATGTCCCACCAAATTTTACAATAGGCACAACGCATTCCATCAAGTTGCACTCTTCACGCAAATGCCTAACCAACCTCAATTTGCCTCTGAGACTGTCAAACTGTGAAATATGATTCATCACTTTTGAGAATATTTCCACTTCTCCAAATTCAAGTGGTAGAATGACTTAAGCCTTCTTCTTCACATGTAACCAAATCCTATTGAATAAATGCCATGCCTCAGATTTGATCCAGCGGCCTCCTGTGCTGTGGTCCGTTTCCCACTGAAGCCAATCAGGTTGTGAACACTTTGTCTCTGTGTGGACACTTTGTGTGTTCATTGCCTTTCTAACAACATGTACAGTATCTGCTATGCTGTAATTTAGTCTGCCCTATCAATTGATGGCTCTAACTATGTATAGATTTCCCAGGCTTCTATTTGCCACTGGGGATATTTTTGAAGTGGACCTTGCTTGGAACTACAACCTGTTTGTCTTGTGTTTTCCGTGGCAGAGTATAACTTTTGTTTGTCCTTATTTTACGCTGCACCTTCCCCAGGATTCTTAAGGAGGTACACGGAACCCTTGCTGGCCGGTTAGAAAGCGAGGGTCTGAGTGGTCATCTGAGTTAAGAGTTCTTTCAGTCTGCGCAAGGGTCTTTAGGGAATGTGCAGCTGGGATCTCTAGTCTCTTCAATAATTGAGCAGGTCAGATGAGATAGTTTTATGTAAGACCTTATTTCACGTTATTTCCTGCGTGTGCACTTTACTGTACATAACACGCAGTTAAGGTTTACAAGTGGCATAATTGCATATGTGGTAAATAAAATCCACAGTGTTCTATGATACTAGCCTAATCAATGAAAATTCTGAAATCTCATTGTTGTGGCTATAGCGTCGGTGAGGGTTACGGCCGAGACAGGGGAATGGACGCACTGGACCACAGAGCCTGGGTTTACCCTGGATGGGCATGAGTAACCAGCTACCTGGTCTTCTCTAGTGGCTCTGATAGTTAGATTAGGTTTGTGCTGCAGGTAGCCACCAGGTACCATTCCAAGGCAGTCCCCAGGTCCTTGGTAGCTGTCACAAATGGCAGCTGGCAAGACTGAGTCAGAGCCACAGGCAGGAGTCTGAACTGGCAGCAGATGGGATGGAGTCGGAGCCAAAGGCTGGAGCTTGGACTGCCAGTGGGTAAGATGGAGTTGTAGCCAGATGCAGGACAGGTTTGGGTACAGGCGAAGACAGGACCGCTGGTACAGGCATGACTGGAATAGGTTCTGCTGCAGACAGGGTCATAGGTAAGGTGTAAGCACAAAATGGCTAGTACAGACAGAAAGGGTTCAGAAACACAGGTAGGTGTCGCGGGCGGGGAGGTCGCCGCTGCGCTGCGCTCGCTAACGCTCGGGCCCGGCGCTGCTGTGATGGCTGCTCGGTGGCTCGAGCAGTGGGCCGGATCCGGGGACTCGAGCGGCGCTCCTCGCCCGTGAGTGAAAGGGGGTAGTTTGGTTTAGGGATTTGGTCCGTGACGCCACCCACGGGTTGTGGTGAGGTTGGGCACCACCGCTGCTGGTGACGGGGATCCCGGGAACGATGGCAGGGAGCAGCTGGGATGTTGTTCTCCCCCTCCGTGGGTAGGGGTTGGTGGTCCCGGGGCCCGGTGAGGTAACGGGAAGGCAGGGTTGGCAAGATGCAGGGTCGCCTGGACTGCGCAGCGCGGTGCCGGATGGCATGGTTGTACTCACTCAGCCACAAATGTACGCAAAGTCTCTGGTAAACCAAACGGCTGGATGGACGGGTCCCGCAGCCGGCTGCTGTGGCTTCTCCCGGACGGTTGGTGGTGGTTGCCTTTCCCTGCACCTTTGTGTATGTTCGGTCCCGATGGATTCCCACCGGTAACCCACTCCCCAGCGTATATATGTGCCGGAGGAGCCCTTTTGCCTGCAGGCTCTGGCCCTTGGAACTCTAGCTGTGGCGGTAGCTGTATTTCCTTCTACTGGTCGGACGGTTGCCTTCAATCGGGTCTTGGCTGTTAGGAAACCCCTGGGGTTCCGGTGACTGACGGATTTGACCTCTAATGGCGACTCCAAGCCTGGTCGGGGTCCGCAGGCCCTGCCTGTGTGTGCTGGCTTCACTTAGCTCCCCAGTTCGGTACCGGCGGGCCACCGCCCGTCCCCGGTCCTACGGTTCCGCGTTGATCCACCTCTCCTGCAGACGGCCACCACCGTCTGCCAACCTTGCTCTTAGTGCCCGGGCCACACACCCGGACATGGTCAGTTTGCTCCTCCACTACTACTTCACTCCTCACTCCTTCACTTTCCTGACTCAACTCCCTTCCTTTTCCCACCTCCAGGACTGTGAACTCCTCAGTGGGTGGGGCCAACTACCTGGCTCCACCCCACCTGGTGTGGACATCAGCCCCTGGAGGGAGGCAACAAGGATTTTGTGTCTGGCTGATGTGCCTGTCTCGGGGTGGGGGTGTGTTGCAGTACCTGTGATGACCTGGCTAGTCCAGGGCGCCACATAGGATGGGTACAGAAGCACAGGCAGGATCGGTACTGGAACACAGGCAGGATGGGTACTAGAACACAGGCTCGGCGGGTATTGGAACTCAGGCCGGATGGGTGCTGGAACACAGGAAGGACATGTACTGGAACACAGGCAGAATTGGTACTAGAACACAGGCAGGATATGTGCTGGAACACAGGCAGAATGGGTACTATAACACAGGTAGGACATGAACTAACAATGAAGAAGCAGGTAGCAGACACATCAGACACTAAAGACTAAAGTTTCTCAGTCACCTCCATGAAGAAGAAAGTGCCTTAAACACACTAAGGCTTCCAGCAATATGCTGGGAAAGACTTTGGAGCACGTGTGCTGTCCTTTTAAGAAGAATAGAGCCTGCATGCGCACGCTTAAGCCCATACCAGGGGACCTGGGTGCCGTACACAGGCCCTGGTACACAGACGGAGCAGGGAGCAGAGCTGAAGCAGCAGGGTGCTTGCGGCAGCAGCCAGAACAGGAGGAACATGTGAACAACAGCAGAGATGCAGGGGAGCAAGCAGACTAGCTGGCGAGAAGGGAAGGCAGGACAATGCAGCAACATCAGTGTCGCGGGCGGGGAGGATGCCGTCGCTGCTGGTCGCTTGCTAATGCTCGGGTCTGGCGCTGCTGCGGCTGCTGCTGCTCGGTGGCTCGAGCGGTGGGCCGGATCCGGGGACTCGAGCGGCGCTCCTCTCTCGTGAGTGAAAGGGGTGGTTGGTTTGGGGGATTTAGTCTGTGACACCACCCACGGGTTGTGGTGAAGGTGGGCACCACCGCTGCTGGTGACAGGGATCCCGGGAACGATGGTAGGGAGCAGCTGGGATGTTGTTTTGGGTAGGGGTCGGTGGTCCCGGGGCCTGGCTAGGTGACGGGTAGGCTGGGTTGGTGAGGTGCAGGGTTAGCGCGGCGCGGTGCCGGATGGCACGGGTGTACTCACTCAGTAAGAGATGCACAAAGTCCTCGGTAAACCAAACGGCTGGATGGACGGGTCCCGCAGCAGTGTCTCTCCCCGGACAGGTGATGGCGGCTGTCTTTCCCTGCACCTTGATGTACTTGTTTGACTACTATGGATCCCCAATGGTAGTCCGCTCCCCGGTGTATGGATGCCGGAGGAGCCCGTTTGCCTGCAGGCGCTGGCCCTTGGGTCTCTAGCCTTAGGCGGTAGCTGTTTACCCTCACGGTATGGGCGGTTGCCTTCTATCGGGTCTTTGGCTGTTAGGAAACCCCTGGGGTTCCGGTCACACTCAGATTTGACTATTGTCAAATTGCACTATTGTGCTCCAAGCCTGGTCACACATCGGACCCCGCCTGTGTGTGCTGGCTTTATTTCGCTCCCCGGTCGGTACCGGCGGGCCAACGCCCGACCCCGGTCCTACGGTTCCGCGTTGCTTCACCACTCCTGCAGACGGCCACCACCGTCTGCCAACCTTGCTGTCAGTGCCTGGGCCACAACCCAGACACTCAAGTGCTTGCTCCTCTCACTTCAACCTCCTAAACTGTTCTGACACTTTTCCCGCCTCCAGGCCTGTGAACTCCTCGGTGGGTGGGGGCTGTTGCATGAAGTTTCCAGCCAATCCAGAATCTAGGTAGGCCATCTCAGTGAACTGGGTAACTCCATACGACATGGACACAGACAGTGTCAATGATTAAGAGGAATTACTCTTGCTCAGGATAGCCTCTCCTACAGACCAAAGGCAAGAAAGTCTCAGCCTTGTGGGACATGAACGGATGAAATGTTCTGTACCTCCACAGTAAAAGCACAATAGACCCTTAGTACTATGATTTTCTTGTTGTTGCTGACGTCTTGTCGTTGTCGTTGCTGGCGTCTTGACATGATTGACCTGCATTGGTTCAGGAGCAGTAATAGAAGCTGGAGACTAGGAAACCAGCAGTCTTTGGAGAGATGAAGCCAAACACACTGGTGTCCTTTCGTGTGTCACCTTTCTGGACCATTCCTGCAACCTGAGATCAAACTGGGTTTCCAAGGAAATTAGATTATCCCGCGTAGTTGTGATATTACAATGAGCCACTTCTTCAGTAATCCTCCCAGACAGACCTTCCCGAAAGGCAACTACCAGCTCCTCATTATTCCATCCCAGTTCAGAGGAAAGGGTGTGGAATTAAACCGAATACTGACCCACTTGACACCGCTGCAAAAGGGAAGATGCTGCAGACATGACACAACCCCGCACATTGAAGATCATTCAAAAGGCACCCAGGAAGACCTGGATATCCAAGGTGATAGGGTCTCTCCTCCAACACAAGGGGTTGACCCAGGTGACAGCCTCCCTACCTAGATGAAACATTAGGAATTCCACTTTAGCCTGGTCTGAAGAAATCTGATTGGCCAGCAGTTCAAAGTGCAGATGTTATGGATGGCATTTAAAACATATTGAATATAATCAAAAATGCTGGACTAATTTAAAATGGTGCTTGATTTTATCTAACTGTCTGGTTCGTCTCAGACAAAGGGACTTACTTTTTCTTGATCATAAGACATACTTTTATTAATACATGCCGTGTTAGCTTAATATAACATTATGAAATGCATATATATATATATATATATATATATATATATATATATATATATATACAGTGCCTACAAGTAGTATTCAACCCCCTGCAGATTTAGCAGGTTTACACATTCGGAATTAACTTGGCATTGTGACATTTAGACTGTAGATCAGCCTGGAAGTGTGAAATGCACTGCAGCAAAAAAGAATGTTATTTCTTTTTTTTTTTTTTTTTTTTTTAAATTGTGAAAAGTTTATTCAGAGGGTCATTTATTATTCAACCCCTCAATCCACCAGAATTCTGTTTGGTTCCCCTAAAGTATTAAGAAGTATTTCAGGCACAAAGAACAATGAGCTTCACATGTTTGGATTAATTATCTCTTTTTCCAGCCTTTTCTTACTAATTAAGACCCTCCCCAAACTTGTGAACAGCACTCATACTTGGTCAACACGGGAAAGACAAAGGAGCATTCCAAGGCCATCAGAGACAAGATCGTGGAGGGTCACAAGGCTGGCAAGGGGTACAAAACCCTTTCCAAGGAGTTGGGCCTACCTGTCTCCACTGTTGGGAGCATCATCCGGAAGTGGAAGGCTTATGGAACTACTGTTAGCCTTCCACGGCCTGGACAGCCTTTGAAAGTTTCCACCCGTGCTGAGGCCAGGCTTGTCCGAAGAGTCAAGGCTAACCCAAGGACAACAAGGAAGGAGCTCTGGGAAGATCTCATGGCAGTGGGGACATTGGTTTCAGTCAATATTATAAGTAACGTACTCCACCGCAATGGTCTCCGTTCCAGACGAGCCCGTAAGGTACCTTTACTTTCAAAGCGTCATGTCAAGGCTCGTCTACAGTTTGCTCATGATCACTTGGAGGACTCTGAGACAGACTGGTTCAAGGTTCTCTGGTCTGATGAGACCAAGATCGAGATCTTTTGTGCCAACCACACACGTGACGTTTGGAGACTGGATGGCACTGCATACGACCCCAAGAATACCATCCCTACAGTCAAGCATGGTGGTGGCAGCATCATGCTGTGGGGCTGTTTCTCAGCCAAGGGGCGTGGCCATCTGGTCCGCATCCATGGGAAGATGGATAGCATGGCCTACCTGCAGATTTTGGCCAAGAACCTCCGCTCCTCCATCAAGGATCTTAAGATGGGTCGTCATTTCATCTTCCAACAAGACAACGACCCAAAGCACACAGCCAAGAAAACCAAGGCCTGGTTCAAGAGGGAAAAAATCAAGGTGTTGCAGTGGCCTAGTCAGTCTCCTGACCTTAACCCAATTGAAAACTTGTGGAAGGAGCTCAAGATTAAAGTCCACATGAGACACCCAAAGAACCTAGATAACTTGGAGAAGATCTGCATTGAGGAGTGGGCCAAGATAACTCCAGAGACCTGTGCCGGCCTGATCAGGTCTTATAAAAGACGATTATTAGCTGTAATTGCAAACAAGGGTTATTCCACAAAATATTAATCCTAGGGGTTGAATAATAATTGACCCACACTTTTATGTTGAAAATTTATTAAAATTTAACTGAGCAACATAACTTGTTGGTTTGTAAGATTTATGCATCTGTTAATAAATCCTGCTCTTGTTTGAAGTTTGCAGGCTCTAACTTATTTGCATCTTATCAAACATGCTAAATCTGCAGGGGGTTGAATACTACTTGTAGGCACTGTATATATATATATATATATATATATATATTGTGATAACACGCTCCGGGATCGCCTTTGCTGGGTTCAAAGGGCACGTATTCACCTCAGGCAGACAGCCGAATTCAAGGTGTAACTGACGCTTGGTCAGGTTTATTGCAGTGAAGCATAAACAAAAAGAAAAAAAAACACCAACAAAATAAATCCTTGCCTGTCCGGCACTAACTATACACGGTGTTATCCTAACTACCAACTGGAGGGCTTCTCCCTTCCAGCTAAACCATACAAACATCAGGCACTGCTCCTCACAAGTGTCTCCTACACAGACAGGCTTACTGTGTTCCCAGATGGAGACCCTCCCCCAACTTCCCAGATTCCTTTTACTTCCGTCCTTCACCTCCCATTAATCCATTAGTAGCCAGGTGATCCTGGCCAGGCTAAGTCACATAGGACCGATACCGGGGTGAGATATACCTGCCCTCATCCACTAAACCCACATGAGTCTCACATATCCCCCCCCTCTGCTCAGACCACTGCAGCTGAGCAACAGCACCCACAAAACAGTGCACACGAGACAGGGCATCAGCATTCCCCATCCGCACCCCCGGGCGGTGCTCCACTGTAAAACGGTAGGCCTGAAGTGCAAGGAACCACCGGGTCACTCGGCCATTCCGTTCCTTATTCAAGTGCATCCACTTGAGAGGGGCATGGTCAGTGATCAGCCGGAACTTCCTTCCTATCAAGTAATATTTAAGGGACTCTAGAGCCCACTTAATGGCTAAGCATTCTTTTTCCACTATGGCATAGTTGCGTTCATGCTTATTAAGTTTCCGACTAAGATAAAGGACCGGATGTTCCTCTCCGTCCTTCAGTTGTGACAATACAGCCCCTATACCGGCATCAGAAGCGTCCGTTTGGACCACGAACTCGCTGCGGAAGTCAGGAGTCATTAGCACAGGTTGAGAGCAAAGAGCTAGTTTTAAGTTATGGAAGGCTTCTTCGGCTGCCGTGGTCCATTTGATCATGACAGAGTCTTTCCCTTTGGTAAGGTCCGTCAGGGGAACAGCGGTAGCCGCGAAATTGGGAATGAACCGTCGGTAGTAGCCAGCTATTCCCAAAAACGCTCTCACCTGCTTCTTGTTGACTGGTTGCGGCCATTTCTGAATGGCTTGTATCTTGTCAATCTGGGGTTTAACAATTCCCCTCCCAATTACGTATCCCAAATACCGGGCTTCTTCCAGCCCGATATGACATTTCTTGGGGTTTGCTGTTAGACCCGCCTCCCGCAGGTCCTCAATCACAGCCTCTAGTTTCTGGAGGTGCGTCTCCCAGTCCAGGCTGTAAATGACTATGTCATCCAAATACGCAGAAGCATACTGCCTATGGGGCCTCAGGACTCGGTCCATCAACCTTTGAAAGGTTGCCGGTGCCCCGTGTAGTCCAAACGGCATATACACATACTGGTATAAACCTTCCGGTGTAGAAAACGCGGTTTTCTCTTTAGCGGCCTCTGTTAGCGGGATCTGCCAATAGCCCTTCGTTAAGTCTAGGGTCGTGATATACCGGGCTTTTCCAAGCCGATCTATTAATTCATCGACCCGTGGCATAGGGTATGCATCAAATTTGGAGACCGCATTTAATCTCCTGAAGTCATTGCAGAATCTAATGGAGCCGTCTGGTTTCGGTATTAACACAATCGGACTCGACCAGGCGCTATGCGATTCCTCGATTACACCTAACTCCAACATGGTCTTCACTTCTCGGGAGACAGCTTCCCGCCGAGCCTCCGGTATTCGGTAGGGCTTTACCTGAACTGTTACCCCAGGCTCTGTTATGATGTCATGTTTAATGAGAGTGGTCTGCCCGGGCTTTTCCGAGAAAAACTCGTGATTGTTGATTACAAACTGCTTGACGTCGGTCTTTTGCCGCTCCGACAGAGTCTCCGCCGTCCAGACATCCGGTATGGTCTGCTTGCAGACCGGAAGGGCCAGACCTGCTGACAGAGCTGGACGGTCCTTCCAGGGTTTTATCAGATTCACGTGATAAATCTGTTCAGGCTTCCTTTTACCAGCCTGGTACACTTTGTAGTTTACCTCACCCACCCGTTCCTTAATTTCAAAGGGGCCTTGCCACTTTGCCAGAAATTTGCTTTCTGCCGTGGGGACCAGGATCAACACCCTATCTCCGGGTGCAAAAGTACGGATCTTGGCCCCCCTATCATAAATCCTTTTCTGTGCTCCTTGAGCCTGTATCATATGCTCTTTAACGATGGGCATCACCGCCGCAATACGGTCCTGCATTTGGGTTACATGGTCTATTACGCTTTTGAACGGGGTGACCTGTCCCTCCCAGGTTTCTTTAGCGACATCTAACAGTCCACGGGGACGTCGGGCGTACAGAAGCTCGAAAGGAGAGAACCCGGTGGAAGACTGGGGCACCTCCCGGATGGCAAAAAGCAAATACGGGAGTAAGTAGTCCCAGTTCTTCCCGTCCTTGTCTATCGCCTTACGGAGCATCTGTTTCAAAGTTTTGTTAAACCGTTCGACCAGTCCGTCCGTTTGAGGGTGATACACGGAGGTGCGTAACTGTGCTATTTGTAACAGCCTGCAGAGTTCTTTCATTACTTTAGACATAAAGGGGGTTCCTTGGTCTGTGAGTATTTGTTTTGGGACACCAACCCGACTAAACACATGGACCAGCTCCTTGGCAATGGTCTTGGTGGCCGTGTTACGCAAAGGGATGGCCTCGGGGTAACGAGTGGCATAATCCAAGATGACAAGGATGTGCTGGTGTCCTCGTGCAGACTTGGGGAGGGGTCCAACTAAATCCATCCCAATTCTCTCAAATGGGATCTCGATGATAGGCAGAGGTACTAAGGGGCTACAGAAACGGGGCCTAGGCGCAGAGATTTGGCAGTCAGGACAAGACTCGCAATAGGTGCGAATATCGTGATGCATGCCGGGCCAAACAAAACAGTGTAATATCCTTTCGGTAGTTTTCTGGACCCCCAGGTGTCCCCCCATCATGTGTCCGTGTGCCAGGTCCAGCACTCTCCGCCTGTAGGCTCTCGGCACAACCAATCGTTGTACTGTGTCATCCCCCTTCTTCTCTATCTGATAGAGAAAGTCATTCTCCAGTGCCATGTAGGGGTAAGACAGCCTAGTACCTGCATCCACCTGCACCCCGTTTATCATTTTAACATTTTTTATAGCCTGAGAAAGGGTAGGATCTCTCATTTGCTCACTTTGGAAGTCATCTTTCTGGACTTCCAAATTCAGCCAAGAGGAAGGGGGACAGCCACCCGTGTCCGCCTCTGCCCCGGGTTCATCGGAATCACCCGCCAGAACTGAAAAGGGGAACTGGGGGTTGTTTTCAGCGGATTCCTCCTCTGAACCCTCTTGTGGGGCATCCTCTAGTGGCTCCGGGCCCACACAAGGTGTGGGAGAAGGATCATCCGTGCGGCTACCCTGGGGTACTAATTGGTTCTCCCACAACTGCCAGAAGTGGGGAAAATCCCTGCCCAAAATGATATCATGCAATAGTGCTGGTACTAGTCCCACCTTATGATGCACAGACCCATAGGGCGTAGTAATGCAGGAGACCGTTGTGAGGTACGAGCAGGTGTCTCCATGCACACATGTCACAGAAAATTTATCTGACGGTCCCATCGGGACTGCCACCAGACTGGCCTTTACCAGAGTCACCACACTTCCCGAGTCTAATAGTGCAACAACAGTATTGCCATCAATGGACACTTCACACAGGTGTTTTTTCATATCGCCTTGACATGCAGCAACACACACTACCCGTGCAACCATAGCCCTGTGTTTTTCAAAGTCCGTGACATCACACTGCATCGGTTCTGCAGTTACTGGACAGTTTGCAGCAATGTGGCCCGCCTCCTGGCAGCGGAAACACCTCACGGGCCCCTTGCTAAGACCATAGTTTGGCACCTTAGCCCTCACAGGGCCAGCAGTCCTGTTTTCCTCCTCCACTGCCTTAGGATATTTTCCTCCTCCCCATGACCCTGGAACAGTCTTACCAGATCCTCGTCGAGAAGGGGAAGAGCGAGGATGTGTAGCATCGTCCATAAGTCCTTCTGCCAAGGAATAACGCTCCACTAGATCCACTAGCTGATCCGCTGTCGTGGGGTTTCCATGGCTTACCCACCTCTTCAGAGATGGCGGTAGAGCTCTTAGGTATTTATCAAGAACGATTCTTTGTACCATCTCTGGCGCCGTCAGAACCTCGGGCTGTAGCCATTTCTTGGTCAAGTGAATGAGGTCAAACATCTGTGACCGCGGTGGTTTATCGGGCTGATAAGTCCATTGATGAACTCTCTGTGCTCGCACGGCCGTCGTCACTCCCAGCCGGGCAAGGATCTCGGCTTTTAGTTTATCAAAGTCATGCGCTGCTTCAGGCTCAAGATCAAAGTAGGCTTTTTGTGCCTCACCTGCCAGAAACGGTGCAAGCAAGTCGGCCCATCGCTCCTTTGGCCACTTTTCCCGCTCCGCCGTCCGTTCAAACGTGGTCAGGTAAGCTTCCACATCGTCCTCTGTGGTTAATTTCTGCCAGCACCGACTCACATGAATCACCCTCTGGTCAGCCTCCGCATTACTCTCCGGTACGGTCGCCAGACGCTGCGCCACCTGCTGCAAAAGTTGGCGGTCTTTAACCGTCGATTCCACCAGTTCCTTCAACTGTGCCGACATCAAGCGATTTGCCTCTTGCTGCACAGCTGCGGATTGTACCAGCGCTTTCACCACGTCATCCATTATGATGCGCTGTAACGTGCTGCCCGCGTTCTCCACCACAATGTGATAACACGCTCCGGGATCGCCTTTGCTGGGTTCAAAGGGCACGTATTCACCTCAGGCAGACAGCCGAATTCAAGGTGTAACTGACGCTTGGTCAGGTTTATTGCAGTGAAGCATAAACAAAAAGAAAAAAAAACACCAACAAAATAAATCCTTGCCTGTCCGGCACTAACTATACACGGTGTTATCCTAACTACCAACTGGAGGGCTTCTCCCTTCCAGCTAAACCATACAAACATCAGGCACTGCTCCTCACAAGTGTCTCCTACACAGACAGGCTTACTGTGTTCCCAGATGGAGACCCTCCCCCAACTTCCCAGATTCCTTTTACTTCCGTCCTTCACCTCCCATTAATCCATTAGTAGCCAGGTGATCCTGGCCAGGCTAAGTCACATAGGACCGATACCGGGGTGAGATATACCTGCCCTCATCCACTAAACCCACATGAGTCTCACAATATATATATATATATATATATATATTACTCAACGTAAGCTCTTTTTGCTACTTAATAGGATTATAGAAGGCACCCCTGGCCCTCAGCCAGGGGCTTTTTATATTATTCCTTGTACTTCCTCAATAAATCAGAATTCTGCATCAATCATGTCTGGTGAACTTTGATTTGTGTAGATACCTATATATCGCATGTGATAAAGGCCTTTAATTACTAATTTGGAGTGCAGGTGTCAAAGAGATAGATGCGTATCATGTGAATGGCATCAACCCAAATTTAAAACCATATCAGCATGCACTGGTTGATGAACCCTTGGCATTGCTTTGGGTCAGTTGAACAAAGGAATGATCCAGCTTCACCTTGGTCTAAGAACCATGCGCTCGAAACGCGTCTGGAGTGCGGTTTAAAGAACCTTTGGATTTTTCCCCACTCAGAGATGGTATACTTTTGTGGCTTATCTTTATTACAAGAAAAATCTTCTTTGTATTTTAAAAAAGTTTTTCATTAAAGCTGTGTTTTTATTGAAACGTGAAGCTGGATCATTCCTTTGTTCACCTGTGCCTCAGACGCTGAACAACAGTGGGATCTCATGCTTCAACACCGCCAGGAGTGTGGACATCTTGGGGTGAGCTGGAAAATTTGTTTCTTTGAACTTATTGCTTTGGGTCACACCATCGAAACGTGGTAGAGCAGACGACAAACCCCAGATAAGGTCAGTGCTGGAGCATTTAGATGACATCCACTAACTGTAGCTGGGTCAAGATTTGACTTTGCTGTTCCCGCATGTGTGCCATCTTATGGTAAAGCTTGGACAGGGATGGAGTGACAGAATCAGTGCGATTCGTGGTCTGAGCAATCTGTTATGGTCGGTGCAGCAGTGACAGTTACGGCCGAGACTGGGGGGTGTGGACCCACTAGACCACAGATCCTGGGCTCACCTTGGAGAACATGACTAAGCATCTATCTGATCTTCTCTTTAGATCCTCCTCTCTTTGTCAGATGGTGCACAGCATTTATGTGTTTGAGGGAAAAGGGAGAGATCAGTTCGTGGAAAGCTATTTCATATTTCTCTAAACCTAAAAATTAATGCAATTTTGGCAGTATCATATCCTATGGATAGTCAGTCAATATTTGACTTCTGTGGGTTCGACTAACATAGTGAAGGGACTGTGGTACTTATTTTTGCTGTTTACACAATAGACAGTGTTTCGTCAGTACTGATGACTGCCTCATTACTGCCCATGTCCAGTTCACTTGTGGTCAGGCTCTCAGTGAAAAAACATTGATAATAACATATCCTAAGGATAAGCCTCCATGTATGTCCCAGAGAAGGTCTACAATTAGGGATGAGCCGATCAGTCAAAATTCGAATTCGCTTGTTCACACGTTTTTTTTTTCTAGGGAAATTTGTTTTGAAATTATTCTCTGCAATTTTAATGTTCCTTACCATGCTCTGGGGTCTTTACAGATCCCAAAGAATAATGACCAAAATATGAAAAAAATAATACAAATCTCTATACCATACTCACCTCATCACTCATGTCTCTTAACCCTCCACTCCTCACCACCACTCATTGTCGTCCCGTCTTCAGATCAACAACAGCGGTACTGAAATCCTGAAAGCTTTGGTCGCCAGGCCGAGGCTTCTGGGTTTGCTAGGCTGGGGAGACTTCAGCACATGTGCCGCGGTGCACACCGTAACATTGTAGGCCAAGACCTTTGTAGATACATGTGCAAAACCCTCTCAGGCTAGCAGATCCAGAAGCCTCAGTCTAGCAACCGAAGCCCCAGGTATTTCAGCACTGCCACCACTGATCTGAAGATGCAATGAGTACCATGAGGGTGTCGGTCAGTAGCATGGGGCCAGAATGGTGAGAATAAGGCGGGCTTTGAACGTTGCGACATCGCAAGCCGATGTTGCGATGTCGCACGTGATAGTCCCCGCCCCCGTCGCAGGTACGATATCATGTGATAGCTGGCGTAGCGAAAATTATCGCTACGCCAGCTTCACATGCACTCACCTGCCCTGCGACCGTCGCTCTGGCCGGCGACCCGCCTCCTTCCTAAGGGGGCGGGTCATGCGGCGTCATAGCGACGTCACACGGCAGGCGGCCAATAGCGGCGGAGGGGCGGAGATGAGCAGGATGTAAACATCCCGCCCACCTCCTTCCTTCCGCATAGCCGCCGGCGGCAGGTAAGGAGATGTTCCTCGCTCCTGCGGCTTCATACACAGCGATGTGTGCTGCCGCAGGAACGAGGAACAACATCGTACCTGTCGCGGCACCGGCATTATGGAAATGTCGGTGAATGCAACGATGATACGATAACGACGTTTTTGCGCTCGTTCATCGTATCATCTAGCATTTACACAGTACGATGTCGAAAGTGACGCCGGATGTGCGTCACTTTCGATTTGACCCCACCGACATCGCACGTGCGATGTCGCAACGTGCAAAGCCGCCCTAAGTATTTTTCTATCTTTTAATATTTTGATGGCCTTTGCCATTTTTGATTCAGAAAAATGGTAGCGAGTGGCCACTATTTTGCTAAATCACCGTAGAGGCAAATTACAAAAAAAACTGCATCTTGGTCAATGCGGATTTTTAAAAATTTGAATAGGGATCAATTTTACACTAATTTATTAATTCCTCTTTACCTTCAACTACAACGGGCTTTACACGCTGCGCTATCGGTCCAGATATCGCCAGCGTGGGTACCCGCCCCCATCTGTTGTGTGACACGGGCAAATCGCTGCCCGTGCCGCACAACATCGCCCAGACCCGTCAC
This sequence comes from Anomaloglossus baeobatrachus, assembly GCF_048569485.1. Taxonomy (NCBI): domain Eukaryota; kingdom Metazoa; phylum Chordata; class Amphibia; order Anura; family Aromobatidae; genus Anomaloglossus; species Anomaloglossus baeobatrachus. The sequence continues at coordinate 91,375,063 of NC_134360.1, read as the reverse complement.
GCATACTTACCTGCCCGGCGACGTCGCTGTGACCGGCGAACCGCCTCCTTTCTAAGGGGTGGTCCGTGTGGCGTCACAGCGACATCACTGAGCGGCCGCCCAATAGCAGTGGAGGGGCGGAGCTGAGCGGGACGTAACATCCCGCCCACCTCCTTCCGTCTGCATAGCGGCCGGGAGGCAGGTAAGGAGAGCTTCCTCGTTCCTGCGGTGTCACACGGAGCGATGTGTGCTGCCGCAGGAACGAGGAACAACCTCGTTACTGCTGCAGTAACGATTTTTGAGAATGGACCTCCATGTCACCGATGAGCGATTTTGCACGTTTTTGCAACGATGCAGAATCGCTCATCGGTGTCACACGCAACGGCATCGCTAATGCGGCCGGATGTGCGTCACCAATTCCGTGACCCCAACGAGTTCGCATTAGCGATGTCGTAGCGTGTAAAGCCCCCTTACTACTGGTAGCATGGGTAATTCAAAAATGGGTGACTCATGTTTCAACATAGCTTGTGATGTGATGATCCCATTGCTCAAGTATACTTCAGCAAAGAATCTCAAAGCTCACAGGAATATTTAGATAACTATTAGTCCCTGAGATTAACAATCCTTTTCTTATTTAATTAAACCATGCCCTGTGCAAGAATGTAAAGGAATTTATGAAATGGTATTCATGCTGAATGCATGTACATAGATATGGTTTTTAGCAGCACATATATCAGATATTCTCTACAAAAATTATACAGTATATCACAAAAGTGAGTACACCCCTCACTTTTTGTGAATATTTGATTATATCTTTTCAGGGGACAACACTGAAGATGTAACAGTTTGATACAATGTAAAGTAGTCAGAGTACAGCTTGTATAACAGTGTAAATATGGTCTTTTAAATAACTCAATACACAACTATTAATGTCAAAATTACTGGCAACAAAAGTAAGTACACCCCTAAATAAAAATGGGCAAATTTTACCCAAAGTGTCAATATTTTGTGCAGCCACCAGCCTTGGTCATGGAGTTCAATAGACCATCTGTATGTAGAGTAACAATTCTTTTTTTCAGTTCCTCAGAGTGCTCTTTGCCATGAGAAGTCATGTTGAACTTCCAATGACCAGTATGTGAGATGTATGAGAGTGTGTGAGTGATAACACCAAATGTAATACATCTGTTCCCCATTTACACCTGAGACCTTGTAACACTAATAAGTCACATTACACTGGTGAGGGACAATGACTAATTGGGCACAATTTAGCCATTTTCACTTAGGGGTGTACTCACTTGCAGCCAATGGCACACGGGGAACATTTCACAGGTATTAGGAAGTATGTATTCAATGAAAATTCAACAAATTTTTAATGCAAGTATAATACCACATGCGTTTTTGACAAATCACAGCTGTCATTAACCCCTTGTATTACCTCGATTGCCTCCACTTCAGGACAATCGGGATGAGGCGGGTAAAGCACCGGACTTGGCTTATCTAATGGATGCGCAAATTCTGGGGTGGCTGCAGGCTGCTAGTTTTAGGCTGGAGAGGGCCTACAGAGGGTGGTCAGGGGAAGCAGGTCTGCAACCAATCAAAAAAATACTGTTACAGAGGGTGGGCAGGGGAAGTGTGCCGCGCCCATGCCAACAGCCGGCGCTGCTCGGATCCGGACCCGCTGCGTGGCTCGAGCGATCCACCGGACCCGAGGGTCACACGGACACGCCGAATGAAAAGGGGGATGTAGTTGTACGGCCTTGACCGTATTTGGTTCGAGACGCCACCCACGGTGTGTGGTGAAGTGAGACACCACCGCTGCTGTTGTGGGATGCCCAGAGGAGATGTAATGGCAGTCGGATGTTAACCCCTCAGTGGGTAGGGATGGTTGCCCCGGGGCCCAGTGTCTCTGTGCAGGGTATGGCGATGCACCCGCGCGCCTGCGCGCCCGGACATAGCAGGGGAGGTTTGGTTACTCACAAGCAAATGAATCACGCAAGTCTTTTTGTAAACCAAGGTGCCGGTGGCCGGCCGCCGTGACCGGTTGTACTCTGGTCCCCCACCCGGGCTGGTGGTCGCCGTCTCTTCCTCTTCACTGATTGTGGTTGTGTGTTTGGACTTCCCGATATGGAACTCGGGAGTCCGCTCCCGGCTTGCTGTGTACCTGAGGAGCCGTGCCCGCTTACGCTGACCCCTGGGATCTATGGGCCCTGGCGGTTGCCCTATCCCTATCTGTGGGTGATTGTCTGCTTTTGGGACTTTGGTTGGGACAGGACCTGTAATCCTGCCCTCAATCGGTTAATTAGCTAGGCCGTTGATTCCGGTCCTGGCTTCAGGGTCCGAGTACCCCCTCTGTATGTTTCCAGTCGGGTCTCCGGTGTTGGTACTGGTGGGCTCCAACCCTGCTCTGGTCCTCCTCGGATCTGCCGAGCAGCCTTCCTGTCTCCTGCTGACGGAGACCACCGTCTGCCACCTAGCCAAGGTACCAGGGCTCCGACCCTGGCACCATTCAAATTGGACTTCTCCTCTGCTGCAGCTAGACCTAGCTCCAGCCTACACTCCTCTCAACTTGAACTACAGACTAGATTTCACTTCAAATATTTCAAAAGATGCCACTATCTGGACTAACCTCCATGTCTGGGCAGCTAGAACTCCTGGTATAAGGATTGTGAACACAGCCTGGTTTATAGGGCGGAGTGCTCAGTCAGAAAAAAACTCACTGCAAATATTTCAAAAGACTGACCTGCACATCCTACAAGTGTGTATAGGTGCCAGCTGAAAAAACCTAGCAAATACAAAATGGATAGCAGTAATGCAGTACCAGAGTTCCCTTATACATTGATGGTATTTAGTGTGCGGCTGTATCCATTTTGTATTTGCTAGGTTTTTTCAGCTTATACCAGGAGTCCTAGCTGCCCAGACATGGAGGTTAGTCCAGATAGTGGCATTTCAAATTAGATTTTTAGTCTAGCTGCCCAGACAAGGATGTTTTTAACCTAGATAGTGGCATTTTAATTAGGGACCCGGAATATTGAGATTTACCTTGCCGTTTGGTTTCCGGGCTTACATGCATTGGCCAATTCATAAACTAAAAATCTCATTTTTTTTCATATAGCAGTAATGCAGTACCAGAGTTCCCTTATACATTGATGGCATTTAGTGTGCGGCTAGATTTCACTTCAGACTGATTGTTTTCCCGCCCCGGGCTGTTTAGACCCCTAGGTTGGCATTCCCAAAGCGCCTGGTCCCGCCCACTCGTGTGCCTGTCTTGCCCTGAGGGGGGTGACTAGGGTTTCAGGTCGGCTGTATGTAACCTAGGTGAGGGAAGGTGTTCTGCGGGGGCCTATTGTGTGACTACCTGGTTTTGCCAGGGTGTCACAGAAGCAGTGCATATTCATGAACTTTAATGACCAGACCAGGAAGCAGTGGGAAAACAGCGGGAAACTCGGTACATATAACTGTCCTGGACAGATAAGCGAACCCGAGGTTCAGTGTTCGTACCGAACACAGACATTTCCCAAAAACAGAGTTCGGGTTTGGAGTTTGAGAGCTTTACATATGCAAATCACTCACGTGAGCATCGCTGTGCTCGGGTACACTCGGTACTCAGTCCAGTGCGAGCTGCTTGCAGTGTTTGAATGGGAAAAAGAAATGGAAAAGCCACTCCCATCCTCCCAGGAAGTGATCTGTTTATGGCTGACTGCATGTGGGCGGAGACCAGAATTGCCCAATTAGTGACTTCCATTGGGGTTCAGGTCAAATCCTGGTCCCAAATCGAACTTTATCTAAAATCTGGCTCAACCCATCTCTATTATCTTGCTTCAATCCCCATAATACTCTGACAAAACCAACTGTGAGTCAGAAATGTATCCAGGCATCTTCCCCATGCTGTTACCATTCAGTTTCAACACATCTCCATCCATTGCAGCATTTTTACAGCCCTCCCAGATCTACTATACATCAAAGGTCCTGTAGAAAATTATTCAAGTTTCTCATTTACTTGCATTAGGATTGCTATTCGGTACGAATACACAAATAATAGAAATTATTCGGCACAAAAAATCCGAATCCGAATATTTGACTATTCGCCCATCTCTTGTGCTGATTGAAGAAATAGAAGTGACCCAGTCAATATATACTAAGACTAATCTTTATTGATACATAATAAAAAAAATGGTTAAAAATAGCAAATAGTGCTTCATGTGAACATATTCCTATAAGGGACACGAACCAACACAATAATAAATCCAAAATAAAGTATCCACAAAAGCTGTAGCTATATAATGCCAGTGTTGTAAGTTAATATGTGGATATACTAAAATAACACAGCTACCACAAAGGACAATAAATGTAGTTCTAATAATCACCTGTAAATAAAGACAAGAGAGCTCCTATTAATGCTAATGAGCAAACATATTATATTATTATTATTATTATTATTATTATTATTATTATTATTATCATATCCCACACCTAGTGTGCCTCTATGCATGAGGTCAATGAGGTAAAGATAAGGGAATGCCATAGAGGCAAATATTCACCAAAAAACTATATATTAACAAAGAAAAAGATGCATACCACTGTATTAAGTGGATAATAAGGATCTTATCAAAACATTTTTTAATTATAATTTTCACGGGGAAATGGGGAACACTCAAGGTTAAGCAATGAAGTATAACACAAAAAATATATAAAGAGCCCGTATGAATTTGTAGTTAAATAAAAGGTGACTAGTGCTAGAGTATAATCCTATTCTAGAAATATAAATAAGCATACAGTTAATTACAATAAATTACCTGCCAATGAAAGTTACAACAGTGAAATAAATTCTAGTAACATACCTAGTGTAATGATTTAAGTTAATATAAAATAATTACCCTACACATCATAATAAAATGGCAAATGCCATGCTACAGAGTATACTATATGGTTTAAAGGGATGATATGGCAAAAAAAACCCCTCTATACTGAACAACATAGTAAAGATCCTATAAAAACCGTGTTTCTACAAAAATAAGTCCTACCCCTAAATTGAGCCCTTGCAGGAATTTTCAGTCTTTTTGGAGTAAGGCTTAAATATAAGCCCTATCCCGAAAATAAGCCCTAGTCACTGTTCAATAATGTAGTATCCATGCAGCTAAAAAAGTTAAAGATACTGTAGGACACTTCATTATAGAAAGCAAAGACCCCCAAAAGAGAGAAGACAAACCCTGCAATCATACTCACCAGATACCGAATGGGAGGACCTGCAGTGGAACACATCAAAAACCTGCAGTGGAGTGTACACCCACACACATCAGATCGCACATCCACACACATCAGATCGCACACCCACACACATCAGATTGCACAACCACACACATCAGATCGCACACCCACACACATCAGATCGCACACCCACACACATCAGATCGCATACCCACACACATCAGATCGCACACCCACACACATCAGATCGCACATCCACACACATCAGATCGCACACCCACACACATCAGATTGCACAACCACACACATCAGATCGCACACCCACACACATCAGATCGCACACCCACACACATCAGATCGCACATCCACACACATCAGATCGCACACCCACACACATCAGATTGCACAACCACACACATCAGATCGCACACCCACACACATCAGATCGCACACCCACACACATCAGATCGCACACCCACACACATCAGATCGCACAACCACACACATCAGATCGCACAACCACACACATCAGATCGCACACCCAAACACATCAGATCGCACACCCACACACATCAGATCGCACACCTATACACATCAGATCACACACCCACACACATAACATCACACACCCACACACATCAGATCGCACACCCATACACATCAGATCACACACCCACACACATAACATCACACACCCACACACATCAGATCGCACACCCATACACATCAGATCTCACACACAATCACACATCAGATCACGCACACAATCACACATCAGATCACGCACACAATCACACATCAGATCACACACACAATCACCACATCCGATGATACCGATTGCTTCTGACCGGCATGGGAACCTGAAATGCACTGCAGTGGAGCTTGAGGGTCTGTGATGGAATGCATTGAGGACCTGTGGTGGTATGCATCGATGCGTTCCACCGCAGGTCCTCACGCTCCACTGCACTGCATCCCAGGTTCCCCTGCCGGCCAGAAGCAACAGGTATCACTGGATGTTGTGTATGTGTGCAATCTGATGTGTGTGTGTAATCTGATGTGTGCGTGTGTGTGTCTGCTGGCCGGAAGCAGGGGTGGAGCATACCTGCTGGGAGCACCCACCAAAGATCTCAGGAGGACCTGGGAGTGACACAGACATCCAGGGTCTGTAAGTATGTCTCCTGGGAAGGGGTCTGCTTTTTGAGCGGGGTAAACTTACCCCCAACCCTGTTTCCCTGTGAATAAGCCCTAACCCTAAAATAACACATTTTTGGGGGCCAAAAATAATATAAGACTCTTATTTTCAGGGAAACACGGTAGTAATCAATATCAAGAGGAAAATGGGACTTACTCAAGGTTAAACAGGGAGATATAACCAAAGAAGATTACTGCCACTAACTGCTAAAAAAAATTGGGTAATAAAATGCCAGAGTGAATTTGTAAGGTGACTAGTAGAGTTGAGCGCGGTTCGTGGTTCGTGGTTCTCCAGTTCTAGGTTCGAGTGATTTTTTGGGCTGTTCGAGATCGAACTAGAACTCGAGCTTTTTGCTAAAAGCTCGATAGTTCTAGATACGTTCGAGAACGGTTCTAGCAGCAAAAAGCAGGGCTTTTTACAGCTACAGTGAGCAGGAGCCATCGCTGAGAGCCTGCCACAAGCTGGTAACCAAGATAAACATCGGGTATCCAAGCAAAGCGCTTTGGTTAGTAACCCGATGTTTATCCTAGTTACGTGCAGGAAGCCCACATTTCCCGCTCAGCTCACTCCGCCCCCTCCTGCCCGCGGCATGTACACATACATACACATACACAAACACACACACACACACACATCCACCCCCCCCCCCCGCCCGCCCGCCCGCTCGCTCGCTCGCTCGCTCGGCTTACCTGCGGTGATGAAGTCCCGCCATCCCGACCTCAGCGCTGTCACTGTCCTCCATGGCCGCCGCTTGTCACATCACCTATCGCTTCCGACCCGAGACTGACACTGGCGGTGACGTCACGGACCTCTCGCGATACTTGATGTGAAGGCGCCGGTCATTGACCTCAGTGACAGGGGCTGTCAGTGTGCTGGAGATCAGCGCAGGTAATGTACCTCACTGACAGCAGCACTTGTCACCCCCCTGCAGTGACCTGGGCTGACCCATTGATGTTAGCTCAGGTCACTGCACTGCTCTCCCAGCCAATGGGGAACATCCTGCTCTTCATTGACTGGGACAGTGTGCATCGTCATGGCAACCCCTTGGATTACACCAGACCTGGATTTGTTTTTCAATCTAATAAATTGGTTAAAGAGGGAATGTTTTGGGGAGTGTTTTTTCAAATAAAAATGTGTTTGTCGTGTATTTTTTTTTTATTACTGACTGGGTTGGTGATGTCGGGTATCTGATAGACGCCTGACCTCACCAACCCCAGGGCTTGATGCCAGGTGACATTACACATCTGGTATTAACCCCAAATATTACCCCGTTTGCCACCGCACCAGGGCGCGGGATGAGCTGGGGCGAAGCACCAGGATTGGCGCATCTAATGGATGCGCCACTTCTGGGGCGGCTGCGGCCTGCTATTTTTAGGCTGGGGAGATTCCAATAACCATGGACCTCCCTAGTCTGAGAATATCAGGCCCCAGCTGTCTGCTTTACCTTGGCTGGTGATCCAATTTTGGGGGACCCCTACGTGTTTTTTTTTTTAATTATTTATTTAATTTAAAATAACAGCGTGGGGTGCCCTCAGTTTTGGATTACCAGCCAAGGTGAGGTTGCCAGCTGTGGTCTGCAGGCTGCAGCCGTCTGCTTTACCCTAGCTGGCTACAAAACTAGGGGGAACCCTATGTCATTTTTTTTTCATTTTTTTGGCTAAATACAAAGCTAAGCACCCCTTAGTGCCACATGAAAGGTACCAAAGGGTGTTCCACTTTTTCTCCATTTTTTTCTCCACTTTCTCTCCACTTTTTCTCCACTTTTTCTCCATTTTTTTCTCCACTTATTCTCCACTTTTTCTCCTCTTATTCTCCACTTTTTCTCCACTTTTTCTCCACTTTTTCTCCTCTTATTCTCCACTTTTTCTCCACTTTTTCTCCATTTTTTTCTCCACTTTCTCCACTTTTTCTCCACTTTTTTCTCCACTTTTTCTCCTCTTATGCTCCACTTTTTCTCCTCTTAATCTCCACTTTTTCTCCACTTTTTCTCCACTTTTTCTCCACTTTTTTCTCCACTTTTTCTCCTCTTATGCTCCACTTTTTCTCCACTTTTTCTCCACTTTTTCTCCACTTTTTCTCCACTTTTTCTCCACTTTTTCTCCTCTTAATCTCCACTTTTTCTCCTCTTATGCTCCACTTTTTCTCCACTTTTTCTCCACTTTTTCTCCACGTTTTCTCCACTTTTTTCTCCACTTTTTCTCCTCTTATGCTCCACTTTTTCTCCACTTTTTCTCCACTTTTTCTCCACGTTTTCTCCACGTTTTCTCCACTTTTTTCTCCACTTTTTCTCCTCTTATGCTCCACTTTTTCTCCACTTTTTCTCCACTTTTTCTCCTTTTAATCTCCACTTTTTCTCCACTTTTTCTCCACTTTTTCTCCACTTTTTCTCCACTTTTTTCTCCACTTTTTCTCCACTTTTTCTCCTCTTATGCTCCACTTTTTCTCCACTTTTTCTCCACTTTTTCTCCACGTTTTCTCCACGTTTTCTCCACTTTTTTCTCCACTTTTTCTCCTCTTATGCTCCACTTTTTCTCCACTTTTTCTCCACTTTTTCTCCTCTTAATCTCCACTTTTTCTCCACTTTTTCTCCACTTTTTCTCCACTTTTTCTCCACTTTTTCTCCACTTTTTTCTCCACTTTTTCTCCACTTTTTCTCCTCTTATGCTCCACTTTTTCTCCACTTTTTCTCCACTTTTTCTCCACGTTTTCTCCACTTTTTTCTCCACTTTTTCTCCTCTTATGCTCCACTTTTTCTCCACTTTTTCTCCACTTTTTCTCCACGTTTTCTCCACGTTTTCTCCACTTTTTTCTCCACTTTTTCTCCTCTTATGCTCCACTTTTTCTCCACTTTTTCTCCACTTTTTCTCCTCTTAATCTCCACTTTTTCTCCACTTTTTCTCCACTTTTTCTCCACTTTTTCTCCACTTTTTTCTCCACTTTTTCTCCACTTTTTCTCCTCTTATGCTCCACTTTTTCTCCACTTTTTCTCCACGTTTTCTCCACGTTTTCTCCACTTTTTTCTCCACTTTTTCTCCTCTTATGCTCCACTTTTTCTCCACTTTTTCTCCACTTTTTCTCCTCTTAATCTCCACTTTTTCTCCACTTTTTCTCCACTTTTTCTCCACTTTTTCTCCACTTTTTTCTCCACTTTTTCTCCACTTTTTCTCCACTTTTTCTCCTCTTATGCTCCACTTTTTCTCCACTTTTTCTCCACTTTTTCTCCACTTTTTCTCCTCTTATGCTCCACTTTTTCTCCACTTTTTCTCCACTTTTTCTCCTCTTATGCTCCACTTTTTCTCCACTTTTTCTCCACTTTTTTCTCCACTTTTTCTCCTCTTATGCTCCACTTTTTCTCCACTTTTTCTCCACTTTTTCTCCTCTTATGCTCCACTTTTTCTCCACTTTTTCTCCACTTTTTCTCCACTTTTTCTCCACTTTTTCTCCTCTTAATCTCCACTTTTTCTCCTCTTATGCTCCACTTTTTCTCCACTTTTTCTCCACTTTTTCTCCACGTTTTCTCCACTTTTTTCTCCACTTTTTCTCCTCTTATGCTCCACTTTTTCTCCACTTTTTCTCCACTTTTTCTCCACGTTTTCTCCACGTTTTCTCCACTTTTTTCTCCACTTTTTCTCCTCTTATGCTCCACTTTTTCTCCACTTTTTCTCCACTTTTTCTCCTCTTAATCTCCACTTTTTCTCCACTTTTTCTCCACTTTTTCTCCACTTTTTCTCCACTTTTTCTCCTCTTATGCTCCACTTTTTCTCCACTTTTTCTCCACTTTTTCTCCACTTTTTCTCCACGTTTTCTCCACTTTTTTCTCCACTTTTTCTCCTCTTATGCTCCACTTTTTCTCCACTTTTTCTCCACTTTTTCTCCTCTTAATCTCCACTTTTTCTCCACTTTTTCTCCACTTTTTCTCCACTTTTTTCTCCACTTTTTCTCCACTTTTTCTCCTCTTATGCTCCACTTTTTCTCCACTTTTTCTCCACTTTTTCTCCACTTTTTCTCCTCTTATGCTCCACTTTTTCTCCACTTTTTCTCCACTTTTTCTCCTCTTATGCTCCACTTTTTCTCCACTTTTTCTCCACTTTTTTCTCCACTTTTTCTCCTCTTATGCTCCACTTTTTCTCCACTTTTTCTCCACTTTTTCTCCTCTTATGCTCCACTTTTTCTCCACTTTTTCTCCATTTTTTTCTCCACTTATTCTCCACTTTTTCTCCTCTTATTCTCCACTTTTTCTCCACTTTTTCTCCTCTTATTCTCCACTTTTTCTCCACTTTTTCTCCACTTTTTCTCCATTTTTTTCTCCACTTTCTCCACTTTTTCTCCACTTTTTTCTCCTCTTATGCTCCACTTTTTCTCCTCTTAATCTCCACTTTTTCTCCACTTTTTCTCCACTTTTTCTCCACTTTTTTCTCCACTTTTTCTCCTCTTATGCTCCACTTTTTCTCCACTTTTTCTCCACTTTTTCTCCTCTTAATCTCCACTTTTTCTCCTCTTATGCTCCACTTTTTCTCCACTTTTTCTCCACTTTTTCTCCACTTTTTCTCCTCTTATGCTCCACTTTTTCTCCACTTTTTCTCCTCTTAATCTCCACTTTTTCTCCTCTTATGCTCCACTTTTTCTCCACTTTTTCTCCACTTTTTCTCCTCTTATGCTCCACTTTTTCTCCACTTTTTCTCCACTTTTTCTCCTCTTATGCTCCACTTTTTCTCCACTTTTTCTCCACTTTTTTCTCCACTTTTTCTCCTCTTATGCTCCACTTTTTCTCCACTTTTTCTCCACTTTTTCTCCACTTATGCTCCACTTTTTCTCCACTTTTTCTCCACTTTTTTCTCCACTTTTTCTCCTCTTAATCTCCACTTTTTCTCCACTTTTTCTCCACTTTTTCTCCACTTTTTCTCCACTTTTTTCTCCACTTTTTCTCCACTTTTTCTCCTCTTATGTTCCACTTATTCTCCACTTTTTCTCCACTTTTTCTCTACTTTTTCTATGGTCGGTCTACCCATTAGCTCTGCCATGCATAGTGTAGCTCTACACCTACTGCACATGTTACTTTATGATTGACATCTCTTTCGTACCAGAGCTGTCTAAGTCTACTCTGACCCCATATTTGTCATTACTATATTGTCCTTGTACTGTATTATGACATTTGTATCATGTGTTTCATTTCTTGCTGTGTTGCAATTTTTTTGCTGCATCCCAATTGTACCTCTACATTGTTCGAGTTTATGTTATTGTTCTCTCACTCTTATGTGATACTGATTATTGTCATTTTTCATGATTACATGCAGATAAGTCCAATCTGACGAAGGCTCAGGCCGAAACATCATTTGTAACTTGTTTTGGACAAAAACATATATGCTTATGAAAAAAAAATTTTCTTAATACGGACCAATAAAGAGTGATTTTGCATTACTATCCGTTGTGACTTACTGACTTAGTCTGGGAGATATAGAGTGCCGAGGTTACTCACTAATTTTATCTATTATTACCTCTGAGCACCTATATACCAGTGAGCAGAGCTTCCTCTACAGTAGTTCTCCTGATTAGGCATGCCCTTACCTCATGAGCAGGGCATTGCAGCTTTGGTAGCAACCATTACGACATGGACTCTGCTGCTGTGGACCCGGGGAGAGTGAGTGCAGATTCATTGCACCCACACTCCTCACATGAAGGGTCCGCACTCCTAGAAAATGGGGGATACGTTCCCTGAGTGTCTCCCCCCCATATTCTAGACGGTCCAGAGTCGTCGTGGGACCCCTTTATTTTTTTTCTTACAATAAATTGGTGAAAGAGGAAATGTTTGGGGACTGTTTTTTCAAATAAATTTCTTTTGTCGATTTTTTGTTTTTGTTAGTACTGACAGTTTATGATGTTGGGTATCTAATAGACGCCATGACATCACAAACTGCTGGGCTTGATCTCAGGTGACTTTACAGCTAGTATCAACCCGATTTATTACCCCGTTTGCCACTGCACCAGGGCACGGGATGAGCTGGGGTGAAGCGCCAGGATTGGCGCATCTAGTGGATGCGCCACGTCTGGGGTGCCTGCGGCCTGCTATTTTTAGGCTGTGAAGGCCCAATAACTATGGACCTTCCCACCCTGAGAATACCAGACCAAAGCTGTCCGCTTTACCTTGGCTGGTGATCCAATTTGGGGGGTCCCCTACTTTTATTGTGTAATTATTAATATTTATAAAATAATTATAAAAAAGAGCCTGAGGGGACCTCCACATTGGATCCCCAACCACGGTAAAGCTGCCAGCTGTGGTTTTCAGGCTACAGCCGTCTGCTTTACCCTAGCTGGCTATCAAAAATGGGGGGACCCAACGTAATTTTTTTTTTTTAACTATTTTTTAAATAGAAAAAATTAATGGGCTTCCCTGTATTTTGATTGCCAACCAAGGTAACGGCAGGCAGATGGGGGTGGCAACCCATAGCTGTCTGCTTTATCTGCGCTGAGAATCAAAAATACCGCGGAGCGCTACGTCATTTTTTTAAAGATTTATTTTTACAGCACTGTGATGTCCAGCAATCAAAATACAGGGAAGCCCATTTTATTTTTAGTTATTTAAATAAATAATTAAAAAAAATATATGTTAGCTCCCACTACATTTTTTGTATTGCTAGCTAAGGGTAATCCAAGCAGCTACTGGCTGCTAACCCCCACTGCTTGGTGTTACCTTCACTGGCAATGGAAAATCCAGGGAAGCATTTTTTTTTTTTTTGCCAAAAAGCTACAAAAAAAGGACGTGAGCTTCGCCATATTTTTGTATGCTAGCCAGGTATAGCAGGCAGGTGCTGGAAGAGTTGGATACAGCGCCAGAAGATGGCGCTTCTATGAAAATGCCATTTTCTGAGGTGGCTGCAGACTGCAATTCGCAGCAGTGGGGCCCAGAAAGCTCAGGCCAACCGGTGGTGCGGATTCCAATCCCAGCTGCCTAGTTGTACCTGGCTGGACACAAAAATGGGGCAAAGCCTACGTCATTTGTTTTCTAATTATTTCATGAAATTCATGAAATAATAAAAAAAGGGCTTCCCTTTATTTTTGGTTCCCAGCCGGGTACAAATAGGCAACTGGGGGTTGGGGGCAGCCGTACCTGCCTGCTGTACCTGGCTAGCATACAAAAATATGGCGAAGCCACATAATTTTTTCAGGGGGCAAAAAACTTCTGCATACAGTCCTGGATGGAGTATGCTGAGCCTTGTAGTTCTGCAGCTGCTGTCTGTCTGTATGGAGAAGAGCAGACAGCAGCTGCAGAACTACAAGGCTCAGCATACTCCATCCAGGACTGTATGCAGAAGTTTTTTGCCCACCAAAAAAATGACGTGGGCTTCGCCATATTTTTGTATGCTAGCCAGGTACAGCTGGCAGCCACGGGCTGCCTCCAACCCCCAGTTGCCTATTTGTACCCGGCTGGGAACCAAAAATATAGGGAAGCCCGTTTTTTTAATTATTTCACTTATTTCATGAAATAATTAAAAAACAAATGACGTGGGCTTCGCCCTATTTTTGTGTCCAGCCGGGTACAACTAGGCAGCTGGGGATTGGAATCCGCAGCACAGGTTAGCCCGAGGTTTGTGGGCGCCTCTGCTGCGGATTTCAGTCCGCAGCCGTCCCAGAAAATGGCGCTCTCATAGAAGCGCCATCATCTGGCGCTGTATCCAACTCTTCCAACAGCCCTGGAGCCGGGTGGCTTGTTGGGTAATCATGAGTTAATACTGGCTTTGTTTTACCAGCCAGTATTAAGCCAGAGATTCTTAATGTCAGGCACGTTTGACCCGGCCATTAAGAATCTCCAATAAAGGGTTAAAAAAAGACACCACGCAGAGAAAAAATACTTTAATAGAAATAAATACACAGACACATTAGAGACTCCATCTTTATTACCCCTGTCAGCCCTCCACGATCCTGCTCTTCTGTCTTCTTTCTTTCTAGTGTAGTAGTAGTGACGATTGTAGTGAGGGGCATCACTTGGGGCTGGGGAACCTCCATCCTAACTACAATGCTCACTACAATCGGGAAGCAGCGTGCAGCCTTCACTCCGTGAGTGATCACTGCTGGCTGCTAGCGGTAACGCTGACAGACGCGTTACCATAGCAACGGTGCTCCCGGAGCCGCGGTTAGCGGTGACGTCACCGCTAACTGCGTTGCTATGGCAACGGTGATCTCCGTTAATGACCGGCTGTGTCAGCCGGTCCCTAACGGAACGGGGAGTCGACCGTGTGCTAGAGCATGTCGCCGGTACACGGCGATACACATATGTGCACCGTGTACCGGAGAGATGCACTCGCAGGTCCTACATGACGTGTCATAGTCATGTGACCAGTCTGTAGCCAATGAGATAATAGCCACGTGACTGGTCACATGGCTATTTTGACGTCACGATAGGTCCTGCTTCTCTGCTGGCAGTGCAGGTCACCGGGAGGATTCAGCGATCATCGGATGGAATAGCGGCAGGAGACAGAGTGCAGAAGGGATCGCGAGGACCGGTAAGTGTTATGGCAATGTTTATTAACTGTTTGTGTACATTTATAATGCATTTCTATGTGTTTGTGATTGCCTCCCATTATAGCCTATACGTTCGAGTTCGGTTCGTCGAACGTTCGACGAACCGAACTCGAACGGGACCCCCGTTCGGCGAACCGGCCTCGAGCCGAACCGGGACCGGTTCGCTCATCTCTAGTGACTAGTGCTAGAGTGCAATCCTATTCTAAATATAAATAGCATACAGTTAATTACAATACGTTACCCTCCTGTAGAAGTAATAGCAGTGACAGAGTGCTAATGTACCTAAAAAGGAATAATAACATACTGTACATTTAGTGATAAAATGCTACTATATAAATGACATACCATGTTACTTTCACCGCGTGACCATGTGCCTCAAGTGACACCCTTTCACACAGTCATGTGAGCAGTGATGTTCATGTGACACTGGTCTGCGTGGGCCAGAAGTCAGTTTTCTATGAATGGTGCCACATGATCTCATGCGCTGCACAGCTGTGGCCAGCCTGTCATTATTTCCCAGCTATAATATTGGTCACTTGTCCTATTTAACAACCAGTGACCCCCATACTAGACACGCCAACCAAAGAAGTTAGGGTGAAACACATGTCGAGGTGAGGGGGCACAGACCTGCGCTTTCACTTTTTCATCTTAGTACACAAGGTAAAAACCTCAGCTACTGTATACTACACCTGTTGAGAGATTAGGTATTTACCCTTAATGATTTTTGGTGAATATTAGCCTATATGCCATTCCCTTGTCTTTACCTCATTGACTAGTTGCCCTCATGCATACAGGCACACTAGGTGCGAGATATGTTTACACATTAGCATTAATAGGAGCTCTAAGGTCTTTATTTTAGAGGTGATTATTATAACTACATTTTTTGTGCTTTGTGATAGTTGTGTTATTTACCTGCACACATCTGTTTAATCTGTTGGTAAATAAGATTATAATGCTGCCTGGCAACTTTAATAAAAGTGCAGCTACCAAGAAAAAGTTAACTTATTTTCTACGGGTCCTGCCGGCTTTCAGTCAGGGGAGTGTACATGGAGTGGCTATGTCGCCACGCTCGGGTCCGGGGCGTCTGTTGCTGCTCGGTGGCTCGAGCGGTGGGCCGGACCCGGTGACTCGAGCAGCGCTCCTCGTCCATGAGTGAAAAGGGGGTGGTTTGTTTAGGGAGATAGTTCGTGATGCCACCCACGGGTCGTGGTGATTATTACCACCACCGCTGCTGGTGACGGGGATCCCGGGAAGGATAGTAGGGAGCAGCTAGGATGTTGTCCCCTCCGTGGGTAGGGGTTGGTGATCCCGGGGCCCAGTGGTGTAAAGGGGAGGCTGGATGGCTGGGATGCAGGGTTGCAGGGGCAGCGCGGCGCGGTGCCGGATGGCACTAGTGTACTCACTCAGACAGTCAATGACAAAGTCTCTGGTAAACCAAACAGCTGGATGGATGGGTCCCGCAGCCGGCTGCAGTGTTGTGCTCTCCCCGGACGGCTGATGGTGGCTGTCTTTCCCTGCACCTGTTAGAATGTTCTGACTCCTGTAGTTGCCCACCGGTAGTCCGCTCCCCGGTGTAAGGTTGCCGTAGGAGCCCGTTTTGCCCGCAGGCGCTGGCCCTTGGATCTCTAGCCTGTGGCGGTGGCTGTATATCCTCTCGGTGTGGACTGTTGCCTTCTGTTGGGTCTTGGTTGTTGGGAAACCCCTGGGGTTCCTGTCACACTCGGATTTGACTATTGTCGGTGGCTCCAAGCCTGGTCGGGGTCCGATGGCCCTGCCTGTGTGATTAGCTTCACTCCGCTCCCCGGTTCAGTGGTTCAGTACCGGCGGGAAAACGCCCAACCCCGGTCATACGGCTCTGCAGAGATTCACTAACTCCTGCAGACGGCCACCACCGTCTGCCAACCTTGCTGTTTGTGTCTGGGCCCCTACCCAGACACCGACAGTTTCTGTCTCCTCACTTTCACCTCCAAAACTAATCTGTCTGTTTTCCCGCCTCCAGACCTGTGAACTCCTTGGTGGGTGGGGCCAACCGCCTGGCTCCGCCCCACCTGGTGTGGACATCAGACCCTGGAGGGAGGCAACAAGGGTTTTTGTTTGACTGTTGTGACTGTCTAGGAAAGGGGGTGTGTATGGTGTTATGTCTGTGACTACCTGGCTAGTCCAGGGCATCACAGCTACAGTCGTCACTCACAGCACCGCTTACTACTATACTATCCAGATGTAAGTTGGCCGCAGCACTTTGATTGACGGTGAACTCTGCAGTGCATATGGGCAGAGTGAGCTGTCAACGTGCCAGGTTGTGCTGACTGTTCTTTCTCACATACTGTGCGCATGACCACCAACCATCCCCTCCCCATCGCCCCACGCCGCAAAACAAGACAAACTGTCAGGTTTCCAGGTTTTCCAGTTCTCTTTTGAATGAGCTTGCCCTCGGTTAACATGGAGTTTACTGTTCTGTTGCCCTACTTCCTGTCCAGCTGCTTAAAAGGCCGCCTCTAAGCCTAGTCCAGTGCCTGAGTATACTGCTTGCTGTGTGCTCCTGCTTTGCTGCTGCTAATCCTGATTACCTTTGGATCCTCCTAAAGACTACCGACCGACCGACTCTGGACCTTACCCGGTTTCTCAAAGCTGTGCCCGGATTCCTTCTGCCATCTTCGGTCAGCACTCTGCCCGGTTCTCTCTGGTTCGTAACCACTCTGGACAATCATCCCGTACGGACACTCCTGGACTTTTACCGCTTGCCCCTTGTGTCCCGGCTGCTGCGCATTTAGGCCTTCCGGGGTGATTGCCGGACAGTCCCTGTATAGGGGTTCGCTCTGGTGGTCTCCCTGGGGGAGTCCGGTGCGTGGCCCCGGGAATTCCCTTCGCTCCGTTTTCGGGAAGGTATTTGTGTATTTGTACCGCTGTGTTTTCCGTTGTGTATCTACCGTGGTTACATATTATAAAATATCTTGTACCAAGAACTCGTCTCTGATTGTCATTGCCCTACGCTATCGAAATCCTCAGAACATATATAAGTATTACACAAACACACTGAAACTTGGATGGATATTGGTCACTGTTTTACTCAAAACCTATTGAAAAAACACACTTGTTAACAAAACCAGATCTCCATGATAAGAAGGGATTACAACGCTCAACAGGACGGCGTAGAACTCTGCTCTCACTATTTCTCCATTTTTTTAAACACCAAGGAGACCAGACATTAAGCTGGATAGCAGAAAGAAAAATGTAAGATGCACTCCATCCATTAACATCAACTGCCTGTTATCGCCTTCCAACTGTCTGAGCCTCACCACAATGCCCAAACAGCACTGTATAACCCTGACCATCCATGTGTTAATTGTCCTCCAAGTGTGTTCGATCGTCTCAGCATCTCTAGAGCTCATCGAAAAAAGCAAGACTAAAGGGGGCTTTACACGGTAACGATATCGAGCGTGTAAGTACCCGCCCCCGTCATGCATGCGATTGTTTGTGATCGCTGCCGTAGCGAACATTATCACTAAGGCAGCGTCACACATACTTACCTGGTCGGCGGCGGCGCTGTAACTGCCGAACAATCCCTCCTTCGAGGGGGAGGGACGTTCGGCATCACAGCGACGTCACCGCAACGTCACTAAGCGGCCAGCCAATCAAAGCGGAGGGGCGGAGATGAGCAGGACGTAACATCCCGCCCACCTCCTTCCTTCCGCATTGTGGACGGAGGCAGATAAGGAGACGTTCCTCGCTCCTGCGGTGTCACACATAGCAATGTGTGCTGCCGCATGAGCGATGAACCACCTGGATAAACAACCCTTACCGATTTTTGAGTTTGGGACGACCTCTCCATGGTGAACGATTTTCACCATTTTTGAGGTCGCTTAAGGTCGCTGGTCAGTGTCACACGCTGCGATATCGTTAATGACGCCAGATGTGCGTCACTAACAACTTGACCCCGACGACCAAACATTAACGATATCGTAGCGTGTAAAGCCCCCTTAGCAGTAACGCTTCCCATGTGGAAGAACAGATGGTATGACATGAATCAATCAGTTCCAATAGCATAAAATAAGAAATAGGATATCTCTCGTCCATAGCAACTGATTTTCTGGCCCATCCCTTTCCTATAAAATATTTTGGAGTAAAGACAAAATCCCTTTCGGCGCTTCCGGAGGATAAATGGATTATCAGTGCAAGTTTGCAACAACTTCAAGAACAAGGGTTTATTAAGGGTTCAATAAAAAACGGACAATTACGGACAACGCGTTTCAGCTAACAAAAGCCTTCATCAGGTGTAGTTTAAACTACACCTGATGAAGGCTTTTGTTAGCTGAAACGCGTTGTCCATAATTGTCCGTTTTTTATTGAACCCTTAATAAACCCTTGTTCTTGAAGTTGTTGCAAACTTGCACTGATAATCCATTTATCCTCCGGAAGCGCCGAAAGGGATTTTGTCTTTACTCCATTACCCACGTGGGAGCACCTGTTCAGTACTCTCATTGTTTTTCCCGAGGATTCGTGCTGCATACTGGAGGATTAATAAGAGAGTTGATCCACTACACGGATCATACTAGCGAAAACAGAAGAAATCTGCACGGTGAGTGTAAAATTCGTATGATCATACAATCTGTGTTTACATACATCTACACTTAGATTTGGCGCCCCGTTGTTCTCTTCTTTTTTTCTTTCCTTTATTCTATAAAATATTTTGTAACATCTAACCAGCCTAAAAACTTAAAATGAAAGGCAATTCCGGACAATCGCCTCTGAGTTAAAGAGGTAGATACTCTGCCACTATATAGATGCATTAAGTACTGCAAGCTGACTTTTAAACGAATAGAATCATCACTAGAAACATTTCTGGACCCTACATATTGCAACCAATAACGCCAAGTAGCCTTACCGTATAACTGTCAAGTAGCTGGTGATACTGATGCCTGTATCAACTTCATTAAGTAGTCCCAATAAGGTCCCACATGATTAGGGGTCATGGATGCCCCACTGCTTTGGCTTCGGGCAGCAGCTTCCATAAATCCTGCCAAAGTGGACGTGACAGAGCATCAGCGATCTTATTTTCAATGCCAGGGACATGTCTCGCCCTGAACCAAATGTTACTTTCAAGGCAACACAAGACTAGGTGGTTTAAAAGATCCAACACAGGTAATGCAGATGATGTTAAATGATTTATACAATGGACTTGTCGCGGGCGGAGGGGGTCGGAAACGCCGCTCGCCTCTGGGGTTCACTGGCGCTCGGGTTTGGTGCTTCTGCTCCTCGGTGGCTCGAGCACGGGGCCGGACCCGGGGGCTCGAGCAGCGCCTCCTCGCCCATGAGTGAAAATGGGGAGGTTTGGTGGTGGGATGTCGGTTGTGACGCCACCCACGGGTTGTGGTGATGGTGGGCACTACCACTGCTGGTGACGGGGGATCCCGGGAGCGATGGCGGAGAGCAGCTAAGGTGTTGACCCCTCCGTGGGTAGGGGCTGTTGGTCCCGGGGCCCTGGTTGGGGAGTAGGGAGGAGGGATAGGTGCAGGTGCAGATGCAGGGAGGCAGCGTGGACGCGGGTGCGGCGTTGCGGTGAAGCGCGGTGCCGGATGGCACTGGTGTACTCACTCAGGTAGACAAGAACAGAGTCTCTGGTAAACCAAATGGCTGGATGGACGGGGCCCGCAGTCGGCTACGGTGACTTCACTCTCCCCGGATGGGTTGATGGTGGCTGTCTTTCCCTGCACCTATGTGTAAGTGTTTGACTCCTATGGATTCCCACGGGTAGTCCGCTCCCCGGCTTGTACGTGTCGGGAGAGCCTGTTTTGCCCGCAGGCGCTGGCCCTTGGATCTCTGGCCGGTGGCGGTGGCTCTTATCTGGACGGGTTGGGAGGTTGTCTTCTGACGGGACTTGGTTGGGAATGAACCCCTGAGGTCCAGACCGCAATCAGAGAATTTGACCTTCACAGCGGCTTCCAAGCCTAGTCGGGGTCTGAGTACTCTGCCTTGGTGTTTAGCTTCAATCTGTTCCCCGGTTCAGTACAGGCGGGCCCGAGCCCGGTCCTACGGTTCCGCAAACCTCCACCAACTCCTGCAGACGGCCACCACCGTCTGCCGACCTTGCTGACTGTGCCTGGGCTCCCACCCAGACACACACAGTCTTTCCTCCTCTCCACTTCAAACTCCTGAACTTGACTGAACTGAACTGACTACTTTTCCCACCTCCAGGCCTGTGAACTCCTCGGTGTGTGGAGCCAACCGCCTGGCTCCGCCCCACCTGGTGTAGACATCAGACCCTGGAGGGAGGCAACAAGGGTTTTGTTTGGCTGGTATTCCTGACTGGGGGAGGGGGTGTGTGTATGTGGTGTTGTTCTGTGACCCCTGGGGTCCAGGGCGTCACAGACTGGTTGTCAGTCCAAAAGCAAATTTTTTGATTGGCGAATTCCTCATGCCAGAGCTCCATGGCTGCAACTAGGGGGAATAATGCCAATAGCGTTAGGGTCTTACAGAGGTGGGAGTGCTGCCAAGAGGAAGGCCAATTGCTCTGACCCCATTCCGTACCAAAAATAACACCGAAACCAGTTCAACCTGACGCATTAATGAACAATTCCACATCTTGGTTAGCTACTTCCTTGCCCAACATATAATTACAAACATTGAATGATGTTCAAAATTTTCTCCAGACAAGAAAATCTCCACAGAAAATATTTGAAATGCTGATCCTATGTTCTGGGTGCTTAACATCTCTAGTGGCCAATGATAAATACCTGGTAAAAACCCTACCCATGGGAATTACTCTGCAGGCAAAAACTAGTAAACTCAATAATGACTGCATCTGCCTCAGGGTGACTTTTTCAAATGAACAAAAACCATTTACAGGTTTTGGAAGTTTTTCGACCTTATCAGGCTGCAACTTAAAGACCTAGGACTGAGTATCGATCTCTAGCCTAAAAATGGTAAAGTCTTAACCGGGCCAATTGTCTTATCCTGGGAAAGTGGGTCTCCGAATTTGCTCATAAAATTTTTAGAAGTGTCCAGCAATTGTTGACACTCACCCTCCTCCACCAAACCGATAAATAGGAAGTCAGCGAGGTAATGCGTAACGAACTTGCATCTTGTTTCATACCGCACCACCCATTCAAGAAAAGAGCTAAACAGCTCGAAATAGTGGCATAATACAGAAAAGCCTTTAGGAAGTCAGGAATCAAAATAGTACCTGCCGTCGACGAAGCAACCAAGGAGATGACAGCAATCTGGATGTACTGGAAGAATCCGAAAGGCCAATTCAATATTCGATTTAGCTATAATTGCTCCAGGACCTGCATCTCGTACAAGAGAAACGACTCTGTTGAACAAGATGTAAGACACTGAAGTGTCCTGCAATGGAATTCCGTCATTCACCGAGCGACCATTAGTGTGAAACAAATGGTTTCTTCTTCAGGACAACTCCCAAAGGTGAAACTCGCAAATTCGGGAAGGTGTCTTTTGAATGCGACCTTAAATCTACGTAATTCAACTTACTTTTTACCTTTTGTTGCAAAACCTCAGGTTGGTACTTTGACGATTTTAGGTTATCTGAAAAAAGGGGGGAATTTATAAATTGAAAGGCAATAAAAGAAACAAAAGAAAAAACAGAGCTAATTTGGCCCGCTGCAGATTTATTGGGGTAGAGGTTTAGCCAAGGGAACATCTCAGTTATGTTCACTAGCTTTATTTTGGTCACTTGGCAAAATCTTTCCCAGGAGTTTTGATATCGGGCGGGGGCATATAAAAATGAAGTAGGCTCTTCTGCAGGAGGAGTACTCGTGCTTGTACTGTCAAAGCCCGAAAAAACAGTAATATTCCTCATTAAATAGCCAGCAGGCTCTTGGGCGTTGCACAGCCACTGGACCCTGACTTTGGGTATTCCCGAGTCCAGTGGCCTGACCAGGAAAGGGGTTCTGTTTTTGTTCTGTTATTAACTTGAGCCATACATCATTTGCTCTAATATCCCACCTGATGTCTGATTGAAGCGATAAATGACGACACAATTCCTCATCGTATCGCCATCACGCAGAGCCGCCATGCAATTTATACAAACTATACATGAGGTCCTGGTAGGTAAACATGTCAGTGCATCTCTCAGGGTGCTTCTGCCCCATGACACAGCCTAAGATGAGAAAGGTCTGTAGCCAATTATTTATGGTTTTTGCTATTTTTGGCTTTCGGTCAAAAAATCTATCAGAAAAGAGTCTGCGTTCCTTGTCTATTGTGCGCTGATCCATTGAAATTAGGGATCAAATGTCCAAATATGAATTATCCCATATCGTTTGTTTAGTAGCATCATCTAGGTGAGCCCCTAAAGGCGAGACAATGATATGCAATAATACGAATCCTTGTGGACACTTGGTTTTTGAAGCTGACCTTGTTTGGACAGGGGTTCTGCTAGGGCAGTCATGGAACCTTTTACAGGCCGAGTGCCCAAACTGTAGCCCTAAACCCAATTTTTTTTCCGAAGTGCCAACCAATCCTATTATGTAAATAATTGATTTTAATCTTACCTTTGCAGTTTTCTCTTCAGCAGGGGGCATCACGCTCATGCATGCTTACCACACATTGAAGCTGAGCCCCTGCCCTTTCCAGACACAGCAGTTGGATTGATCCCTCTGGAAAAAATTGCAGCATATTAGACAGAGATTTTAGCATGGAATGCAATCAGATGTCACCCTGTAATCCACATCTACATTTCAAAGTCTGAACATCTTGAAATCCCATAAAGACGTACGAGTTGCTCCCCTTTCAATGTGTAGTTATGTCCCCCTTCCTGGGCCACTTCCTGGTAAACATGTCCCCCATCCTGATATATATTTTCTACATTCTGGTATATTTGTCCCCGTCATGGCCCCATCCTGGTAAATATATCTCATCCTGGTAAATGTCCTCCATCCTGGTAAATGTACCCCATTCTGGCATGTTCCCCCATGCTGATAAATGTACCCCATCCTGACATATTGCCCATCCTTGTAAATGTTCCCCCATCCTGGCATGTACCCCATTCCTGGTAAATGTCTTCCATCCTGGTAAATGTTCCCAATCCTGGTTAGTGTACCCCCATCCAGGTAAATGTACCCCCATCCAGGTAAATGTCCCCCTTCCCAGCATGTACCCCCATCCTGGTAAATGTCCGCCTTCCTGGCATGTTTCCCTTCCTGGTAAATGTTCCCTTATCCTGGTAAATATTCCCCATCTTAACATGTTCCCCATCCTAGTAAATGTTCCCCTTCCTGGTAAATATACCCTATCGTGGCATGTTTCCTCCATCCTGGAATGTATGTTTTCCCCATCCTGGCATACATGTTTTCCCCATCCTGGCATCCATGTTTTCCCCATCCTGGCATGCATGTTTCCTCCATCCTGGCATGTATCCTTCATCTTGACATGTATGTTTTCCCCATCCTGGCATGTATGTTTTCCCCATCCTGGCATGTATGTTTTTCCCATCCTGTCATGTATGTTTTCCCTATCCTGTCATGTATGTTTTCCCCATCCTGCCATGCATGTTTCCCCATCCTGGCATGCATTGTTCCCCATCCTGGCATGTTTGTTTACCCATGCTGGCATGTATGCTTCCTCCATCCTGGCATGTATGTTTTCCCCATCCTGGCATGCATGTTTCCTCCATCCTGGCATGTACGTTTTTCCCATCCTGGCATGCATGTTTTCCCCCCATCATGGCATGCATGTTTCCCCCCATGCTGGCATGCATGTTTCCCCCCATGCTGACATGTATGTTCTCCCCCCATGCTGGCATGCGTGTTCTCCCCCCATGCTGGCATGCATATTCTAGCATGCGTGTTCTCCCCCCCATGCTGGCATGGGTGTTCTCCCCCCCATGCTGGCATGTGTGTTCTCCCCCCCCCCCATGCTGGCATGTGTGCTCTCCCCCCCATGCTGGCAGGTGTGTTCTCCCCCCCATGCTGGCATGTGTGTTCTCCTCATGTTGGCACTGGCCCCCCATCCCCACCTTGGCACAGCCTCACACAAGTTATAAAAAAAAAAACCCACAACTCCAGCACCCACTCCACCGCTGCGCACCGCTGGGTCCTCAGTTTTCACGTGGCAAGAAGACGTCATTACGCCGGCACCACTTACTGACGCTCCTCCATCTCCTAGGCAACAGACCTGCAGCCTGGGAGAGGAGGAGTACATGTAATAGCAGTAACTGCTGTGTGAATACTGGCCTGAAAAATACAATAGCAACATGGAAAAATGGAAAAATGACTATGGAATCTGCATTACTGCCATGAAATATGAATAAAGAGAAATTTAGCTATTGAATTGATCAATGCAACAGAGCCCCAAAACCTCTTCACGGTATTCTCTTATTTTTGGGGTCGCTAGCTAATGTGTGTCCTCTCATGCAGTTAAAAAACTTACCAGGTATGGGAAGCTGAGACCCAGGCTGTATGATGTGGACCGGCAAGGTATGGGTGGGGTCGGGTTCACAAACGAAAAACTACTTTCAAATAAAGAAAATAAAGAAATAACGTTTGGAACACCATTCTAAATCTGAACTGGGTGCAAAAACCTAAAAAAAAATCACTATATGGAGAGAAGGTATGTGACTATGCAAGGGGAATACATGTAATAGCAGTAACTGTAACTAACTGCATGAAGCCATCAGTGTGCTACAAGGTTCTGCATCCCAACAATGATGCAGGGCCTACCCCCTAGGGCCCCGGGAGACCAGTGCCGGTAACACCAAAAACCCAGGTAATCCCAGTTTTTCCCCAACAATCCCCAAACAATGGTAGTTAGCTAAGGTTGGACCAATGGATGGCCACCTAGAGGTGGAGCCAGACCAGTCCACTAGTTGACCATGTGGGAGGGGCAGTGTGAGTGGACAGTAGCAGGAGAGGAGTGAAGGTGGAAGCGAAGCGAAGTCCTGACTCAGGTTAACAGTAACCTGGTACCAGTGGAGTACAGTTGCCAGTGGAGTACGGTGGAGTACTCCCGGAACTACGCACTGACGGGGTACAGGACCCTAGGACAGGAAAGAGCTTCAAGCCACCCTGTTAACACCTGCACAGCGAAGGGACCATCAAGGACCTCGCTGACCCTAAGAATCCGAAGACTCAGTATCAAAAAGGGAGAATCAGGGACAGGACCTGAGACTCCAACCCCACAGGATTCATGCTACCGGAGGCGGACAGAAGTGGACAAACCACCGGACGGGGACCCCCACATGCTCTACGCCATGGGGACCCATTTACCAGAGACAGGTGCAGGGGAAGAAGGTACCAGAGTACTGATCTGGCACTTGGACAAAGGGGACCCAAAGGTGAAACCAGCCAGCCTCAGGTAATCTGTTACCATCAACCAGCAGTGAGTAAAAAACAGTTGCACTAAACCTTTGTGTGGTCTACCTTCTTCCGACGCCCGTCACATCACCCATCCTCTGGGGCTCAGCCCTGCTTACAGAGGGCCTACCATCCAGGCTGCAATTAACACCAGCCCCAGTAGTGAAATTCTGCAGCGGCGGCTCTACATAGATAGCCGCAACACTGCAAGTGGCGTCACATATGAACACTAACCTAAATCCCCTGTAAATAACCCCATTACAAAAAGGGCCCAGGGCACGGAACCAGGCAACGGCCACCACAGTGACATTCCAAAGATACATACTGCCCGGGACCGACTACCCCATATCCCTGGGCGCGACAGAAGCACCGGCAGTAATGGGACAACACAGAGGGTGCAGTTCAAGTTCTTTACTCACTGGAAGCACACTGCCGTTGGAGCACCATTTTACGCTGTGATGGGCTTCAGCCGATCCCGGATACTTCGTAGGTCAAGACCGGTGTTTCCTTCTGTGCATCTCCTTTCGTCGGTTTCCCTCCACCTCCAGCTCTTGGGCCTTGGAACAGGTCACAGGTGCCTTCTGCACTCCTCGTGAACCCTGTAATCCCCTTTCTTTCCAAAGAACCTGGGTCGAGTCTCCAGCTCCAGACTACGGGTCCCGAACTGTCTGTGTATCCGCTTATCTCCTTCATGATGGCCACCGCAGCACCTACCCCAGCCCAGTCCCATTGGAAGAGCTCCCGTATTATGTGATGGTTAAGTGTGTTGTTGGTGGTTTACCCGTGACAACCTCCTTCGTGTCCGAGATGAATATTGCACCTCTAGTGAGGTGCAGTACCCTGTAATGCCTGAAGCTCTAGGGGCGCCACATAGCCAAGAGGGGCCCTTTACTGTGTTTCAGGGTGTCTCCTAGGTGGTGACATTATGGGGGTGGAATCAATAATTCTCTGAGTCATTAATTAAGCCGACGGCTTGGCTCTGAGAACATGTAAACGTCTTTAAATGTGTGACTACTAGAGATGAGCGAACCGGTCCCGGTTCGGCTCGAGGTCGGTTCACCGAACGGAGGTCCCGTTCGAGTTCGGTTCGTCGAACGTTCGACGAACCGAACTCGAACCACATAGGAAACAATGGCAGGCATTCACAAACACATAAAAACACCTAGAAAACACCCTCAAAGGTGTCCAAAAGGTGACAAACAACTCACAACACAACACAAACACATGGGAAAGTGACAAGGACATATACTCATGCGAAAACAAAACAGCTGGACAAGGAAAAAGAGGAGGACACACAGATATATGAGTATATGCAAGGAAACATCGATTCCATTATTGTGCAACTTGAGCCCTGCTCATTTTAGGCTTCCAATCTTGATAAATTGCCTGAGCTCGCCACGTACGCCTTGGGGATCTTGTCGTGTCCTGCAGCCAGCGTTCTCTCGGAACCCGTCTTCAGTGCTGCTGGGGGTCTGCTGGCAGATAAGCACACGTGTCTGTCCACTGACAATGTGGACATGGCACTCAGAGGACTTTTCTTCCCCTGGGTCAGCCAGGGGACGGGAAAGGCACGCGTATTTTTGAGAGTGCTTCATGCAAAGCATCTTTTTCATCTTGAAAATTGGGTCAACTGATGCCAGTCAAGTGGGGTGTGTGTGGCCCAATTAGTGGAAACGAGGGAGACTGTGGTTGGAGTCCCCTCGCTGTGTTTCCGAAAAGAACCAAGATGAACAAGTCATGGCTCTCAGAGGACTTTTCTTCCCCTGGGTCAGCCAGGGGAGGCGAAAGGCACGCGTATTTTTGAGAGTGCTTCATGCAAAGCATCTTTTTCATCTTGAAAATTGGGTCAACTGATGGCAGTCAAGTGGGGTGTGTGTGGCCCAATTAGTGGCAACGAGGGAGACTGTGGTTGGAGTCCCCTCGCTGTGTTTCCGAAAAGAACCAAGATGAACAAGTCATGGCTCTCAGAGGACTTTTCTTCCCCTGGGTCAGCCAGGGGACGGGAAAGGCACACGTATTTTTGAGAGTGCTTCATGCAAAGCATCTTTTTCTTTTTCAAAAGGGGGGTCAACTGATGCCAGTCAAGTGGGGTGTGTGTGGCTCAATTAGTGGCAACGAGAGAGACTGTGGTTGGAGTCCCCTCGCTGTATTTCCGAAAAGAACCAAGATGAACAAGTCATGGCTCTCAGAGGACTTTTCTTCCCCTGGGTCAGCCAGGGGAGGCGAAAGGCACGCGTATTTTTGAGAGTGCTTCATGCAAAGCATCTTTTCATCTTGAAAATTGGGTCAACTGATGCCAGTCAAGTGGGGTGTGTGTGGCCCAATTAGTGGCAACGAGGGAGACTGTGGTTGGAGTCCCCTCGCTGTGTTTCTAAAAGAACCAAGATGAACAAGTCATGGCTCTCAGAGGACTTTTCTTCCCCTGGGTCAGCCAGGGGACGGGAAAGGCACGCGTATTTTTGAGAGTGCTTCATGCAAAGCATCTTTTTCATTTTCAAAAGGGGGGTCAACTGATGCCAGTCAAGTGGGGTGTGTGTGGCCCAATTAGTGGCAACGAGGGAGACTGTGGTTGGAGTCCCCTCGCTATGTTTTACATGAATTTCGAAGGGCATGACATGCCTACGAGGTTGAGTTTCATCATCTGCAACTTGTTGGCAACAGAAAGGCTGCCTTTACACCCTTTTGAGACTGAGGATTTTTGAGACCTTATGCCCATTGCAGTGCCCCAAGAGCCGATGGCCAGTCGTCACTCCTTCTCCAAGAAAGGCGTGCCCGCGCTACCACAGTAGGTCGCACACAACCTCACCAATTCCTTGAGAAACTCTGTGTGTGACAGGGTGCATTTCAACACAGATACTTGGACCAGTAAGCATGGACAGGGGAGTTACATGTTGCTGACTGGGCACTGGGTAAATATGGTGAGAGATGGAGAAGGGTTTGCTGTACAAGTCTTGCCGTCCCCACGACTTGTGTGTCAATCCTTCCTCTGTATGTACAAGTTCCTCCACTGCTTCTGCCTCCTCAACCTCGTGTGGGTCCTCCACCTCGGCCCAAACCCTGTGTGGTCAGGCCACCCTTCCTTGTAACTGCGCCCAAGGAATCCCACACACCTCCTTACTATGCTGGCAGCAGAGCTCAAGGCCATCAGGCGGTCAAATGTTTACTTTGAAATGTAGGGGAAATGTGAGACACCGTTGAGGAATTGTGGACGGTTAGCTCTGGAGAGTGAGACCGAGTTTCATCAATGGTTGTCTACAGTCAACCAGCAGTCAGGGAAGGTCGGGTGCGACAATGATGCAAACCAGTCTGCGACCCTTCTTCAGGGCAATGTGACACACGTGCCTTGTATGGCTCACGTGTTGAACCTGGTTGTCCAGCAATTTTTAAAATACCATCCCGGCCTACATGGCCTTTTGCAGAGGGCACGCTGCTGTGTGCTCACTTTCATCCTTCGCACCCAGCAGCTCAACAACTGTCATCGCTCCGGAAGTCTTAGGGTCTGGCGGTTAAACGCCGGAAATGCGATGTTCCGACACGCAGGAATTGGAATCTGCACATGTTGCAGCGTGTGTGGCAGCACCGCAGAGCCCTGCTGAAATCCGGTATGACGTATACCCTGGGCTAACTTGATCCAGAGGTGGTGCAGATCATGCTGCTGGAGTGGTGTCAGATCAAGGACCTATGCACCCTTCTACACAGTTTACAAATGTCGACGAAGATGTTTAGCACTGGCAATGCCATTCTCAGCGTGACAATTCTGGTCATCTACATGATGGAGCACACTGTAAGCATTATTCGGAGTCAGGTATTGGTCCAAGAGGAAGGTGAGGAAGTACAGGAGGAGTCATATGCAGAAGGGATAATAAGATCTACAAGGTCCATACGGTAAGCAGCACCTAGGCAGCAGTTATGGTGGGGGATAGGGATTAACAAGGGCGCATTGTATCAGCAAAAATTGTTGAGGAAGGTGCAGGAGCCATGAAGAAATGGAGGACGAACTTGCGATGGGCATGGAAGACTCAGCAGATGAGTGAGAGCTTGCTCACATTTCGGTTGTGCGAGGTTGGGGGGAGAGGGCAGAGGAAGGAGGCACGATTCTCACCTCTCTGCCACCAACACACCAAGGACTTGGTCCTCCTGGATGCACAAGACACATGAGCGTCTTCTTGCTGCACTACCTACAACATGACCCTCGGATTGTAGGAATTCGAAGTAATGCTAACTACTGGGTTGCCACACTGTTAGATCCCCGGTACAAGACAAAATTTGGCGAAATAATTCCTGCCATATAAAGGGACGCACGTGTACAGGAGTATCTTCAGAAGGTGTTACGCAATCTTCGATCTGCTTTTCCACTAAACACCAGTGCTGCACAGAGTGAATCTCAACGCTTTGTCATGGATAGGAGGAAATGGTCTTTTACTTGTCCACATCTGAGGGACCGAGGGCTGGCTGTTGTGCTGAGATGCCATTGAGTACGGTGTCCCTGCAGAGTTGCACTTTTGGTCATATACAAAATGAGTTGAACAAGGACAGATGCGGGTGAAAAGGGGAACAGGTGTGTTGGAAAGGGGAAAAAAGTTTTGGTCGGTGGGTTTGGTGGTTAAGCAAAAGTAACATTTGATGAAGAAACACCATCTGTTACGGTGGGACTGGCAGATTTGGATAAGGTGGTATATACTATGTTACCGCTATATAACGAAAATTAATAAGAAAAGAAAGAGAAAGGTATATATCCCCATCAGCAGTCAGTGTCCACCGTGCTCCCTGATGGAAAAGGAGAGGTTGGCAACTGGAAGGTTCGGTGGAGGATACAGAGCTATGTGGCTATGAAACTAATAGTAGCCTGAACCAAGTTAGACGCCACTCGGATCTTGAGACTGGGAGCCCTGTTAGCGTAACAGGGTCCACACGCCCACCCAGCCCAGGAACTCCCTGTTAACATCACAGGGGCCATTCAGGACACTGACCGTGTGCATTGGGGCCACACCTGTGAACAGCAGGCGCATCAGCAGCAGCAGGCCTGTTAATGCCACTGGGCTGCACAAGCAGGACTTGTAGGACAGGAGCTGGTCTTAACCGTTCTGCGTTACAAACTGTGGTGGCGGCCTGCATCGACGCCCTATCCCTGCCTACCTCTGGCCTAAAGCCGCAATGGGTTCAACACATGGAGGTGTGCTCTTTCGGAGCATAATAGAAGACTGCGCACCTCCTTGTTGTCTCCAGCCCCTTTTATAACCTGGGTCCGCCACAAACCAGGGTGGACCACAATGCACCTCCTGGAGACAAAAGCAGAGTGATACGTCATGAGTGGCATAACTAGCGTCCTATTTGGAACCGCAACTTCAATGATGACCTCATGGCTGTCATGACCCAAACACCTCACCAGTCATCGTCTGACCATCAATAATGAGGTGACAAGTCATAGGGGCGGGCCTCTGCAAGCCATTTGGGAGTGGCCTGGCCACATCGTCAGGACACCTGATGCCCTGTGGTCTAAATGGGCCCCCCACATCAGGGGCAGGGCCAAAGAGTTAATTACCGGACCTAGTTTCTGATGCAGTAAGTGCCTGACCATGGTCAGTTGCATGAAATACAGTCTCTGAAAAAAGACTATCAGCTTTAGCATGGTGTCTAGGCACAACACAGGACTTAGACCCGGCACGGAGTGCAAGTACCTGTGCAAAGAGGCTTTTCGCACTAAGTGTGGGAGCATGCGCTGTAGCCCGAAATGAAGACTTAGCCTCAGGAATGGCACAGTCAGGCTGAGCATACTCACTAGGCGAAACACTGGAGTTAGGCTGCGGCTGGGGTAAATCGGCACACGCATGCGCACTAGCTGCCTCTCCACACTTAGACGTGGAGGAGAAAGCAGCCAGCTGGACAACCCGAGGCACAGGCCTAAATGGCAGCTGATGCCTGGGCGCAACTGAAACCGCAGCAGGCTGCTTGCGTTTAAGGCGTCACCGTTTTGTAACAACAAATAACATCAAAAAGAACAGGTGTACTTCTTCCCATGGATAATCTGATATGATCCCTTTTTTCATGGACACGACCATCGCTAACAAATGTAGATGAGGCCAAATCAGCAGCTGCTTCAATGGATCTGAATTGCTCCATAAAGTGGCCTCTCCTCCACCCCAATTTCAAGATCCCAAATACTCCATTCCTCTGTGGTGTCAATCCAATCGCACTTGCTTCCTAACAGCTCTCAAGTTTCCACCAGCCCTGCTGAGTATGGGGTGACAGAGATGGTTGAGTTTGCATAGCTGTTCAGTCACACTATAGCCTGGGAATCAGAGGTCTGCTCCAAAGCTGCAATGAGTACAGACAAGGAAGTTATTATTTTTATTATTATTGATTTATAGAGCACCATTGATTCCATGGTGCTGTACATGAGAAGGGGGTTACATACAGAATACATATACAAGTAACTATAGACAGACTGGTACAGAGGGAAGAGGGCCCTGCCCTTGCGGGATTACATTCTAAAGGATTTTTGGGAGGAGACAGTAGGAGTTGTTTAGGTTGAGCGTCAAATACGTATGGTGGTGGTGTCATTGAAGGTTATAGTCATTTCTGAACAGATGAGTTTTCAGATTCAGTTTGAAGCTTGCGTGTGTAGCATATAATCTAACGTGTTGAGGTAGCGAGTTACATGAGACAGGGGAAATGATCTGCGCAGATAGCCTGAAGCTTTGTGACTGGGATCCAGGCCCCGATGAAGAAGGTGCTGTGCCTAATCTACACCCTCATTTCCAAAAATTAAATCCTCCTGGTGGAGACAATGGGGAACATGATGAGGAGCACAGATACCTGATTGGAAGGACAACTTTACTATTCGGTCAGGGCAGGAAGAGGTTGTCTCGGAGGACTCAGGACGAGGGGAATGAAAACACACAGGGTTATTGATGAGGTTGGAGACAACACTTACTGTCAAACCAAAGTCAGCCAGTCAATGAGGTCAGCAGAGGAGGTGGAGGAGGATGCTACTGACGACGAGGTTACGTTGCGTCTTCCTGGCCAGAGACAAAGTACTGGAAGCACGTCAACAACTGAATCCTGGACCACAACTTTGACTCTGAGCAGATGTCGTGTTGGCTATGCAGGTCGCATGGGCTGTAAGCCTTTCCTAGCCTGTGAATTTTTGGACATCGCAAAAGATCACCAAAGTCATGTAATCTGTAAGATTTGTCAACAATCTGTAAGTAGAAGGCAAAAACTCACACTTTTGAGTACTTCCTCCATGAAGTATCACATGGATATGAATTGACAGCGTGAAGGTGTATTGCTCAGCTTTAGCAACTGTCAACGCAATATGCTTATTTGCCGTTCATTGCATGCATTGTTGCAGACTACACACAAGGGGCTGCTGTTTTTTTGGATCTGCCTTTGGTCACTATAGCAATATAAAATTGCTCTTCGGGTGTGGACTTGGAGATGCTGTCTATGAACAGAAGGAAAAGCTAAAGGTGTGTGTTACAGGAAGGAGCCACCGCGGAAACAGTTCGTTCAATTGTGAGGGGAGTTGTGTTGTGCTTTGATGATGAGCACTGTAACGTCAGTGAGCAGCATCCTGTGCCACAGACCAACATTCTTACGGTGCTGTCTATACTGTTTACCGTGAGAGGAGCGTAAAGTCTGTATTTCTGGCAACTGGACATCACAGTATCCGGGTACGGTAGGCTGTGCCCAGACAATAATGCGGGCACGCAACACTTTGTTTTATTAGCAAAACACATATCTGTTCTGGGTAGGCCGACTATTTATAGACAATAAGACTTGCTGCCTCTGCACTGTCAAATTGTCACATACAGTTTAAATCATAGAGGGACAGCAACACATGTTTGCATTGACTGTTGCTTTTCAAGATTTCCATGACTGTGTTGCAGAGCTGTGTGGTTTGCATTCACACTGTTATCATCTGCATTATCTGTGAGGCTTCAGCTAACAAGGGTATTCAGGGGGGTCATGTGTTTTGTCTATGTTTAGGTAGATAACTTGTAAGCTCTTGTGATGCGCCACTGGTAAGTCGTGTTCGCACACACACACACACACACACGCACAAACACACAATTACTGCTACACAGAGGGATTAGCAGGTAGTAGGCAACAGAATAGATTGTTCAATTATTTAAATTGTATGCATGGTTCTTATTGTTTGTTTTGGTAAAGTTAAACAATCATTTATCAACCCAACTGCCTAGAGTCCTTTTCCTGTTGCCTGGTTTTGCTGCATACTGGGCAGCCCACCCTGTACACGACTTAAAATGAAGCACAAGTCGCAATGTGAATTTCACTGTGCTACAATGCGGCCTAGCGTGCCTGTGCAACCACCGCCTGCCCCATCAAGTGCATCTGCGTGCTCTTCATCCTCTGTGACTGTGGGGACAGCAGTCACACATGGTTTTTCACACTGAACTTCCACTCCTTAACCCGCAACAGGGAGTGTGATTGGCAGGTCATCACTTGTGTTGGAAGTGGAAACAGAACGTATTGTTGAGCTGTCAGACATCGAGAGAACCATCATTGGATGCAGGCTACATTACATCCACGCCTGCACCTTCGTCACAGATTGCCTGGACTACCTGCAGTTAATAATTGCATTCCAGAAATGGAAAGGAGTGTAGAATGCACATGTGTTGTACCTTGCTTGGCAGCAAAGGAACACTAACTTAGTATTCCAGACAATTTTAGGAAGGCAGAAAAAGAGTCAGCTCTTTGTGCAAATTAAATAGCGTGGCAAAAGTGGACAGATGGGTACAGTGGCCGTGTTCTATGGGTACCAGGACAGTAAAAGAAGCCTCACTTTCTATCCCTCCTAATGATCAAATGCAGCAAGGAATTCCCTGAGTTTGCTATAAAATTAGCATAGCTAAATGTGCATGAGGGTAGAATGCAGAGGTGCTTGAGATTGCTTGGCACAAGTGGCACAATAAAGGAGTCCAACAGCCAGTTCTATGATGCCACTAAATGGCAGTATTTTTTTGCTATCATTATAGCTTATTAAAAACAGAGCAGGAGGGTGTCATGCAGAGGTGCTAGAAATAGCTTGGCACCAGTGGGGCACTAATGGAATACAACAGCCAGTTCTATGATGCCACTAAATGGCAGTATTTTTTGCTATCATTATAGCTTATTAAAAACAGAGCAGGAGGGTGTCATGCAGAGGTGCTAGAAATAGCTTGGCACCAGTGGGGCACTAATGGAATACAACAGCCAGTTCTATGATGCCACTAAATGGCAGTATTTTTTGCTATCATTATAGCTTATTAAAAACAGAGCAGGAGGGTGTCATGCAGAGGTGCTAGAAATAGCTTGGCACCAGTGGGGCACTAATGGAATACAAAAGCCAGTTCTATGATGCCACTAAATGGCAGTATTTTTTGCTATCATTATAGCTTATTAAAAACAGAGCAGGAGGGTGTCATGCAGAGGTGCTAGAAATAGCTTGGCACCAGTGGGGCACTAATGGAGTACAACAGCCAGTTCTATGATGCCACTAAATGGCAGTATTTTTTGCTATCATTATAGCTTATTAAAAACAGAGCAGGAGGGTGTCATGCAGAGGTGCTAGAAATAGCTTGGCACCAGTGGGGCACTAATGGAATACAACAGCCAGTTCTATGATGCCACTAAATGGCAGTATTTTTTGCTATCATTATAGCTTATTAAAAACAGAGCAGGAGGGTGTCATGCAGAGGTGCTAGAAATAGCTTGGCACCAGTGGGACACTAATG
Organism: Anomaloglossus baeobatrachus; assembly: GCF_048569485.1. Lineage (NCBI taxonomy): Eukaryota > Metazoa > Chordata > Amphibia > Anura > Aromobatidae > Anomaloglossus > Anomaloglossus baeobatrachus. Next base: position 91,339,127 of record NC_134360.1, on the reverse strand, counting down.
GAGTACAACAGCCAGTTCTATGATGCCACTAAATGGCAGTATTTTTTGCTATCATTATAGCTTATTAAAAACAGAGCAGGAGGGTGTCATGCAGAGGTGCTAGAAATAGCTTGGCACCAGTGGGGCACTAATGGAGTACAACAGCCAGTTCTATGATGCCACTAAATGGCAGTATTTTTTGCTATCATTATAGCTTATTAAAAACAGAGCAGGAGGGTGTCATGCAGAGGTGCTAGAAATAGCTTGGCACCAGTGGGGCACTAATGGAATACAACAGCCAGTTCTATGATGCCACTAAATGGCAGTATTTTTTGCTATCATTATAGCTTATTAAAAACAGAGCAGGAGGGTGTCATGCAGAGGTGCTAGAAATAGCTTGGCACCAGTGGGGCACTAATGGAATACAACAGCCAGTTCTATGATGCCACTAAATGGCAGTATTTTTTGCTATCATTATAGCTTATTAAAAACAGAGCAGGAGGGTGTCATGCAGAGGTGCTAGAAATAGCTTGGCACCAGTGGGGCACTAATGGAATACAACAGCCAGTTCTATGATGCCACTAAATGGCAGTATTTTTTGCTATCATTATAGCTTATTAAAAACAGAGCAGGAGGGTGTCATGCAGAGGTGTTGCACATAGATTTGCACCAGTGGGGCACTAATGGAGTACAACAGCCAGTTCTATGATGCCACTAAATGGCAGTATTTTTTGCTATCATTATAGCTTATTAAAAACAGAGCAGGAGGGTGTCATGCAGAGGTGCTAGAAATAGCTTGGCACCAGTGGGGCACTAATAGAATACAACAGCCAGTTCTATGATGCCACTAAATGGCAGTATTTTTTGCTATCATTATAGCTTATTAAAAACAGAGCAGGAGGGTGTCATGCAGAGGTGCTGCACATAGATTTGCACCAGTGGGGCACTAATGGAGTACAACAGCCACTTCTTGTATGCCACTAGGTACACTGAGTGTTTGCTAGTATAATGGCTTAGTTATAATGAGTTGGAGTGTGCAATGCAGGCAGACGTGCTGCAAATATCTTTGCACTAGTGGGACTAGACAAAAGTCCAATAGCCACGTTTAGAATGCCACTAGGTACACTGAGTGTTTGCTAGTATAATGGCTTAGTAACAATGAGTTTGAGTGTGCAATGCAGGCAGACGTGCTGCAAATATCTTTGCACTAGTGGGACTAGACAAAAGTCCAATAGCCACGTTTAGAATGCCACTAGGTACATTGAGTGTTTGCTAGTATAATGGCTTAGTTATAATGAGTTGGAGTGTGCAGAGGACAGGAGGGTACAGTGCCAGGATTGTGGGGCTCTGGGTAGAGGAATGGAAGCCTGCCTTTCTATTCCCTCCTAATGGGGAAATGCAGCGACGAAATCCCTGACCTTAGCTACACAGACGCTGTCTCTGTTTTTAGGACCTGTCACCTATGGCTCTGACCCTGCCAATACGAGCCCTTAAAAGGACTGATAGAAAGTGCTCTCCCTAAGCTGTCCAGCGCTGTGGATGGAGCGCATACAGCTGTATTGGCGATAGGATTTAGGACGGAGCTGCGCCAGTGATGTCTGACACCAAGGACGCAGAAGGCAGATAATGGCGTGCTGGAGGAAAATGTCCGGTTTTATAATGCAGGGACATGTGACATGGACATCCTATCACACATGCCGTTGCTTCTCTGGCTAAAAGTCCACTTAGCTGTGTGTGTGTCTGGGATTGGCTGACATGCTGGCCCTCCCCACTACACGCGCGCGCTTTGGGAAGGAAGACAAGGAAAAAAAAAAAAAACCGCGATCGCCATTATACAAACAGCAGTGATCTGAAGGCGCTGTTCCCGCACACTATACACTGAAATTTCATAATAGTGTGAGTCACAGAGTGACTTACACTATTACAGCGGAAAGCCAGCTAGGAATTAGCTGTTTTTTTGCTGCTAGAACCATTATCGAACGTTTCTAGAACTATCGAGCTTTTGCAAAAAGCTCGAGTTCTAGTTCGATCTAGAACAGGCCCCAAAATCACTCGAGCCTAGAACTGGAGAACCTCGAACCTCGAACCGCGCTCAACTCTAGTGACTACAGTTCAAGATGTGACTACCGACACGTCCGGGGTCAAGGTGACAGCAGCGTGATCAGGTCACCGTGGCACACTGCTGACATTAGTCCTGCACAGAGGAGGAGGACAGCAATTGTCGCGGGCGGAGGAGGGGACGCTGCGCTCTCCCACTGCTCGGGTCCGGCTGCCGCTGCTGCTGCGGCCGCTGCTGCTCGGTGGCTCAACCGATGGGCCGGATCCCGGGGACTCGAGCGGCGCTCCTCGCCCGTGAGTGAAAAGGGGAATGGTTGTTTGGGTTTAGGGATATTGTCCGTGACGCCACTCATGGTTGTGATGATTTTTGGTAACACCACCGCTGCTCTGTATGGGGATCCCGGGAGCGGTGACAGGGAGCAACACAGTTGTTAGTTCTCCCCTCCGTGGGTAGGGGGTGGTTGTCCCGGGGCCCAGTGATAGGGTGGAGGATGAGGGATGGCAGGCCCGGTGCAGGGCTTGGTGAGGTGCAGGGTCGCGGGGGCAGCGCTGTGCCTCACGGCACGGTGGTACTCACTCAGCCTGAGACGATGACACTGTTCTCGGTAAAACACACGGCTGGAAAGACGGTTCCCACGGACGGCTGCTGTTGCTTTTCCCCGGTAGGTAACGGTGACTGTCTCTTTCCCTGCACCTATGTTCAATGTTGGTAGCGATGGATTCCCACCGGTAACCCGCTCCCCAACTTGGATATGGGCCGGAGGAGCCCCTCTTTGCCCGCAGGCGCTGGCCCTGAGAAACTGGTGCCTTGGCGGTGGCGGTGTCTTCCTCATACGGTTGGACGGTTGCCTTCAATCGGGACTTAGTTGTTTGGAGACCCGGGGGGCCCCTTCACTGACGGATTTGGCAAATTCACGGCGACTCCAAGCCTTGCCGGGATCCGAAAGGCCCCTGCCAATGGTGCTGGCTTCTCCTTGTGTACCAGTCCGGTAGCGCCGGGTCACCACCCGTCCACGGTCCTCACGGCACCTCCGATAGGCCACTCCTGCAGACGGTCACCGCCGTCTGCTAACCTTGCTGTCTCTGTCCGGGGCACACACCCGGACCAACTTCAGGCTCTCTTGCTGTCACTTTTTTCCTCACACTTGCTCCTCTACCACTCAACTCCTCTCACTTCCTCCTCCAACACTAATCTGCCAGTTTTCCCTCCTCCAGGACTGTGAACTCCTTGGTGGGTGGAGACCAACCGCCTGGCTCCACCCCCTGGTGTGGACATCAGTCCCTGGGGAAGGCAACAAGGATTTCTGGTCTAGCTTAGATGTGCCTAACCGGGGTGTAGGGTGTGGTGATGTCATTACCTGTGACCCCTGGCTTGTCCAGGGCGTCACACAATAAAGTAAGCACTGCACTAGAGCCAAAGACACACGGAGTATCTTGTGAGGGGACTGTATTTGTGGGTAGTGTGAGGGGACAGTTCTGGTGTGGAGCATGAGGGGAAAGTATGAGAAGTGTTGCAGAACAGTATGGGAGATAGTGTGAGAGACAGTATGAGAGGGAATCTAAGGGGAGAGTGTGGTGGGGGGATAGCATTAAAGGGAAATTTGAGGGGACAGTATGTAGTGGAAAAATTGGAGGGGTCAGTATGGGAAAGAGTGAGAGGACAGTATGGAGGTAGAGTGTGAGGGGACAGAATGGGGAGGAAGTATAAAGGGACAGTTTGGGAGAGAAAAGTGTGAGGGACATTATGGGGGAAAAATGTCAGGGGACATTAAGGCATGAGGGGGCACAGTAAAAAAACTGGGTAGTGTGGGGGCAGTATGTAATCCTGTATGATCCTTTTTGTGGGGACAGTGTAAGGGCACAGCAAGGAGAAGAACGTATGTAAAGGTGAGTGAGGAAGGGGCACAGTATGGAGACAGGGCAGTATAGTTATGCACAGGGTCACGGGATAGTGTAAAGAGGGGGCTCAGTTTGAAAAGAGGCATTTACGTTAGGGACAGTGTGGAATTAAGAGCTAATCATAGTACCCAGTAAAGTGGTTATAGCTAATAAAGGCGGACAGAGTGATGGTTATAACTAGAGATGAGCGAACCGGTCGCGGTTCGGCTCGAGCTCGGTTCACCGTCTGGTTCGAGTTCGGTTCGGCGAAACGGTTCGGCGAACCACTCGAACCCATAGGAAATAATGGGAGGCAATCACAAACACATAAAACGCATTATAAATGTACACATACAGTTAATAAACATTGCCATAACACTTACCTGTCCCCGGGATGTGTCCTGCACTCTGTCTCCTCCAGCTTTTCCATCGGTAATCGCTGCGTCCTCCGGGAACACCAGCAGTGATGCAGGACCTATCGTGACGTCAAAATAGGCATGTGACCAGTCACGTGTCTATTATCTCATTGGCTACAGACTGGTCACATGACTATGACGCATCATGCTAGGAACTGTCATTGCATCTCTCTGTTACACGGTGCACGTTTGTGTATCGCCGTGTACCGGCGACATGCTCTAGCACACGGTCGACTCCCCGCTCTGCTTCCCCGTTCCCTTAAGGTACCGTCACACTAAGCGACGCTCCAGCGATCCCACCAGCAACCTGACCTGGCAGGGATCGCTGGAGCGTCGCTACATGGGTTGCTGGTGAGCTGTCACACAGGCAGATCTCACCAGCAACCAGTGACCAGCCCCCAGCCAGCAGCGACACGTGGAAGCGATGCTGCGCCTGGTAACTAAGGTAAATATCGGGTAACCAACCCGATATTTACCTTGGTTACCAGCGCACACCGCTTAGCGCTGGCTAAGGAAAAAGAAAAAATTCTCAGCTCACCTGCATCAATACTGCTACTCCTTACGGGTGCCTTGGATCCGCCGGTGAGTCCCAACCGGTTATGTACGCCAAGGAAAAAATATAGATGAAGGTTCCAGCACGATTTTTCTTGTTAGATAAAAACATCAAAGCTTTATTTTGAATAATTAAAAATAACAAAAACGTGAAGACCGAGGTGTTTAAGGAATCAAAATGGGAACTTAACGCGTTTCGGACTACTTCATTTTTAAAAACATACAGAGTCCTTAATCATAAGTAAACCCAAGTTATGCCACATCGCTGTTAAATAGACCAAGTGAACAGCAAAAGAAAGGAAAAAAAAAAGGGGGGGAGGGAGGAAGTTCTGATTAAGCAGACATACAGGTGGGTAGAAGGCAAGTATTCTCATCATCCTTAGGGAAAATTCCCAAGGGGTAAGAGAAAAAAAAAAAAAAAAAAGTGAAATTGTGAACATTCACCAGACACAGGTCAAGCAATATATATACAACCACTGAGAATGCAATGAACATGAGTATCTCTCAGGCTAAGCGGAGTTCACTAAACATCAAAAAATGTACATTTATAAATGTCATTATATTAGAGTTCAAGAAAAATATACATTTATATGTGTCATCATATTAAAGTCCAAGAGAAAAAAAAAATAAAAAAAATTTAGCGCTGGCTCCCTGCACTCCTAGCCAGAGTACACATCGGGTTAATTTAACCCGATGTGTAGTCTGGCTATGTGTGCAGGGAGCAGGGAGCCGGCACTGACAGCGTGAGAGCGGCGGACGCTGGTAACGAAGGTAAACATAGGGTAACCAAGGAAAGGGCTTCTTGGTTACCCGATGTTTACCGTAGTTACCAGCGTCCGCAGATGCCGGCTCCTGACCGGCTGACACAGCCGGTCAATAACGGAGATCACCGTTGCCATAGCAACGCGCTTGGTAGCGGTTACAGGGACGTCCCGCTACCAGCACGCAGCGGCATCACGTAATCGGAGCAGCGTTGCTATGGCAACCCATGCCACCGCTTCCAGCCGGGAGCCTGTGGTCACTCTCACGGAGTGATTTCTGCACGGAGCACAGCGTCTTCCCCCATGCAGCTGTGCTGTCTTATGGAGCAGACAGAGCTGCATGTGTTGAAGGGGAAAGAGACAGAAGAGCAGGATTGTGGAGGGCTGAGAGGGGGTAATAAAGATAGAGTCTCTAAGTGTGTCTGTGTATTTATTTCAATTAAAGTATTTTTTTTCTGTGTGGTGTTTTTTTTTAACCCTTTATTGGAGATTCTTAATGGCCAGGTCAAACTTGCCTGACATTAAGAATCTCTGACTTAATACTAGTTAGTAAAACAAAGCCAGTATTAACTCATTATTACCCAGCAAAGCCACCGTCACCAGGGCTGTTGGAAGAGTTGGATACAGCGCCAGATGATGGCGCTTCTATGAATGCGCCATTTTCTGGGGCGGCTGCGGATTGCAATTCGCAGCAGAGGCGCCCAGAAACCTCGGGCTAACCTGTGCTGCGGATTCCAATCCCCAGCTGCCTAGTTGTACCCGTCTGGACACAAAAATGGGGTGAAGTCCACATCATTTGTTTTTTAATTATTTCATGAAATAAGTGAAATAATTTAAAAAAACGGGCTTCCCTACATTTTTGGTTCCCAACCGGGTACAAATAGGCAGCTGGGGGTTAAGGGCAGCCGTACCTGCTTGCTGTACCTGGCTAGCATACAAAAATATGGCGAAGCCCACGTCATTTTTTTGGTGGGCAAAAAACTCCTGCATACAGTCCTGGATAGAGTATGCTGAGCCTTGTAGTTCTGCAGCTGCTGTCTGCTCTCCTGCATACACTAGTAAATGGAGCATGCTGAGCCTTGTCATTCTGCAGCTGCTATCTCCTCTCCTCCATACAGACAGACAGCAGCTGCAGAACTACAAGGCTCAGCATACTCCATCCAGGACTGTATGCAGGAGTTTTTTGCCCCCTGAAAAAATTATGTGGTCTTCGCCATGTTTTTGTATGCTAGCCAGGTACAGCAGGCAGGTACGGGCTGCCCTCAACTCCCAGCTGCCTATTTGTTCCCGGCTGGGAACAAAAAATATAGGGAAGCCCTTTTTTAATTAATTATTTCATGAATTTCATGAAATAATTAAAAAACAAATGACGTGGGCTTCGCCATATTTTTGTGTCTAGCCAGGTACAACTAGGCAGCTGGGGATTGGAATCCGCAGCACAGGTTGGCCTGAGCTTTCTGGGCCCCTCTGCTGCGAATTGCAGTCTGTAGCCGCCTCAGAAAATGGCACTTTCATAGAAGCTCTTCCAGCTGACCTGGTGAAGGGTGGTTCGCTGGGTAATAATGGGGTTAGGGCTAGCTGTATATTATCAACTAAAATCATTATTACCCAGCGAGCCACCGGCATCAAGGCAGCTGGAAGAGTTGGATACAGCGCCAGATGATGGCGCTTCTATGAGAGCGCCATTTTCTGGGGCGGCTGCGGACTGCAATTCGCAGCAGAGGGGCCCAGAAAGCTTGGGCTAACCTGTGCTGCGGATCCAATCCCCAGCTGCCTAGTTGTACCTGGCTAGACACCAAAATGGGGCGAAGCCTACATGTTTTTTTGTTTTAATTATTTTATGAAATTCATGAAATAATTAAAAAAAGGGCTTCCCTATATTTGTAGTTCCCAGCCGGGTATAAATAGGCAGCTGGGGGTTGGGGGCAGCCGTACCTGCCTGCTGTACCTGGCTAGCATACAAAAATATGGCGAAGCTCACGTCATTTTTTTTGTAGTTTTTTGGCAAACAAAATAAAAAATGCTTCCCTGGATTTTCCATTGCCAGTGAAGGTAACACCAAGCAGTGGCGGTTAGCAGCTAGTAGCTGCTTGGATTACCCTTAGTTAGCAATACAAAAAATGCAGCGGGAGCCAATATATATTTTTTTTAATTATTTATTTAAATAACTGAAAACAAAATGCGCTTCCCTGTATTTTGATTGCTGGACATCACAGTGCTGTAAAAATAAATCTTTAAAAAAAATGACGTAGCTCTCCGCGGTATTTTTGATTCTCAGTGCAGACAGCTATGGGTTGCCAACCCCATCTGCCTGGCTTTACCTTGGCTGGCAATCAAAACACAGGGAAGCCCATTCATTTTTTTTATTTAAAAAAATAGTTTAAAAAAAATGACGTTGGGTCCCCCCATTTTTGATAGCCAGCTAGGGTAAAGCAGACGGCTGTATCCTGAAAACCACAGCTGGCAGCTTTACCGTGGTTGGGGATCCAATGTAGAGGTCACCCCAGGCTCTTTTTTTATAATTATTTTATAAATAATTACAAAAAAAGTAGGGTCCCCCCCAAATTGGATCACCAGCCAAGGTAAAGCGGACAGCTGTGGTCTGGTATTCTCAGGGTGGGAAGGTCCATAGTTATTGGCCCTTCACAGCCTAAAAATAGCAGGCCGCAGGCGCCCCAAAAGTGGCGCATGCACTAGATGCGCCACTCCTGGCACTTCACCCCAGCTCATCCCGTGCCCTGGTGCAGTGGCAAACGGGGTAATAAATGGAGTTGATACTAGCTGTAAGATCCCCTGACATCAAGCCCAGCAGTTTGTGATGTCATGGCGTCTATCAGATACCCGACATCACAAACTGTCAGTACTAACAAAACAAATAGACGAAAAAAAATGTATTTGAAAAAACACTCCCCAAAACATTCCCTCTTTCACCAATTTATTGTAAGGAAAAAAAATAAGGGGGTCCCACGATGACTCTGGACCGTCTAGAATATGGGGGTACACGCTCAGGGAACGTATCCCCCATTTTCTAGGAGTGCAGATCCTCCATGTGAGGAGTGTGGGTGCAATGAATCTGCACCCACTCTCCCCGGGTCCACAGCAGCAGAGTCCATGTCGTAACTGTTGCTACCAAAGCTGCAATGCCCTGCTCATGAGGTAAGGGCATGCCTAATCAGGAGAACTATTCTACATTTCCAAATATTGGTATTTACTGATATTATTGCTATTCCACCTACTATATATTGGGGATAGGATCTTGGAGATGGAATACCCCTTTAAGTCTAGTTATCCAGCTGAATGAATACTAAACAGAGCTCGCTATTTAGACATGTGTCTTGTGGTGTATAACGGACTCTCATGTTTGGTAGTCGTTCAGCAGGGCAACAGAAATAACAAATCCCTCCATTTGTAAATGTAGTATAGCTCTCCTGATCAACTATGTCCCTTACCTCATGAGCAGGGCATTGCAGTAGCTTACAGATGCATGGTTACCACCACTCACTGTGTCTGAACACAGGAAGCTGAGCTGACAGCCGCTCTGTGCATGCGGCAGCGTCTATTGTGAAGGAGGGGGCCGCGGGGGATCAATGCTGCAGAGGTACCGTGGGACACCGTGGAACACCAGTGAGGTTATAGTGGGTGACCTGGCAGGGCCTGGGGAGGAGTTTTCTGTCGCATGTGTCATGGCACATGTGACAGAAATCAGAGGAGTAGGGTGAATGCGGCCGGCGCGCTGCTGTGCGCGCAGCCATCTTGGATTTCCGGGAGAGGGTCGGGGGGGGGGGAATTTGGCGACACCGGGGGACCGGAGGGGACCGGGAAGGAGATTTATCTCCCATCTGACATGTTTGTTCATGCCAGATGAGAGATAAATAATTTTTTACCGGCGCTGTCATTTACTGTAATGTGATCATCGGTATACGGTGTATACCGGTGATCATGTGAGCGGGGATCGGAAAAACCGGCCTGAATCATGATTTCCAGGGTCTCAGCTACCCCTAAAACTCCGGAGATTTTCTGATGCTGGGGGCACTGTTCACTTATTTATGCCTGCTGTTTATATATGGCAGATCAGAATAAGGCTACATTCACACAACCGATCCGTTTTTGCGGTCCGCAAAAAATGGTCTTTTTTTTCACGGGTGCATCCGTGTGGCATCCGTTTCTGTTCCGTATTGTTAGGTCCGGGTGGTGGATCCACTGGGCCGTGCACCCCACTGGAGGCCTGGGTGCACGGTAGCCGGAGCACTAGCGTGGCAGGGACTGCGTCCCACAGAGGACGGGTTGAACAGTCACTGGGGCTTCAGAGTTCCTGGAGACAGTGCAGGAATCCGGCACAGGTACCGGGTAGGAATGTCAGGCAATAGTATTGATCACAGGACACGGCACAAGGGGGACCTGAGCACCTAGCTTTCAAGACAAGGCTTACAAGACACGTTGATCAGGCCCCGCCCACATGGCAAGGCCAGTCTTATATACCCAGCACAGCCTCATGTCATATCCTGCTGCAGCAGTGCTGGGCCTATAAGACCAGGTGAGTGGGCGCGGCCCGACCCTATACAGAAGCATGAGTCAGACACATGAGACTGGGGACAGGACAGAGGAAAGCACGAGCGGGAGCTGCAGCCGTGACCGGTGGACACGTGGACCGGATCAGTGGGTAAGGAGCGGTGCTGTGCAGGTGCGACCAGATCAGTGGGTAAGGAGCGGTGCCGAGGCATCAGAAACGTGACACGTATACGGTCCGTATGTCATCCGTTTGTCATCTGTGCTCCTTCCGATTTTTGGCGTACTGCCAAAAAACTGAAGGAGGGAAAATACATAAATTTGTACACTTCATATCAGTCTTTTCTGTCATTATAATGGCAGAAAGACACATAAATTAATGTCCCACTCTCCTGCATTTGGTAATTTTGCACCCTTTGGTGCCGTTCATGTGGCACTAAGGGGTGCTTAGCCTTGTATTTACCAAAAAAATAAATAAATTTAAAAAAAAAATGACGTGGGGTTCCCCCTATTTTTGTAGCCAGCTAGGGTAAAGCAGACAGCTGCAGCCTGCAGACCACAGCTGGCAGCTTCACCTTGGCTGGTAATCCAAAAATGAGGGCACCCCACGCTGTTATTTTAAATTAAATAATAAAAAAATCAAACAATTTTGGTCCCCCCAAAATTGGATTACCAGCCAAGCTAAAGCGGACAGCTGGGGTCTGATATTCTCAGACTAGGGAGGTCCATGGTTATTGGACTCTCCCCAGCCTAAAAATAGCAGGCCACAGCCGCCCCAGAAGAGTCGCATCCATTAGATGCGCCAATCCTGGTGCTTTGCCCCAGCTCATCCCGTGCCCTGGTGCGGTGGCAAACGGGGTAATATATGGGGTTAATACCAGATGTGTAATGTCACCTGGCATCAAGCCCTGGGGTTGGTGAGGTCAGGCGTCTATCAGATACCCGACATCACAACCCAGTCAGTAATAAAAAAAAAAATAGACGGCAAACACATTTTTATTTGA